>NC_140024.1:28696443-29216351 GCF_964263955.1 Coregonus lavaretus | reverse complement strand
GGACAGCTCTGTCTGTCTCTATGATTATTAACAGACTATAACAGGACAGCTCTGTCTGTCTCTATGATTATTACCAGACTATTACAGGACAGCTCTGTCTGTCTCTATGATTATTACCAGACTATTACAGGACAGCTCTGTCTGTCTCTATGATTATTACCAGACTATTACAGGACAGCTCTGTCTGTTCTCTATGATTATTACCAGCCTATTACAGGACAGCTCTGTCTGTCTCTATGATTATTACCAGGACTATTACTGGATACACTTTGGACTTTATAAGATGAGTCTTTAAAACAGAGGGCAGTGTTGGATACTAAGGGGTTAACAGGCAGTGCTTTGAAATACCCCTCTGTATGGCAGTGCTTTTAAACAGGCTCTAATACCCCTCTGTATGGCAGTGCTTTTAAACAGCTCTAATACCCCTCTGTATGGCAGTGCTTTTAAACAGGCTCTGGTGTAGGCCTTAATTTCTTAGCTGTAATTCTGCTGTTATGACCAGTGGGTTGTGACTAATAGTTCTGTTGACAGAAGCTGGAGGGACCTTGTTTATGATGAGGTGAGCTACTTACCTAGTCTTTAGTATAAATAGGTAGAGTACAGATAAATCGGAGGTGTTTTTCATGGACTACAGAGTACAATGGTCAGGACAAGTAATAGTTGACAGGGATGGGGAGGGGAGAGGAGGGATAGGGAGAGGAGGGGAGGGATGGGGAGAGGAGGGGATGGGAGAGGAGGGATGGGGGAGGGATGGGGAGAGGAGGGGAGGGAAGGGGAGAGGAGGGGAGGGAGGGGAGAGGAGGGATAGGGAGGGGAGAGGAGGGATGGGGAGAGGAGGGGAGGGAAGGGGAGAGGAGGGGAGGGATGGGGAGAGGAGAGGAGGGGAGGGATGGTGAGGGGAGGGATGGGGAGAGGAGGGATGGGGAGGGGAGAGGAGGGATGGGGAGGGATGGGGAGAGGAGGATGAGGGGAGGGATGAGGAGAGGAGAGGAGGGATGAGGGAGGAGAGGAGGGATGGGGAGAGGAGGGGAGGGATGGGGAGAGGAGAGGAGAGGAGAGGAGAGGAGAGGAGAGGAGAGGAGAGGAGAGGAGAGGAGAGGAGAGGAGAGGAGAGGAGAGGAGAGGAGAGGAGAGGGGAGGGATGGGGAGAGGAGAGGAGGGATGGGAGAGAGGAGAGGGGAGGGATGGGGAGAGGACGGATGGGAGAGGAGGGAGGGATGGGGAGAGGAGGGGGAGGAGATGGGGAGAGGAGAGGCGGGATGGGGAGAGGAGGGAGGGATGGGGAGAGGAGGGGAGGGATGGGGAGAGGAGGGATGGGAGAGGAGAGGGGAGGGATGGGATGGGGAGAGGAGAGGGGAGGGGAGCTATGGGGGGGGGGGGGGGGGTGAAGCGTTGTTAAAGAGAAAGGGATGACATAACTGTTCTCCAAGCCTAACAATCGGAGAGCTCAAAGCCGCTCCTGTTGCTATGGTTACCCACAGCAGGTTGCCGAGCGAGGATGGTTCCGTCATCAGCAACGAATCAGAGAAGCTCGACTCTGCAGGGGCTCGGCGGCTCAGAAAGTCACAGCACAGCAGAAATTGACAAAGGAGGAGAAGCGCAAGAGGAACGGTGAGACCAGTACACACAGACACGCGCATGTGCATGCATACACACTCTCCTGTCTGCATACACACTCTCCTGTCTGCATACACACTCTCCTGTCTGCATACACACTCTCCTCTCTATAATATTAGACCCTGTCAGCCCTACTTTACAGGCACAGATTCACCTGTACCCTCTCTCTTTGTCCCTCTTTGTCTCTCTTTCTCCCTCTCTGTCCCTCTCTGTCCCTCTGTCTCTCTTTGACCCTCTCTGTCCCTCTTTGTCTCTCTCTGTCTCTCTCTGTCCCTCTTTGTCTCTCTCTGTCCCTCTTTGTCTCTCTCTGTCCCTCTCTGTTCCTCTGTTTCTCTTGTTCCTCTGTTTCTCTTTGTCCCTCTCTGTCTCTCTCTGTCCCTCTTTGTCTCTCTCTGTCCCTCTTTGTCTCTCTCTGTCCCTCTCTGTTCCTCTGTTTCTCTTTGTCCCTCTCTGTCCCTCTCTGTCCCTCTCTGTCCCTCTCTGTCCCTCTCTGGCCCTCTCTGGCCCTCTCTGTCCCTCTTTGTCTCTCTCTGTCCCTCTTTGTCTCTCTCTGTCCCTCTCTGTTCCTCTGTTTCTCTTTGTCCCTCTCTGTCCTCTCTGTCCCTCTCTGTCCCTCTCTGTCCCTCTCTGGCCCTCTCTGTCTCTCTCTGTCCCTCTCTGTCCCTCTTTGTCTCTCTCTGTCCCTCTTTGTCTCTCTCTGTCCCTCTCTGTTCCTCTGTTTCTCTTTGTCCCTCTCTGTCTCTCTCTGTCCCTCTTTGTCTCTCTCTGTCCCTCTTTGTCTCTCTCTGTCCCTCTCTGTTCCTCTGTTTCTCTTTGTCCCTCTCTGTCCCTCTCTGTCCCTCTCTGTCCCTCTCTGGCCCTCTCTGGCCCTCTCTGTCCCTCTTTGTCTCTCTCTGTCCCTCTTTGTCTCTCTCTGTCCCTCTCTGTTCCTCTGTTTCTCTTTGTCCCTCTCTGTCCCTCTCTGTCCCTCTCTGTCCCTCTCTGTCCCTCTCTGTCCCTCTCTGGCCCTCTCTGGCCCTCTCTGTCCCTCTTTGTCTCTCTCTGTCCCTCTTTGTCTCTCTCTGTCCCTCTCTGTTCCTCTGTTTCTCTTTGTCCCTCTCTGTCCCTCTCTGTCCCTCTCTGTCCCTCTCTGTCCCTCTCTGGCCCTCTCTGTCTCTCTCTGTCCCTCTCTGTCCCTCTCTGTCCCTCTCTGTCCCTCTCTGTCGCTCTTTGTCTCTCTCTCTCTTTCTCCTCTCTCTCTCTCCACTCTCGCACATACACGCACACACACGCATACACGCACACGCGCGCACACACACACACACTGCATCTCTTTTTACAGCAGTAAAGGTATCCACTCAGCAGTAACCATGGCTCAAAGGAAAGAAAAGGTCTGATATGTTGATTGCCTATCCATTAGTCCACTGCGGCTGATGCTTTTCAAAATATATTTTGGCTTCAGTTACGTTACAGAATAGTTTAATCAGTTCTCTAGTCTTGGAAATTAATGTTAATCTAATTCAAATACAGCCACTTATAAATTGGCCTGGGCTTTCTAGATTATTATAATTTAGCAGCTAAGTTAAAAGCTGGAATTGAATCGACTGCCCCTGATGTTGGATAAGGAGAGAAAGCCCAGAGTCAGTCTCCTTCATCTATCAAAGAGACGTGATTCCTGTTCCTCTCCGTCTCAGTGATAGACTGCTTCTGTCTGCCAGTTGGTCTGTGACAAAGTGATGTTTGATGGAATATCACAATGTAACCCGCAGCCAGGCAAGGTGACCGCTGTCCTCGGAGGTGTGTGTGTGTGTGTGTGAGGGAGAGAGAGAGAAGGTGTGTGTGTGTGTGTGTGTGTGAGGGAGAGAGAGAGAGAAGGTGTGTGTGCATATGGCCCATTAGGCGAGAGTCCAGAAACTTGTACTTTGTGGTGTGTGTGTGAGTGTGTATTAACTCCCTGTTCTTTGTTCAGATCCCTACGACACCTCGTTTGGCTCCCTGCAGCTCATTTCCATAAAGCCCATGACGGCGCCGCCCACCTATTCACACCCCGCCTCCTCTGACCGCAGCCAAGACTCAGCCATCCTCAATGGAAATGGAGAGGTGAGACGCACACACAAACGCACACACACACACACACACACACACACACACACACACACACACACACACACACACACACACACACACACACACACACACACACACACACACTTTTTACATGTCTGCTTTTTCTCCCTCCCTCCCTCCCTCCCTCCCTCCCTCCCTCCCTCCCTCCCTACATCTCCCTCCCTCCCTCCCTCCCTCCCTACATCTCTCTCTCTCCCTCCCTCCCTCCTCCAGCTGAACCTAGCTCTGAAGCAGAAGTCAGACATAGAGCACTACAGGAACAAGCTGAGGCTGAAGGCTAAGAGGAAAGGCTACTATGACTTCCCCTCAGCAGACGGCAGCGGGAGTAGTAGCAGGGTGCTGGCACAGAGGCAGAGACACGGGCACGAGAGGGCACCAGGAGAGCATGGCACATCACCGGAGCCTGATGAAGACCGGGCATCCACCTACGTCAAGTCCCGCAGGAGGTGAGATGGGGGAGGGTGTGAGGGGAAAGAGGAGGGTATGGGGATATATGTTGAGTTGTAGGTGGGTAGTTTGATAGTCCCTCCTCTAAAGCTTTTCAAGGACCCTGATTGGCACTCTGTGTCTGTCACGCAGTCTCATTGGCCAGTTCTCTGTCTGCAGTACCATGCCCTCATCTAACCCTCCCTCTCTATAAATGCTCCCTCAGCACTGTAGTCTGTCTGTTTAATTGTTTCATTATCATCGTTCTGTAATTCAGAGGAGGCACTCATCAGGCCTCTTTAATCAGACTAAATCCCCTCCTGTCTCTGGGATGGTGCTGGGCTCTGGCCCCTGGTTCTCTGGTTCTCTGGTTCTCTGGTCCTCTGGTCCCCTGGTCCTCTGGTTCTCTGGTTCTCTGGTTCTCTGGTTCTATGGTTCTATGGTTCTCTGTCTCCTCTCTCCTGCCTCCTGTCTCCTCTCTCCTGCCTCCTGTCTCCTCTCTCCTCTCTCCTGCCTCCTCTCTCCTGTCTCCTCTCTCCTGCCTCCTCTCTCCTGTCTCCTGCCTCCTCTCTCCTCTCTCCTGTTTCTTGCCTCCTCTCTCCTCTCTCCTCTCTCCTGTCTCCTGCCTCCTCTCTCCTCTCTCCTCTCTCCTCTCTCCTCTCTCCTCTCTCCTCTCTCCTCTCTCCTCTCTCCTGTGTCTTTCCTCCTCTCTCCTCTCTCCTCTCTCCTGCCTCCCAACTCCTGTCTCCTGTCTCCTATATCCTGTCTCCTCTCTCCTCTCTCCTCTCTCCTGCCTCCTCTCTCCTGTCTCCTCTCTCCTGTCTCCTCTCTCCTGTCTCCTCTCTCCTGCATCCTCTCTCCTGTCTCCTCTATCCTGCCTCCTCTCTCCTCTCTCCTCTCCTGTGTCTTGCCGCCTCTCTCCTCTCTCCTGCCACCTGTCTCCTCTCTCCTGTCTCCTGTATACTGTCTCCTCTCTCCTGTCTCCTGTCTCCTGTCTCCTCTCTCCTGTCTCCTTCCTCCTCTCTCCTGCCTCCTCTCTCCTCTCTCCTATCTCCTCTCTCCTCTCTCCTGTCTCCTGTCTCCTGCCTCCTTCTCCTCTCTCCTCTCTCCTCTCTCCTCTCTCCTGTCTCCTGTCTCCTGCCTCCTCTCTCCTGTCTCCTCTCCTCTCTCCTGCCTCCTCTCTCCTCTCTCCTGCCTCCTCTCTCCTACCTCCTCTCTCCTGTCTCCTCTCTCCTGCCTCCTCTCTCCTCTCTCCTGCCTCCTCTCTCCTGCCTCCTCTCTCCTCCCTCCTCTCTCCTGCCTCCTGTCTCCTCTCCTCTCTCCTCTCTCCTGCCTCTTCTCTCCTCTCTCCTGCCTCCTCTCTCCTCTCTCCTACCTCCTCTCTCCTTCCTCCTCTCACCTCTCCTCTCTCATCTCTCCTGCCTCCTCTCTCCTCTCTCCTGCCTCCTCTCTCCTCTCTCCTGCCTCCTCTCTCATCTCTGCTGCCACCTCTCTCCTTCCTCGTCTCTCCTCTCTCCTGCCTCCTCTCTCCTCTCCTCTCTCCTCTCTCCTGCCTTCTCTCTCCTCTCTCCTGCCACCTCTCCCCTGTCTCCTCTCTCCTGCCTCCTCTCTCCTGTCTCCTCTCTCCTGCCACCTCTCTCCTGCCTCCTCTCCTCTCCTCTCTCCTGCCTTCTCTCTCCTCTCTCCTATCTCATGTCTCCTCTCTCCTGCCTCCTCTCCTCTCTCCTCTCTCCTCTCTCCTCTCTCCTGCCTCCTCTCCTCTCTCCTCTTTCCTGCCTTCTCTCTCCTCTCTCCTGTCTCCTCTCTCCTGTCACCTCTCTCCTGCCTCCTCTCTCCTGTCTCCTCTCTCCTCTCTCCTGCCTCCTCTCTCCTGCCTCATCTCTCCTCTCCTCTCCTCTCTCCTGTCTCCTGCCTCCTCTCTCCTGTCTCCTCTCTCCTGCCTCCTCTCTCCTGTCTCCTGTCTCCTCTCTCCTGTCTCCTCTCTCCTGTCTCCTCTCTCCTGTCTCCTGCCTCCTCTCTCCTGTCACCTCTCTCCTGCCTCCTCTCTCCTGTCTCCTCTCCCCTCTCCTGCCTCCTCTCTCCTCTCTCCTGCCTCCTCTCTCCTCTCTCCTGCCCCCTCTCTTCTTTCTCCTCTCTCCTCTCTCCTGCCTCCTCTCTTCTGCCTCCTCTCTCCTCTCCTCTCTCCTGCCTTCTCTCTCCTCTCTCCTGCCTCCTCTCTCCTGCCTCCTCTCTCCTGCCTCCTCTCTACGCTCTCCTGCCTCCTCTCTCCTGTCTCCTCTCTCCTGCCTCTTCTCTCCTCTCTCCTGCCTCCTCTCTCCTCTCTCCTGCCTCCTCTCTCCTCCCTCCTCTCTCCTTCCTCCTCACTCCTGCCTCCTCGCTCCTCTCCTCGCTCCTCTCTCCTGCCTTCTCTCTCCTCTCTCCTGCCTCCTCTCTCCTCTCTCCTGCCTCCTCTCTCCTCTCTCCTGCCTCCTCTCTCCTGCCTCCTCTTTCCTTCCTCCTCTCTCCTCTCCTCTCTCCTGCCTTCTCTCTCCTGCCTCCTCTCTCCTCTATGCCTCCTCCTCTCTACTTCCTCCTCTCTCCTCTCTCCTGCCCCCTCTCTCCTCTCCTCTCTTCTCTCTCCTGCCTTCTCTCTCCTCTCTCCTGTCTCCTCTCTCCTGTCACCTCTCTCCTGCCTCCTCTCTCCTGTCTCCTGCCTCCTCTCTCCTCTCTCCTGCCTCCTCTCTCCTCTCTCCTGCCTTCTCTCTCCTCTCTCCTGCCTCCTCTCTCCTGTCTCCTCTCTCCTGTCACCTCTCTTCCGACTCCTCTCTCCTGTCTCCTCTCTCCTGCCTTCTCTCTCCTCTCTCCTGTCTCCTCTCTCCTGTCTCCTCTCTCCTGACTCCTGTCCCCTCTCTCCTGTCTCCTCTCTCCTGTCCCCTCTCTCCTGTCTCCTCTCTCCTGTCTCCTCTCTCCTGTCTCCTGCCTCTTCTCTCCTGTCTCCTCTCTCCTGTCACCTCTCTCCTGCCTCCTCTCTCCTGTCTCCTCTCCTCTCTCCTGCCTCCTCTCTCCTCTCTCCTGCCTCCTCTCTCCTGCCTCCTCTCTCCTCTCTCCTGCCTCCTCTCTCCTCTCTCCTGCCCCCTCTCTTCTTTCTCCTCTCTCCTCTCTCCTGCCTCCTCTCTCCTCTCTCCTGCCTCCTCTCTCCTCTCTCCTGCCCCCTCTCTTATTTCTCCTCTCTCTTCTCTCCTGCCTCCTCTCTCCTGCCTCCTCTCTCCTGCTCCTCTCTCCTGCCTCCTCTTTCCTTCCTCTCTCTTCTCCTCTCTCCTCTCTCCTGCCTCCTCTCTCCTCTCCTGTCTCCTCTCTCCTGTCTCCTGTATACTGTCTCCTCTCTCCTGTCTCCTGTCTCCTCTCTCCTGTCTCCTTCCTCCTCTCTCCTGCCTCCTCTCTCCTCTCTCCTATCTCCTCTCTCCTCTCTCCTGTCTCCTGTCTCCTGCCTCCTTCTCCTCTCTCCTCTCTCCTCTCTCCTGTCTCCTGTCTCCTGCCTCCTCTCTCCTGTCTCCTCTCCTCTCTCCTGCCTCCTCTCTCCTCTCTCCTGCCTCCTCTCTCCTACCTCCTCTCTCCTGTCTCCTCTCTCCTGCCTCCTCTCTCCTCTCTCCTGCCTCCTCTCTCCTGCCTCCTCTCTCCTCCCTCCTCTCTCCTGCCTCCTGTCTCCTCTCCTCTCTCCTCTCTCCTGCCTCTTCTCTCCTCTCTCCTGCCTCCTCTCTCCTCTCTCCTACCTCCTCTCTCCTTCCTCCTCTCACCTCTCCTCTCTCATCTCTCCTTTCTCCTCTCTCCTCTCTCCTGCCTCCTCTCTCCTCTCTCCTGCCTCCTCTCTCATCTCTGCTGCCACCTCTCTCCTTCCTCGTCTCTCCTCTCTCCTGCCTCCTCTCTCCTCTCCTCTCTCCTCTCTCCTGCCTTCTCTCTCCTCTCTCCTGCCACCTCTCCCCTGTCTCCTCTCTCCTGCCTCCTCTCTCCTGTCTCCTCTCTCCTCTCTCCTCTCTCCTGCCTCCTCTCCTCTCTCCTCTTTCCTGCCTTCTCTCTCCTCTCTCCTGTCTCCTCTCTCCTGTCACCTCTCTCCTGCCTCCTCTCTCCTGTCTCCTCTCTCCTCTCTCCTGCCTCCTCTCTCCTGCCTCATCTCTCCTCTCCTCTCCTCTCTCCTGTCTCCTGCCTCCTCTCTCCTGTCTTCTCTCTCCTGCCTCCTCTCTCCTGTCTCCTGTCTCCTCTCTCCTGTCTCCTCTCTCCTGTCTCCTCTCTCCTGTCTCCTGCCTCCTCTCTCCTGTCACCTCTCTCCTGCCTCCTCTCTCCTGTCTCCTCTCCCCTCTCCTGCCTCCTCTCTCCTCTCTCCTGCCTCCTCTCTCCTCTCTCCTGCCCCCTCTCTTCTTTCTCCTCTCTCCTCTCTCCTGCCTCCTCTCTTCTGCCTCCTCTCTCCTCTCCTCTCTCCTGCCTTCTCTCTCCTCTCTCCTGCCTCCTCTCTCCTGCCTCCTCTCTCCTGCCTCCTCTCTACGCTCTCCTGCCTCCTCTCTCCTGTCTCCTCTCTCCTGCCTCTTCTCTCCTCTCTCCTGCCTCCTCTCTCCTCTCTCCTGCCTCCTCTCTCCTCCCTCCTCTCTCCTTCCTCCTCACTCCTGCCTCCTCGCTCCTCTCCTCGCTCCTCTCTCCTGCCTTCTCTCTCCTCTCTCCTGCCTCCTCTCTCCTCTCTCCTGCCGCCTCTCTCCTCTCTCCTGCCTCCTCTCTCCTGCCTCCTCTTTCCTTCCTCCTCTCTCCTCTCCTCTCTCCTGCCTTCTCTCTCCTGCCTCCTCTCTCCTCTATGCCTCCTCCTCTCTACTTCCTCCTCTCTCCTCTCTCCTGCCCCCTCTCTCCTCTCCTCTCTTCTCTCTCCTGCCTTCTCTCTCCTCTCTCCTGTCTCCTCTCTCCTGTCACCTCTCTCCTGCCTCCTCTCTCCTGTCTCCTGCCTCCTCTCTCCTCTCTCCTGCCTCCTCTCTCCTCTCTCCTGCCTTCTCTCTCCTCTCTCCTGCCTCCTCTCTCCTGTCTCCTCTCTCCTGTCACCTCTCTTCCGACTCCTCTCTCCTGTCTCCTCTCTCCTGCCTTCTCTCTCCTCTCTCCTGTCTCCTCTCTCCTGTCTCCTCTCTCCTGACTCCTGTCCCCTCTCTCCTGTCTCCTCTCTCCTGTCCCCTCTCTCCTGTCTCCTCTCTCCTGTCTCCTCTCTCCTGTCTCCTGCCTCTTCTCTCCTGTCTCCTCTCTCCTGTCACCTCTCTCCTGCCTCCTCTCTCCTGTCTCCTCTCCTCTCTCCTGCCTCCTCTCTCCTCTCTCCTGCCTCCTCTCTCCTGCCTCCTCTCTCCTCTCTCCTGCCTCCTCTCTCCTCTCTCCTGCCCCCTCTCTTCTTTCTCCTCTCTCCTCTCTCCTGCCTCCTCTCTCCTCTCTCCTGCCTCCTCTCTCCTCTCTCCTGCCCCCTCTCTTATTTCTCCTCTCTCTTCTCTCCTGCCTCCTCTCTCCTGCCTCCTCTCTCCTGCTCCTCTCTCCTGCCTCCTCTTTCCTTCCTCTCTCCTCTCCTCTCTCCTCTCTCCTGCCTCCTCTCTCCTCTCCTCTCTCCTCTCTCCTGCCTTCTCTCTCCTCTCTCCTGCCTCCTCTCTCCTGTCTCCTCTCTCCTGTCTCCTCTCTCCTCTCCCCTGCCTCCTCTCTCCTGCCTCCTCTCTCCTCTCCTCTCCTCTCTCCTGCCTTCTCTCTCCTCTCTCCTGCCTCCTCTCTCCAGCCTCCTCTCTCCTGCCTCCTCTCTCCTCTCCTCTCCTGCCTTCTCTCTCCTCTCTCCTGTCTCCTCTCTCCTGCCTCCTCTCTCCT
Source organism: Coregonus lavaretus (assembly GCF_964263955.1). NCBI lineage: Eukaryota > Metazoa > Chordata > Actinopteri > Salmoniformes > Salmonidae > Coregonus > Coregonus lavaretus. Next base: position 29,206,358 of record NC_140024.1, on the reverse strand, counting down.
GTCTCCTCTCTCCTGCCTCTTCTCTCTTCTCTCCTGCCTCCTCTCTCCTGTCTCCACTCTCCTGCCTCCTCTCTCCTGTCTCCTCTCTCCCGTCTCCTCTCTCCTCTTCCTCTGTCCTGCCTCCTCTCTCCTGTCTCCTCTTACCTGTCTCCTCTCTCCTCTCTCCTATCCCCTATCTCCTATCTCGTCTCTCCTGTCTCCTCTCTCCTCTCTCCTGTCTATCTTACTTGGTTCTGCTGAATTGAGCTTGAGATGAGGAGAGAGATAGAATGTGTGTGTGTGTGTGTGTGTGTGTGTGCCTGCATCTGTGTCAGTGTATGTTTCCCATAGAGACATGTTTGACAGACTCTATAATCATGCTCAGCCTGCTGATAGGACTGTGATGAGTGATGAGATAGCACTCCCAGAGCATGTTCACTGATAAGCATCTTGTTCAACAGAATGGAAAATATGTATCAACATTGCATTATTCTCTGTTATATATATATATTACCTCCTCTCTAAGACATCTTCATTATGATGGCATTTTAGGAGTTTCAGCATTGGCTGGAGGATTATTTCAAATCAATCTGGCAGAGGAGATATTATGTTCAGAGGAGATATTATGTTCAGAGGAGATATTATGTTTAGAGGAGATATTATGTTCAGGGGAGATATTATGTTTAGAGGAGATATTATGTTCAGGGGAGATATTATGTTCAGGGGAGATATTATGTTCAGGGGAGATATTATGTTCAGGGGAGATATTACTGTATGTTCAGGAGAGATATTATGGTCAGGAGAGATATTATGTTCAGGGGAGATATTATGATCAGGAGAGATATTATGTTCAGAGGATATATTATGTTGATGGCGATGTTGATGATGATGGCGATGATGAAACCAGGAGTTTCTCCTAGTAAACTGTATTTTCTAAGGTGATTTGTTGCACTCGTTTGAGCAACACATTCCTCTTCTTATTGGCTGATTGATTCGAGCTCCATAACACTCTGTGATTGGCAGGCACTCTCAGGTGAGGCAGCGGACCTATCGGAGCAGGCAGAGCCTGAACAGCCCGAGTCCCGGAGGAACAGAGATGGACCTGCTGGTGATGAGGGAGAGACCCAGGAGAGGCATCGGGAACAGCGGCTACGACGTGAGTCCCACTCCCCTAACCCTGGTCCTGACTCTGGCCATCACTCTGACCCTGGTCCCGACCCACTGGGTATTATTAAGAGGCAGTATTTGCCCCCTATCTAATTTTCTCTTGGACTTGAAACTAGCAGTTCATGCTTGTAAACCCACAAATGTCACTCAGTTAAAGCAGTCCTGCATGGAAGAGTGGGTCAAAATTCCTCCACAGCAACGTGAGAGACTGATCAACAAATACAGGAAGCATTTGGTTGCAGTCATTGCAGCTAAAGGTGGCACAATGTGGTTATTGAGTGTAATGGGGCAATTACTTTTTCACACAGGGGCATTGGTTATTGCATAACTTTGTTAATTAAATAAACAAAATATATATTTTGTTATTTGTAAACTCAGGTTCCCTTTATCTAATATTAGGTATTGGTTGAAGATCTAATAACATTCAAAAATAGAGAAAAAAAGGGGTCAAATACTTTTTCACGGCACTGTATACTGTAGCTTAACTGTCCACAGTCGTTAAAACCATTCATTTTAGAGTTAATTTACTATCCAAAAATAGCTAACATCCCCAGGTGACTGGAGACAACAGCTTCCTGTTGCAAACAATCAAACATATATAGCTGCATGACCAGAAGTTTTGTATGGCGCTGAGGCAAAAAGAAACACAAACACGTTCACTGCTTGTTCCAAAAAGTGTTCTCTTGGAATGATTCAGACTAGTGAATGTTTCACAACAGACACATCACTGGGTAGTGAACTGTCTGTTTGTAGTACCTCTGGCAGGGTACTGTAGCATTTAAGGCAGTTGTCTTAAGGTGTAGAGGTGAGTTCCATTGAACATCACAACATATTGCAATCCTGAATGCACCCCTAATAGATCTCTCCAGGGGTCATGATCTCACAAAGTCTCAGATAGGAACTGGACTGCTCACATACAGGTGTGGTTGAAGTTAACCACACCAGACTGCAGTGAAGGAGTTGATTAATGGTTGATAGTGGTAGATTCATAAGGTGTTCTTTATAGTTTTGGTTTATGATACATTTCAGACATGTTGCTCTCTCCTCTCCTCTCCTCTCCTCTCCTCTCCTCTCCTCTCCTCTCCTCTCCTCTCCTCTCCTCTCCTCTCCTCTCCTCTCCTCTCCTCTCCTCTCCTCTCCTCTCCTCTCCTCTCCTATCTGTGGTATGATACTGTTGCTGTGGAGATTTGGCTAGACAGATGCAGTTAGAAAATGAAGAGCCTAAAGACCAGCTCCCTGAAGTCATGTTTCAGACCACTACTTAACAAACAAACACCAAAATGATCTCTAAGCCACTCACTTGCAGAACAAAAGCGGTTACTATCTTACAACCTTTAACCTTTCATGTACAAACAAAGAGAACAAGGTCGTTTTACAGTAAGCTCCTACTTTACAAACAGAACAGCATAGGTTCTTTCTCTCCTTTACTTGATCTAATCAACTCAGACATTGGTTTTAACAATAACCACATATTACAGCTAATAGCATATGTATCACATTTACCACAGACAGTAACAACTCTTTGATTCTATTGTCAATATCCTCTACATAGAGAAGCATCATTTCCTCCCAAACAACCTGTCTTTATACTTCTCCCTCCTTCACCTCCTCCCTCCACTGTTCTGCCCCCTGTCTTCCTCCACCTCCTCCCTCCACTGTTCTGCCCCCTGTCTTCCTCCACCTCTTCCCTCCACTGTTCTGCCCCCTGTCTTCCTCCACCTCCTCCCTCCACTGTTCTGCCCCCTGTCTTCCTCCACCTCCTCCCTCCACTGTTCTGCCCCCTGTCTTCCTCCACCTCCTCCCTCCACTGTTCTGCCCCCTGTCTTCCTCCACCTCCTCCCTCCACTGTTCTGCCCCTTCTCTTCCTCCACCTCCTCCCTCCACTGTTCTGCCCCCTGTCTTCCTCCACCTCCTCCCTCCACTGTTCTGCCCCCTGTCCTCCTCCACCTCCTCCCTCCACTGTTCTGCCCCCTGTCTTCCTCCACCTCCTCCCTCCACTGTTCTGCCCCTTCTCTTCCTCCACCTACTCCCTCCACTGTTCTGCCCCCTGTCTTCCTCCACCTCCTCCCTCCACTGTTCTGCCCCTTCTCTTCCTCCACCTCCTCCCTCCACTGTTCTGCCCCCTGTCTTCCTCCACCTCCTCCCTCCACTGTTCTGCCCCTTCTCTTACCTGCCGTGGGAGTGAAATGTAGCCTCCCTGCAGTAACCGTAACAACCGTGTCAGACTGCAAAAAATACGGTGCTAGCGTGGTCGGTCGGCTCCTGCAGAAGGACTGGCTCTACTGATTACAGTGGGAATGCTTGCTCTGCGGGCCATATCACTGCGGATCCACGTCTCCGCCTGTCCGTGTTGATTTATGAGGCGGCTGCGCCAGGTCTCCCGTGGCTGCTCCCTTCCACTCGCACAGGAAGTAGGGCACCCTCGGCTCCAACTCATTTATCACCCTGAGAGAGCAGGATGGAGGAAGAGAGAGGATGGAGGGAGAAAGCAAGGATGGAAGGAGGGGTGGACATAGAGAGAGCAGAGAGAGCACAGAGCGTGGGTGAGGAGATACATGGGGAAGGAGACAGAAGGAGACGGAAGGAGACGGAAGGAAAGGGAGAGAAAGGGAGAGAAAGATGTGTGAGGAAGATGGTGTGAGGAAAATGGTGTGAGGAAGATGTGTGAGGAAGATAATATGAGGAAGATAGTGTGAGGAAGATGAGAAAAGAAAGGGATTCAGGAATGAGAGAGAGCGAGAACACAGTAGGCTAACACACACAGACCTCCAGTAGTTTACCGCAGTGCTTAATTACTTTCTACAGTGATTTGCCAGATTGTTTATCGCCACAATGAATCTACGGGGGGCGGGACGAGGAGAGGGAAGGAGGAGATGGAGAGATAAACAGAAACACAACTCATACTCCGTACAAAACTGTCCCCGGTAGCCCTCTAGCCTGCAGAGACCAACCAACCAACCAGAGAGAGAGAGAGCAGCTCCACTAGTTCTGCTGGAGGAATACTGAACACCTATTCATCTGATATATTACAGCACTACATTGTACCATCAAGCGGCTCTGGCTAACTTAGTCAGCATCTTGTCAACAACAACGCACAGCCAGGATGAGTCACTAGTATTGCTTCCTGAATCGTTAAAGCCACTTTAACATTTATCATCTGACCATCTCTGGTTGAGTCAGTGGCATTCCACCCAGCTATCAGGAAACTTTTCATTTGCCGTTGTAGCACTGTACTCGTAAATCATGAAATGGAGGCTTTGCAATGCATTGTGGGGTAGTCCTCTATGGCTGTCAGAGAAAGTACTAGGCATGAGTGTCTTTGGGGCTGTGGTGTGTTTCTGTGTAAAGGACATGGCTCCCTAACGCCAACTAAACCAGGGCAGCATGAACAACGTTTGCAGGGTGCTAATAAAGTGAATGGAGAGTTTTTGTTTGAGCCTCAGAGAGCACTAAAATGACTCTCTACTCTGATAGGTCAGGGAGACAATGACACTCTACTCTGATAGGTCTGGGAGACAATGACACTACTCTGGTAGGTCTGGGAGACAATGACACTCTACTCTGGTAGGTCTGGGAGACAATGACACTACTCTGATAGGTCTGGGAGACAATGACACTACTCTGATAGGTCTGGGAGACAATGACACTACTCTGATAGGTCTGGGAGACAATGACACTACTCTGATAGGTCAGGGAGACAATGACACTCTACTCTGATAGGTCAGGGAGACAATGACACTCTACTCTGATAGGTCTGGGAGACAATGACACTACTCTGATAGGTCTGGGAGACAATGACACTCTACTCTGATAGGTCAGGGAGACAATGACACTCTACTCTGATAGGTCAGGGAGACAATGACACTCTACTCTGATAGGTCTGGGAGACAATGACACACTGCTTTGATAGGTCAGGGAGACAATAACACTACCGTACTCTGATAGGTCTGAACTGTATTATCTCTACTAGTACTAATTGGAAATTCAATGTCGTTGCCATAGATTGACATTCTGAAATGGAGGCTGCTGAGGGGAGGACGGCTCATAATAATGGCTGGAACGGAGCAAATGGAGCCAATGGAGCCATGTGTTTGATACCATTCCACTGATTCTGCTTCAGCCATTACCACAAACCTGTCCTCCCCAATTAAGGTGCCACCAACCACCTGGGCTGTGTGTGTGTGTGTGTGTGTGTGTGTGTGTGTGTGTGTGTGTGTGTGTGTGTGTGTGTGTGTGTGTGTGTGTGTGTGTGTGTGTGTGTGTGTAACCAATTCCCCTCTTTTTCTCTCTCTGTGTTTCAGACTGAGCCGGAGCTGATTGAGGAGACCAACGTGGATCATCTGATTGGCCCGCGGGGTGGTTATGTCTGCCCCAGAGGGGTCAAAGGTCACTCAGAGACCTCCACGTTGAGCTCCCAGCCGTCCATCGATGAGGTACGCCAGCAGATGCACCTGCTCCTTGAGGAGGCCTTCAGCCTGGCCTCAGGGGGACACTCCTCCACAGCCGGACGCCACCACCACTCCCATCATCCCCACCCCCACCACGGTTACCATCACGGCCACTACAGCCCCGGACCTCCACCCCTGCCCTACTCTGATGTGGTGACCAGTGCCCCAGGAACCATGAGCCGTGGCCGGGGAAGAGGGCTGCAGTGGGTGCCGGCGTACGGGACGGATATGTATCAGTGCAGCCTCCCCAAACCTGTGAGTGGGCGAAGGATAACACCTCTGGGAATGGTTATGTTTGGTCAAAATGTACTACTGTACTGGTTATAGTTCACTAAACCTTAACAAGTAGAAACTTTCCCCTATAGAAAAAAATCAACCCAGAGTATATTTTTCATGTGTGTTGACTTCTCTTCTTACAGGCCTTTAGGTTCACCCAGCTTCCTGACATGGCTATGGGCTCTCCTCCACCCCCTATTCCCCCTCGCACCGGCCCCCCTCCTGGGACCTCTCTAAGACGGTACGGTCAGGACGCACGCACGCACGCACGCACGCACGCACGCACGCACACACACACACACACACACACACACACACACACACACACACACACACACACACACACACACACACAGCCCCATGACACACGTCTCATCTTTCCTCAAATTAATCAAAGCTGCAATATCGCACTCTCACCCCAAAACGAATCACTAAGCTCCCCAACATTCAAATTCACATGCTAATATTCACCAGGTAAATGCAGTGTGGCCCGAGTGCTCTCAGTCCATGTATACATTTGAAAGCAGAATCAGTGCATAGGAATATGACATGAATAGCAATGAGAATCCAGTGTTACTGTGGGGTTTATATGGATCACCATTGCCCTCTTGTGGTGAATAATATGTATTGCATGTTATTGTGATTTTTAGATGTGAGCATTATCTCTCTCTCTCTGACTCAGCTCGTCTTCTGACCTGGGGTCCAAGGCCAGGACCTCGGAGTCGTCTGGGACCAACATGACGGACATGCAGACCCAGCATAATGACAGCAGCGTCCCCTATGTCCCCCTCTCCAGAGCAGCACTCCCTTCAGCCCCCCTCTCCAGAGCAGCACTCCCTTCAGCCCCCCTCTCCAGAGCAGCACTCCCTTCAGCCCCCCTCTCCAGAGCAGCACTCCCTTCAGCCCCCCTCTCCAGAGCAGCACTCCCTTCAGTCACAGCAGAACAGCCTGTGTCCACCTACTCAGGTCAGAACCTGTGTGTGTGTGTTGTATTTTACACAAGAAAAAAGGGCTATTTTAGGGTTAGAATTAGAGTTTAGGTTTAGGTTTAGGTTTAGGTTAGGAGTTAGGAGTTAGGAATTAGGAGTTAGGAGTTAGGGTTAAGGTTAGGAGTTAGGAGTTAGGAGTTAGGAGTTAGGGTTTAGGTTAGGAGTTAGGAGTTAGGAGTTAGGAGTTAGGGTTTAGGTTAGGCGTTAGGAGTTAGGAGTTAGGAGTTAGGGTTTAGGTTAGGAGTTAGGAGTTAGGAGTTAGGAGTTAGGGTTAAGGTTAGGAGTTAGGAGTTAGGAGTTAGGAGTTAGGGTTTAGGTTAGGCGTTAGGGGTTAGGAGTTAGGAGTTAGGAGTTAGGAGTTAGGAGTTAGGGTCAGGAGTTAGGGTTTAGGCTAGGAGTTAGGGTTAGGAGTTAGGGTTTAGGTTAGGAGTTAGGGTTAGGAGTTAGGGTTTAGGTTAGGAGTTAGGGTTAGGAGTTAGGGTTTAGGTTAGGAGTTAGGGTTAGGAGTTAGGTTTAGGGTTTAGGTTAGGAGTTAGGAATTAGGGTTTAGGTTAGGATTTAGAAGTTATGGTTTGGAGTTAGGGGTTAGGGGTTAGGTTAGGAGTTAGGGTTTAGCTTAGGATTTAGAAGTTAGGGTTAGGGTTAGGAGGTAGGGGTTAGGGTTTAGGTTAGGAATTAGGATTAGGGTTTAAATTAGAGTTAGGGTTTGGGTTAGGAGTTAGGGTTTAGATTTAGGAGTTAGGGTTAGAATTAGGGTTAGGGTTTAGGTTTAGGTTAGGGTTAGGGGTCTGGGAACAACTTCATATTCATCAGCTCCAGCACCACCCCTAACATCAACATCTGTGAAAATGGCGCGTTTTTATGTTTTGTAGTAAAACAGATAGAGACAAGTGTTTCCAATGGCACCATCAACCAATTAGTAGGCAATGCCTAATTACAATTGATTAAAATCACATGACGCACACCGATGATGTCATTGCAAACACTTGTCTCCCTCTATCTTATTTTCCATAGAACATAGACACGCGCCAACTTCACCTTGTTGGGGTGGTGCTGGAGAAAAAAGGTTGACATTTCACTTTAAGGTTATGGGTTAGGTGAAGGGTTAGGTTTAGGGGTTAAGGCAAATAGGATTTTGAATGGGAATCAATTGTTTGGTCCCCACAAGGATAGTACATTAAATGTGTGTGTGTTGGGGGGATGCGTGTGTGTTTATGAAAAAGCATTTGGAGTGTTTATTACAACAAGTTATCAACTTATCATTGTTTGTCACAATTTTAGAACAACTTGGTTCTTCTTCTGGTAATGGCAGTTGTCATTGTAGTATTTCCCCTGTATAACGACTTCCTAACCCCCCCCACAGGAAACCCCATCACAGCGGTGTACGCCATCCCAGCCTCGCGGTCGGGCTACTCTGAGTACTTTGCCTCCACGCCCCCGTCCTCCTACCACAGCCCATCCTGGATGTCCTACCCCCCCGAGCCTGAGGACGTGCCCCCCCAGTGGGCAGACTCTGTAAGAACCCGCCCTACTCTCCACACTCACAGCGTAGGTAGACGTAGCTACCCACTGATCCTGGATCAGATAAATTACCTTATGGTAAAGTTAAGATGGAGGTGGAGTAATCTGATCCTAGATCTGTGCTTAAGGGTAGGTTCTACCTCGAGCCACAACCACACCACACACCAGGGAAAGCCCAATCCTGCCCCAGGGCTTAGAGTTGTTATGTAAACTAATGGAATGGTAAGTTACAGAGCTCAATGTATTTTCCTGGACTTTTGTAAGACACCAAAATGTGACTTATCAGGTGAATATGAAGACATTTTCATAACAGCCTCTGCAGAGAGCCTTATCAGGGATTGACAGTGAGCTTTCCTCATCTACCCTTGAGCAGGATTGGGTTCCTAACCTTATATTATACAGTACTCTCTCTCTCTCTCTCTGTCTGTTTAACATGAAACATGTTCCATTTCCCCCTCTGTCAGATCTGTTATTGACAATGTGACCTCCCCTCTCCTCACTGGCCTTTCCTCTTCTGTATGGAATGTTCTTTTTATCCCTGTCTGTCTGCCTGTTTCAACCAGATGCCTTCACGCAATGTCTTTTTGCAGAACCAGTGTCATTTAGAAACCATTTGCTGAACTGAATTTATGGCTGGCGTTGAGTGGACACAGCAAAATACTGGGGTAGTTGAGCACATTTCCTAAATGAACACCTCTTTTATTTTTTCCTTTTGGATCTTCCTTTCATTCGTTTTGTGTAGAATCAGACAGTCATGCACATCTCATGTCCAGATTCTAAAGTAACCCATAAGTGGAGTTCAAACGCTCGGTTTGAATCGAAAGTCCATTTTAAAAAATCACAGATATTTCAAACACAGTTTTAATTTTGACTTCTTTCTTTTATCCTGTGAGTTTGGTCCCAGTGTGCTTGTGTATATTTTCCCTTGTTTTCACCCATTTGAATATATGTGAAATACTGGTGGAAGAGAGACAATGATCACCCAGCAAACTGATCCAATAAGGATAATACCTTTTGAATTTGAAAAACAAAGCATCAGCTGTATTTCCTATCATTTTGGTGGGTATGAAACCCTGTGTGGTTGTTTTGGTGAAGCCTGGCCTACCCTCTCTTCCAGGTGGCTCTCCCAGGCTACGTGGATGCCTTCCCTCATCCCCGCTACCCTCAAGGCAGCTCCCCCAGACTCCCCCTACACTACGGCCAAGCCATGGAGCCACCCCCCACCTCGACCACCGCAGCGTTCCAGCAGAGCCTGCCCGATGTGGGGGAGCCCAGAGACAGAGTCCCTCTCAGCAGCCTCTCCACCTCCGCCCTGGTGCAGGCCATCCGCCAGGAGGTGGCAAAGCTGGCCAAGAAGCAGACAGACATGTTTGAGTTCCAGGTGTAATCTCTCACTCTAGTGGCCGGGAGGTGTAATTGCAGCACTCTCTTTTCTGAACATGCTGTAACACTAGAGACTGAACAAACTCTCTATCTCAGCTTTTTTGATATTTGTATATTAAGACTTATAAAAGCTTCTATCTCTCTCTCTCTCTCTCTCTCTCTCTCTCTCTCTCTCTCTCTCTCTCTCTCTCTCTCTCTCTCTCTCTCTCTCTCTCTCTCTCTCTCTCTCTCTCTCTCTCTCTCTCTCTCTCTCTCTCTCTCTCTCTCTCTCTCTCTCTCTCTCTCTCTCTCATCGTGGGAAAATACCACGTTGCTCTGATGTGTTTCACCACCATGCTGTTATTTTGGAGTTACTGAAGGGTGAAAGTGTTCTATCTCAAACTGTTAGTCATCTCTTCTTAACGATGTCTCTTATAGTTACATTACACCACCTGTTCCTTTACATTGTACATATGTCATTCCCACGTCTAAAGACCTGTAATAATGACAGATGAGTGTTTCTCTAACCAGGACAATAACCTTAGCAACCCATTGAGAGGAGTATGACACAAAATCAATACATGTACAACAATTGATGAGGCAGAGCGAGTCGTCATATGTTCGTGCTCAAAGGTCCAAACACTTCAGAACAGAAGATCACATTTAAGTGATAATACCCAAGTTGCCGGTGTTTGGAGGATATATTGGCACGGGTGTTGTTAGGCCCGAGATGAAGTCGAGGGCCGGCAAATCGTGTCATTATATCCTCCAAACACCGTCTTCGAGGGTATTATCACTTTTATACAATGTGTTACCAACATATTCAAATAATGGCAAAACGTTCTTATCCCTTGCTTGCTAGCTAGCCAACTACGGCTAACTTACAGTCTCGTCAAAAAGTGCAGCCAGAATAACAGCAAAGTAGCTGCATTTGCGTTTGTTTAAGCTGTTTTCCAGAGATATTTATTTGGATACATCCATAACAATGAGCTAATGAGGCGCGATTTCACCTGGCAAAGAATATGTGCTCACTCGTCAGCACAGTGGTGAAAGGAGCTAGCAAACAACACAGCTAACATAATCACTTCAAACTGAAGCTGTAAAGACTGAAAACTAGCTGCACTTCATTTCGTTTGACCTTTTTTCAATTGACATTTCTTTGTATATATCCATAAAAATGATGCCAGCTGATTCATGATTTCGACTGACTGAGAAACGCTGACTGCCTGTCTGTCTCGTCCCGACTCACGACATGTTCATTACTATGGGACAGCTGGAGATCCAATTTGAATATTGAAACAATGTTGCAAATGTTGGAGAGACAGACAGCAAGGTTATACAAATCTCCGCTGTTGAAAACTAAATGTTAGTCTAAAAGAAATGTGAGATAATGTCTAAATGCTTTTTATAGTGGAGATCAAGTTTATATATTGCTTGGCTGGGCTGTTGAGACAGTGGATGAGACAATAGGCTTTTTAACGTCATAGATTTAGCCGGTGGTAACTTGTGGAAAAGTCACTGGCTGGAATTAGGTTTTAACCAATCATCATTCAGAATTAGACCCATCCATTGTATAATGTGTATATATAAGCATGTAGAGGGATTCCATGTATCTTAGCTCTTATTATAGAACAAGTCCATTTCAACTAAAAGAGAGACACCTGTTTTGTTGTCATCTCCAATGGCCCTGTATTCCATCCACTGACTGAGAGGTGATTTAGCTTATGTTCTTCAATGACAATTGAGAACTGAGTCAGATTCCCCTTTCCTGTGCTCAGCCACGTCTTCTAAGTATAATTTCAAGCAGTTTGACAACAACATGAGTAATCTGTTCAATTACATTGGACCACAAATTAGGCACAATTGAAGTCAGTAGATTTAATGAAAGGTGTTGATTTTCTCCAAAGAAAAGGAGGTACTGGTATTGTATATGAATAGTGAGTTGAGACCTGCCACCATGTTTGAAAGAAACACACGTGCCTCATAAATTGTGATTATTGTGGCGACAAACACTTGAATCGGAAGGATGCCAACAACAATTTCACTTGTTTCTTGACAATGCCTCCAAACTGCCTTTCACAATGAACATGATCATGAATCCAGTACTGTAGCCCTTTCCATGGACACAGTAAAGTTGGACTGGGTTTAACGCAACTGTAAATAAATGTAATGTGTTTCTAAATAGAAAAGAGAGAGGACACTAAATGCTGACACAGTGCTCAGTTAGATTTCTATTTTCTTTAGCACTTGATACATAAGCCAAATTAAATCATAAATTGGCCACAGAATCCACTCAGCAAATGTTACAGAAAGTATGTTTTGCACTGTAATGATTCTACATAACAGAGTGTCATATCTGTGTTCTACACAATACATTTCTACATTCTGTAATGTTTGGCCATGTTATTTCGCCTAGTAATGATCAGATAAGATAAAAACCAGACTGACGCTTTGACATTTTAGGACTGGAGATGTGCATCTCTGGTTTAATGCACTAAACTCCCCAGGAGTGATTGGCACAAGGGCCTCTAGTGGGTATAATGGTAGTATGTTGTTACATATGGACAATGGTGGACTGGGACTGTTAACTACATAGATATTAGTTTGAGCTTTGATGACCAAGGTCCTCTGTCAGTAGTGCATTCTTTGCATCATATTGTGAATGTTTAACCCAATGAGTTTGATCTCCTCCTTGATGATTGTACTTTAACTTTTTATTTTTAACGAGAACCAGTTGAAATGCACTTTATCCTATAGGTATATGTCTGTTATGTGATCTGTTGCTGGACGCAGAGGTTAAATGGTTAGGGCAGCTCCCAGCCCTGGTGTTTGGTCCTCTCCATGGATTCTGGCTTTCGTTCTCTCATTACCAGTGAGTGAACACACCTTGTCTGAAGGTTGCTCATATTCAGTATAGTATTCATACAGTGGCTCTTGGTTTTATAATGGGTGGGCATGACATGCATTAGTCTACACATGGAACCCAAGACTGAGATGAGCCTGGTTTGAGTATCTTTGATAAGAGGAACAAATGACTGGGGGAAGAGTGTAATCGTTTTGGTCACAGTATACCAAAGGATGGGTGGAAGCGCATATCACCTCACACATCGTAGGTGGTATTGCAACAAAAAAATATACTTTTAATTCTCAAATTACTGTAATGCTTAGATAAGACAGAAAGAAAGGGAATGAAATGTTAAAATGAAAGATGTCCCAAAAATGTAACATATTTTCTCCTACCGTGTTTATCATGATGACACATTATTGCATTATTTCAGATGCAGGTTATAGTCTTTCACCATGATTTTCTTTTTTACTGACCCACTGTACAGTAGACTATCTGTTTTCAGATGCACCCTGGGAGATGAGGTTTTCCAGCTCGTCCAGTGTGTCTGAGTGTCAATAGGAGAGGAATGCTCTCTCTTACTGTAACTCCAAACCAGAACTCTGTTGCTTTTCTGTTTCCAGCATATCTTTTGCTGATGGACTGACAACACACATGGTTGTAGATGGATTGTTATGTTACCATGTAGGCTACTGTATTGTAAAATGAAACCATTTCTGTCTGTTCTGTAGATGCTGATCGGTTTTGTGTAGAAATTAAACACATTTCACATTTTAATGCTGATACATCAGTTTGAAGAGAGAAACAGGATGTCAGATTATGGGATTTGAATCTTTGCAAATTAACTCAATAAAAGTGATGACAGATTGGTTGTTGGATGGTTAATGTGGTTTGTGGTTTGAGGAAAAAATGTATTCTGATAAAAAAGGTTCAATATAGGATTTATTTATGACTATAAATAGTTGTTAATCAAGGTGATTCTGATGAGATACAAGCATTATAGTTTTTTCCCTGATTTAAATCCTTCTCTTCTCAGTTGTTGGATGACAGATGTATGAAGGTTGCTTAGGAAGTAATCTATGGGAGGGAAAGAGAGAATCAATCAATGTATAAAGTATTAGCACTAATTCTCTAAACAATGAGGTCTAACATTGTAATAGACAGCATCAGATGCCCCAAGATGTGTGGCTGGCAATATGAAAGACACTAGGCCTACAATCTGAAACAGCGCGTTTGAAGTCAGATTGTCATATGGAATAAAATAGCACTGTATTTTACATCTCCCGCGATCCAACGGCTCTCCCATCTGCGCTCCTAACTCCATCTCCATCATCAGGATAGCCAGCTCGTTGACTTCGTCCATTTCGCTCCTCCTGGCCCCATGGATACCGGTCGGGGGACTAAACACCTCCAGAGGCTGGTAGTTGTTCACAACTAGGATGCCCGTGTCAGGCCACTGCTCCGTGTCTCTAACGGGCTGATGCTGCTGCTGCTGCTGCGCATTGCAATGATTATGGTCCGGCTGCAAAATTGAGGTCCAAATATCCCAGCATGCGTTGGACTGGTCATAGAGAGAGGGGAAGAATCTGGATTGGTTGGCATTCATCTTGTTTTCACTTTTCAGTAGGTCATGAATTCAGATTTGTTTGGATTTGAAAGGTGAATGCACCTGGTGATTCTGGAACCTTTACCTCAAGTTTATCATGTTCTAAACCTTTTGTTGCATTTTAAATATTGCGCAGTAGGCTAAGCCTAATGCTAAAAGGAAACATTTAATGTCAAATATTGCGCAGGCTCAATCAGCAGGACCCCCACCCCCTCTCTTAATTATATCACCCGATTGCAGGAGAACTTTCCTCCAAAATAAAATATACTACAATAAAAAGATAAAGACTTCTGAAGTTTGTACATTTCAGACTTGATTATCCCTTATGAAAAAGCTATCAACCCCTACAAAAATGTCAATTTATTATAATCCACATAATAATTCACATTTCCTGTTACTGCAGGATTATTTTCCCGCTGTATCAAACTGGCTCAAATTAAGATCCTACATCTATACTGCATGATTTGATCTGTTTAATGATTTCACCAGCAATCAATAGTTTGACAAGAGTATGAAGAAAATAAGGTATTTTCAAAGTAGGCCTACACTAATGCTTAAAGACACCCAGAGTAGGTTACCTTCCGAGACACATTTAAAAAAGGCTCAAGTGAAGAGAATGGGTATTCCAAATAATGAGTGGAAAGGCTAGCTTGGTATCATCCTTCTACTGTTGGCAGAACAACTTCAAGGTAGGCTACTAACAGTTTTCTCACTCTAAATTATTTATTTAAAGATGTATATTAAAAAAAAAACATTTTGCACAATTATATAATATTGAATGAATACATGAAAACTACTAACTGACTAGTGTATGCTTACTACAGTAAGTAAACTACAGACCATGTCATACGTTTTGACAATATTTGTGATCATAACTTTTTCTTACTGAAAAGTCTAATGTTTTGGGCAATATAGTGAAACTATCATCAATTTATAATCTATAGTTGGACAAGTACAACCTTATTCTCCTAATGTAAAACAATTATTTTCCCCTAAATAGGACAAGATACCTGCGACTGTCCGAGTCAGAGTGGTACGGAACACTGGTTAAAATGGTTAGCACGGAGCATCTGATGATTTACTGTCACGTTCTGTACTGACCTGCCACAAGTCACATGGTGTAAACTGGACGAATGCATCTGCAATCCTGTGACCCAAACCCCTCATTCCTGCATTTTACTAACATGCAGTTGAAGTCGGAAGTTTACATACACCTTAGCCAAATACATTTAAACTCAGTTTTTCACAATTCCTGACATTTAATCCTAGTAAAAATTCCCTGTCTTAGGTCAGTTAGGATCACCACTTTATTTTAAGAATGTGAAATGTCAGAATAATAGTAGAGAGAATGATTTATTTCAGCTTTTATTTATTTTATCACATTCCCAGTGGGTCAGAAGTTTACATACACAATTAGTATTTGGTAGCATTGCCTTTAAATTGTTTAACTTGGGTCAAACGTTTCGGGTAGCCTTCCACAAGAGTCCCACAATAAGTTGGGTGAATTTTGGCCCATTCCTCCTGACAGAGCTGGTGTAACTGAGTCAGGTTTGTAGGCCTCCTTGCTCCCACACGCTTTTTCAGTTCTGCCCACACATTTTCTGTAGGATTGAGGTCAGGGGTTTGTGATGGCCACTCCAATACCTTGACTTTGTTGTCCTTAAGCCATTTTGCCACAATTTAGGAAGTATGCTTGGGGTCATTGTCCATTTGGAAGACCCATTTGCGACCAAGCTTTAACTTCCTGAATGATGTCTTGAGATGTTGCTTCAATATATCCACATAATTTTCCTTCCTCATGATGCCATCTATTTTGTGAAGTGCACCAGTTCACCCCCACAGCATGATGCTGCCACCCCGTGCTTCACGGTTGGGATGGTGTTCTTCGGCTTGCAAGCCGCCTGCTTTTTCCTCCAAACATAACGATGGTCATTATAGCCAAACAGTTCTATTTTTGTTTCATCAGACCAGAGGACATTTCTCCAAAAAGTACGATTTTTGTCCCCATGTGCCTTGCTTTTTTATGGCGGTTTTGGAGCAGTGGCTTCTTCCTTGCTGAGCGGCCTTTCAGGTTATGTTGATATAGGACTCGTTTGACTGTGGATATAGATACTTTTGTACCTGTTTCCTCCAGCATCTTCACAAGGTCCTTTGCTGTTGTTCTGGGATTGATTTGCACTTTTCGCACCAAAGTACAGTGGGGTAAAAAAGTATTTAGTCAGCCACCAATTGTGCATGTTCTCCCACTTAAAAAGATGAGAGAGGCCTGTAATTTTCATCATAGGTACACGTCAACTATGACAGACAAATTGAGAAAAAAAATCCAGAAAATCACATTGTAGGATTTTTAATGAATTTATTATGGTGGAAAATAAGTATTTGGTCACCTACAAACAAGCAAGATTTCTGGCTCTCACAGACCTGTAACTTCTTCTTTAAGAGGCTCCTCTGTCCTCCACTCGTTACCTGTATTAATGGCACCTGTTTGAACTTGTTATCAGTATAAAAGACACCTGTCCACAACCTCAAACAGTCACACTCCAAACTCCACTATGGCCAAGACCAAAGAGCTGTCAAAGGACACCAGAAACAAAATTGTAGACCTGCACCAGGCTGGGAAGACTGAATCTGCAATAGGTAAGCAGCTTGGTTTGAAGAAATCAACTGTGGGAGCAATTATTAGGAAATGGAAGACATACAAGACCACTGATAATCTCCCTCGATCTGGGGCTCCACGCAAGATCTCACCCCGTGGGGTCAAAATGATCACAAGAACGGTGAGCAAAAATCCCAGAACCACACAGGGGGACCTAGTGAATGACCTGCAGAGAGCTGGGACCAAAGTAACAAAGCCTACCATCAGTAACACACTACGCCGCCAGGGACTCAAATCCTGCAGTGCCAGACGTGTCCCCCTGCTTAAGCCAGTACATGTCCAGGCCCGTCTGAAGTTTGCTAGAGTGCATTTGGATGATCCAGAAGAGTATTGGGAGAATGTCATATGGTCAGATGAAACCAAAATAGAACTTTTTGGTAAAAACTCAACTCGTCGTGTTTGGAGGACAAAGAATGCTGAGTTGCATCCAAAGAACACCATACCTACTGTGAAGCATGGGGGTGGAAACATCATGCTTTGGGGCTGTTTTTCTGCAAAGGGACCAGGACGACTGATCCGTGTAAAGGAAAGAATGAATGGGGCCATGTATCGTGAGATTTTGAGTGAAAACCTCCTTCCATCAGCAAGGGCATTGAAGATGAAACGTGGCTGGGTCTTTCAGCATGACAATGATCCCAAACACACCGCCCGGGCAACGAAGGAGTGGCTTCGTAAGAAGCATTTCAAGGTCCTGGAGTGGCCTAGCCAGTGTCCAGATCTCAACCCCATAGAAAATCTTTGGAGGGAGTTGAAAGTCCGTGTTGCCCAGCGACAGACCCAAAACATCACTGCTCTAGAAGAGATCTGCATGGAGGAATGTGCCAAAATACCAGCAACAGTGTGTGATAACCTTGTGAAGACTTACAGAAAACGTTTGACCTGTGTCATTGCCAACAAAGGGTATATAACAAAGTATTGAGAAACTTTAGTTATTGACCAAATACTTATTTTCCACCATAATTTGCAAATAAATTCATTAAAAATCCTACAATGTGATTTTCTGGATTTTGTTTTCTAATTTTGTCTGTCATAGTTGACGTGTACCTATGATGAAAATTACAGGCCTCTCTCATCTTTTTAAGTGGGAGAACTTGCACAATTGGTGGCTGACTAAATACTTTTTTTCCCCACTGTACGTTCATCTCAAGAAACAGAAAATGTCTCCTTCCTGAGCGGTATGAAGGCTGCATGGTCCCATGGTGTTTATACTTGCGTACTATTGTTTGTACAGATGAACATGGTACCTTCAGGCATTTGGAAATTGCTCCAAAGGATGAACCAGACTTGTGGAGGTCTACAATGTTTTTCTGAGGACTTGGCTGATTTCTTTTGATTTTCCCATGATGTCAAGCAAAGAGGCACTGAGTTTGAAGGTAGGCCTTCAAATACACCCACAGGTACACCCAGTGGCAGCTCCTGAAAAAATTCTCAGGGGGGGCAATTTTTCTGATGATTTAGGTGACCTACACACATTTAAAAAAAGATATGTCCAGCAACAACATGAAGACAGGGGCAGCATATAAGTCAATACTGATATACACATTACTTGCTTCAAAAAGGCCTCATGGTTGAATTGGAAATATGTGCACCTGAGCATAATTCACAACAAGCAAGCAGGAGCTTTTGATAGAGGCTACTGAAAACATTGATGCAAGTTATTGGTAATAAGAAATTTTTATAGACTTCCATATTCTGCCCTCTTGTATAGATTTGTGAAAATGAACAGTGATAGACATTTTGCCTGAAAACAGAATTTGAAAATAATTTCTAGAAAAGGTAAACACAGCTATCTGTATGGCTTTGTAAAAATGAACAACCATATTCTGGCCAATTGTATAGATTTGTAAATATGAACAACCATATTCTGGCCAATTGTATAGATTTGTAAAAATGAACATGAACAGATTATTTTTATTTTTTTACTTTTCTTTTAATGAAAAATAACTATTTTAAACAACATCAACTGTGAACTGATTTGGGCGTGTGTGTGTTAAAGAGACAGACAGGGAGGGACAAAGAGAGAGAGAGGCTACATTACTTGTACTGAAACTGCTCTCTTCTCTCTTTCAATGCAGCAAAGCGGTCAATGACTTTCTCATTGAAATCAGGCATGCTGAGGACTAGTTCCCTCTCCATGGAAAGCATGGCCAGTGCATTCAGACGTTCCTGGCCCATTGAATTTCGCAGGAATGTCTTAACTTGTGTCAAAGTTGAGAAACATCTCTCAGCTTCAGCTGTTGTCATGGGAGTAGTTATGAGGATGTTCAACAGAGTCACAGTCTCAGAGAACGTCTCCTGGAGGTTGTAGCTCATGAGAACCTGGTATAGTGCCAGTGCACCACAGCAGCCCTTGAATTCAGGATTCTCATAGATCAGAGATAGTTCTGTCTTGAGCTTTGCCTTGCTCAGCATGGGGTATGCATTCACAGTGGCATTCAGAGCCTCATCAGGAAATGAATGGCAGTACCTTTCAAACATGTCTGCTTGCAGTAAGGTAGCACTCACAAGGTGGCCAGAGAAAGAGAACCTTTCTTTGGTGTGATCCAGGATGGTGTTGCAGACCTCTTCAGACAGCCTCTGCTTCTCCTCTTCTCTCAAAGCTGTTCTGGGTCTTTTGGCTCCTGTTGCTTCTTGCAGCTGCTGTTGAGAGGAGTCCCTGAAGGCAAACAGACCAATGTGTTTGTTGGCTTTGTACAGTATTGTTGTCTATGTGATGCACAGGTATATGCAATGTATCCATGTATAGTACAAATACTTCAGTTCCACTTAAAATGGGCAGGGATGCATAAAGTCTTTAGTGTTTAAGTTAGCCTTTGTGTCTCACATAGCCTGGATGTTCAGCACAGTATACAGTGGTGCTCATAAGCTTATGAGCCCATGCTAAAGTTGACTAAAAAGAGGAATAAAAAAGAAAAGAAAATTGGTGTCCTTAAAGGTTGGATTTTCCAACTTTTTTAATTAAGTCATTAAGATCAATTTCCAAAAGATGATTTTTTTATTTTTGTATTCCTCTTTTTAGTCAACTTTAGAATGTGTTCATACACTTATGAGCACCACTGTACAGTACACATAGTATATAAAATAAGCTAGATTACACCACTGGCCATATATAATGAGAATAATGTAATTTCAAACACAAATGCAGTCTCCTTTCATGCATACATTTTCAAATAAAGCTCTGCTTTGAGAAAGATCGAATGATATTGTTTAATCTTACCTTATGGCCTGCACACTGCTTGTGAAGCTGTCGAGGGCACGTTTGATGAAGACAGCATCGATGTCCTTCTTCTGTAGCTTCTGGTACAGAATGTTGACGTGGGGCATGATTTTGTGAAAAAGCCCCAGGAAAAAAATAAAATCTTCATCATGTAGCATCCTCACGTAGCCAGATGCCTCTCTCACGGTGGGCTGGTCAAATGAACCCAATGAACCCGTCCGGATGGCTTCAAAACATTCTATGATGTCGTCTCGATTCTCGTAGACAGTGTTCACGACTCTGCTGTTGAAGTTCCACCGTGTGGATGAAGGTCTGGGCAGTCTTCGTGCAACAGTCTGGTCAAGAATGCTGGTGCGTTTGGGTGACCGGGAAAAAAAAGTTGCAATCCCGCTCAGATCGGAAAAGAAAATGTTCACTTTTTTGATGCGAGAAGTAGCTTGCTGCATGATCAAATTCAGCTGATGCGCATAGCAATGCACGTAATGGGCATTCTTGAAATGCTCACGCACCTTTTGCTGCACACCAGCCTTCTCTCCCCTCATCACACTGGCTCCATCGTAAGCTTGCGCAATGAGTTTGACTTTCTCGTCGTCGGCAAAAAGACCGTTCAGTCTCTCCAAAAGCACACTGGCGATTGAGACTGAGGTTGATTCCGAGATGGGAAGGAACTCAAAAAAGCGCTCCTGCACTTTGTGGTTGCTATCTATGTACCTCAGCACAAGCACCAGCTGTGTCTATGTAGAAACGTCCGTGGTCTCGTCAGCTTGGATAGCTACGAAGTTCGCCGACTTCACCTCCTCCACAATATGTTCCCTCATGACCGCTAGCATACACTCCAGTAGCTCGTTTTGAATGGTCTTTGATGTGCCCTTGAAAACTTTAGCATTTTTAAGATGGTCATCAAACACGTCATCTAATTGTGCCACAAAGTTGACAAGTCCAAGAAAAATACCAGGGTTGGTGGAGCCCTCAGTTTCATCTTTGCCTCGCAAAGCTAACTCAAACACTCCGCAAAACTTCACACACTGGATTAGCCGGCTGAGGATGTGGCGGTTCTTGCTAACCTCATCGTTGTGGCGGCGGACAGCTAGCCTGTATCCCTCATCCAGTTGAGTGGCAATGTTCACTCTCCCCAAAGCAGACAATCTCAAACAGCTATCCATGTGGGTCTTTGACAGCTCATGTTTCTTAATCTTTTCTGAAAGATGGTGCATGTCCGTTACACCAGTCGCTGTCCAAGCGGTGCTGTCTGCCGTGCCGCCTTCAGGGTGAAAGAGTAAGCAGGGGTAGCAGAAGACTGCATTAGCTACATCGCAGCCTGCTAGCCAGGTTTTTCGTTCGTACCAATTTTTGGAAAATCCTCGGGTGTAGGACTTTCCCCCTTTAGTAGAAACCTGTTGAATTATTAAATTTGGTCTGGGAGGTCCTAATTGTTTCGTTGCCAATTTATCTTGATTTGTTCGCCGACAAAAAGGAACTTCTTTCAAAGAGACAATCGAGTTGCACTGAACGCTAGCCATCTTGACAGTAGTACGTGAATTGATTGACGCTGCTACCCGCTCTTTTCTTAGTTATGTTCATGGTTATGTTACATATGACGAAAGCGCGTAAGTGCAAGCCCTCCCGGAACCCATAGAGATTGTATTGAAAGCTCTGATATTTGAAAAAAAAAGATTTTACATGAGAGTCTATGAGAGACTTCTGGGGCGATTTTCAACCTGACTGAAATCGCCCCAAAAGGGGCGGGGCCATTTGAAGCACGACTTTAGCCTGATTGGACATTTAGTGGCAGATCAGACGTCTAGATTAGAACACTGATAACTACTGTTGCCGTGATATAATTGATTAGAAAAAAATCCCTTCCTTTTCCCGTTTGGCAGTGCGTCGCCCATATCGCCCTAATGAACACACCGCCCCTGGGTACACCTCCAATTGACTCAAATGACGTCAATTAGCCTATCAGAAGCTTCTAAAGCCATGACATCCTTTTCTGGAATTTTCCAAGCTGTTTAAAGGCACAGTCAACTTAGTATATGTAAACTGGAGACCCACTGGAATTGTGATACAGTGAATTATAAGTGAAATAATTTGTCTGTAAACAATTGTTGGAAAAATTACTTGTGTCATGCACAAAGTAGATGTCCTAACCGACTTGCCAAAACTATAGTTTGTTAACAAGACATTTGTGGAGTGGTTGAAAAACAATTTTTAATGACTCCAAACTAAGTGTATGTAAACTTCTGACTTCAACTGTATCTATAGATGATGCTGGACTGTACAGGTGTTCCGTACAAATGAGTAAAGATAGACACTACATCATTAGCAAATCCATCGTTGTCATATTAAATGTTAAGATCAACTTTCTTCATTTAATACAAACACTGTCCATCTATACCTTTTGATTACTGTACATGAGAATTCCATGCAGCTAAATTCAGTTCCTGATTTCCCAAGACAGCTATTCAAATTAGGTGTATGTCTTATTTCAGGTTTGAGTGTGTTTGTTTTAATTCACAGTTCCAGTGTCTGATGGCTGTTGGTGGAGAGCTCCCATCTCTGTCTCTGTCACTGTGTCCTGTGTGGTGAGCTTCAGGGTTGAGCCCAGAGTGTCTTGGTGCAGGGAAGATGGGGATACATGTTTACCCCTAAAGAGTCAATCCAGACACACCCTCACCTGGAATCATACAGGTCCATGGACAGGTGTGTCCTACCTGACCCTCCACAACATCACCCTGTCTGACTCAGGATACTACCATTGTTTCGTCTCTCTCCCTGACTACTGTGGTCCAAACACCAGAATCATCAGTAAGTATGTTAACTTTCTATTGCTGAAGTGTCCCACTGAAGGGTTATGCTTTGAGATGACTAGATAGACTCAACCTGTTCTGGTCCCCTACCCCTCAGGAAGTGGTGAAGTGTTTGAACACTGTGGAGAAGAGGAAATTCCTGTCTGTGGTAAAAGTCTTACTCTCTTCACACGGTCAACACATCATCAACTGCAGCTATTTATTTAATAGGAAATGTATGAAACCACAGGTCTTACATGTTGATGCCTTGCAGCAAATATTATTCTGATACAGTCACTGTCTTATATTATCCCTCTTGCCTTGTCATCCCCTTGGTCTATAGAGAAATTGAGTCCTCCAGAGGGGAATGCAGTGAAGTGTTCCAGAGTGGAGCCTGAGCAGAACATACCACCTGACACTGAGGGGTGCAGAGGAAGACCCTGATGAGGTTTATGATTGTGTGTGATTCTGTGTAGATATACTACATTGCACCAGACACTGTAATTGTACTGGAGATAAGGAAAATGAGGTTGAAAAGTGGTGGAATTGCCCTTTAATTAAAGGAAAAACCAAAAACCAGCAGACACCAGGCCCTCCATTGAAGTTTGACACCCCTGCTCTAAATGCTATATTTGTGGAAATTACACTGTGATTAACTCGTTACAACAACAGACCTGCAGCGGATTAAGCAGGATTGGGGGCTGATTTCAGACTGGGTATATTCTTTAACAGTTTACCTTGATCGTCATGGTACTGGTACTGGGGGGACATTGTTTGCGTACAGGTCCTTACGGATGTCAATGTCACTTTATGATGCCGTTGTATGTGATCTCATAGATGCCAGCGGACTCCATATCTGGGAGGGGGCAGCACAGCATCCTTATTTCAACACCAAACCCACAACCGGTGTGTGTGGCCAAAGAGCTCTATTTGCATGTCATCTGACCATAGCACTGGTTCCAATCCAAGTGTCAATGTCCTTTAGCAACTCCAGGCTTTTACATTTCTTGGATGACAGGAAATAGAGCTCTTTGGCCAGGCACACCAGTGGTGGGTTTGGTGTTGAAATAAGGATGCATGAGCTTTTTGCCAATCAAGGAAAAACACTATGTCTGGCGCAAACCCAACACCTCTCATCACCCCGAGAACACCATCCCCACAGTGAAGCATGGTGGTGGCAGCATCATGCTGTGGGGATGATTTTCATCGGCAGGGACTGGGAAACTGGTCAGAATTGAAGGAATGATGGATGGCGCTAAATACAGGGAAATTCTTGAGGGAAACCTGTTTCAGTCTTCCAGAGATTTGAGACTGGGATGGAGGTTCACCTTAAAGCAGGACAATGACCCTAAGCATACTGCTAAAGCAAAACTCGAGTGGTTTAAGGGGAAACATTTAAATGTCTTGGAATGGCCTAGTCAAAGCCCAGACCTCAATCCAATTGAGAATCTGTGGTATGACTTAAAAATTGCTGTACACCAGCGGAACCCATCCAACTTGAAGGAGCTGGAGCAGTTTTGCCTTGAAGAATGGGCAAAAATCCCAGTGGCTCGATGTGCCAAGCTTATAGAGACATACCCCAGGAGACTTGCAGCTGTAATTGCTGCAAAAGGTGGCTCTACAAAGTATTGACTTTGGGGGGGTGAATAGTTATGCACGCTGTTTTTTGTATTTTTTCTTGTTTGTTTCACAATAAAAAATATTTTGCATCTTCAAAGTGGTAGGCATGTTGTGTAAATCAAATGATACATACCCCCCAAAAATCAATTTAATTCCTGGTTTTAAGGAAACAAAATAGGAAAAATGCCAAGGGGGGTGAATACTTTCGCAGGCCACTGTATCTTAGCTCTTTTTTATAGAACAAGTCCATTTCAACTAAAAGAGAGACACCTGTTTTGTTGTCATCTCCAATGGCCCTGAGTATTCCATCCACTGACTGAGAGGTGATTTAGCTTGTTATGTTCTTCAATGACAATTGAGAACTGAGTCATATTCCCCTTTCCTGTGCTCAGCCACGTCTTCTAAGTATAATTTCAAGCAGTTTGACAACAACATGAGTGATCTGTTCAATAACATTGGACCACAAATTAGGCACAATTGAAGTCAGTAGATTTAATGAAAGGTGTTGATTTTCTCCAAAGAAAAGGAGGTACTGTTATTGTATATGAATGGATATGAATAGTGAGTTGAGACCTGCCACCATGTTTGAAAGAAACAAACTTTTTAGAACACATGTGCCTCATAAATTGTGATTATTGTGGCAACAAACACTTGAATCAGAAGGATGCCAACAACAATTTCACTTGTTTCTTGACAATGCCTCCAAACTGCCTTTCACAATGAACATGATCATGAATCCAGTACTGTAGCCCTTTCCTTGGACACAGTAAAGTTGGACTGGGTTTAACTCAACTGTAAATAAATGTAATGTGTTTCTAAATAGAAAGGAGAGAGGACACTTTAAACGCTGACACAGTGCTCAGTTAGATTTCTCTTTTCTTTAGCACTTGATACATAAGCCAAATTAAATCATAAATTGGCCACAGAATCCACTCAGCAAATGTTACAGAAAGTATGTATTGCACTGTAATGATTCTACATAACAGTGTCATGTCTGTGTTCTACACAATACATTTCTACATTCTGTAATGTTTGGCCATGTTTTTCTTTCTAGTGATGATCAGATAAGATAGAAACCAGACTGACACTCATTCAAGACTGTTGGAAAAGCATTCCAGGTGAAGCTGGTTGAGAGAATGCCAAGAGTGTGCAAAGCTGTCATCAAGGCAAAGGGTGGCGACTTTGAAGAATCTCAAATATAAAATATATTTTGATTTGTTTAACACTGTTTTGTTTACTACATGATTCCATGTGTTATTTCATAGTTCTGATGTCTTCACTATTATTCTACAATGTAGAAAATAGTAAAAATAAAGAAAAACACTGGAGTGAGTAGGTGTGTCCAAACTTTTGACTGGTACTGTAGGTTCGAAATGTATGAAAATTAAGCATGCGTCAACATCGCAATGTTGCGCAACTACAATGTTTTGCCTTACAATATTAATCGGACTAAAATGGATCACATAATAGCTATATTAACCATAAACGTCTCATCTAACTTTAACAGGATTGTAGTAGGAGATGTTTTTCACCTTTTTCAATGGCTATTCATGCTTAGTTCTACCAATCAGGTCAGCTCCAGCTGTCCTTGTCATGCGTGCTCCTCGTGTCTTGATAGGATAAACATATTTTTTATCTTCTCAAACGGCAAACCCATCATGCTTATCCATAGGCTCGGGAAGTAGTTTGGGGGTGGTGTTGCTGAGAATTTTAATTCAAAACGAATATATTTTTGAATTAATCTTTTTTAAAATTCAGATTTTTCAGGGGGTGCTGCAGCACCCTCAGTACCCCTACTTTCCACAGCTATGTGCTTATCACATTTCCTTGGCATAAGGTCATTGAATCCCAGAATCATAATGTCTCACATTTCATTTAGCAGACGCTCTTATCCAGAGAGACGTACAGTAGTGACTGCATACAGTTTAATACTTTTTTCGTACAAGTCCCCCGTGGAAATCGAACCCACAACCCTGGCACTGTAACCACCATGCTTTACCAAATGAGCAGGGGCGGTGTGTTCAATAGGGCGACATGGGCGACGCACTGCCAAACGGGAAAAGGAAGGGATTTTTTTTCTAATCAATTATATCACGGCAACAGTAGTTATCAGTGTTGTAATCTAGACGTCTGATCTGCCACAGTGCCACTAAATGTCCAATCAGGCTAAAGTCGTGCTTCAAATGGCCCCCCCCCCCCTTTGGGGCGATTTCAGTCAGGTTGAAAATCGCCCAGAAGTCTGTCATAGACTCCCATGTAAAATCTATTTTTTTCAAATATCAGAGCTTTCAATACAATCTCTATGGGTTTCTGAGGGCTTGCACTTACGCGCTTTCGTCATACGTAACATAACCATGAACGTAACTAAGAAAAGAGCGGGTAGCCTCATCAATCAATTCACGTACTACTATCAAGATGGCTATAGCGTTCAGTGCAACTCGATTGTCTCTTTGAAATAAGTTACTTTTTGTCGGCGAACAAATCAAGATAAATTGGCAACAAAACAATTAGGACCTCCCAGACCAAATTTAATAATTCAACAGGTTTCTACTAAAGGCGGAAAGTCCTACACCCGAGGATTTTCCAAAAATTGGTACGAACGAAAAACCTGGCTAGCAGGCTGCGATGTAGCTAATGCAGTCTTCTGCTACCCCCTGCTTACTCTTTCACCCTGAAGGCGGCACGGCAGACAGCACCGCTTGGACAGCGACTGGTGTGTAACGGACATGCACCATCTTTCAGGAAAGATTAAGAAACATGAGCTGTCAAAGACCCACATGGATAGCTGTTTGAGATTGTCTGCTTTGGGGAGAGTGAACATTCCCACTCAACTGGATGAGGGATACAGGCTAGCTGTCCGCCGCCACAACGATGAGGTTAGTGTTGATAATCACAAGTTTACTGGAGAACTGAAACTGACAAGGCTGACAAGATAGGACCCTTTTGTCCATTGTTATTGGATAGGAACAGAACTTATAACCAGCTCCTGACCTAAATAGATCTTAGCACAACATTTTACTCAACATATCATATTCCATATTCACTATAACAAATATATTTACTACGACATTAGCAAGAACCGCCACATCCTCAGCCGGCTAATCCAGTGTGTGAAGGTTTGCGGAGTGTTTGAGTTAGCTTTGCGAGGCAAAGATGAAACTCAGGGCTCCACCAACCCTGGTAAGCCAACACTTTTGAGATCAGTCAATAAATGCTTCTGGTATTGACTTATATGCTGCCCCTGTCTTCATGTTGTTGCTGGACATATCTTTTTTAAAATGTGTGTAGGTCACCTAAATCATCAGAAAAATTGCCCCCCCTGAGATTTTTTTCAGGAGCCGCCACTGCAAATGAGGTACACATTTGTCCTAGAGAGATTTACATGGTTATCAAAACGTCATGCCAGAGTAAGCCTACACGAAACAAAGCCCTTATCTTAAGTGTTTCTAAAATCCCAGATGGAAAAAATTCATGGTGGAAGAATGATTGGAACCATTTCCCTGACCGCTAGGTTTTATGGGTATTATGACACTGTGGGGCTCTAAAGTGTTTATTTTTTTCGGTTTGCCTTCAAAATAAAAGACCCTCAATGAAAGTGATGCAAATGAATACAAATAGTGTAATCATGCCATATTTGGACTAGATAAATGTAAAGGTTGGAATGTTGTTATATATATAAATATAACTTCAACAAAAGACAGTTAATTTGACAAATGAAAAATCTGTTGAAATCACACTGTAGATGTATTAGACTTCAGAATTGCATTGAGGGCATACTTACATTTTAAAATTGGGTATCTACTCAGTGACACCCACAGAACACAACTGTGAAGAGTTCACACAAATATGTGTTCTGTTGGGTGTCACTGAGTAGACTGATACCCCAATTATACATTCTGACTGTTGCCTCCTGTTTAGTTCATAGTGATCATAATGAGATTTGTTTTTAATTATAATTATTAAGTGGTGGTCGCTAGCTACAGTATAGCCTAGCTTTTAGCTAGCTAGCTGCTCTGTAAGATAGCTTGAGTTGGCCTGCCCTCCTGTCCCTGTCATGTGAAAGATAAATATAGTCGCCCACACACACCCTGTCATTTAACAGTAGGTCATGAATTCAGATTTGTTTGGATTCGAAAGGTGAATGCACCTGGTGATTGTGGAACCTTAGGATATTTTTTATTGAAGCTAATAATACAGGTATTTTATCTAAACGTTAGCCTACAATTGGCATATAGAAGGGATTGTACAGACATGCCAACTTGGTTCGGGCTCTCTTTCGTGTGCATGTAAAATGATCTTGGACATAAGGATTGTAGCTTAAACATGCCATCGGGATTATGTAATGGCCGTAATCCGAACCAGATATAGACAGTACAAAACCTATTATCATCTGAAAAATGGTCTGCTTCACAAAATAATCACATTCAAACTACAGTATAAATACTATACATACAGTGCCAAGTGCTAGATTAGCCAGTACCCTCTGGCTTTTGTAAATTCAGAGCATTGTCAGATTGTCCATTGGTAAATTCAGAGCGTTTCGCTCTTGAAGCATTCAGAGCGCACACTGGACGCTCTGGCCAAGCAGTAGGTTTGATCTAAGCGTTCTGACCTCACAATGGCAGTCAAGCACCCAAGCTAACAGGCTAAAGTTGGATAGCTTGCTAGCTACTTCCAGACACAAATGAGAGAACACCTCATTCTCACCATTTTACTCGCCCTAGCAGAGCTGGTTAGGCTGTTTTCATGTTATCTAGAGCGTTGGTGACTGTAACTGTGCAGCTGGCAACAATTTAATAACGCTTTTTTTGCCGACTTTTACTGACACCGGTCATATTCAACGGGTGTTGCGTGTTCGTAAATTCATCAGTTATTCTGCCCTTTGGCACAGTCAGACGAGAGTGGTCTGAAATCGGTGTAGATAGCCTGAGTGAATTTACGAACGCACCCCCTTCGAAAGGTGAATGAACATGGTGATTCTGGAACCTTTGGATCTTTTCTATTGAAGCTAATATATACCATAGATATTTATCAAAACGTTAGACAAAAATTTAAAAGTCCCTTCAAAAGGAATTGTACTGTTGCAAGCTTGGTTATCGCTCTCTTTCGTGTGCATGTGAAAGGATTGTAGTCTACACATGCCATCTCTGCTGAAAATATTATAATAATAAGCCATTTTGCAGACGCTTTTATCCAAAGCGACTTACAGTCATGCGTGCATACATTTTTTTTTGTGTATGGGTGGTCCCGGGGATTGAACCCACTACCTTGGCGTTATAACCTACGTAATCCTCTGCTCTTGTCCTTCTAGACCTGTCTGCTGCCTTTGATACAGTGAACCATCAGATCCTCCTCTCCACCCTCTCCGAGCTGGGTATCTCCGGCGCGGCTCACTCCTGGATTGCGTCCTACCTGACCGGTCGCTCCTACCAAGTGGCGTGGCGAGAAGCTGTCTCCGCACCACGTGCTCTCACCACTGGTGTCCCCCAGGGCTCAGTTCTAGGCCCTCTCCTTTTCTCCCTATACACCAAGTCACTTGGCTCTGTCATATCCTCACATGGCCTCTCCTATCATTGCTACGCTGACGATACACAACTAATCTTCTCCTTTCCCCCTTCTGATAACCAGGTGGCGAATCGCATCTCTGCATGTCTGGCCGACATATCAGTATGGATGACGGATCACCACCTCAAGCTGAACCCTGGCAAGACGGAGCTGCTCTTCCTCCCGGGGAAGGACTGCCCGTTCCATGATCTCGCCATCACGGTTGACAACTCCGTTGTGTCCTCCTCCCAGAGTGCGAAGAGCCTTGGCGTGACCCTGGACAACACCCTGTCGTTCTCCGCTAACATCAAGGCGGTGACCCGATCCTGCAGGTTCATGCTCTACAACATTCGGAGAGTACGACCCTGCCTTACACAGGAAGCGGCACAGGTCCTAATCCAGGCACTTGTCATCTCCCGTCTGGATTACTGCAACTCGCTGTTGGCTGGGCTCCCTGCCTGTGCCATTAAACCCCTACAACTCATCCAGAATGCCGCAGCCCGTCTGGTGTTCAACCTTCCCAAGTTCTCTCACGTCACCCCCCTCCTCCGCACACTCCACTGGCTTCCAGTTGAAGCTCGCATCCGTTACAAGACCATGGTGCTTGCCTATGGAGCAGTGAGGGGAACGGCACCTCCGTACCTTCAGGCTCTGATCAGTCCCTACACCCAAACGAGGGCATTGCGTTCATCCACCTCTAGCCTGCTGGCTCCCCTTCCTCTGCGGAAGCATAGTTCCCGCTCAGCCCAGTCAAAACTGTTCGCTGCTCTGGCACCCCAATGGTGGAACAAGCTCCCTCACGACGCCAGGACAGCGGAGTCACTCACCACCTTCCGGAGACATTTGAAACCCCACCTCTTTAAGGAACACCTGGGATAGGATAAAGTAATCCTTCTACCCCCCCCCCCCCCCCCCCCCCAAAAAAAAAAAAAAGTATAATTGTAAAGTGGTTATCCCACTGGCTATAGGGTGAATGCACCAATTTGTAGTCGCTCTGGATAAGAGCGTCTGCTAAATGACTAAAATGTAAATGTAAATGTATAAGCGCCGTGCTCTACCAGCTGAGCTACAGAGGACCATGTGGATCATGTGTTCGATATGGGACAAAAGAAAGCCTGATATTGATTTTTGCATTCAAATTTAAGTATAAAACTGTATTGTAATATATAAAATCAATGATTAGTAGGCATAGGAGATAACAGAAAGGCTTAACTCTGAATCCAAAGCACATGAAACACAATGTATTTATTGACAGATTTTTAGGGTCTTTTCAGAGTAGGCCTAATGTTTGGGTTTTATCCTTTTCACCTGTAATATTCTAAAAAACTGTTTAACCCTAGTATGCACAGTAAGCCTAGTGCCAAAGTGGTTTGTGTGTTTGTCAGAGACTCATGTGCACTTTTGTAGAGCTTGTGTCAGATGTCATTGGAACTTTCTCTTAACCTCAGCTATTGAGTTGTTCTGAAAGAGAGAGAGAGCATTTCCTGTAAGTGGAAAGTTTCAAAGACCTGTTTCCTCATATTTGTCCTTTGTTAAAGGGGTCATCTCTCCTAGACAAACAGAACTGTTTATTTATTGGCAGGAATCCGAACAAGATAGGTTTTTAATCAAATATTGGATGACATGATGTATTTTGTTCCTTCTAAAAAAGTTAGCTTGGGTGCTTTCGGTTCCTTAGAAGTTCAGGGGATGGTGATGAAATCTCAAAACACTTGTCCATTTGATACAGTAAGCCTGATTGGTTACCATAAAACTGCTGTAGCCTAAATGAAGCACAATAGAAAGTTGGATGTTAACAAAATATGTATTTTTAGATTGCTAATGGTTTACATGAAATATTTAGTAAAACACTTTAATGACAAAGCACAGCTCAATGACCCATCAAACGGACCAAGGACTATGACAAGAAGTTTAAACTGTGTGAACAATAGCCAGTACAATGTCAGCCATTTATTTTTCAATGAATACTGTGTCATAACAATCCCTGAAAATAATATATAAAAAATACCATCATGTGTAAGTTGCTGATAATAAAGTTGGATTCTATTGTATTAGGCATTTCTATTTCAATATCAGGTGTTGTCACTAAATTCATCTGTCAATGGCAGCATGTAGTGTCAAAGGAGATGAAGGTCTCTTTTGCAAGGCAGCATTGCATTTCACAATTACACAACAATTAAACTAAACGGCAGCATAGTAGCATAGGAAATACACCAAAGACCAAAAAAATATAAAACACAATCATGAAAAACAGCCATTGGACAAGTTCAGATAGGATCTTCTGTTTGGAAGTGCTGTCTTCTGTTAGTGTCTAATTAACATGACGCTCTTATAAAGACGCTAGCTAAACACTAATTAACATTGTAGTAGTCTTGTAACAACACAGCTTAATGACAGCATAAGTTCCAGAACAAGTTATTGGAAAAATAATGTACATTTATAAAGTATAAAACACTTTATTGGTATATAAACACATGACAAAATACATGTTCATAATCTGATGAGGTTAAACGAGATCACTGTAATAAAATATTGGAATATAAAAATGTCCTGTTGTGAGCAAATATAAAATGTCAAACATAAGTGTAAAAACCATGATGTTTGTTTCATTGTCACTTTAATAAATAGACAATACAAAATCTATTATCATCTGAAAATGGTCTGCTACACAAAATAATCACATTCAAACTACAATA
This sequence comes from Coregonus lavaretus, assembly GCF_964263955.1. Taxonomy (NCBI): domain Eukaryota; kingdom Metazoa; phylum Chordata; class Actinopteri; order Salmoniformes; family Salmonidae; genus Coregonus; species Coregonus lavaretus. The sequence goes on along the minus strand of NC_140024.1, from coordinate 29,173,646 downwards.
TAAATACTATACTCTTTAATATTTCTAGCACTTTATAGATATGAAAACAACAAGTGCCTTGTAGTATATTAAGATTATGTCTTTGTTAAATGTTTTTCATGAAGAAATGGAATGACAGGGCTCTAACTCCTCTAACTCCACTATGAGATAGGGTGCAGGCCAGGCAGTAGGCTATTAGCAAGCCTGCTAGCTTAGTGGAGTCTGCCACTAGCACAGTCAGTGTAGTCAGCTCGGCTATCCCCATTGAGATTGTGTCTGTGCCTCGATCTAGGTTGAGCAAAACTAAACATGGCGGTGTTCGCCTTAACAATTCACTGAAATAAAAACCTCCTCCATTCCTGTCACGACTGAAAGAGATTGTGATATCTCAAATCTCAAAATAGGGCTACTTAATGTTTGATCACCTTACTTCCAAGGCAGTCATAGTCAATTAACTAATCACTGATCATAATCTTGATGTGATTGGCCTGACTGAAGCATGGCTCAAGCCTGATTAATTGACTGTGTTAAATGAGGCCTCTCCTCCTGGTTACACTAGTGACCATATCCCCTGCGCATCCTGCAATGGCGGAGGTGTTGCTAACATTTACGACAACAAAAAAAATGGCTGTGTTTTTGTCTTTTGAGCGTCTAGTCATGATATCTATGCAGGCTACTCAATCATTTGTTATAGCTACTGTTTACAGGCCTCCTGGGCCGTATACATCGTCCCTCACTGAATTCCCTGAATTCCTTTCGGACCTTGTAGTCATGGCAGATAATATTGAATGATTTGGTGACTTCAGTATTCACATGGAAAAGTCCACAGACCCACACCAAAAGGCTTTCGGTGCTATCATCGACTCAGTGGGTTTTGTCCAACATGTCTCCGGACCTACTCATTGCCACAGTCGTACCCTGGATCTAGTTTAATCCCGTGGAATAAATATTGTGGATCTAAATGTTTTCCCTCTCCAGACCTACTCATTGCCACAGTCATACCCTGGATCTAGTTTTGTCCCGTGGAATAAATATTGTGGATCTAAATGTTTTTCCTCATAACCCCAGACTATCGGACCACCATCTTATTATGTTTGCAATTGCCACAAATAATCTGCCCAACCAAGGATCATCAAAAGCCTTGCTATCAATTCTTGGACATCCCAAAGATTCCTAGATGCCCTTCCAGACTCCCTCCACCTACCCAAGGACGTTGGAGTACAAACCTCGGTTAACCACCTAACTGAGGATCAAAATTTAACCTTGCGTAATACCATAGATTCTGTCGCACCCCTAAAAACAAAAAAGATTTGCCACAAGAAATTAGCTCCCTGGTATACAGAAAATACCCGAGCCCTGAAGCAAGCTTCCAAAAAATTGGAACGCAAATGGCACTCCACCAAACTGGAAGTCTTCCGACTATTTTGGAAAGACAGTACCGTGCAATATCAAAGAGCCCTCACTGCTGCTCGATCAGCCTATCTTTCCAACCTAATTGAGGAGAATGAGAACAATCCATCCCAAAACATGTATACTGTTGCAAAGCTAACAAAAAAGCAGTGTTCCCCAAGAGAGGATGGCTTTCACTTAAGCAGTGATGAATTCATGAACTTCTTCGACGAAAAGATTATGATCATTAAAAAGCTAATTACGGACTCCTCTTTGAATCTGCATATTTCTCCAAAGCTCAGTTGTCCTGAGTCTGCAGAGAACTGCCAGGATCTAGGATCAATGGGGACACTCACGTTTGTTTATCCTGTATCTCTTGACACATTCATGAAAGTAGTCATGGACTATTAAACTTCAAGCTGGATACTAGACCCTATTCCAACAAAACTACGGAAAGAGCTACTTCCTGTGCTTGGCCCTCCTATGTTCAACATAATAAACGGCTCCCTATCCTCCGAATGTGTACCAAACTCACTAAAAGTGGCAGTAATAAAGCCTCTATTGAAAAAGCCAAACCTTGACCCGGAAAATGTGAAAAGCGATCAGCCTATATCGAATCTCCCATTCCTCTGTTAAAAAAAAAAAAAAAAGCTGTTGCACAGCAACTCACTGCCTTCCTGAAGACAAAATAATGTATACAAAATGCTTCAGTCTGGTTTTAGACCCCATCATATCACTGAGACTGCACTCGTGAAGGTGATAAATTACCTTTTAATGGCGTAAGACCAAGGCTCTGCATCTGTCCTCGTGCTCATAGACCTTATTGCTGCTTTTGACACCATCGATCACCACAAGAAAGATATCAGTTCATCTCTGTGGATGGTTTGTCCTCTGAGTAAGTTTCGGTGTTCCTCAAGTTCTGTTTTAGAACCACTATTGTTTCGTTATAAATTCTACCTCTTGGTGATGTCATTCGGAAACACAATGTCAACTTTCACTGCTATGCAGATGACACACAGCTGTACAAAATTGCCCCAAAATTGCCTACCCTGGAAGCCTGTGTTTCAGACATAAGGAAGTGGATGGTGGCAATTATTTTCATTTTAAACTCAGACAAAACAGAGATGCTAGTTCTAGGTCCCAATAAACAAAGAGATCTGATGTTGGATCTGACTATTTATCTTGATGGTTGTACTGTCATCTCAAATAAAACTGTGAAGGATCTCGGCGTTACTCTGGACCTTGATCTCTCTTTGATGAACATATCAAGAATATTTCAAGGACAGCTTTTTTCCATCTTCGTAACATTGCAAAAATCAGAAACGTTTCATCTGAAAATGATGCTTGCTAATCCATGCTTTGGTCACTTCTAGAATCGACTACAGCAATGGTCTACTCTCCAGCTACCCGGATAAAGCACTAAATACACTTCAGTTAGTGATCATATTACTCCAGTGCTAGCCTCTCTACACTGGCTTCCTGTTGAGGCTAGGGCTTATTTCAAGGTTTTACTCTTAACCTACAAAGCATTACATGGGCTTCCTCCTACCTATCTCTCCGATTTGGTCCTGCCGTACATACCGACACGTACGCTGCAGTCACAAGACGCAGGTCTCCTTATTGTCCCTAGAATTACTAAGCAAACAGCTGGAGGCAGGGCTTCCTCCTATAGAACTCTATTTTTATGGAATGGTCTGCCTATCCAGGTGAGAGATGCAGACTCGGTCTCAACCTTTAAGTGTTTACTGAAGACTCATCTCTTCAGTAGGTCCTATAATTGAGTGTAGACTGGCCCAGGGGTGCGAAGGTGAACAGCAAGGCACTGAAGCGACGAATCCGCCCTTGCTGTCTCTGCCTGGCCGGCTCCTCTCTCTCCAATGGGATTCTCTGCCTCTGACCCTATTACGGGGGCTGAATCACTGGCTTACTAGTGCTCTTCCATGCCGTCCCTAGGAGGGGTGCGTCCCTTGAGTGGGTTGAGTCACCTACGTGATCTTCTTGTCTGGTTTTGCACCCCCTCAGGCTTGTGCAGTGGAGGAGATCTTCGTTGGCTATACTCAGCCTTGTCTCAGGGTAGTAAGTTGGAGGTCTGTTGATATCCCTCTAGTGGTGTGGGGTCTGTGCTTTGGCAAAGTGGGTGGGGTTATATCCTTCCTGGTTGGCCCTGTCCGTGGGTATCGTTGGACGGAGCCACAGTGTCCCCCGTCTCAGCCTCCAATATCTATGTTGCAATAGTCTATGTGCCGGGGGGCTAGGGTCAGTCTGTTATATCTGGTGTAATTCTCCTGTCTTATCTGATGTCCTGTGTGAATTTAAGTATGCTCCCTCTAATTTTTTTTCTCAATTAAATTAAATTAAATTCAATAGACTTTATTGACATGGCAAGTTCAATTACTTACATTGTCAAAGTACACACTTAACAAAATTGGTGGGACCAACAGCAATAATAATAGTAGTAGTGGAAATGGGATTACCATAAACAGCAACTACAACAACAATATTAATGAGAATAACAATACATTGAAGCAATAGTAGTAGACCAGTCTCAACCTGACTGAGAAGACACATGACATGGTATGAAAGCCAAAATAAAACAGGAAATATTATTGACATTACATTACACTTTTCACTGGCAGGAGTGGCAGGAGGACACATATTTGGCACATTTTGGCTTTTCATCCAATAAATATTTTATAGTTTCAAATTCTTTGTACTGAATGATAATTTTGGGAAAGAAAGATTCTCTTAGGTCTGAGTATTTGTCACAGGGTAATAGGAAATGCAGCTCTGTCTCTACCTCTCCCCGGGGGCAGAGTGAGCACAGCCAGTCCTCTCTGGGCAGCCAGGTTTGCCTGTGACGACCGGTCTCTATAGCCAGACTGTGCTCACTGAGTCTGTACCTAGTCATTGTTTTCCTCCGTTTTCTATCAGTCACAGTAGTCAGATAGTCTGCCACCATGTACTGTATGTTTAGAGCCAAATACAGTGCCTTGCAAAAGTATTCACCCCCTTTTGGCGTTTTTCCTATTTTGTTGCATTACAACCTGTAATTTAAATAGATTTCTATTTGGATTTCATGTAATGGACATACACAAAATAGTCAAAATTGGTGAAGTGAAATGAAAAAAATGACTTGTTTCAAAAAATTCTAAAGAATAAATACCGGAAAAGTGTTGCATGCGTATGTATTCACCCCCTTTGCTATGAAGCCCCTAAATAAGATCTGGTGCAACCAATTACCTTAAGAAGTCAGAGAATGAGTTAAATAAAGTCCACCTGGGTGCAATCTAAGTGTCACAGTATATATATACACCTGTTCTGAAAGGCCCCAGAGTCTGCAACACCACTAAGCAAGGGGCACCACCAAGCTAGCGGCACCATGAAGACCAAGGAGCTCTCCAAACAGGTCAGGGACAAAGTTGTGGAGAAGTACAGATCAGGGTTGGGTTCTAAAAAAATAGCTGAAACTTTGAACATCCCACGGAGCACCATTAAATCCATTATAAAATTGTTTAAAGAATATGTTACCACAACAAACCAGCCTAGAGAGGGCCTCCCACCAAAACTAGCGGACCTGGCAAGGAGGGCATTAATCAGAGAGGCCACAAAGAGACCAAAGATAACCCTGAAGGAGCTGCAAAGCTCCACAGCTGAGATTGGAGTATCTGTCCATCGGACCCCTTTAAGCCGTACACTCCACAGAGCTGGGCTTTACGGAAGAGTGGCCAGAAAAAAGCCATTGCTTAAAGAAAAAAATAAGCAAACACGTTTGGTGTTCGCCAAAAGGCATGTGAGAGACTCCCCAAACATATAGAAGAAGGTACTCTGGTCAGATGAGACTAAAATTGAGCTTTTTGCCAATCAAGGAAAACACTATGTCTGGCGCAAACCCAACACCTCTCATCACCCCGAGAACACCATCCCCACAGTGAAGCATGGTGGTGGCAGCATCATGCTGTGGGGATGTTTTTCATCGGCAGGGACTGGGAAACTGGTCAGAATTGAAGGAATGATGGATGGCGCTAAATACAGGGAAATTCTTGAGGGAAACCTGTTTCAGTCTACCAGAGATTTGAGACTGGGATGGAGGTTCACCTTAAAGCAGGACAATGACCCTAAGCATACTGCTAAAGCAAAACTCGAGTGATTTAAGGGGAAACATTTAAATGTCTTGGAATGGCCTAGTCAAAGCCCAGACCTCAATCCAATTGAGAATCTGTGGTATGACTTAAATTGCTGTACACCAGCGGAACCCATCCAACTTGAAGGAGCTGGAGAAGTTTTGCCTTGAAGAATGGGCAAAAATCCCAGTGGCTCGATGTGCCAAGCTTATAGAGACATACCCCAGGAGACTTGCAGCTGTAATTGCTGCAAAAGGTGGCTCTACAAAGTATTGACTTTGGGGTGGGGGTGAATAGTTATGCACGCTGTTTTTTGTAGTTTTTCTTGTTTGTTTCACAATAAAAAATATTTTGCATCTTCAAAGTGGTAGGCATGTTGTGTAAATCTAATGATACATACCCCCAAAAAATCAATTTAATTCCTGGTTTTAAGACAACAAAATAGGAAAAATGCCAAGGGGGGTGAATACTTTCGCAAGCCACTTCAGTCCATTTCAACTAAAAGAGAGACACCTGTTTTGTTGTCATCTCCAATGGCCCTGAGTATTCCATCCACTGACTGAGAGATGATTTAGCTTGTTATGTTCTTCAATGCCAATTGAGAACTGAGTCATATTCCCCTTTCCTGTGATCAGCCACGTCTTCTAAGTATAATTTCAAGCAGTTTGACAACAACATGAGTGATCTGTTCAATAACATTGCACCACAAATTAGGCACAATTGAAGTCAGTAGATTTAATGAAAGGTGTTGATTTTCTCCAAAGAAAAGGAGGTACTGTTATTGTATATGAATGGATATGAATAGTGAGTTGAGACCTGCCACCATGTTTGAAAGAAACAAACTTTTTAGAACACATGTGCCTCATAAATTGTGATTATTTTGGCAACAAACACTTGAATCAGAAGGATGCCAACAACAATTTCACTTGTTTCTTGACAATGCCTCCAAACTGCTTTCACAATGAACATGATCTTGAATCCAGTACTGTAGCCCTTTTCTTGGACACAGTAAAGTTGGACTGGGTTTAACTCAACTGTAAATAAATGTAATGTGTTTCTAAATAGAAAGGAGAGAGGACACTTTAAACGCTGACACAGTGCTCAGTTAGATTTCTCTTTTCTTTAGCACTTGATACATAAGCCAAATTAAATCATAAATTGGCCACAGAATCCACTCAGCAAATGTTACAGAAAGTATGTATTGCACTGTAATGATTCTACATAACAGTGTCATGTCTGTGTTCTACACAATACATTTCTACATTCTGTAATGTTTGGCCATGTTTTTCTTTCTAGTGATGATCAGATAAGATAGAAACCAGACTGACACTCATTCAAGACTGTTGGAAAAGCATTCCAGGTGAAGCTGGTTGAGAGAATGCCAAGAGTGTGCAAAGCTGTCATCAAGGCAAAGGGTGGCTACTTTGAAGAATCTCAAATATAAAATATATTTTGATTTGTTTAACACTGTTTTGTTTACTACATGATTCCATGTGTTATTTCATAGTTCTGATGTCTTCACTATTATTCTACAATGTAGGTTTGTCCAAACTTTTGACTGGTACTGTAGGTTCGAAATGTATGAAAATTAACCATGCGTCAACATCGCAATGTTGCGCAACTACAATGTTTTGCCTTACAATATTAATCAGACTAAAATGGATCACATAAAAGCTATATTAACCATAAACGTCTCATCTAACTTTAACAGGATTGTAGTAGGAGATGTTTTTCACCTTTTTCAATGGCTGTTCGTGTTTAGTTCTACCAATCAGGTCAGCTCCAGCTGTCCTTGTCATGCGTGCTCCTCGTGTCTTGATAGGATAAACATATTTTTTATCTTCTCAAACGGCAAACCCATCATGCTTATCCATAGGCTCGGGAAGTAGTTTGGGGTGGTGTTGCTGAGAATTGTAATTCAAAACGAATATATTTTTGAATTAATCTTTTTTAAAATTCAGATTTCTCAGGGGGTCCTGCAGCACCCTCAGCACCCCTACTTTCCACAGCTATGTGCTTATCACATTTCCTTGGCATAAGGTCATTGAATCCCAGAATCATAATGTCTCACATTTCATTTAGCAGACGCTCTTATCCAGAGAGACGTACAGTAGTAAATAATTGGTCATTTAGCAGACGCTCTTATCCAGAGCGACTTACAAGAGCAATTAGGGTTAAGTGCCTTGCTCAAGGGCACATCGACAGATTTTTCACCTAGTCAGCTCGGGGATTAGAACCAGCGACCTTTCGGTTACTGGCCCAACGCTCTTACCCACTAAGCTACCTGCCGCCCTAGTGACTGCATACAGTTTAATACTTTTTTCGTACAAGTCCCCCGTGGAAATCGAACCCACAACCCTGGCACTGTAACCACCATGCTTTACCAAATGAGGTACACATTTGTCCTAGAGAGATTTACGTGGTTATTAAAACGTCATGCCAGAGTAAGCCTACACGAAACAAAGCCCTTAAGTGTTTCTAAAATCCCAGATGGAAAAAATTCATGGTGGAAGAATGATTGGAACCATTTCCCTGACCGCTAGGTTTTATGGGTATTATGACACTGTGGGGCTCTAAAGTGTTTTTTTTTTTCGGTTTGCCTTCAAAATAAAAGACCCTCAATGAAAGTGATGCAAATGAATACAAATAGTGTAATCATGCCATATTTGGACTAGATACATGTAAAGGTTGGAATGTTGTTATATATATAAATATAACTTCAACAAAAGACAGTTAATTTGACAAATGAAAAATCTGTTGAAATCACACTGTAGATGTATTAGACTTCAGAATTGCATTGAGGGCATACTTACATTTTAAAATTGGGTATCTACTCAGTGACACCCACAGAACACAACTGTGAAGAGTTCACACAAATATGTGTTCTGTGGGTCTCACTGAGTAGACTGATACCCCAATTATACATTCTGACTGTTGCCTCCTGTTTAGTTCATAGTGATCATAATGAGATTTGTTTTTAATTATAATTATTAAGTGGTGGTCGCTAGCTACAGTATAGCCTAGCTTTTAGCTAGCTAGCTGCTCTGTAAGATAGCTTGAGTTGGCCTGCCCTCTTGTCCCTGTCATGTGAAAGATAAATATAGTCGCCCACACACACCCTGTCATTTAACAGTAGGTCATGAATTCAGATTTGTTTGGATTCGAAAGGTGAATGCACCTGGTGATTGTGGAACCTTAGGATATTTTTTATTGAAGCTAATAATACAGGTATTTTATCTAAACGTTAGCCTACAATTGGCATATAGAAGGGATTGTACAGACATGCCAACTTGGTTCGGGCTCTCTTTCGTGTGCATGTAAAATGATCTTGGACATAAGGATTGTAGCTTAAACATGCCATCGGGATTATTTAATGGCCGTAATCCGAACCAGATATAGACAGTACAAAACCTATTATCATCTGAAAAATGGTCTGCTTCACAAAATAATCACATTCAAACTACAGTATAAATACTATACATACAGTGCCAAGTGCTAGATTAGCCAGTACCCTCTGGTTTTTGTAAATTCAGAGCATTGTCAGATTGTCCATTGGTAAATTCAGAGCGTTTCTCTCTTGAAGCATTCAGAGCGCACACTGGACACTCTGGCCAAGCAGTAGGGTTGATCCAAGCGTTCTGACCTCACAATGGCAGCCAAGCACCCAAGCTAACAGGCTAAAGTTGGATAGCTTGCTAGCTACTTCCAGACACAAATGAGAGAACACCTCATTCTCACCATTTTACTAGCCCTAGCAGAGCTGGTTAGGCTGTTTTCATGTTATCTAGAGTGTTGGTGACTGTAACTGTGCATCTGGCAACAATTTAATAACGCTTTTTTTGCCGACTTTTACTGACACAGGTCATATTCAACGGGTGTTGCGTGTTCGTAAATTCATCAGTTATTCTGCCCTCTGGCACAGTCAGACGAGAGTGGTCTGAAATCGGTGTAGATAGCCTGAGTGAATTTACGAACGCACCCCCTTCGAAAGGTGAATGAACATGGTGAATCTGGAACCTTTGGATCTTTTCTATTGAAGCTAATATATACCATAGATATTTATCAAAACGTTAGACAAAAATTAAAAAGTCCCTTCAAAAGGAATTGTACTGTTGCAAGCTTGGTTATCGCTCTCTTTCGTGTGCATGTGAAACGATCTTGGTCACAAGGATTGTAGTCTACACCTGCCATCTCTGCTGAAAAGATTATAATAATAAGCCATTTTGCAGATGCTTTTATACAAAGCGACTTACAGTCATGCGTGCATACATATTTTTTTGTATATGGGTGGTCCCGGGGATCGAACCCACTACCTTGGCGTTATAAGCGCTGTGCTCTACCAGCTGAGCTACAGAAGACCATGTGGATCATGTGTTTGATATGGGACAAAAGAAAGCCTGATATTGATTTTTGCATTCAAATTTAAGTATAAAACTGTATTGTAATATATAAAAGCAATGATTAGTAGGCATAGGAGATAACAGAAAGGCTTGACTCTGAATCCAAAGCACATGAAACACAATGTATTTATTGACAGATTTTTAGGGTCTTTTCAGAGTAGGCCTAATGTTTGGGTTTTATCCTTTTCACCTGTAATATTCTAAAAAAACTGTTTAACCATAGTATGCACAGTAAGCCTAGTGCCAAAGTGGTGTGTGTGTTTGTCAGAGACTCATGTGCACTTTTGTAGAGCTTGTGTCAGATGTCATTGGACCTTTCTCTTAACCTCAGCTATTGAGTTGTTCTGAAAGAGAGAGAGAGCATTTCCTGTAAGTGGAAAGTTTCAAAGACCTGTTTCCTCATATTTGTCATTTGTTAAAGGGGTCATATCTCCTAAATAAACAGAACTGTTTATTTATTGGCAGGAATCCGAACAAGATAGGTTTTTAATCAGAAAAGAACCCCATACCTACTGAAAAAAAATGGTGGTAGATCATTGATGTGTTGGGGCTATTTTTCTTCCACTGTTCCTGGGGCCCTTGTTAAGGTCAACGGCATCATGAACTTTACCCAGTACCAGGACATTTTGGCCCAAAACCTGGTTGCCTCTGTTAGGAGGCTGAAACTTGGTGGATCTTCCAGCAAGACAATAACCCCAAGCAAACGTCAAAATCCACAAAGAAATTGTTAATTTACCACAAAATCAACATTTTGCAATGGCCTTCTCAGTCTCCGGACTTGAACGCCATCTCAAAAACTGAGGTTTGAATTAAAGAGGGCATTCAATAAGCGCAAACTAAGGAAAGATTCTGTATGGAGTGAATGGTCTAAGATCCCTCCCAATGTGTGCTCCAATCCTACAAAACATTTTAGAAAAAGGCTCAGTGCCGATAGGTGAGGTATTAAAAGGTATTGGTGAGGTACTAAAAGGTATTGAAAACAGGGATACCAATAATTTTGACACCTATCTTTTTAAGAAAAGTATTAAGTTAGTTTTTAAACAAAATCTATTTCTCTGAGAAATTGTATTAGTATAAAATATAATTTCCCTTTTTTTATTCATACAATATAGCTCAGTATTTTTTATGATTTATTTTATACACTCTGTTATGCCTTGATCACACCTAAGTCACAACTTCTGGACTTGTCTCTGTGCTGCTGTGCTGTTTGTTGCTACTTGGCTACCTGCAAAACGTTTTGATTTTTACTTTTAATAACTGTTTACAAAATGCTTCAGTCTGGTTTTAGACCCCATCATATCACTGAGACTGCACTCGTGAAGGTGGTAAATTACCTTTTAATGGCGTCAGACCAAGGCTCTGCATCTGTCCTCGTGCTCATAGACCTTATTGCTGCTTTTGACACCATCGATCACCACAAGAAAGATATCAGTTCGTCTCTGTTGATGGTTTGTCCTCTGAGTAAGTTTCGGTGTTCCTCAAATTCTGTTTTAGAACCACTATTGTTTTCGTTATAAATTCTACCTCTTGGTGATGTCATTCGGAAACACAATGTAGACTTTCACTGCTATGCAGATGACACACAGCTGTACAAAATTGCCTACCCTGGAAGCCTGTGTTTCAGACATAAGGAAGTGGATGGTGGCAATTATTTTCATTTTAAACTCAGACAAAACAGAGATGCTAGTTCTAGGTCCCAAGAAACAAAGAGATCTGATGTTGGATCTGACTATTCATCTTGATGGTTGTACTGTCGTCTCAAATAAAACTGTGAAGGACCTCGGCGTTACTCTGGACCTTGATCTCTCTTTGACGAACATATCAAGAATATTTCAAGGACAGCTTTTTTCCATCTTCGTAACATTGGAAAAATCAGAAACGTTTCGTCCGAAAATGATGCTTGCTAATCCATGCTTTGGTCACTTCTAGAATCGACTACAGCAATGGTCTACTCTCCAGCTACCCGGATAAAGCACTAAATACACTTCAGTTAGTGATCATATTACTCCAGTGCTAGCCTCTCTACACTGGCTTCCTGTTGAGGCTAGGGCTTATTTCAAGGTTTTACTCTTAACCTACAAAGCATTACATGGGCTTCCTCCTACCTATCTCTACCTACTCCTGAGTGGCGCAGTGGTCTAAGGCACTGCATCGCAGTGCTAACTGTGCCACTAGAGATCCTGGTTCGAATCCAGCCGGCCACGACCGGGAGACCCATGGGGCGGCGCACAATTTGCCCAGCGTCGTCCAGGGTAGGGGAGGGAATGGCCGGCAGGGGATGTAGCTCAGTTGATAGAGCATGGCGTTTGCAACACCAGGGTTGTGGGTTCGTTTCCCACGGGGGGGGCAGTATTAAAAAATATATATATGTATTCACTAACTGTAAGTCGCTCTGGAAAAGAGCGTCTGCTAAATGACTAAAATCTAAATCTAAATCTAATCTCTCCGATTTGGTCCTGCCGTACATACCGACACGTACGCTGCAGTCACAAGACGCAGGTCTCCTTATTGTCCCTAGAATTTCTAAGCAAACAGCTGGAGGCAGGGCTTCCTCCAATAGACCTCTATTTTTATGGAATGGTCTGCCTATCCATGTGAGAGATGCAGACTCGGTCTCAACCTTTAAGTGTTTACTGAAGACTCATCTCTTCAGTACGTCCTATAATTGAGTGTAGACTGGCCCAGGGGTGCGAAGGTGAACAGCAAGGCACTGAAGCGACGAATCCACCCTTGCTGTCTCTGCCTGGCCGGCTCCCCTCTCTCCAATGGGATTCTCTGCCTCTGACCCTATTACTGGGGCTGAATCACTGGCTTACTAGTGCTCTTCCATGCCGTCCCTAGGAGGGGTGCGTCACTTGAGTGGGTTGAGTCACCTACGTGATCTTCTTGTCTGGTTTTGCACCCCGTCAGGCTTGTGCAGTGGAGGAGATCTTCGTTGACTATACTCAGCCTTGTCTCAGGGTAGTAAGTTGGAGGTCTGTTGATATCCCTTTGGCAAAGTGGTATCCCTTTGAAAAAGTGGGTGGGGTTATATCCTTCCTGGTTGGCCCTGTCCGTGGGTATCGTTGGACGGAGCCACAGTGTCCGCCGTCTCAGCCTCCAATATCTCTGTTGCAATAGTCTATGTGCCGGGGGGGCTAGGGTCAGTCTGTTATATCTGGTGTAATTCTCCTGTCTTATCTGATGTCCTGTGTGAATTTAAGTATGCTCCCTCTAATTTTTTTTCTCAATTCAATTAAATTAAATTCAATAGACTTTATTGACATGGCAAGTTCAATTACTTACATTGTCAAAGTACACACTTAACAAAATTGGTGGGACCAACAGCAATAATAATAGTAGTAGTGGAAATGGGATTACCATAAACAGCAACTACAACAACAATATTAATGAGAATAACAATACATTGAAGCAATAGTAGTAGACCAGTCTCAACCTGACTGAGAAGACACATGACATGGTATGAAAGCCAAAATAAAACAGGAAATATTATTGACATTACATTACACTTTTCACTGGCAGGAGTGGCAGGAGGACACATATTTGGCACATTTTGGCTTTTCATCCAATAAATATTTTATAGTTTCAAATTCTTTGTACTGAATGATAATTTTGGGAAAGAAAGATTCTCTTAGGTCTGAGTATTTGTCACAGGGTAATAGGAAATGCAGCTCTGTCTCTACCTCTCCCCGGGGGCAGAGTGAGCACAGCCAGTCCTCTCTGGGCAGCCAGGTTTGCCTGTGACGACCGGTCTCTATAGCCAGACTGTGCTCACTGAGTCTGTACCTAGTCATTGTTTTCCTCCGTTTTCTATCAGTCACAGTAGTCAGATAGTCTGCCACCATGTACTGTCTGTTTAGAGCCAAATACAGTGCCTTGCAAAAGTATTCACCCCCCTTTTGGCGTTTTTCCTATTTTGTTGCATTACAACCTGTAATTTAAATAGATTTCTATTTGGATTTCATGTAATGGACATACACAAAATAGTCCAAATTGGTGAAGTGAAATGAAAAAAATGACTTGTTTCAAAAAATTCTAAAAAATAAATACCGGAAAAGTGTTGCATGCGTATGTATTCACCCCCTTTGCTATGAAGCCCCTAAATAAGATCTGGTGCAACCAATTACCTTAAGAAGTCAGAGAATTAGTTAAATAAAGTCCACCTGGGTGCAATCTAAGTGTCACTATATATATATACACCTGTTCTGAAAGGCCCCAGAGTCTGCAACACCACTAAGCAAGGGGCACCACCAAGCAAGCGGCACCATGAAGACCAAGGAGCTCTCCAAACAGGTCAGGGACAAAGTTGTGGAGAAGTACAGATCAGGGTTGGGTTCTAAAAAAATTGCTGAAACTTTGAGCATCCCACGGAGCACCATTAAATCCATTATAAAAAAATTGAAAGAATATGGCACCACAACAAACCTGCCTAGAGAGGGCCTCCCACCATAACTCACGGACCTGGCAAGGAGGGCATTAATCAGAGAGGCCACAAAGAGACCAAAGATAACCCTGAAGGAGCTGCAAAGCTCCACAGCTGAGATTGGAGTATCTGTCCATAGGACCACTTTAAGCCGTACACTCCACAGAGCTGGGCTTTACGGAAGAGTGGCCAGAAAAAAAGCCATTGCTTAAAGAAAAAAATAAGCAAACACGTTTGGTGTTCGCCAAAAGGCATGTGAGAGACTCCCCAAACATATGGAAGAAGGTACTCTGGTCAGATGAGACTAAAATTGAGCTTTTTGCCAATCAAGGAAAACACTATGTCTGGCGCAAACCCAACACCTCTCATCACCCCGAGAACACCATCCCCACAGTGAAGCATGGTGGTGGCAGCATCATGCTGTGGGGATGTTTTTCATCGGCAGGGACTGGGAAACTGGTCAGAATTGAAGGAATGATGGATGGCGCTAAATACAGGGAAATTCTTGAGGGAAACCTGTTTCAGTCTTCCAGAGATTTGAGACTGGGATGGAGGTTCACCTTAAAGCAGGACAATGACCCTAAGCATACTGCTAAAGCAAAACTCAAGTGGTTTAAGGGGAAACATTTAAATGTCTTGGAATGGCCTAGTCAAAGCCCAGACCTCAATCCAATTGAGAATCTGTGGTGTGACTTAAAAATTTCTGTACACCAGCGGAACCCATCCAACTTGAAGGAGCTGGAGCTGTTTTGCCTTGAAGAATGGGCAAAAATCCCAGTGGCTCGATGTGCCAAGCTTATAGAGACATACCCCAGGAGACTTGCAGCTGTAATTGCTGCAAAAGGTGGCTCTACAAAGTATTGACTTTGGGGGGGGTGAATAGTTATGCACGCTGTTTTTTGTATTTTTTCTTGTTTGTTTCACAATAAAAAATATTTTGCATCTTCAAAGTGGTAGGCATGTTGTGTAAATCTAATGATACATACCCCCAAAAAATCAATTTAATTCCTGGTTTTAAGGCCAAGGGGGGTGAATACTTTCGCAAGCCACTCTATCTTAGCTCTTTTTTATAGAACAAGTCCATTTCAACTAAAAGAGAGACACCTGTTTTGTTGTCATCTCCAATGGCCCTGAGTATTCCATCCACTGACTGAGAGATGATTTAGCTTGTTATGTTCTTCAATGCCAATTGAGAACTGAGTCATATTCCCCTTTCCTGTGCTCAGCCACGTCTTCTAAGTATAATTTCAAGCAGTTTGACAACAACATGAGTGATCTGTTCAATAACATTGGACCACAAATTAGACACAATTGAAGTCAGTAGATTTAATGAAAGGTGTTGATTTTCTCCAAAGAAAAGGAGGTACTGTTATTGTATATGAATGGATATGAATAGTGAGTTGAGACCTGCCACCATGTTTGAAAGAAACAAACTTTTTAGAACACATGTGCCTCATAAATTGTGATTATTGTGGCAACAAACACTTGAATCAGAAGGATGCCAACAACAATTTCACTTGTTTCTTGACAATGCCTCCAAACTGCTTTCACAATGAACATGATCTTGAATCCAGTACTGTAGCCCTTTTCTTGGACACAGTAAAGTTGGACTGGGTTTAACTCAACTGTAAATAAATGTAATGTGTTTCTAAATAGAAAGGAGAGAGGACACTTTAAACGCTGACACAGTGCTCAGTTAGATTTCTCTTTTCTTTAGCACTTGATACATAAGCCAAATGAAATCATAAATTGGCCGCAGAATCCACTCAGCAAATGTTACAGAAAGTATGTATTGCACTGTAATGATTCTACATAACAGTGTCATGTCTGTGTTCTACACAATACATTTCTACATTCTGTAATGTTTGGCCATGTTTTTCTTTCTAGTGATGATCAGATAAGATAGAAACCAGACTGACACTCATTCAAGACTGTTGGAAAAGCATTCCAGGTGAAGCTGGTTGAGAGAATGCCAAGAGTGTGCAAAGCTGTCATCAAGGCAAAGGGTGGCTACTTTGAAGAATCTCAAATATAAAATATATGTTGATTTGTTTAACACTGTTTTGTTTACTACATGATTCCATGTGTTATTTCATAGTTCTGATGTCTTCACTATTATTCTACAATGTAGAAAATAGTAAAAATTAAGAAAAACACTGGAATGAGTAGGTGTGTCCAAACTTTTGACTGGTACTGTAGGTTCGAAATGTATGAAAATTAACCCTGCGGCAACATCGCAATGTTGCTCAACTACAATGTTTTGCCTTACAATATTAATCGGACTAAAATGGATCACATAATAGCTATATTAACCATAAACGTCTCATCTAACTTTAACAGGATTGTAGTAGGAGATGTTTTTCACCTTTTTCAATGGCTATTCATGCTTAGTTCTACCAATCAGGTCAGCTCCAGCTGTCCTTGTCATGCGTGCTCCTTGTGTCTTGATAGGATAAACATATTTTTTATCTTCTCAAACGGCAAACCCATCATGCTTATCCATAGACTCGGGAAGTAGTTTGGGGGTGGTGTTGCTGAGAATTGTAATTCAAAACGAATATATTTTTGAATTAATCTTTTTTAAAATTCAGATTTTTCAGGGGGTGCTGCAGCACCCTCAGCACCCCTACTTTCCGCAGCTATGTGCTTATCACATTTCCTTGGCATAAGGTCATTGAATCCCAGAATCATAATGTCTCACATTTCATTTAGCAGACGCTCTTATCCAGAGAGACGTACAGTAGTGACTGCATACAGTTTAATACTTTTTTCGTACAAGTCCCCCGTGGAAATCGAACCCACAACCCTGGCACTGTAACCACCATGCTTTACCAAATGAGGTACACATTTGTCCTAGAGAGATTTACATGGTTATCAAAACGTCATGCCAGAGTAAGCCTACACGAAACAAAGCCCTTATCTTAAGTGTTTCTAAAATCCCAGATGGAAAAAATTCATGGTGGAAGAATGATTGGAACCATTTCCCTGACCGCTAGGTTTTATGGGTATTATGACACTGTGGGGCTCTAAAGTGTTTATTTTTTTCGGTTTGCCTTTAAAATAAAAGACCCTCAATGAAAGTGATGCAAATGAATACAAATAGTGTAATCATGCCATATTTGGACTAGATAAATGTAAAGGTTGGAATGTTGTTATATATATAAATATAACTTCAACAAAAGACAGTTAATTTGACAAATGAAAAATCTGTTGAAATCACACTGTAGATGTATTAGACTTCAGAATTGCATTGAGGGCATACTTACATTTTAAAATTGGGTATCTACTCAGTGACACCCACAGAACACAACTGTGAAGAGTTCACACAAATATGTGTTCTGTGGGTCTCACTGAGTAGACTGATACCCCAATTATACATTCTGACTGTTGCCTCCTGTTTAGTTCATAGTGATCATAATGAGATTTGTTTTTAATTATAATTATTAAGTGGTGGTCGCTAAATACAGTATAGCCTAGCTTTTAGCTAGCTAGCTGCTCTGTAAGATAGCTTGAGTTGGCCTGCCCTTCTGTCCCTGTCATGTGAAAGATAAATGTAGTCGCCCACACACACCCTGTCATTTAACAGAATGTCATGAATTCAGATTTGTTTGGATTCGAAAGGTGAATACACCTGGTGATTGTGGAACCTTAGGATATTTTTTATTGAAGCTAATAATACAGGTATTTTATCTAAACGTTAGCCTACAATTGGCATATAGAAGGGATTGTACAGACATGCCAACTTGGTTCGGGCTCTCTTTCGTGTGCATGTAAAATGATCTTGGACATAAGGATTGTAGCTTAAACATGCCATCGGGATTATTTAATGGCCGTAATCCGAACCAGATATAGACAGTACAAAACCTATTATCATCTGAAAAATGGTCTGCTTCACAAAATAATCACATTCAAACTACAGTATAAATACTATACATACAGTGCCAAGTGCTAGATTAGCCAGTACCCTCTGGTTTTTGTAAATTCAGAGCATTGTCAGATTGTCCATTGGTAAATTCAGAGCGTTTCGCTCTTGAAGCATTCAGAGCGCACACTGGACACTCTGGCCAAGCAGTAGGGTTGATCCAAGCGTTCTGACCTCACAATGGCAGCCAAGCACCCAAGCTAACAGGCTAAAGTTGGATAGCTTGCTAGCTACTTCCAGACACAAATGAGAGAACACCTCATTCTCACCATTTTACTCGCCCTAGCAGAGCTGGTTAGGCTGTTTTCATGTTATCTAGAGCGTTGGTGACTGTAACTGTGCAGCTGGCAACAATTTAATAACGCTTTTTTTGCCGACTTTTACTGACACAGGTCATATTCAACGGGTGTTGCGTGTTCGTAAATTCATCAGTTATTCTGCCCTCTGGCACAGTCAGACGAGAGTGGTCTGAAATCGGTGTAGATAGCCTGAGTGAATTTACGAACGCACCCTTTTCGAAAGGTGAATGAACATGGTGATTCTGGAACCTTTGGATCTTTTCTATTGAAGCTAATATATACCATAGATATTTATCAAAACGTTAGACAAAAAATTAAAAAGTCCCTTCTAAAGGAATTGTACTGTTGCAAGCTTGGTTATCGCTCTCTTTCGTGTGCATGTGAAACGATCTTGGTCACAAGGATTATAGTCTACACATGCCATCTCTGCTGAAAAGATTATAATAATAAGCCATTTCGCAGATGCTTTTATCCAAAGCGACTTACAGTCATGCGTGCATACATATTTTTTTGTATATGGGTGGTCCCGGGGATCGAACCCACTACCTTGGCGTTATAAGCGCCGTGCTCTACCAGCTGAGCTACAGAAGACCATGTGGATCATGTGTTTGATATGGGACAAAAGAAAGCCTGATATTGATTTTTGCATTCAAATGTAAGTATAAAACTGTATTGTAATATATAAAATCAATGATTAGTAGGCATAGGAGATAACAGAAAGGCTTGACTCTGAATCCAAAGCACATGAAACCCAATGTATTTATTGACAGATTTTTAGGGTCTTTTCAGAGTAGGTCTAATGTTTGGGTTTTATCCTTTTCACCTGTAATATTCTAAAAAACTGTTTAACCCTAGTATGCACAGTAAGCCTAGTGCCAAAGTGGTTTGTGTGTTGGTCAGAGACTCATGTGCACTTTTGTAGAGCTTGTGTCAGATGTCATTGGAACTTTCTCTTAACCTCAGCTATTGAGTTGTTCTGAAAGAGAGAGAGAGCATTTCCTGTAAGTGGAAAGTTTCAAAGACCTGTTTCCTCATATTTGTCCTTTGTTAAAGGGGTCATCTCTCCTAGACAAACAGAACTGTTTATTTATTGGCAGGAATCCGAACAAGATAGGTTTTTAATCAAATATTGGATGACATGATGTATTTTGTTCCTTCTAAAAAAGTTAGCTTGGGTGCTTTCGGTTCCTTAGAAGTTCAGGGGATGGTGATGAAATCTCAAAACACTTGTCCATTTGATACTGTAAGCCTGATTGGTTACCATAAAACTGCTGTAGCCTAAATGAAGCACAATAGAAAGTTGGATGTTAACAAAATATGTATTTTTAGATTGCTAATGGTTTACATGAAATATTTAGTAAAACACTTTAATGACAAAGCACAGCTCAATGACCCATCAAACGGACCAAGGACTATGACAAGAAGTTTAAACTGTGTGAACAATAGCCAGTACAATGTCAGCCATTTATTTTTCAATGAATACTGTGTCATAACAATCCCTGAAAATAATATATAAAAAATACCATCATGTGTAAGTTGCTGATAATAAAGTTGGATTCTATTGTATTAGGCATTTCTATTTCAATATCAGGTGTTGTCACTAAGTTCATCTGTCAATGGCAGCATGTAGTGTCAAAGGAGATGAAGGTCTCTTTTGCAAGGCAGCATTGCATTTCACAATTACACAACAATTAAACTAAACGGCAGCATAGTAGCATAGGAAATACACCAAAGACCAAAAAAATATAAAACACAATCATGAAAAACAGCCATTGGACAAGTTCAGATAATATCTTATGTTTGGACGTGCTGTCTTCTGTTAGTGTCTAATTAACATGACGCTCTTATAAAGACGCTAGCTAAACACTAGTTAACATTGTAGTAGTCTTGTAACAACACAGCTTAATGACAGCATAGGTTCCAGATCAAGTTATTGTAAAAATAATGTACATTTATAAAGTATAAAAAACTTTATTGGTATATAAACACATGACAAAATACATGTTCATAATCTGATGAGGTTAAACGAGATCACTGTAATAAAATATTGGAATATAAAAATGTCCTATTGTGAGCAAATATAAAATGTCAAACATAAGTGTAAAAAGCATGATGTTTGTTTCATTGTCACTTTAATAAATAGACAATACAAAATCTATTATCATCTGAAAATGGTCTGCTACACAAAATAATCACATTCAAACTACAATATAAATACTATACATACTCTTTAATATTTCTAGCACTTTATAGATATGAAAACAACAAGTGCCTTGTAGTATATTAAGATTATGTCTTTGTTAAATGTTTTTCATGAAGAAATGGAATGTTGGTTATGTTAGTATCAAAAGGCAATGTTTAGTATAATGTCATATACAATAGACAGGAAGTGTGTGTTGTAGACAGGGGAGACTGGTGATTGGCCAGAAGAGGGAGCCCATCTTGTTGCATTGTTTTTAAATAGGGGTACACGAAGAAGAGAGGGCAGAGCAGCCATTAGAATTGGAGGACACTGCTCTCCAGACCTCGCGAGTCTGTCACTCATGCTGAAGCTTGTGATCTGAATAAACCTTATGATCAACGTTCCGTATGAGCAGACTCCTTTTGTTCATCAGCAATAATTGCCACCACTCCCTCGATACGACAAATGGCGAGCTAGCCAGGAGTGGCTCTGCAATCCTCCTCTGTTGCATTTGCAGTCGCCAAGCTAACTCAAGCTAACTTCGGTCTGGAGTCATGACCCAACCAGGGTGAGTGTTTCTCACAGCTAAGTTGTTGGTTTTGTTGCTGCTTGTGTACACTGGAGGAATGTACCATTATGACCATGCCTTAGGTGGTGTTTTTGCTGATGACTGGGGTCTGGCTAATCATTATACAAATTTTAAAAATAGCGCAAAAGTGGTTAGAGTTTAGGGGTTGTTTATAGAGATGTGTTGCTTGAATAGTAAGTCAAGAACAGTCGGGGCCAAGATATGTATACAATTTTAGAGCATTGCAGGTTTAGATAAGCCCTCGTGACGCACGAGGCGACCGCAGGGTGGGCCACAAAATCCTGGAAATGCATTAGGAATTTTCAGGTCAGTCTGGGACTGGGGTGATGGGACATTTTCTTGGGGATGGCTTGCTCAGCTTCTGTCCGACGGGATATTTGCATGGGGGGGATCGCTCATTTAAATAGCCATACTCACGGCAGAATAAATTTAGGACAAACGAAACAGTAATCAATTAAAGACGCAATGCAGGTTTTGTTACATGTTGTAGGCTGCAGTTGGCTAAAGGCTAATGCTAAGGCTAAATGCTAAATGTGTGTTGTGTCACATTGTACCTAAAGCTAATGCTAAGGCTAATTGCTAAATGCTAATTGTGTTGCGTGCTACATGATAATCTTAACCTTAGAGGTCCACTGCGATGGATTCAAGCCTCTTAAACTTGTTTGTATGTGGGGGGAACTGGAAGTTCTACGCAAATGTGAGCTCTGTTATGTGTGAGTATAACGTATAAAATAGTGAAGCTGTAGCGTAATGCTATCG
Organism: Coregonus lavaretus; assembly: GCF_964263955.1. Lineage (NCBI taxonomy): Eukaryota > Metazoa > Chordata > Actinopteri > Salmoniformes > Salmonidae > Coregonus > Coregonus lavaretus. The sequence goes on along the minus strand of NC_140024.1, from coordinate 29,151,583 downwards.
TTCTATTGTATGGCAAGCATGGGATTGAATGGATGTGCGCATGTGCATGATTTTACGGGGCTAAAACTACGACATGCGGTTATGTGCTAAGCCTACAGAACATGGCATTTTGGGTAAGGGTCATAGGTCTTTGGGGTTTCCCTGCAGGGGTGAAATGAACACAGACAAAGAGGAGAGATTTTAACACGAGTATTCTAGTTTAAACTGCGGTTGGTTAAAGATGAAACTTGTTTTGTAACCTATTGAATTTATAAATTAAATATATGTTGGCGAAGTATAATGAATTAAATTAAATGACGGATTAAAATAAAATAAAATGTTTTTGAGCGATCTATTTAGTTCTGGGTTAGTCTTAGAGTGAATAATGTAGAACGAACGAATATTGAATGGTTGGAAATACTCAGTGATTGCATTAACTACTAAAAGCTGTTTCTGTGTCTTTGTCCCTTGTCATGAGAGACAGGAGAGAGGGGGAGCGAGGACATACAGGAAGTGATCACGTGACGCGGCAGAGGATCAAGTAAAAAAAAAAAGGTTTTGAGACTGTTACAAGATATGTGATGTTATGACAATTTTACATAGGCTTGGCAAATACTATTTCATTAAAAATTGCATTTTGGAAGCTCTGTGTATCACTGGGGTTTGATTACAGATGTGTTGGGAATCAAAGACTGACATTCTTCTGTAAATTTAAGATAATTAGGGGTTATAGAGCAAGGGGTTACAGGCTTTGTTTTTGGGATTGCTTTGAAGTTGACTAACTTACATTTACTTGCATTTGATGGGTTGTGGTAAGATGGCCAACACTAATTGATAAATTAGTGATATAGGAATACAAATTGCTTTTAATTATTCATGATTTTTAATTGATTTATTTAAAAACTAATTTAAGGAGGGAAGCCATAGGCTATACAGTCTAAAATAAGATAGTTCACAATAAAGGAGTATAAAAGGGTTGATATAGGGGAAAAATAGTGATCCTTTAACTAAAGTAGTGTTAGGAAGACTAATGGCAGAAGTTAGTACACCTTTCTCACATACGGATTCAGCAAGGAGTAGAGCTTAGGGATGTTTATTCTCAGCTTTCAGTGATCATCCAGGAGGGTGATTATTACATCAGAGATGAAGATGAACGAATAATAGATAGAGGACAAGCAGAAACGACGATAAAGATGAATCCAAAACTCCAGAAGGAAGAAAAACCGAGATGTCTGGGAACTTAAAGAAGATGAGGATGATGAAGATGAGAGTGATTGAGAGAGGTCATGGGTGGATATGACTCTGTGATCAGAAGGAAGTTGGCAAGAGAGGAAAGAAGAATGATACTAGAGATTTGATCTCTGATGAAAGTTGAAGGAAGAAGGAGACAAGAGATTCGAGTTCTGATGAAGAAAGCGATGAAGATTTGGAGATTAAAGGTGCTTTATGTTCAAGAGGATTTTATCCTACAATGACTGGCAAAGAAGAAATAGGAGATATAGACCGAGGCTTATCAGGCCTGGAGGAAGCGACGACTTTGGGAGAGGTAAGAGAGCTAGAGGAACAGCTCGAGACGCTGAAGATACAGAAGAGGAGAAACTGCTGAGAGGATCCCAAGAATTGGAGAAGAAGAACAGGACGAAGAAACTCAGAGAACTCAATCATACAACGGGTGGAGAAGAGAAGCTTTGGCTATAAAAATCAAAGAGAAATCAAAATAGACATACTAATATTAGAAGATACTGTTAAGGCAGTGTTGGGAAGAGATGCATTGTTTAAATTGAATTGTACAATAAGATGTACACTAGACGACTGGGTTTTCGGGAATCATTTGCTTAAAAAAGATAATATCATAGGAAGGATGATAATCTATTGTTCTGTCTATTAGACAATCTGTCTGGAAAAATAAAGTTAAAAGGGGTGACTATTATTCTGGGTTACATTCTTACACTAAGGGATTTCAGGCTAGGCTAAAAGGTGTTTAGTCGTTTGCCAAGTGTGTGTAAAAAGTCAAAGGCAGCTGGGGATTTTCTCAATCACATATTCTAAAAATTTGGTGGTAAAGGGATTTTGTGAATATATCAGTGGAAAAAGGTTTAAAGGTTATGGGAGAAAAGATTAGATTAAAAAGTTAGGAGGACTAGGTTGAAGGAACTCTAAGACAGTAAGCTAAATTTCAAAGTTAGTAGTAAGAGAGAGAACGATGGTGAATGACACTTTAGAGTAGGGAGATCAAGGTAATTGTAGGTGTATTTTTTATAATCAACAGTTTGAAAATCAGGGATTAGAGAAAGGACTGAGAGTTGGGAAAAAGTGACACTAGTGGTGATAGATGGAAGTACAAGCAAATACAACCAATTCAGCACCAATTTTAAGGGAAAGAATACTTATTAGGGTTAGGATAGGGACGTTTCTCCCACATGGAGAGATAATTATGGAGAAGAAGTATTGTTATCTAGTGCAAGCATTAGAATTTGTTCCGGTTAGGAATTATTGGTTAAAGGGCTATGTAATTCATAAAGTAACGCTTATAATGGAAGATTTGAAGTCTGTTGACGTTTCCACAGTCATTGAGGGAGTTCAGGAGGAGTAGATTACAGTAAGCACTCAACAGTAGATAATACACATAGGATAACGGGAACTTTCGCAATAGAAATAATTAAGGTTAATACATCAACTACTTTAATGGTAACTTTGGAAGGGATTAATGATACGATGGCAATAAGCAAATGTAGGAAGTATGACACCGACAACAACTTTTCTGAAATTAAAGGGGGTAGCAAGACGAATAGGGTTAAAATAGGAGAGCAGATAGTGGTAGAGACAATATAGATTCATCTGAAATAGTGAAGGATACTATCATGGAGGACAGGATGAGGTCTTTGAGTTTAATGACAGACAAGGAGAGGTATCTGCAGTACCGCTCGTTAGGGAAGAGAGAAACTAAAGGGAGTGGTTTGATTCTTCTGTTGTGAAAATTAGAGATAGATGGGTAGGTTCCAGCAGCTCATGCTGTAATATCAGTGAGGAATTTTGAGGGTCCATGTCTGGTGAGAATTCCAGAACCACACATTTTAGAGACGGTCGGTCGACCTCTATCAAGTATGTGTCAATCTTATGCGTTGTCATGACTGTGGTATCAGCAACAATCAGTAACAGATAGAATAATGTCGTGGTCAAAACATTTGTTTAAGCCTAGGGGTAGGTGGTGTTGGGTTGAGTGAATTAACTTGTGTGAATTTGTTAGATGTGAAGTAAAATCAGGTAACAGCGAATCCTGGAGCATTTGAGGTGTAACCATTGAGGGTTAAAAGTTGTTTTTGTTCTAATAAAACATATGGTAAGGGGTATGTTTATGGGAATATCAGATTGTGATGTTATATGATAACTTTGGGTAAGCATGACCTTAAGGGTAGTAATGAGAAATATGTTAGTTTTTATGTTCCAGGTAGTAGGAACAGCAGGACTTTGATGGTTAAAAGATTAGCTTTTGCCTGACAATGTGACTATGGAGAATTTTAGAGATATTTGGAGGGGTTGTGGTGATAAAGCATATATATTCTTACATTATGGATGGATAGGATTTTGTTACATGTCAACGTTGAAGCTTCCATATGAGGTTTTTACCTTTATAAGAGGGATAGCACCGGACACAGCTAAATCTAGGGTTAAAAGGGTGACATGGCGACATGTCATAGTCTTCAAGCCTATCATTGAAGGATGAATTTAAGGGAGAAGGGGGATTTACTTTTTCCATGGTATGGTGTAACATTTGGGAAGATCATATTGATAATAGTAGATACTTTGAGTCCAGATAGTTCAGATAGTATCACTAGGGTTATATATGCATTATAAGGGATGTGTTTGGGAGATCTGAGAGGATTTGGTTGCAAAATCAATTAGGCCAGTAGGGGCAGTGATGGGTTACATTTAATGGCAGCTTTGATAACACTGTGTGATGTTTGTAATTTGTTACTGACTTTTGAGAAAGCTATGATATTGAGATAGGTTGGAGAGTGATGCCTGGAGACAACACTCAGATGTCGGTGGTGACTGTTCCTGATCTGGACAAGTGGAACTGATGGATAGATATCATTTTTGATTATTTGATAATTTTTCAATTTTTTTTTCAATATTAGGGTGATGTTGGTATGATTTATGAATCAAAGGGGGGAATAGGTTTATGTGATTCATGCATCATTTATATATCATTTCTATATTCTTAGTTAATATTGATGTTCAATTTGAAAGTGTTTTTTTTGGAAAAGATACTGTTTGGTTTCTTTTCTTTTCTTCCAGAAGCATTTGGGGGAACATGTGGAGATTGAAATACTCAAAAGAGGGACAATATGACTGGAGGAGATGAAACAAGGAGGGTGTGGCCGATTCCATCAACAAATCCATTGGAAGTCGAGACTACGGGGAGATGAAGTGTAGTGACTACATTCCAGTGTCTGCAATGAAATATAGACATATTTGATGTGTAATACATATTTGTGTCATATTCTTATGTATTAATTTTTGTAGAATGATGTTTGATGTTATTGAATACATGTGAGGATCTTAGATGTTTTTGTTTATTTCGGTGATGCTTAGGGACAGGAATTTAGGCAGGGAGAGTTCGACTGTACGGTCCAATGGGTTGACCAGCCTTACAGTGGATGTTTTTGGATAGGATTTTGTTTGCAGGGGCTTACATGTGTATTTAATTGCATCATAGTTTCAAATGCATTTACATGGTTTATGAAGTTATCTGGAGTACCGAAGGTGGTTGCCTGGGGCAGAGGGACCGTGAGAGAATTTTACTGTCTTGATTGATGGATGGATATCTGAAAAGATGGCTGCCGGACAGTTTTTCGCTCTTACACTCCATAAAGATTTGTTCATATGTCATAGTAATGTATTCACACTCCATAAAGATTTGTTCATATTTCATAGAAAGGTATTTACACTCTAGAGGAGAATGTTTTTGGTTTAAGGTTAAAGATACTCAATAAGATAAATTGTTACTGGTCATAATCCTATTGTTGTCGAGACTTTTTAGTTTTGTCTCGAAGGGGGGAATATGTAGTATATTAAGATTATGTCTTTGTTAAATGTTTTTCACGAAGAAATGGAATGTTGGTTATGTTAGTATCAAAAGGCAATGTTTAGTATAATGTCATATACAATAGACAGGAAGTGTGTGTTGTAGACAGGGGAGACTGGTGATTGGCCAGAAGAGGGAGCCCATCTTGTTGCATTGTTTATAAATAGGGGTACACGCAGAAGAGATGGCAGAGCAGCCATTAGAATTGGAGGACACTGCTCTCCAGACCTCGCGAGTCTGTCACTCATGCTGAAGCTTGTGATCTGAATAAACCTTATGATCAACGTTCCGTATGAGCAGACTCCTTTTGTTCATCAGCAATAATTGCCACCACTCCCTCGATACGACAGCCTAGTGCTAGATTAGCTTGTACTTGTGTCTCCAGTCAGTTTCGGCCTGCATTCAAGGACAGGATTATCCTCAAGTCAAATCGATAAAAAAAAAGAAGAAGTTAGTCACTAAAGCTAACTTTAAATGTCACTATAGACAAGAAGTATTACAGGTATTAACAAAACAAACATGGACGTAGAAAAACAGCTGGTCATTGGTGACCTTTACAGCCTTTTGGTACTGGTACTGGGGGGAAATTCTTTGCGTACAGGTCCTTACGGATGTCAATGTCACTTTATGATGCCGTTGTATGTGATCTCATAGATGCCAGCGGACTCCATACCTGGGAGCGGGCAGCACAGCATCCTTATTTCAACACCAAACCCACAACCGGTGTGTGTGGCCAAAGAGCTCTATTTGCATGTCATCTGACCATAGCACTGGTTCCAATCCAAGTGTCAATGCCCTTTAGCAACTCCAGGCTTTTACATTTCTTGGATGACAGGAAATAGAGCTCTTTGGCCAGGCACACCAGTGGTGGGTTTGGTGTTGAAATAAGGATGCATAAGCAGAAAAGAACCCCATACCTACTGAAAAAAATGGTGGTAGATCATTGATGTGTTGGGGCTATTTTTCTTCCACTGTTCCTGGGGCCCTTGTTAAGGTCAACGGCATCATGAACTTTACCCAGTAACAGGACATTTTGGCCCAAAACCTGGTTGCCTCTGTTAGGAGGCTGAAACTTGGTGGATCTTCCAGCAAGACAATAACCCCAAGCAAACGTCAAAATCCACAAAGAAATTGTTAATTTACCACAAAATCAACATTTTGCAATGGCCTTCTCAGTCTCCGGACTTGAACGCCATCTCAAAAACTGAGGTTTGAATTAAAGAGGGCATTCAATAAGCGCAAACTAAGGAAAGATTCTGTATGGAGTGAATGGTCTAAGATCCCTCCCAATGTGTGCTCCAATCCTACAAAACATTTTAGAAAAAGGCTCAGTGCCGATAGGTGAGGTATTAAAAGGTATTGGTGAGGTACTAAAAGGTATTGAAAACAGGGATACCAATAATTTTGACACCTATCTTTTTAAGAAAAATATTAAGTTAGTTTTTAAACAAAATCTATTTCTCTGAGAAATTGTATTAGTATAAAATATAATTTCCCTTTTTTTATTCATACAATATAGCTCAGTATTTTTTATGATTTATTTTATACACTCTGTTATGCCTTGATCACACCTAAGTCACAACTTCTGGACTTGTCTCTGTGCTGCTGTGCTGTTTGTTGCTACTTGGCTACCTGCAAAACGTTTTGATTTTTACTTTTAATAACTGTTTAATCAAAATCTGCATTTAAATCATTTACCAACGTCTTAGTTTTTTTCCTCGCTCAACCTTTTTCATTCAACTTTTTCACCCCGGATGCTTTATCTAGACATGGTTCTACAGGACGTCCACCAGCCGAAAAAGCTAAGTTGTAACATTAACACTATGCCATCTAATTACAGTCGCTGTACTCATAAAGTACAGGAGAACTATTGCCTTATGGTGAGGATAGCCGTGTTGCAAGCACAACTTCAAATGAAATCGTTAGGCAACGGCAATTTAAGTGTAGGAAAGGATGAAACAGCATCTGTGCCACCAGTAAGTACACATAGTAGCATAAATTAATCCGCACAGTCCCCACCGCCGGACAATTTCTGGTTGAAAACTGTTTTCTGCACCTCCCAAAGGATAGAATTAGTAGATAATTGGCCCTCTTTCTGGGACTCACCCACAAACAGGATCAAGCCTGGTCTGCTGAAGAGTGACTCAATTCTAGCTGGAGGGGTGTTCTCATCTCATCTTCAACATAGACAGGGCTCTAACTCTATAAGATAGGGTGCAGGCCAGGCAGCAAGCTATTAGCAAGCCTGCTAGCTAAGTGGAGTCTGCCACTAGCACAGTCAGTGTAGTCAGCTCGGCTATCCCCATTGAGATTGTGTCTGTGCCTCGATCTAGGTTGAGCAAAACTAAACATGGCGGTGTTCGCCTTAACAATCTTCACTGAAATAAAGACTCCTCCATTCCTGTCACGACTGAAAGAGATTGTGATATCTCACATCTCAAAATAGGGCTACTTAATGTTAGATCACCTTACTTCATGTCTCCGGCTATTGCGTTTAGTAAGGCGAGGGCGACGCGGTTGCCACCCCATAGGCAGGGAGATTGTGCGATAGACCTCCAGGCAGGAGCTGCACTCCCACGGAGCCATGTGTATCCTCTGTCTCAGGAGGAGAAGAAAGCTATGGAGATTTACATAGACGAATCTTTGAGACAAGGATACATACGGCCTTCCACTTCCCCTGCGTCCTCGAGTTTCTTTTTTGTGAAGAAGAAGGATGGTGGTTTGCGCCCGTGCATCGATTACCGTGGTCTCAATCAGATTACGGTGAAGTACAGTTATCCGCTCCCGCTGATTGCGACCATGACTGAGTCGTTGCATGGGGCGCGTTTCTTCATGAAATTAGATCTCAGGAGCGCGTACAACTTGGTGCGCATCAGGGAGGGTGATGAATGGAAGACAGCCTTTAGTACCACCTCGGGCCATTACGAGTATCTGGTCATGCCATACGGGTTGATGAACGCTCCGTCAGTTTTCCAATCATTCGTGGATGAGATCTTCAGGGACATGCAGGGGCAGGGGGTGGTTGTGTACATTGATGACATTCTCGTGTACTCGCCTACCCGTGTCGAGCATGTGGCCCTGGTGCGTAGAGTGTTGCGGAGGCTGGTGGAGCACGACCTGTATGTGAAGGCAGAGAAGTGTCTGTTTTTCCAGGAGTCGGTCTCCTTTTTGGGTTATCGGTTGTCTGCGTCAGGGGTGAAGATGGAGGTAGACCGGGTGTCGGCCGTGCGTAATTGGCAAACACCAACCACTGTGAAGGAGGTGCAGCAGTTTTTGGGGTTTGCAAATTACTACAGGAGGTTTATCCGGGGTTTTGGACAGGTGGCAGCTCCCATCACGTCTCTGTTGAAGGGGGGTCCGGTGCGTCTGCAGTGGTCGGCCGAGGCGGACAGGGCGTTTGGGAGGCTGAAGGACCTGTTTACCTCGGCCCCGGTGCTGGCGCATCCGGATCCCTCTTTGCCGTTCCAGGTAGAGGTGGACGCGTCAGAGGCCGGTTTAGGAGCCGTGCTTTCACAATGGTCTGGCGCGCCACCTAAACTCTGCCCCTGTGCTTTTTATTCTAAGAAGCTCAGTCCGGCGGAGCGGAACTATGACGTAGGGGACAGGGAGCTGTTAGCCGTGGTACAGGCTCTAAAGGTGTGGAGGCACTGGCTTGAGGGGGCTCAACACCCTTTCCTCATTTTGACGGACCACCGTAACCTGGAGTACATCCGGGCGGCGAGGAGGCTGAACCCTCGCCAGGCAAGATGGAGTATGTTCTTGACCAGGTTTACGTTTAAGATCACGTACATCCCTGGGTCACAGAATGGCAAGGCAGATGCGCTGTCTCGGCGGTATGACACGGAGGAGAGGTCCGTGGAGCCCACTCCCATACTGCCTGAGTCGTGTCTGGTGGCACCGGTAGTGTGGGAGGTCGATACTGAACTCGAGCGGGCGTTACGCACCGACCCTAGTCCACCACAGTGCCCGGAGGGTCGGAAGTACGTTCCGCTCGAGGTTCGGGATCGATTGATCTATTGGGCTCACACGTCACCCTCCTCTGGACATCCAGGTATCGGCCGGACAGTGCACTGTCTTAGTGCCAAGTACTGGTGGCCCACGTTGGCAAGAGATGTGAGGGTTTATGTTTCCTCCTGCTCGGTGTGCGCCCAGTGTAAGGCGCCTAGACATCTGCCTAGGGGTAAGTTGCTACCCCTGCCCGTTCCACAACGACCATGGTCCCACCTCTCTGTGGACTTTATAACAGACCTTCCCCTCTCCCAAGGGAATACTACCATCCTGGTCGTTGTGGACCGGTTCTCTAAGGCCTGTTGTTTGCTCCCCATGCCGGGTCTTCCTACTGCCCTACAAACTGCCGAGGCATTGTTCACCCATGTGTTCCGGCACTACGGGGTACCCGAGGACATTGTGGCTGATCGGGGTCCCCAATTCACCTCCAGAGTCTGGAGAGCGTTTATGGAGCGGTTGGGGGTCTCGGTGAGTCTCACCTCGGGGTACCACCCGGAGAGTAATGGGCAGGTGGAACGCGTAAACCAGGATGTGGGCAGGTTTCCCAGAACATACTGCCGGGACCGGCCGGAGGAGTGGTCAAGGTACGTTCCCTGGGCCGAGATGGCCCAGAATTCCCTACGCCATTCCTCCACTAACCTAACTCCATTTCAATGTGTGTTAGGTTACCAGCCGGTTCTGGCACCCTGGCAGCAGAGCCAGATCGAGGCTCCTGCGGTGGATGGGTGGGCGCGGCGCTCGGAGGAGACTTGGAACGCTGCACACGTCCACCTGCAGCGGGCCCTCCGACGTCAGAAGGTGAGCGCAGATCTCCACCGCAGTGAGGCACCGGTGTACGCACCTGGTGATCGAGTCTGGCTCTCTACCAGAAACCTGCCCCTCCGCCTGCCCTGTCGGAAACTGGGTCGGCGGTTTGTAGGGCCATTTAAAGTCCTGAGAAGGTTGAACTAGGTATGTTATAGATTACAGCTACCTGTGGAGTATAAGTGTATTAACCCCTCGTTCCATGTGTCCCTTCTCAGGCCGGTGGTAGCGGGCCCGCTCCAAGAAAATGAGATAGGGGAGACTCCCCCGCCCCCATTGGACATCGAGGGGGCACCGGCGTACTCCGTGAGGTCCATCTTGGATTCGAGACGTCGGATGGGGGGTCTCCAGTATCTAGTGGAGTGGGAGGGGTACGGTCCGGAGGAGCGGTGCTGGGTGCCGAGGAGAGACATTTTGGACCCGTCGCTCCTGACGGAATTCCATCGGGGGCATCCGACGCGCCCTGCTCCACGTCCTCCGGGTCGTCCCCAAGGCCGGAGTCGGCGCACGTCTGGAGCCACGCGTCAAGGGGGGGGTACTGTCACGGTTTCGGCCGAGGCTGCCTCTCTCCCTTGTTCGGGCAGGTTTCGGCGTTCGTCGTCTCCGGAATTCTAGCTGCCATCGTTGTATGTTCTATGTTTCCTGTTTGATTAGTTTTGTCTGTTAGCCACACCTGTCTTGTGTTATGTTTCATTAAGCACCCTATTTAGTTTCCTTGTTGTTAGTGTAGTGTTGTGTGTAATTGTTCGTGTCGTGGTTGCGCTACCCGTCTCGGTACGCTTATTTTCATGAGCTTCCTCCTTGTTTTGTGAGGAGTATTTACGCACCTGTGTGTGCGCTTGTTTATACGCCTGTGTGCGTCTTTTGCCTCCGGGCTGTTTTGGATTACTTTTCGTGCTCAGTAAAGTCTTGTTGGATTTACCCTCTGCTGCCTGCGCCTGATTCCACACCACACCCATTCACAGCAGCCTGACACCATCCCAAAACATGTATACTGTTGCAAAGCTAACAAAAAAGCAGCGTTCCCCAAGAGAGGATGGCTTTCCTTCAGCAGTGATGAATTCATGAACTTCTTCGACGAAAAGATCATGATCATTAGAAAGCTAATTACGGAGTCCTCTTTGAATCTGCATATTTCTCCAAAGCTCAGTTGTCCTAAGTCTGCAGAGAACTGCCAGGACCTAGGATCAATGGAGACACTCACATTTTTTTATCCTGTATCTCTTGACACATTCATGAAAATAGTCATGGACTATTAACCTTCAAGCTTGATACTGGACCCTATTCCAACAAAACTACGGAAAGAATATAATAAACATAATAAACGGCTCCCTATCCTCCGAAAGTCTACCAAACTCACTAAAAGTGGCAGTAATAAAGCCTCTATTGAAAAAGCCAAACCTTGACTCGGAAAATGTAAAAAGCGATCAGCCTATATCGAATCTCCCATTCCTTTGATAAAAAAAAAAAAAAAAGCTGTTGCACAGCAACTCACTGCCTTCCTGAAGACAAAATAATGTATACAAAATGCTTCAGTCTGGTTTTAGACCCCATCATATCACTGAGACTGCACTCGTGAAGGTGGTAAATTACCTTTTAATGGCGTCAGACCAAGGCTCTGCATCTGTCCTCGTGCTCATAGACCTTATTGCTGCTTTTGACACCATCTATCACCACAAGAAAGATATCAGTTCGTCTCTGTGGATGGTTTGTCCTCTGAGTAAGTTTCGGTGTTCCTCAAGTTCTGTTTTAGAACCACTATTGTTTTCGTTATAAATTCTACCTCTTGGTGATGTCATTCGGAAACACAATGTAGACTTTCACTGCTATGCAGATGACACACAGCTGTACAAAATTGCCTACCCTGGAAGCCTGTGTTTCAGACATAAGGAAGTGGATGGTGGCAATTATTTTCATTTTAAACTCAGACAAAACAGAGATGCTAGTTCTAGGTCCCAAGAAACAAAGAGATCTGATGTTGGATCTGACTATTCATCTTGATGGTTGTACTGTCGTCTCAAATAAAACTGTGAAGGACCTCGGCGTTACTCTGGACCTTGATCTCTCTTTGACGAACATATCAAAAGAATATTTCAAGGACAGCTTTTTTCCATCTTCGTAACATTGGAAAAATCAGAAACGTTTCGTCCGAAAATGATGTTTGCTAATCCATGCTTTGGTCACTTCTAGAATCGACTACAGCAATGGTCTACTCTCCAGCTACCCGGATAAAGCACTAAATACACTTCAGTTAGTGATCATATTACTCCAGTGCTAGCCTCTCTACACTGGCTTCCTGTTGAGGCTAGGGCTTATTTCAAGGTTTTACTCTTAACCTACAAAGCATTACATGGGCTTCCTCCTATCTATCTCTCCGATTTGGTCCTGCCGTACATACCGACACTTACGCTACAGTCACAAGACGCAGGTCTCCTTATTGTCCCTAGAATTTCTAAGCAAACAGCTGGAGGCAGGGCTTCCTCCAATAGAACTCTATTTTTATGGAATGGTCTGCCTATCCATGTGAGAGATGCAGACTCGGTCTCAACCTTTAAGTGTTTACTGAAGACTCATCTCTTCAGTAGGTCCTATAATTGAGTGTAGACTGGCCCAGGGGTGCGAAGGTGAACAGCAAGGCACTGAAGCGACGAATCCACCCTTGCTGTCTCTGCCTGGCCGGCTCCCCTCTCTCCAATGGGATTCTCTGCCTCTGACCCTATTACTGGGGCTGAATCACTGGCTTACTAGTGCTCTTCCATGCCGTCCCTAGGAGGGGTGCGTCACTTGAGTGGGTTGAGTCACCTACGTGATCTTCTTGTCTGGTTTTGCACCCCGTCAGGCTTGTGCAGTGGAGGAGATCTTCGTTGACTATACTCAGCCTTGTCTCAGGGTATTAAGTTGGAGGTCTGTTGATATCCCTTTGGCAAAGTGGTATCCCTTTGAAAAAGTGGGTGGGGTTATATCCTTCCTGGTTGGCCCTGTCCGTGGGTATCGTTGGACGGAGCCACAGTGTCCGCCGTCTCAGCCTCCAATATCTCTGTTGCAATAGTCTATGTGCCGGGGGGGCTAGGGTCAGTCTGTTATATCTGGTGTAATTCTCCTGTCTTATCTGATGTCCTGTGTGAATTTAAGTATGCTCCCTCTAATTTTTTTTCTCAATTAAATTAAATTAAATTCAATAGACTTTATTGACATGGCAAGTTCAATTACTTACATTATCAAAGTACACACTTAACAAAATTGGTGGGACCAACAGCAATAATAACAGTAGTAGTGGAAATGGGATTACCATAAACAGCAACTACAACAACAATATTAATGAGAATAACAAGACATTGAAGCAATAGTAGTAGACCAGTCTCAACCTGACTGAGAAGACACATGACATGGTATGAAAGCCAAAATAAAACAGGAAATATTATTGACATTACATTACACTTTTCACTGGCAGGAGTGGCAGGAGGACACATATTTGGCACATTTTGGCTTTTCATCCAATAAATATTTTATAGTTTCAAATTCTTTGTACTGAATGATAATTTTGGGAAATAAAGATTATCTTAGGTCTGAGTATTTGTCACAGGGTAATAGGAAATGCAGCTCTGTCTCTACCTCTCCCCGGGGGCAGAGTGAGCACAGCCAGTCCTCTCTGGGCAGCCAGGTTTGCCTGTGACGACCGGTCTCTATAGCCAGACTGTGCTCACTGAGTCTGTACCTAGTCATTGTTTTCCTCCGTTTTCTATCAGTCACAGTAGTCAGATAGTCTGCCACCATGTACTGTCTGTTTAGAGCCAAATACAGTGCCTTGCAAAAGTATTCACCCCCCTTTTGGCGTTTTTCCTATTTTGTTGCATTACAACCTGTAATTTAAATAGATTTCTATTTGGATTTCATGTAATGGACATACACAAAATAATCGAAATTGGTGAAGTGAAATGAAAAAAATTACTTGTTTCAAAAAATTCTAAAAAAAAAATACCGGAAAAGTGTTGCATGCGTATTTATTCACCCCCTTTGCTATGAAGCCCCTAAATAAGATCTGGTGCAACCAATTACCGTAAGAAGTCAGAGAATTAGTTAAATAAAGTCCACCTGGGTGCAATCTAAGTGTCACAGTATATATATACACCTGTTCTGAAAGGCCCCAGAGTCTGCAACACCACTAAGCAAGGGGCACCACCAAGAAAGCGGCACCATGAAGACCAAGGAGCTCTCCAAACAGGTCAGGGACAAAGTTGTGGAGAAGTACAGATCAGGGTTGGGTTCTAAAAAAATAGCTGAAACTTTGAACATCCCACGGAGCACCATTAAATCCATTATAAAAAAATTGAAAGAATATGGCACCACAACAAACCTGCCTAGAGAGGGCCTCCCACCAAAACTCACGGACCTGGCAAGGAGGGCATTAATCAGAGAGGCCACAAAGAGACCAAAGATAACCCTGAAGGAGCTGCAAAGCTCCACAGCTGAGATTGGAGTATCTGTCCATAGGACCACTTTAAGCCGTACACTCCACAGAGCTGGGCTTTACGGAAGAGTGGCCAGAAAAAAGCCATTGCTTAAAGAAAAAAATAAGCAAACATGTTTGGTGTTCGCCAAAAGGCATGTGAGAGACTCCCCAAACATATGGAAGAAGGTATTCTGGTCAGATGAGACTAAAATTGAGCTTTTTGCCAATCAAGGAAAACACTATGTCTGGCGCAAACTCAACACCTCTCATCACCCCGAGAACACCATCCCCACAGTGAAGCATGGTGGTGGCAGCATCATGCTGTGGGGATGTTTTTAATCGGCAGGGACTGGGAAACTGGTCAGAATTGAAGGAATGATGGATGGCGCTAAATACAGGGAAATTCTTGAGGGAAACCTGTTTCAGTCTTCCAGAGATTTGAGACTGGGATGGAGGTTCACCTTAAAGCAGGACAATGACCCTAAGCATACTGCTAAAGCAAAACTCGAGTGGTTTAAGGGGAAACATTTAAATGTCTTGGAATGGCCTAGTCAAAGCCCAGACCTCAATCCAATTGAGAATCTGTGGTATTACTTAAAAATTGCTGTACACCAGCGGAACCCATCCAACTTGAAGGAGCTGGAGCAGTTTTGCCTTGAAGAATGGGCAAAAATCCCAGTGGCTCGATGTGCCAAGCTTATAGAGACATACCCCAGGAGACTTGCAGCTGTAATTGCTGCAAAAGGTGGCTCTACAAAGTATTGACTTTGAATAGTTATGCACGCTGTTTTTTGTATTTTTTCTTGTTTGTTTCACAATAAAAAATATTTTGCATCTTCAAAGTGGTAGGCATGTTGTGTAAATCAAATGATACATACCCCAAAAAAATCAATTTAATTCCTGGTTTTAAGGCAACAAAATAGGAAAAATGCCAAGGGGGGTGAATACTTTCGCAGGCCACTGTATCTTAGCTCTTTTTTATAGAACAAGTCCATTTCAACTAAAAGAGAGACACCTGTTTTGTTGTCATCTCCAATGGCCCTGAGTATTCCATCCACTGACTGAGAGGTGATTTAGCTTGTTATGTTCTTCAATGACAATTGAGAACTGAGTCATATTCCCCTTTCCTGTGCTCAGCCACGTCTTCTAAGTATAATTTCAAGCAGTTTGACAACAACATGAGTGATCTGTTCAATAACATTGGACCACAAATTAGGCACAATTGAAGTCAGTAGATTTAATGAAAGGTGTTGATTTTCTCCAAAGAAAAGGAGGTACTGTTATTGTATATGAATGGATATGAATAGTGAGTTGAGACCTGCCACCATGTTTGAAAGAAACAAACTTTTTAGAACACATGTGCCTCATAAATTGTGATTATTGTGGCAACAAACACTTGAATCAGAAGGATGCCAACAACAATTTCACTTCTTTCTTGACAATGCCTCCAAACTGCTTTCACAATGAACATGATCTTGAATCCAGTACTGTAGCCCTTTTCTTGGACACAGTAAAGTTGGACTGGGTTTAACTCAACTGTAAATAAATGTAATGTGTTTCTAAATAGAAAGGAGAGAGGACACTTTAAACGCTGACACAGTGCTCAGTTAGATTTCTCTTTTCTTTAGCACTTGATACATAAGCCAAATTAAATCATAAATTGGCCACAGAATCCACTCAGCAAATGTTACAGAAAGTATGTATTGCACTGTAATGATTCTACATAACAGTGTCATGTCTGTGTTCTACACAATACATTTCTACATTCTGTAATGTTTGGCCATGTTTTTCTTTCTAGTGATGATCAGATAAGATAGAAACCAGACTGACACTCATTCAAGACTGTTGGAAAAGCATTCCAGGTGAAGCTGGTTGAGAGAATGCCAAGAGTGTGCAAAGCTGTCATCAAGGCAAAGGGTGGCTACTTTGAAGAATCTCAAATATAAAATATATTTTGATTTGTTTAACACTGTTTTGTTTACTACATGATTCCATGTGTTATTTCATAGTTCTGATGTCTTCACTATTATTCTACAATGTAGAAAATAGTAAAAATAAAGAAAAACACTGGAATGAGTAGGTGTGTCCAAACTTTTGACTGGTACTGTCGGTTCGAAATGTATGAAAATTAACCATGCGTCAACATCGCAATGTTGCGCAACTACAATGTTTTGCCTTACAATATTAATCGGACTAAAATGGATCACATAATAGCTATATTAACCATAAACGTCTCATCTAACTTAAACAGGATTGTAGTAGGAGATGTTTTTCACCTTTTTCAATGGCTATTCATGCTTAGTTCTACCAATCAGGTCAGCTCCAGCTGTCCTTGTCATGCGTGCTCCTCGTGTCTTGATAGGATAAACATATTTTTTATCTTCTCAAACGGCAAACCCATCATGCTTATCCATAGGCTCGGGAAGTAGTTTGGGGGTGGTGTTGCTGAGAATTTTAATTCAAAACGAATTTATTTTTGAATTAATCTTTTTTTAAATTCAGATTTTTCAGGGTGTGCTGCAGCACCCTCAGCACCCCTACTTTCCACAGCTATGTGCTTATCACATTTCCTTGGCATAAGGTCATTGAATCCCAGAATCATAATGTCTCACATTTCATTTAGCAGACGCTCTTATCCAGAGAGACGTACAGTAGTGACTGCATACAGTTTAATACTTTTTTCGTACAAGTCCCCCGTGGAAATCGAACCCACAACCCTGGCACTGTAACCACCATGCTTTACCAAATGAGGTACACATTTGTCCTAGAGAGATTTACATGGTTATCAAAACGTCATGCCAGAGTAAGCCTACACGAAACAAAGCCCTTATCTTAAGTGTTTCTAAAATCCCAGATGGAAAAAATTCATGGTGGAAGAATGATTGGAACCATTTCCCTGACCGCTAGGTTTTATGGGTATTATGACACTGTGGGGCTCTAAAGTGTTTATTTTTTTCGGTTTGCCTTCAAAATAAAAGACCCTCAATGAAAGTGATGCAAATGAATACAAATAGTGTAATCATGCCATATTTGGACTAGATAAATGTAAAGGTTGGAATGTTGTTATATATATAAATATAACTTCAACAAAAGACAGTTAATTTGACAAATGAAAAATCTGTTGAAATCACACTGTAGATGTATTAGACTTCAGAATTGCATTGAGGGCATACTTACATTTTAAAATTGGGTATCTACTCAGTGACACCCACAGAACACAACTGTGAAGAGTTCACACAAATATGTGTTCTGTGGGTCTCACTGAGTAGACTGATACCCCAATTATACATTCTGACTGTTGCCTCCTGTTTAGTTCATAGTGATCATAATGAGATTTGTTTTTAATTATAATTATTAAGTGGTGGTCGCTAGCTACAGTATAGCCTAGCTTTTAGCTAGCTAGCTGCTCTGTAAGATAGCTTGAGTTGGCCTGCCCTCCTGTCCCTGTCATGTGAAAGATAAATATAGTCGCCCACACACACCCTGTCATTTAACAGTAGGTCATGAATTCAGATTTGTTTGGATTCGAAAGGTGAATGCACCTGGTGATTGTGGAACCTTAGGATATTTTTTATTGAAGCTAATAATACAGGTATTTTATCTAAACGTTAGCCTACAATTGGCATATAGAAGGGATTGTACAGACATGCCAACTTGGTTCGGGCTCTCTTTCGTGTGCATGTAAAATGATCTTGGACATAAGGATTGTACCTTAAACATGCCATCGGGATTATTTAATGGCCGTAATCCGAACCAGATATAGACAGTACAAAACCTATTATCATCTGAAAGATGGTCTGCTTCACAAAATAATCACATTCAAACTACAGTATAAATACTATACATACAGTGCCAAGTGCTAGATTAGCCAGTACCCTCTGGCTTTTGTAAATTCAGAGCATTGTCAGATTGTCCATTGGTAAATTCAGAGCGTTTCGCTCTTGAAGCATTCAGAGCGCACACTGGACGCTCTGGCCAAGCAGTAGGGTTGATCCAAGCGTTCTGACCTCACAATGGCAGTCAAGCACCCAAGCTAACAGACTAAAGTTGGATAGCTTGCTAGCTACTTCCAGACACAAATGAGAGAACACCTCATTCTCACCATTTTACTAGCCCTAGCAGAGCTGGTTAGGCTGTTTTCATGTTACCTAGAGCGTTGGTGACTGTAACTGTGCAGCTGGCAACAATTTAATAACGTTTTTTTTGCCGACTTTTACTGACACCGGTCATATTCAACGGGTGTTGCGTGTTCGTAAATTCATCAGTTATTCTGCCCTCTGGCACAGTCAGACGAGAGTGGTCTGAAATCGGTGTAGATAGCCTGAGTGAATTTACGAACGCACCCCCTTCGAAAGGTGAATGAACATGGTGATTCTGGAACCTTTGGATCTTTTCTATTGAAGCTAATATATACCATAGATATTTATCAAAACGTTAGACTAAAATTAAAAAGTCCCTTCAAAAGGAATTGTACTGTTGCAAGCTTGGTTACCGCACTCTTTCGTGTGCATGTGAAACGATCTTGGTCACAAGGATTGTAGTCTACACATGCCATCTCTGCTGAAAAGATTATAATAATAAGCCATTTTGCAGACGCTTTTATCCAAAGCGACTTACAGTCATGCGTGCATACATTTTTTTTTGTATGTGGGTGGTCCCGGGGATCGAACCCACTACCTTGGCGTTATAAGCGCCGTGCTCTACCAGCTGAGCTACAGAGGACCATGTGGATCATGTGTTTGATATGGGACAAAACAAAGCCTGATATTGATTTTTGCATTCAAATTTAAGTATAAAACTGTATTGTAATATATAAAAGCAATGATTAGTAGGCATAGGAGATAACAGAAAGGCTTGACTCTGAATCCAAAGCACATGAAACACAATGTATTTATTGACAGATTTTTAGGGTCTTTTCAGAGTAGGCCTAATGTTTGGGTTTTATCCTTTTCACCTGTAATATTCTAAAAAACTGTTTAACCCTAGTATGCACAGTAAGCCTAGTGCCAAAGTGGTGTGTGTGTTGGTCAGAGACTCATGTGCACTTTTGTAGAGCTTGTGTCAGATGTCATTGGAACTTTCTCTTAACCTCAGCTATTGAGTTGTTCTGAAAGAGAGAGAGAGCATTTCCTGTAAGTGGAAAGTTTCAAAGACCTGTTTCCTCATATTTGTCCTTTGTTAAAGGGGTCATCTCTCCTAAACAAACAGAACTGTTTATTTATTGGCAGGAATCCGAACAAGATAGGTTTTTAATCAAATATTGGATGACATGATGTATTTTGTTCCTTCTAAAAAAGTTAGCTTGGGTGCTTTCGGTTCCTTAGAAGTTCAGGGGATGGTGATGAAATCTCAAAACACTTGTCCATTTGATACTGTAAGCCTGATTGGTTACCATAAAACTGCTGTAGCCTAAATGAAGCACAATAGAAAGTTGGATGTTAACAAAATATGTATTTTTAGATTGCTAATGGTTTACATGAAATATTTAGTAAAACACTTTAATGACAAAGCACAGCTCAATGACCCATCAAACGGACCAAGGACTATGACAAGAAGTTTAAACTGTGTGAACAATAGCCAGTACAATGTCAGCCATTTATTTTTCAATGAATACTGTGTCATAACAATCCCTGAAAATAATATATAAAAAATACCATCATGTGTAAGTTGCTGATATTGAAGTTGGATTCTATTGTATTAGGCATTTCTATTTCAATATCAGGTGTTGTCACTAAGTTCATCTGTCAATGGCAGCATGTAGTGTCAAAGGAGATGAAGGTCTCTTTTGCAAGGCAGCATTGCATTTCACAATTACACAACAATTAAACTAAACGGCAGCATAGTAGCATAGGAAATACACCAAAGACCAATAAAATATCAAACACAATCATGAAAAACAGCCATTGGACAAGTTCAGATAGGATCTTCTGTTTGGAAGTGCTGTCTTCTGTTAGTGTCTAATTAACATGACGCTCTTATAAAGACGCTAGCTAAACACTAGTTAACATTGTAGTAGTCTTGTAACAACACAGCTTAATGACAGCATAGGTTCCAGATCAAGTTATTGGAAAAATAATGTACATTTATAAAGTATAAAAAACTTTATTTGTATATAAACACATGACAAAATACATGTTCATAATCTGATGAGGTTAAACGAGATCACTGTAATAAAATATTGGAATATAAAAATGTCCTGTTGTGAGCAACTATAAAATGTCAAACATAAGTGTAAAAAGCATGATGTTTGTTTTATTGTCACTTTAATAAATAGACAATACAAAATCTATTATCATCTGAAAATGGTCTGCTACACAAAATAATCACATTCAAACTACAATATAAATACTATACATACTCTTTAATATTTCTAGCACTTTATAGATATGAAAACAACAAGTGCCTAGTGCTAGATTAGCTTGTACTTGTGTCTCCAGTCAGTTTCGGCCTGCATTCAAGGACAGGATTATCCTCAAGTCAAATCGATAAAAAAAAAAGAAGAAGTTAGCCACTAAAGCTAACTTTAAATGTCACTATAGACAAGAAGTATTACAGGTATTAACAAAACAAACATGGATGTAGAAAAACAGCTGGTCATTGATGACCTTTACAGCCTTTTGGTACTGGTACTGGGGGGAAATGTTTTGCGTACAGGTACTTACGGATGTCAATGTCACTTTATGATGCCGTTGTATGTGATCTCATAGATGCCAGCGGACTCCATACCTGGGAGGGGGCAGCACAGCATCCTTATTTCAACACCAAACCCACAACCGGTGTGTGTGGCCAAAGAGCTCTATTTGCATGTAATCTGACCATAGCACTGGTTCCAATCCAAATGTTAATGCCCTTTAGCAACTCCAGGCTTTTACATTTCTTGGATGACAGGAAATAGAGCTCTTTGGCTAGGCACACCAGTGGTGGGTTTGGTGTTGAAATAAGGATGCATAAGCAGAAAATAACAAAAAATGGTGGTGGATCATTGATGTGTTGGGGCTATTTTTCTTCCACTGTTCCTGGGGCCCTTGTTAAGGTCAACGGCATCATTAACTTTACCCAGTAACAGGACATTTTGGCCCAAAACCTGGTTGCCTCTGTCAGGAGGCTGAAACTTGGTGGATCTTCCAGCAAGACAATAACCCCAAGCAAACGTCAAAATCCACAAAGAAATTGTTAATTTACCACAAAATCAACATTTTGCAATGGCCTTCTCAGTCTCCGGACTTGAACGCCATCTCAAAACCTGAGGTTTGAATTAAAGAGGGCATTCAATAAGCGCAAACTAAGGAAAGATTCTGTATGGAGTGAATGGTCTAAGATCCCTCCCAATGTGTGCTCCAATCCTACAAAACATTTTAGAAAAAGGCTCAGTGCCGATAGGTGAGGTATTAAAAGGTATTGGTGAGGTACTAAAAGGTATTGAAAACAGGGATACCAATAATTTTGACACCTATCTTTTTAAGAAAAATATTAAGTTAGTTTTTAAACAAAATCTATTTCTCTGAGAAATTGTATTAGTAGAAAATATAATTTCCCTTTTTTTTATTCATACAATATAGCTCAGTATTTTTTATGATTTATTTTATACACTCTGTTATGCCTTGATCACACCTAAGTCACAACTTCTGGACTTGTCTCCGTGCTGCTGTGCTGTTTGTTGCTACTTGGCTACCTGCAAAACGTTTTGATTTTTACTTTTAATAACCGTTTAATCAAAATCTGCATTTAACACATTTACCAACGTCTTAGTTTTTTTCCTCGCTCAACCTTTTTCATTCAACTTTTTCACCCCGGATGCTTTATCTAGACATGGTTCTACAGGACGTCCACCAGCCGAAAAAGCTAAGTTGTAACATTAACACTATGCCATCTAATTACAGTCGCTGTACTCATAAAGTACAGGAGAACTATTGCCTTATGGTGAGGATAGCCGTGTTGCAAGCACAACTTCAAATGAAATCGTTAGGCAACGGCAATTTAAGTGTAGGAAAGGATGAAACAGCATCTGTGCCACCAGTAAGTACACATAGTAGCATAAATTAATCCGCACAGTCCCCACCGCCGGACAATTTCTGGTTGAAAACTGTTTTCTGCACCTCCCAAAGGATAGAATTAGTAGATAATTGGCCCTCTTTCTGGGACTCACCCACAAACAGGATCAAGCCTGGTCTGCTGAAGAGTGACTCAATTCTAGCTGGAGGGGTGTTCTCATCTCATCTTCAACATAGACAGGGCTCTAACTCTATAAGATAGGGTGCAGGCCAGGCAGCAAGCTATTAGCAAGCCTGCTAGCTAAGTGGAGTCTGCCACTAGCACAGTCAGTGTAGTCAGCTCGGCTATCCCCATTGAGATTGTGTCTGTGCCTCGATCTAGGTTGAGCAAAACTAAACATGGCGGTGTTCGCCTTAACAATCTTCACTGAAATAAAGACTCCTCCATTCCTGTCACGACTGAAAGAGATTGTGATATCTCACATCTCAAAATAGGGCTACTTAATGTTAGATCACCTTACTTCATGTCTCCGGACCTACTCATTGCCACAGTCGTACCCTGGATCTAGTTTAGTCCTGTGGAATAAATATTGTGGATCTAAATGTTTTCCCTCTCCAGACCTACTCATTGCCACAGTCATACCCTGGATCTAGTTTTGTCCCGTGGAATAAATATTGTGGATCTAAATGTTTTTCCTCATAATCCTGGACTATCGGACCACCATCTTATTATGTTTGCAATTGCCACAAATAATCTGCCCAACCAAGGATCATCTAAAGCCTTGCTATCAATTCTTGGACATCCCAAAGATTCCTAGATGCCCTTCCAGACTCCCTCCACCTACCCAAGGACGTTGGAGTACAAACCTCGGTTAACCACCTAACTGAGGATCAAAATGTAACCTTGCGTAATACCCTAGATGCAGTCGCACCCCTAAAAACAAAAAAGATTTGGCACAAGAAATTAGCTCCCTGGTATACAGAAAATACCCGAGCCCTGAAGCAAGCTTCCAGAAAATTGGAACGCAAATGGCACTCCACCAAACTGGAAGTCTTCCGACTATTTTGGAAAGACAGTACCGTGAAATATCAAAGAGCCCTCACTGCTGCTCGATCAGCCTATCTTTCCAACCTAACTGAGGAGAATGAGAACAATCCATCTGTCACGGTTTCGGCCGAGGCTGCCTCTCTCCCTTGTTCGGGCAGGTTTCGGAGTTCGTCGTCTCCGGAATTCTAGCTGCCATCGTTGTATGTTCTATGTTTCCTGTTTGATTAGTTTTGTCTGTTAGCCACACCTGTCTTGTGTTATGTTTCATTAAGCACCCTATTTAGTTTCCTTGTTGTTAGTGTAGTGTTGTGTGTAATTGTTCGTGTCGTGGTTGCGCTACCCGTTTCGGTACGCTTATTTTCATGAGCTTCCTCCTTGTTTTGTGAGGAGTATTTACGCACCTGTGTGTGCGCTTGTTTATACGCCTGTGTGCGTCTTTTGCCTCCGGGCTGTTTTGGATTACTTTTCGTGCTCAGTAAAGTCTTGTTGGATTTACCCTCTGCTGCCTGCGCCTGATTCCACACCACACCCATTCACAGCAGCCTGACAGAATTACACACCCGACATGGAATCAGCAGGAGCCGAAGCAGCCCCGATGAGACTGGAGGTCCAGGTTCGGGAACAACAGGACCAGATACAGCAGATGGGAACCGCCCTGCAGGAGGTGATCACCACGCTCCGAGGCTGGGGAGCGCCTCCACCACCTCCCTCCCTGCCAGCACCATCGGCCAGTCCGCCCATTCCAGCGCCAGAACCCCGAGGAATCCGACTCTCTCTCCCGAGGGCCTACGACGGAACCGCGGCTGGGTGTCAGGGTTTCCTCCTCCAGGTGGAGCTGTACCTGGCCACCGTACACCCGGCACCCTCGGGGCATGAGAGCGTGTCCGCCCTGATCTCCTGCCTGTCCGGGAAGGCGTTGGAATGGGCCAACGCGGAGTGGAGGAAGATCGACGCCGAGACGATCACCTACGACGAGTTCTCCCGCCGCTTCAGGGCGGTGTTTGACCATCCCCCGGAGGGGAAAGCGGCGGGGGAGCGTCTGGTCTTCCTCCGGCAGGGGAGGAGGAGTGCCCAAGAATTCGCTCTCGAATTCCGTACTCTAGTGGCAGATGCAGGGTGGAATGAGCGGGCCCTCGTCGATCTATACAGATGTAGCCTACGAGAGGACGTCCGTCGGGAGCTGGCTTGTAGGGACACCAGTCTCTCTTTCGACCAGCTGGTCGACATGTCCATCAGACTGGATAACCTATTGGCCACCTGCGGACGTCCTGAGGGGGGTCCGTCCATTTCACCCTCCAGCGCCTCCGAGCCGTGTCCTATGGAGCTCGGGGGCGCTGGCGCTAGAGAGAGGAGGAGTCGGTTGGTTAGGGGGTCCATCCACTGCACCAACTGTGGTCGGGGAGGACACACCGCGGCTAGGTGCTGGGGATGGCCTCCTAGGGAGGATGACGACAGGTCCCGCACTGGGGATTCCCTCCAGGTGAGTAGGCGCCCCACTCACCCAGAGCTCACTGTTGCCCATTTTTGGATGCCTGTGCGTTTTCCACAGGTAGCACCTCATTCCCAGCATAGGGCGCTGGTAGATTCAGGCGCGGCTGGGAATTTTATTGATAAAAAGTTTTGTGTAGCGTTAGGGATTCCCCTTATTCCTGTCGATGTTCCTTTCCCCGTTCATGCCCTAGATAGTCGTCCGTTGGGTACGGGCTTAATCAGGGAGGTCACGGCGCCACTTAGGATGTGTGCGCAGGGGGATCATCAGGAGATGATTCAGCTGTTCCTGATTGACTCTCCTGCGTATCCGGTGGTGCTGGGCATGCCCTGGTTGAGTACCCATAACCCAGCTATTTCGTGGCAGGAGAGGGCTCTGATGGAGTGGTCTGCTCAGTGTGTGGGTAGATGTTTGGGCGTTTCCGTAGGGGCTACCTCGGTGGAGAGTCCAAACCAGGTGCCCGCATTGCACGTTCCCCCTGAGTATGGGGATTTGGCTATTGCGTTTAGTAAGGCGAGGGCGACGCGGTTGCCACCCCATAGGCAGGGAGATTGTGCGATAGACCTCCAGGCAGGAGCTGCACTCCCACGGAGCCATGTGTATCCTCTGTCTCAGGAGGAGAAGAAAGCTATGGAGATTTACATAGACGAATCTTTGAGACAAGGATACATACGGCCTTCCACTTCCCCTGCGTCCTCGAGTTTCTTTTTTGTGAAGAAGAAGGATGGTGGTTTGCGCCCGTGCATCGATTACCGTGGTCTCAATCAGATTACGGTGAAGTACAGTTATCCGCTCCCGCTGATTGCGACCATGACTGAGTCGTTGCATGGGGCGCGTTTCTTCATGAAATTAGATCTCAGGAGCGCGTACAACTTGGTGCGCATCAGGGAGGGTGATGAATGGAAGACAGCCTTTAGTACCACCTCGGGCCATTACGAGTATCTGGTCATGCCATACGGGTTGATGAACGCTCCGTCAGTTTTCCAATCATTCGTGGATGAGATCTTCAGGGACATGCAGGGGCAGGGGGTGGTTGTGTACATTGATGACATTCTCGTGTACTCGCCTACCCGTGTCGAGCATGTGGCCCTGGTGCGTAGAGTGTTGCGGAGGCTGGTGGAGCACGACCTGTATGTGAAGGCAGAGAAGTGTCTGTTTTTCCAGGAGTCGGTCTCCTTTTTGGGTTATCGGTTGTCTGCGTCAGGGGTGAAGATGGAGGTAGACCGGGTGTCGGCCGTGCGTAATTGGCAAACACCAACCACTGTGAAGGAGGTGCAGCAGTTTTTGGGGTTTGCAAATTACTACAGGAGGTTTATCCGGGGTTTTGGACAGGTGGCAGCTCCCATCACGTCTCTGTTGAAGGGGGGTCCGGTGCGTCTGCAGTGGTCGGCCGAGGCGGACAGGGCGTTTGGGAGGCTGAAGGACCTGTTTACCTCGGCCCCGGTGCTGGCGCATCCGGATCCCTCTTTGCCGTTCCAGGTAGAGGTGGACGCGTCAGAGGCCGGTTTAGGAGCCGTGCTTTCACAATGGTCTGGCGCGCCACCTAAACTCTGCCCCTGTGCTTTTTATTCTAAGAAGCTCAGTCCGGCGGAGCGGAACTATGACGTAGGGGACAGGGAGCTGTTAGCCGTGGTACAGGCTCTAAAGGTGTGGAGGCACTGGCTTGAGGGGGCTCAACACCCTTTCCTCATTTTGACGGACCACCGTAACCTGGAGTACATCCGGGCGGCGAGGAGGCTGAACCCTCGCCAGGCAAGATGGAGTATGTTCTTGACCAGGTTTACGTTTAAGATCACGTACATCCCTGGGTCACAGAATGGCAAGGCAGATGCGCTGTCTCGGCGGTATGACACGGAGGAGAGGTCCGTGGAGCCCACTCCCATACTGCCTGAGTCGTGTCTGGTGGCACCGGTAGTGTGGGAGGTCGATACTGAACTCGAGCGGGCGTTACGCACCGACCCTAGTCCACCACAGTGCCCGGAGGGTCGGAAGTACGTTCCGCTCGAGGTTCGGGATCGATTGATCTATTGGGCTCACACGTCACCCTCCTCTGGACATCCAGGTATCGGCCGGACAGTGCACTGTCTTAGTGCCAAGTACTGGTGGCCCACGTTGGCAAGAGATGTGAGGGTTTATGTTTCCTCCTGCTCGGTGTGCGCCCAGTGTAAGGCGCCTAGACATCTGCCTAGGGGTAAGTTGCTACCCCTGCCCGTTCCACAACGACCATGGTCCCACCTCTCTGTGGACTTTATAACAGACCTTCCCCTCTCCCAAGGGAATACTACCATCCTGGTCGTTGTGGACCGGTTCTCTAAGGCCTGTTGTTTGCTCCCCATGCCGGGTCTTCCTACTGCCCTACAAACTGCCGAGGCATTGTTCACCCATGTGTTCCGGCACTACGGGGTACCCGAGGACATTGTGGCTGATCGGGGTCCCCAATTCACCTCCAGAGTCTGGAGAGCGTTTATGGAGCGGTTGGGGGTCTCGGTGAGTCTCACCTCGGGGTACCACCCGGAGAGTAATGGGCAGGTGGAACGCGTAAACCAGGATGTGGGCAGGTTTCCCAGAACATACTGCCGGGACCGGCCGGAGGAGTGGTCAAGGTACGTTCCCTGGGCCGAGATGGCCCAGAATTCCCTACGCCATTCCTCCACTAACCTAACTCCATTTCAATGTGTGTTAGGTTACCAGCCGGTTCTGGCACCCTGGCAGCAGAGCCAGATCGAGGCTCCTGCGGTGGATGAGTGGGCGCGGCGCTCGGAGGAGACTTGGAACGCTGCACACGTCCACCTGCAGCGGGCCCTCCAACGTCAGAAGGTGAGCGCAGATCTCCACCGCAGTGAGGCACCGGTGTACGCACCTGGTGATCGAGTCTGGCTCTCTACCAGAAACCTGCCCCTCCGCCTGCCCTGTCGGAAACTGGGTCGGCGGTTTGTAGTGCCATTTAAAGTCCTGAGAAGGTTGAACTAGGTATGTTATAGATTACAGCTACCTGTGGAGTATAAGTGTATTAACCCCTCGTTCCATGTGTCCCTTCTCAGGCCGGTGGTAGCGGGCCCGCTCCAAGAAAATGAGATAGGGGAGACTCCCCCGCCCCCATTGGACATTGAGGGGGCACCGGCGTACTCCGTGAGGTCCATCTTGGATTCGAGACGTCGGATGGGGGGTCTCCAGTATCTAGTGGAGTGGGAGGGGTACGGTCCGGAGGAGCGGTGCTGGGTGCCGAGGAGAGACATTTTGGACCCGTCGCTCCTGACGGAATTCCATCGGGGGCATCCGACGCGCCCTGCTCCACGTCCTCCGGGTCGTCCCCAAGGCCGGAGTCGGCGCACGTCTGGAGCCACGCGTCAAGGGGGGGGTACTGTCACGGTTTCGGCCGAGGCTGCCTCTCTCCCTTGTTCGGGCAGGTTTCGGCGTTCGTCGTCTCCGGAATTCTAGCTGCCATCGTTGTATGTTCTATGTTTCCTGTTTGATTAGTTTTGTCTGTTAGCCACACCTGTCTTGTGTTATGTTTCATTAAGCACCCTATTTAGTTTCCTTGTTGTTAGTGTAGTGTTGTGTGTAATTGTTCGTGTCGTGGTTGCGCTACCCGTCTCGGTACGCTTATTTTCATGAGCTTCCTCCTTGTTTTGTGAGGAGTATTTACGCACCTGTGTGTGCGCTTGTTTATACGCCTGTGTGCGTCTTTTGCCTCCGGGCTGTTTTGGATTACTTTTCGTGCTCAGTAAAGTCTTGTTGGATTTACCCTCTGCTGCCTGCGCCTGATTCCACACCACACCCATTCACAGCAGCCTGACACCATCCCAAAACATGTATACTGTTGCAAAGCTAACAAAAAAGCAGCGTTCCCCAAGAGAGGATGGCTTTCCTTCAGCAGTGATGAATTCATGAACTTCTTCGACGAAAAGATCATGATCATTAGAAAGCTAATTACGGAGTCCTCTTTGAATCTGCATATTTCTCCAAAGCTCAGTTGTCCTAAGTCTGCAGAGAACTGCCAGGACCTAGGATCAATGGAGACACTCACATTTTTTTATCCTGTATCTCTTGACACATTCATGAAAATAGTCATGGACTATTAACCTTCAAGCTTGATACTGGACCCTATTCCAACAAAACTACGGAAAGAATATAATAAACATAATAAACGGCTCCCTATCCTCCGAAAGTCTACCAAACTCACTAAAAGTGGCAGTAATAAAGCCTCTATTGAAAAAGCCAAACCTTGACTCGGAAAATGTAAAAAGCGATCAGCCTATATCGAATCTCCCATTCCTTTGATAAAAAATAAAAAAAAAGCTGTTGCACAGCAACTCACTGCCTTCCTGAAGACAAAATAATGTATACAAAATGCTTCAGTCTGGTTTTAGACCCCATCATATCACTGAGACTGCACTCGTGAAGGTGGTAAATTACCTTTTAATGGCGTCAGACCAAGGCTCTGCATCTGTCCTCGTGCTCATAGACCTTATTGCTGCTTTTGACACCATCTATCACCACAAGAAAGATATCAGTTCGTCTCTGTGGATGGTTTGTCCTCTGAGTAAGTTTCGGTGTTCCTCAAGTACTGTTTTAGAACCACTATTGTTTTCGTTATAAATTCTACCTCTTGGTGATGTCATTCGGAAACACAATGTAGACTTTCACTGCTATGCAGATGACACACAGCTGTACAAAATTGCCTACCCTGGAAGCCTGTGTTTCAGACATAAGGAAGTGGATGGTGGCAATTATTTTCATTTTAAACTCAGACAAAACAGAGATGCTAGTTCTAGGTCCCAAGAAACAAAGAGATCTGATGTTGGATCTGACTATTCATCTTGATGGTTGTACTGTCGTCTCAAATAAAACTGTGAAGGACCTCGGCGTTACTCTGGACCTTGATCTCTCTTTGACGAACATATCAAGAATATTTCAAGGACAGCTTTTTTCCATCTTCGTAACATTGGAAAAATCAGAAACGTTTCGTCCGAAAATGATGTTTGCTAATCCATGCTTTGGTCACTTCTAGAATCGACTACAGCAATGGTCTACTCTCCAGCTACCCGGATAAAGCACTAAATACACTTCAGTTAGTGATCATATTACTCCAGTGCTAGCCTCTCTACACTGGCTTCCTGTTGAGGCTAGGGCTTATTTCAAGGTTTTACTCTTAACCTACAAAGCATTACATGGGCTTCCTCCTATCTATCTCTCCGATTTGGTCCTGCCGTACATACCGACACTTACGCTACAGTCACAAGACGCAGGTCTCCTTATTGTCCCTAGAATTTCTAAGCAAACAGCTGGAGGCAGGGCTTCCTCCAATAGAACTCTATTTTTATGGAATGGTCTGCCTATCCATGTGAGAGATGCAGACTCGGTCTCAACCTTTAAGTGTTTACTGAAGACTCATCTCTTCAGTAGGTCCTATAATTGAGTGTAGACTGGCCCAGGGGTGCGAAGGTGAACAGCAAGGCACTGAAGCGACGAATCCACCCTTGCTGTCTCTGCCTGGCCGGCTCCCCTCTCTCCAATGGGATTCTCTGCCTCTGACCCTATTACTGGGGCTGAATCACTGGCTTACTAGTGCTCTTCCATGCCGTCCCTAGGAGGGGTGCGTCACTTGAGTGGGTTGAGTCACCTACGTGATCTTCTTGTCTGGTTTTGCACCCCGTCAGGCTTGTGCAGTGGAGGAGATCTTCGTTGACTATACTCAGCCTTGTCTCAGGGTATTAAGTTGGAGGTCTGTTGATATCCCTTTGGCAAAGTGGTATCCCTTTGAAAAAGTGGGTGGGGTTATATCCTTCCTGGTTGGCCCTGTCCGTGGGTATCGTTGGACGGAGCCACAGTGTCCGCCGTCTCAGCCTCCAATATCTCTGTTGCAATAGTCTATGTGCCGGGGGGGCTAGGGTCAGTCTGTTATATCTGGTGTAATTCTCCTGTCTTATCTGATGTCCTGTGTGAATTTAAGTATGCTCCCTCTAATTTTTTTTCTCAATTAAATTAAATTAAATTCAATAGACTTTATTGACATGGCAAGTTCAATTACTTACATTATCAAAGTACACACTTAACAAAATTGGTGGGACCAACAGCAATAATAACAGTAGTAGTGGAAATGGGATTACCATAAACAGCAACTACAACAACAATATTAATGAGAATAACAAGACATTGAAGCAATAGTAGTAGACCAGTCTCAACCTGACTGAGAAGACACATGACATGGTATGAAAGCCAAAATAAAACAGGAAATATTATTGACATTACATTACACTTTTCACTGGCAGGAGTGGCAGGAGGACACATATTTGGCACATTTTGGCTTTTCATCCAATAAATATTTTATAGTTTCAAATTCTTTGTACTGAATGATAATTTTGGGAAATAAAGATTATCTTAGGTCTGAGTATTTGTCACAGGGTAATAGGAAATGCAGCTCTGTCTCTACCTCTCCCCGGGGGCAGAGTGAGCACAGCCAGTCCTCTCTGGGCAGCCAGGTTTGCCTGTGACGACCGGTCTCTATAGCCAGACTGTGCTCACTGAGTCTGTACCTAGTCATTGTTTTCCTCCGTTTTCTATCAGTCACAGTAGTCAGATAGTCTGCCACCATGTACTGTCTGTTTAGAGCCAAATACAGTGCCTTGCAAAAGTATTCACCCCCCTTTTGGCGTTTTTCCTATTTTGTTGCATTACAACCTGTAATTTAAATAGATTTCTATTTGGATTTCATGTAATGGACATACACAAAATAGTCCAAATTGGTGAAGTGAAATGAAAAAAATGACTTTGTTTCAAAAAATTCTAAAAAAAAAATACCGGAAAAGTGTTGCATGCGTATTTATTCACCCCCTTTGCTATGAAGCCCCTAAATAAGATCTGGTGCAACCAATTACCTTAAGAAGTCAGAGAATTAGTTAAATAAAGTCCACCTGGGTGCAATCTAAGTGTCACTATATATATATACACCTGTTCTGAAAGGCCCCAGAGTCTGCAACACCACTAAGCAAGGGGCACCACCAAGCAAGCGGCACCATGAAGACCAAGGAGCTCTCCAAACAGGTCAGGGACAAAGTTGTGGAGAAGTACAGATCAGGGTTGGGTTCTAAAAAAATTGCTGAAACTTTGAGCATCCCACGGAGCACCATTAAATCCATTATAAAAAAATTGAAAGAATATGGCACCACAACAAACCTGCCTAGAGAGGGCCTCCCACCATAACTCACGGACCTGGCAAGGAGGGCATTAATCAGAGAGGCCACAAAGAGACCAAAGATAACCCTGAAGGAGCTGCAAAGCTCCACAGCTGAGATTGGAGTATCTGTCCATAGGACCACTTTAAGCCGTACACTCCACAGAGCCGGGCTTTACGGAAGAGTGGCCAGAAAAAAAGCCATTGCTTAAAGAAAAAAATAAGCAAACACGTTTGGTGTTCGCCAAAAGGCATGTGAGAGACTCCCCAAACATATGGAAGAAGGTACTCTGGTCAGATGAGACTAAAATTGAGCTTTTTGCCAATCAAGGAAAACACTATGTCTGGCGCAAACCCAACACCTCTCATCACCCCGAGAACACCATCCCCACAGTGAAGCATGGTGGTGGCAGCATCATGCTGTGGGGATGTTTTTCATCGGCAGGGACTGGGAAACTGGTCAGAATTGAAGGAATGATGGATGGCGCTAAATACAGGGAAATTCTTGAGGGAAACCTGTTTCAGTCTTCCAGAGATTTGAGACTGGGATGGAGGTTCACCTTAAAGCAGGACAATGACCCTAAGCATACTGCTAAAGCAAAACTCAAGTGGTTTAAGGGGAAACATTTAAATGTCTTGGAATGGCCTAGTCAAAGCCCAAACCTCAATCCAATTGAGAATCTCTGGTGTGACTTAAAAATTTCTGTACACCAGCGGAACCCATCCAACTTGAAGGAGCTGGAGCTGTTTTGCCTTGAAGAATGGGCAAAAATCCCAGTGGCTCGATGTGCCAAGCTTATAGAGACATACCCCAGGAGACTTGCAGCTGTAATTGCTGCAAAAGGTGGCTCTACAAAGTATTGACTTTGGGGGGGGGGGGGGTGAATAGTTATGCACGCTGTTTTTTGTATTTTTTCTTGTTTGTTTCACAATAAAAAATATTTTGCATCTTCAAAGTGGTAGGCATGTTGTGTAAATCTAATGATACATACCCCCAAAAAATCAATTTAATTCCTGGTTTTAAGGCCAAGGGGGGTGAATACTTTCGCAAGCCACTCTATCTTAGCTCTTTTTTATAGAACAAGTCCATTTCAACTAAAAGAGAGACACCTGTTTTGTTGTCATCTCCAATGGCCCTGAGTATTCCATCCACTGACTGAGAGATGATTTAGCTTGTTATGTTCTTCAATGCCAATTGAGAACTGAGTCATATTCCCCTTTCCTGTGCTCAGCCACGTCTTCTAAGTATAATTTCAAGCAGTTTGACAACAACATGAGTGATCTGTTCAATAACATTGGACCACAAATTAGACACAATTGAAGTCAGTAGATTTAATGAAAGGTGTTGATTTTCTCCAAAGAAAAGGAGGTACTGTTATTGTATATGAATGGATATGAATAGTGAGTTGAGACCTGCCACCATGTTTGAAAGAAACAAACTTTTTAGAACACATGTGCCTCATAAATTGTGATTATTGTGGCAACAAACACTTGAATCAGAAGGATGCCAACAACAATTTCACTTGTTTCTTGACAATGCCTCCAAACTGCTTTCACAATGAACATGATCTTGAATCCAGTACTGTAGCCCTTTTCTTGGACACAGTAAAGTTGGACTGGGTTTAACTCAACTGTAAATAAATGTAATGTGTTTTTAAATAGAAAGGAGAGAGGACACTTTAAACGCTGACACAGTGCTCAGTTAGATTTCTCTTTTCTTTAGCACTTGATAAATAAGCCAAATTAAATCATAAATTGGCCACAGAATCCACTCAGCAAATGTACAGAAAGTATGTATTGCACTGTAATGATTCTACATAACAGTGTCATGTCTGTGTTCTACACAATACATTTCTACATTCTGTAATGTTTGGCCATGTTTTTCTTTCTAGTGATGATCAGATAAGATAGAAACCAGACTGACACTCATTCAAGACTGTTGGAAAAGCATTCCAGGTGAAGCTGGTTGAGAGAATGCCAAGAGTGTGCAAAGCTGTCATCAAGGCAAAGGGTGGCTACTTTGAAGAATCTCAAATATAAAATATATTTTGATTTGTTTAACACTGTTTTGTTTACTACATGATTCCATGTGTTATTTCATAGTTCTGATGTCTTCACTATTATTCTACAATGTAGAAAATAGTAAAAATTAAGAAAAACACTGGAATGTGTAGGTGTGTCCAAACTTTTGACTGGTACTGTAGGTTCGAAATGTATGAAAATTAACCCTGCGGCAACATCGCAATGTTGCTCAACTACAATGTTTTGCCTTACAATATTAATCGGACTAAAATGGATCACATAATAGCTATATTAACCATAAACGTCTCATCTAACTTTAACAGGATTGTAGTAGGAGATGTTTTTCACCTTTTTCAATGGCTATTCATGCTTAGTTCTACCAATCAGGTCAGCTCCAGCTGTCCTTGTCATGCGTGCTCCTTGTGTCTTGATAGGATAAACATATTTTTTATCTTCTCAAACGGCAAACCCATCATGCTTATCCATAGACTCGGGAAGTAGTTTGGGGGTGGTGTTGCTGAGAATTGTAATTCAAAACGAATATATTTTTGAATTAATCTTTTTTTAAATTCAGATTTTTCAGGGGGTGCTGCAGCACCCTCAGCACCCCTACTTTCCGCAGCTATGTGCTTATCACATTTCCTTGGCATAAGGTCATTGAATCCCAGAATCATAATGTCTCACATTTCATTTAGCAGACGCTCTTATCCAGAGAGACGTACAGTAGTGACTGCATACAGTTTAATACTTTTTTCGTACAAGTCCCCCGTGGAAATCGAACCCACAACCCTGGCACTGTAACCACCATGCTTTACCAAATGAGGTACACATTTGTCCTAGAGAGATTTACATGGTTATCAAAACGTCATGCCAGAGTAAGCCTACACGAAACAAAGCCCTTATCTTAAGTGTTTCTAAAATCCCAGATGGAAAAAATTCATGGTGGAAGAATGATTGGAACCATTTCCCTGACCGCTAGGTTTTATGGGTATTATGACACTGTGGGGCTCTAAAGTGTTTATTTTTTTCGGTTTGCCTTTAAAATAAAAGACCCTCAATGAAAGTGATGCAAATGAATACAAATAGTGTAATCATGCCATATTTGGACTAGATAAATGTAAAGGTTGGAATGTTGTTATATATATAAATATAACTTCAACAAAAGACAGTTAATTTGACAAATGAAAAATCTGTTGAAATCACACTGTAGATGTATTAGACTTCAGAATTGCATTGAGGGCATACTTACATTTTAAAATTGGGTATCTACTCAGTGACACCCACAGAACACAACTGTGAAGAGTTCACACAAATATGTGTTCTGTGGGTCTCACTGAGTAGACTGATACCCCAATTATACATTCTGACTGTTGCCTCCTGTTTAGTTCATAGTGATCATAATGAGATTTGTTTTTAATTATAATTATTAAGTGGTGGTCGCTAAATACAGTATAGCCTAGCTTTTAGCTAGCTAGCTGCTCTGTAAGATAGCTTGAGTTGGCCTGCCCTTCTGTCCCTGTCATGTGAAAGATAAATGTAGTCGCCCACACACACCCTGTCATTTAACAGAATGTCATGAATTCAGATTTGTTTGGATTCGAAAGGTGAATACACCTGGTGATTGTGGAACCTTAGGATATTTTTTATTGAAGCTAATAATACAGGTATTTTATCTAAACGTTAGCCTACAATTGGCATATAGAAGGGATTGTACAGACATGCCAACTTGGTTCGGGCTCTCTTTCGTGTGCATGTAAAATGATCTTGGACATAAGGATTGTAGCTTAAACATGCCATCGGGATTATTTAATGGCCGTAATCCGAACCAGATATAGACAGTACAAAACCTATTATCATCTGAAAAATGGTCTGCTTCACAAAATAATCACATTCAAACTACAGTATAAATACTATAAATACAGTGCCAAGTGCTAGATTAGCCAGTACCCTCTGGTTTTTGTAAATTCAGAGCATTGTCAGATTGTCCATTGGTAAATTCAGAGCGTTTCGCTCTTGAAGCATTCAGAGCGCACACTGGACGCTCTGGCCAAGCAGTAGGGTTGATCCAAGCGTTCTGACCTCACAATGGCAGCCAAGCACCCAAGCTAACAGGCTAAAGTTGGATAGCTTGCTAGCTACTTCCAGACACAAATGAGAGAACACCTCATTCTCACCATTTTACTCGCCCTAGCAGAGCTGGTTAGGCTGTTTTCATGTTATCTAGAGCGTTGGTGACTGTAACTGTGCAGCTGGCAACAATTTAATAACGCTTTTTTTGCCGACTTTTACTGACACAGGTCATATTCAACGGGTGTTGCGTGTTCGTAAATTCATCAGTTATTCTGCCCTCTGGCACAGTCAGACGAGAGTGGTCTGAAATCGGTGTAGATAGCCTGAGTGAATTTACGAACGCACCCTTTTCGAAAGGTGAATGAACATGGTGATTCTGGAACCTTTGGATCTTTTCTATTGAAGCTAATATATACCATAGATATTTATCAAAACGTTAGATTTTTTTTTTAAAGTCCCTTCAAAAGGAATTGTACTGTTGCAAGCTTGGTTATCGCTCTCTTTCGTGTGCATGTGAAACGATCTTGGTCACAAGGTTTGTAGTCTACACATGCCATCTCTGCTGAAAAGATTATAATAATAAGCCATTTCGCAGATGCTTTTATACAAAGCGACTTACAGTCATGCGTGCATACATTTTTTTTTGTATATGGGTGGTCCCGGGGATCGAACCCACTACCTTGGCGTTATAATCGCCGTGCTCTACCAGCTGAGCTACAGAGGACCATGTGGATCATGTGTTTGATATGGGACAAAAGAAAGCCTGATATTGATTTTTGCATTCAAATGTAAGTATAAAACTGTATTGTAATATATAAAATCAATGATTAGTAGGCATAGGAGATAACAGAAAGGCTTGACTCTGAATCCAAAGCACATGAAACACAATGTATTTATTGACAGATTTTTAGGGTCTTTTCAGAGTAGGTCTAATGTTTGGGTTTTATCCTTTTCACCTGTAATATTCTAAAAAACTGTTTAACCCTAGTATGCACAGTAAGCCTAGTGCCAAAGTGGTTTGTGTGTTGGTCAGAGACTCATGTGCACTTTTGTAGAGCTTGTGTCAGATGTCATTGGAACTTTCTCTTAACCTCAGCTATTGAGTTGTTCTGAAAGAGAGAGAGAGCATTTCCTGTAAGTGGAAAGTTTCAAAGACCTGTTTCCTCATATTTGTCCTTTGTTAAAGGGGTCATCTCTCCTAGACAAACAGAACTGTTTATTTATTGGCAGGAATCCGAACAAGATAGGTTTTTAATCAAATATTGGATGACATGATGTATTTTGTTCCTTCTAAAAAAGTTAGCTTGGGTGCTTTCGGTTCCTTAGAAGTTCAGGGGATGGTGTTGAAATCTTAAAACACTTGTCCATTTGATACTGTAAGCCTGATTGGTTACCATAAAACTGCTGTAGCCTAAATGAAGCACAATAGAAAGTTGGATGTTAACAGAATATGTATTTTTAGATTGCTAATGGTTTACATGAAATATTTAGTAAAACACTTTAATGACAAAGCACAGCTCAATGTACCCATCAAACGGACCAAGGACCACGACAAGAAGTTTAAACTGTGAACTATAGCCAGTACAATGTCAGACAATCTGTAACAACTATGAGAAAAGATAATATAATAAAAAAAAAATATATATGGGGGAATGGAAGTGATGCAGTCAATTACCTTGATAGAAGCCACAATCTATCTGCAATATTAAATTTGATCTACCCTCTAAAAAAATATGTATATAAAAAATATGTATATATAAATAATATTAAATAGTTGATGTACGTACTCTGCTGTTCTATTTTGCGGGAAATCATGTGGAATGATGTTAGATTTTTATTTCTTTGTTGTTTGAATTAACGTCTTTGTTGTAATATCGCAAACTGAAGTGGCAGATTCACCTCTATGGATTCCAACTTTAGGGTCAGGGTCAAACGGAGACATGAATCGGGTACAGGTTGGAGAGGTTGAGACATGACTAGAGGAGGGGTGTGGTCTGAGGAGGAGACAATATAAATTTATTCTGTGGGTACTCTGATAGGTTAATAATTTGCCACCTTAACTGGATAAACTGTATAAAAGCTCTTCGATGTGTACACTTTCTCCCACAGACGTCTGACACTCCGAAACAGAGGAAGAACACAACATCTCTGGTAAAGAAATTACTTCCAATGAAGGGTTCTGTTATGTATATGAGTATGTCTGTGTGTTACTTTAAAGAGCAGGGTGGTGGTGGGATACATGGGTTGCACTTGCTCCACTAGCACCATAACACCTGATTCAGGTGATCAAAGAATCATAGTCTTCAATTTAGATAATAATTGATGTAAGAACTGAAGAGGAAAACAAATATGCGACCAATGCAGTCCTCTAGGGGGCGGTGTTACCTCTACTGATTTGTGTGATTATGTGTTGTAGTGTTGCTTTTTCAGTTAATTAACCAATAAATTAATATATTTTGATAATTAATAATTTGACTCAGCCGAGTCCATGTTTCTGTTTTAGTATCTGTTTAGGGCGTTTTTTGTGCATCCTTGAATTCATAATTTTGACAAGCCATGTATCCCCTTTAGAACACCTGGAGCAAATGCTTAGTAAAGCTAGCCGTTAATTCTTTAATGTTTTATACTTACCAAATGTCCTAGTCTTTGGTGTATTTAGTGTGTCGTTTCTTGCTTCATGTGAGGTGTTGACCAATGTCACTATGTATTCTTACTTTACAGACACTTGTCTCCAACTACACAAAATGGCTTCTAAATACATCACAGATATTGCAATCTCCACTAGCCCTGCAAGGGAGCAACAGCTTCGTGGCCAAGGCTTTCTCAGGAAGGATTTCAACCTCAACCAAGGAAATTCATCCACCTCCATAGTTTACATGTGGTACAAAATGGGCAATGTTGAACCCATCACCAGAGTCCAGTTCTCATTCAGTGATGCAATGAAAAATGGCCTGAGGAGTGCAGGGTACACTGAGCTCCAAGAAAACCTCAACTATGGAGCAGAGGGAGATGTCATCCAGCTGTGGTACTGTAGTGGTGCAAGCCCTAAGTATGACATTCCCATTGTAGATCTCCTGCTCTCCACTAATGTGGCCGCTGAATTCAAATACGGCTGGGAAAGGCTACCATGCAATCTGAACCGCAATAACTCAGGAGAAAACATCAACCTCTGGTTGAAGCGAGAGAGTGAGACCTACATCTGTGACGTTGCTACCACCACCTCATTCCAAGAAGACATCAACCTTTTCAAGACAGGCTACATCCGGCTGGATGAAGATCTCAATAGAGGTGCTGGAGGAAACTGGATCTACCTCTGGTACCGTCAATCCACCGATAAGGGCAGCAGTCTCACCAAGATCGATGTATCCATCAACCAAGAGCAGGAGCTCAACCTACAGCAGCGTGGTTTCACCTCGCTGAATGTTAACCTCAACGAGGGAACATGCGGTCAGTCAGTGTTTGTCTGGTTCCATAAAGATGAATCTTCCCCTATCAAGGCCTTGACCGTACAATCCGACGACAATGCAGATGTTCCTTATGAGGAGATCGGCTTGGTCTACATCGGAAAGAATCTGAATGCTGGCAACAATGGTGTGCCACTCTTCGTCTGGTATGGCTATTAAAAACCTGAGGTGGAGAGGCAGTGTCATCCTAAATATTTTCTGTTTAATTTTTTATTATCTTTCTGACAAAAAATACATAAATAAAATGACACTCAACGTTAGCTTTCATTTAGAAATATTTTAAGGTTGACTTTAATGTTATTTCCAATCAATTCACAATTGAATTATGGTATTCAATTTTACTATAAAATGTTAGCAGTAGATTTAAAAAATTTCTGAATATTATAAGGGGTTGTAAGGTAGAATTTCTCATTGTTTTAGTCAAATGTGATTTTGAAAAACTTCAGTACAGTAATATAAATAAAGTAAAATGATTAATGATTTTTGTGTAAAACTGAGAATGCCAGTCTGTTCATCAATAAAGAAAGCTTTGCAAATCTGAACAATGTACCTTTTTATGTAACTGCCCAGTGAAAATCTCTCTTTTAAAAGTTCATATTCTGTTAACTCATATCCAAATAATGTTGTTGACTCGTCTTATACTCGTATTTGTGGCCAAAGAGAGGGTCTGTAAGACGGTGGGTGTCAAAGTTCACAAGAGTGGAAGGTCATGGGTCGGTGTGTTAAGGAGTAGGGTGATGTTGACCCTAGACACTGATCTTTGGTCAGTTTTGCACTTACAATTGGGGAAGGGGAAGCTGATCTTAGATCTGTACCTAGGGGAAACTTCACCCCAGACTGTTTGTTCAGGAGGATGGGGGGGTCATCTGTTGGTTAGAGTGGGATACGGGGGTGGAGGGAATGGTGTTTAGAAGCACTTCCTGTGGACGATGGA
Source organism: Coregonus lavaretus (assembly GCF_964263955.1). NCBI lineage: Eukaryota > Metazoa > Chordata > Actinopteri > Salmoniformes > Salmonidae > Coregonus > Coregonus lavaretus. The sequence continues at coordinate 29,111,061 of NC_140024.1, read as the reverse complement.
GGTTCCGGCCTCTTTGTATTCATCCTCACTGATCCACATCTGCTGGAAGGTGAACAGGGAGGCCAAGATGGAGCCACTGACCCAGACTGAGTACTTACGCTCAGGGCGGGTAATCATCTACATGTGGGGGGGGGGGGGGGGGGGGAGAGGTTAAGAGAGCGGGGGTCCATATGTCTGAAAATTATATATTTTATTTTACAATTGCCTTTTTTCAGTTACCTTTTTTTCATGTATTTTGTTATTGTTATCATAAGAAGAAATAGCAAAAATGGCAATTTCCCAAGTGTCCAATTCCAGAATGTCATTCCAATGAATGAATTAATCTATGAAGCACACACACACCCCTGCTTTACTTCGTAGCCAGACACACCAACACACCGTTGCTACAGTAACATGTGTGTCGTAGGCATGTTCTCAGCCATTTACCTTGATATTCATGGTGCTGGGGGCCAGGTCTGTGATCTGTTTCTGCATGTGGTCACCGATACCAGGATATATGGTGGTACCGCCAGATAGGACATTGTTGGCATACAGGTTCTTACGGATGTCAATGTCAATACATAATGTTGTTGTATGTGGTCTCATAGATGCCACCGACTTCAGCTCAGTTGGTAGAGCATGGCGCTTGCAACGCCAGGGTTGTGGGTTCGTTTCCCACGGGGGGCCAGTATGAAAAATGTATGCACTCACTAACTGTAAGTCGCTCTGGATAAGAGCGTCTGCTAAATGACTAAAATGTAAATGTAATACCTGGGAGGGGGTTGCACAGCATCCTTATTTCAACACCAAACCCACCACCTGTGTGCGTGGCCAAAGAGCTAAATGTTCATGTCATCTGACCATAGCACCGGTTCCAATCCAAGTACCAATGCCGTTTAGCAAACTCCAGGCATTTACATCACTTGGATGACAGGAAATAGAGCTCTTTGGCCAGGCACACCAGTGGTGGGTTTGGTGTTGAAATAAGGATGCATAAGCATAAAATAACCCCATACCTACTGTAAAGAAATGGTGGTAGATCATTATTGGGGCTATTTTGCTTCCACTGTTCCTGGGGCCCTTGTTAAGGTCAACGGCATCATGAACTTTACCCAGTACCAGGACATTTTTGCCCAAAACCTGGTTGCCTCTGCCAGGAGGCTGAAACTTGGTGGATCTTCCAGCAAGACAATAACCCCAAGCACAGATCAAAATCCACAAAGAAATGGTTAATTGACCACAAAATCAACATTTTGCAATGGCCTTCTCGGTCTCCGGACTTGAACGCCATCTCAAAACCTGAGGTTTGAATTGAAGAGGGCATTCAATAAGCGCAAACTAAGGAAAGATTCTGTATGGAGTGAATGGTCTAAGATCCCTCCCAATGTGTGCTCCTATCCTACAAAACATTTTAGAAAAAGGCTCAGTGCCGATAGGTGAGGTATTAAAAGTTATTGGTGAGGTATTAAAAGGTACTGAAAACAGGGATCCCAATCATTTTGACACCTATCTTTTTAAGAAAAATATTAAGTTACTTTTTTAACAAAATCTATTTCTCTGAGCAATTGTATAAGTATAAAATATAATTTCCCTTTTTTTTTGTTTCATACAATAAAGCTCAGTATTTGTATATTGACTTTGGGGGGTGAATAGTTATGCACGCTCAAGTTTTTTTTGTTTTTTTGTCTTATTTCTTGTTTGTTTCACAATAAAAAATATTTTACATCTTCAAAGTGGTAGGCATGTTGTGTAAATCAAATGATAGAACCCCCCCCCAAAATTAAATTAAATTCCAGGTTTTAAGGCAACAAAATAGGAAAAATGCCAAGGGGGGTGAATACTTTCACAAGCCACTGTAACTTAGCTCTTTTTTTATAGAACAAGTCCATTTCAACTAAAAGAGAGACACCTGTTTTGTTGTCATCTCCAATGGCCCTGAGTATTCCATCCACTGACTGAGAGGTGATTTAGCTTATGTTCTTCAATGCCAATTGAGAACTGAGTCATATTCCCCTTTCCTGTGCTCAGCCACGTCTTCTAAGTATAATTTCAAGCATTTTGACAACAACATGAGTGATCTGTTCAATAACAGTGGACCACAAATTAGGCACAATTGAAGTCAGTAGATTTAATGAAGGGTGTTGATTTTCTCCAAAGAAAAGGAGGTACTGATATTGTATATGAATAGTGAGTTGAGATCTGCCCCCATGTTTTAAAGAAACACACGTGCCTCATAAATTGTGATTATTGTGGCGACAAACACTTGAATCGGAAGGATGCCAACAACAATTTCACTTGTTTCTTGACAATGCCTCCAAACTGCCTTTCACAATGAACATGATCATGAATCCGGTACTGTAGCCCTTTCCTTGGACACAGTAAAGTTGGACTGGGTTTAACACAACTGTAAATACATTACATTTACATGTAAGTCATTTAGCAGACGCTCTTATCCAGAGCGATTTACAAATTGGTGCATTCAACTTATGATAGCCAGTGGGACAACCACCCTATTTTAGGGGGGTTGGGGGAGGGGGGGCAGAAGGATTACTTTTATACTATTCCAGGTATTCCTTAAAGAGGTAGGGTTTCAAGTTTCTCCTGAAGGTGGTCAGTGACTCCGCTGTCCTGGCGTCGTGGGGGAGCTTGTTCCACCATTGGGGTGCCAGAGCAGCGAATAGTTTTGACTGGGCTGAGCGGGAATTGTGCTTCCGTAGAGGTAGGGGGGCTAGCAGGCCAGAGGTGGATGAACGTAGTGCACTCGTTTGGGTGTAGGGTCTGATCAGAGCCTGAAGGTAAGGAGGTGCCGTTCCCCTCACAGCTCCGTAGGCAAGCACCAAATACATGTAATGTGTTTCTAAATAGAAAGGAGAGAGGACACTAAATGCTGACACAGTGCTCAGTTAGATTTCTCTTTTCTTTAGCACTTGATACATAAGCCAAATAAAATCATAAATTGGCCACAGAATCCACTCAGCAAATGTTACAAAAAGTATGTTTTGCACTGTAATGATTCTACATAACAGAGTGTCATGTCTGTGTTCTACACAATACATTTCTACATTCTGTAATGTTTGGCCATGTTTTTTCCCCTAGTAATGATCAGATCAGATAACAACCAGACTGACACTTTTACATTTTATGACTGGAGATGTGCATCTCTGGTTTAATGCACTAAACTCCCCAGGAGTGATTGGCACAAGGGCCTCTAGTGGGTATAATGGTAGTATGTTGTTACATATGGACAATGGTGGACTGGGACTGTTAACTACATAGAGACTGGTTTGAGCTTTGATGACCAAGGTCCTCTGTCAGTAGTGCATTCTTTGCATCATATTGTGAATGTCTAACCCAATGAGTTTGATCTCCTTGATGATTGTAATTTTTATTTTTAACGGGAACCAGTTGAAATGCACTTTATCCTATAGGTATATGTCTGTTATGTGATCTGTTGCTGGATGCAGAGGTTAAAAGGTTAGGGCAGCTCCCAGCCCTGGTGTTTGGTCCTCTCCATGGATTCTGGCTTTCATTCTCTCATTACCAGTGAGTGAACACACCTTGTCTGAAGGTTGCTCCTATTCAGTATGGTATTCATACAGTGGCTCTTTGTATTATAATGGGTGGGCATGGCATGCATTAGTCTACACATGGAACCCAAGACTGAGATGAGCCTGGTTTGAGTATCTTTGGTAAGAGGAACAATTGACTGGGGGAAAAGTGTAATCGTTTTGGTCACAGTATACCAAAGGATGGGAGGAAGTGCATATCACCTCACACATCGTAGGTGGTATTGCAACAACAAAATATACTTTTAATTCTCAAATTACTGTAATGCTTAGATAAGACAGAAAGAAAGGGAATGAAATGTTAAAATGAAAGCTGTCCCAAAAATTTAACATATTTTATCCTACCGTGTTTATCATTATTGCATTATTTCAGATGCAGGTTATAGTCTTTCACCATGATTTTCTTTTTTACTGACCCACTGTACAGTAGAGTATCTGTTTTCAGATGCACCCTGGGAGGTTAGGTTTTCCAGCCCGTCCAGTGTGTCTGAGTGTCAATAGGAGAGGAATGCTCTCTCTTACTGTAACTCCAAACCAGAACTCTGTTGCTTTTCTTTTTCCAGCATATCTTTTGCTGATGGACTGACAACACACATGGTTGTGGATGGATTGTTATGTTACCATGTAGGCTACTGTATTGTAAAATGAAACCCTTTCTGTCTGTTCTGTAGATGCTGACCGGTTTTGTGTAGAAATGAAACACATTTCACATTTTAATGCTGATACATCAGTTTGAAGAGAGAAACAGGATGTCAGATTATGCGATTTGAATCTTTGCAAATTAACTCAATAAAAGTGATGACAGATTGGTTGTTGGATGGTTAATGTGGTTTGTGGTTTGAGGAAAAAATGTATTCTGATAAAAAAGATTTAATATAGGATTTATTTATGACTATAAATAGTTGTTAATCAAGGTGATTCTGATGAGATACAAGCATTATTGTTTTTTCCCTGATTTAAATCCTTCTCTTCTCAGTTGTTGGATGACAGATGTATGAAGGTTGCTTAGGAAGTAATCTATGGGAGGGAAAGAGAGAATCAATCAATGTATAAAGTGTTAGCACTAATTCTCTAAACAATGAGGTCTAACATTGTAATAGACAGCATCAGATGCCCCAAGATGTGTGGCTGTCGCATAGGGACACTAGGGCTACAATCTGAAACAGCGCGTTTGAAGTCAGATTGTCATATGGAATAAAATAGCACTGTATTTTACATCTCCCGCGATCCAACGGCTCTCCCATCTGCGCTCCTAACTCCAACTCCATTATCAGGATAGCCAGCTCGTTGACTTCGTCCATTTCGCTCCTCCTGGCCCCATGGATACCGGTCGGGGGACTAAACACCTCCAGAGGCTGGTAGTTGTTCACAACTAGGATGCCCGTGTCAGGCCACTGCTCCGTGTCTCTAACGGGCTGATGCTGATGCTGCTGCTGCTTCTGCTGCGCATTGCAATGATTATGGTCCTGCTGCAAAATTGAGGTCCAAATATCCCAGCATGCGTTGGTCTGGTCATAGAGAGAGGGGAAGAATCTGGATTTGTTGGCATTCATCTTGTTTTCACTTTTCAGTAGGTCATGAATTCAGATTTGTTTGGATTTGAAAGGTGAATGCACCTGGTGATTCTGGAACCTTTACCTCAAGTTTATCATGTTCTAAACCTTTTGTTGCATTTTAAAAATTGCGCAGTAGGCTAAGCCTAATGCTAAAAGGAAACATTTAATGTCAAATATTGCGCAGGCTCAATCAGCAGGACCCCCACCCCCTCTCTTAACTCTTCGGAGTCTGGAGCTTTTTTGGCCGTTTTTGGGTACCTTCAATTTTGCCCTGATATACTACATAAAGAAATGTTTACCAGACCAATGTTGGGTATCTTTTTTTTCAGCACAACCTCACCTATATGATCTGTTAGTAAGTTTTTCACTTTGACATACTATTTCAACACACTGGACCCAAACACACACAGAAAACACAAAGTCTGTTTAGAAAAAAGATGGTTTTTTTATTGTAAAACCCTCAAACATGGTGAACCAAGCATTTAAAAAGCTTCAAATTGAACCACAAGGTGCAAATATGAACATATAAAAGTATTTTGGTGATATATACAAGCAATAAATAACTATTTACAATAAAAAGTAGGTATAACCACTGGCGTTTTTCTTCTATTCTAACCCTAAACCTTTTTGTGCCACTCCTCAAAACAGTTTCTGTCCAAAATGAAAAAAAAAGCTTCAAATTGAACCACAAAGTGCAAATATGAACATATAAAAGTATTCTTGAGATATATACAAGCAATACACAACTATTTACAAAAAAAGTAGGTATAGCCACTGGCCTTTACCCTATTTGTGCCACTCTTCAAAACAGTTCCTGTCCACAATGACACAGAGAGCCACATCACAGGCCTTGCACTTCCATGGTGTGACAAACCTCTTCTTGTCAACTTGTTTACAGCGTTGACAAACCCTGCGGCCTGCTGTGGCTTTGTCTTTGGCCTCTGCAACATTGGCAATGGCCACAGGAACATGGCTGGTGCTTTTTTGAAGTGGAACCCCTGTCTGGGTCACTCCGCACAGCTGGGCCACAAGTTCTGCCACAAAGTTCTTGTGCGTCATGGGTGTGACCTGTTGGGTCGCACTGATGTCACAGTGCAGGATGTATGCATTTGTTGTTCCCATGTCCAAAAAATGCAGGAAGAGGGTACGGTACCAGCGAGCAGTTCTGCGATGGGTTGAGTAATACTGGAGAAGCTGGTCTGACAGGTCAACCCCTCCCATGTACTTATTGTAGGCCATGATGGGGGTAGGGCAGGGAATGTCTTTTGCTACCCAGCGTCCAGGTCCTTCCTTCACCTTCCTCTTGATTGTCTCGCCCGAAAACGCTGGGTGGATTGTGGAGCACACCGACACCTCCCGCGTATCCATCCACTTCACAAAGACCAGGCGATCCTCTCTGATCCATCTCACAGACCCCCTCTTCGATTTGCTGGTGAGGGCATTTTCTCTGCCACTAGGACACCCTTTTCTGTTGCTTCTGTAGGTCCCACAGGCTCCAAACTTCATACTTCCCAAACTCAGGAACAGTTTTGGGCTGGTGTAGAAATTGTCCATATAAATATGGTATCCTGTACCAAGATGTGATGGCTGAATGAGGTCCATAACAGCATCATATGAAAGTCCATGCACGCTGGGTGTGTGTGCTTTCCCAACATACACGTTGAAGTTTAGAGTGTAGCCATTGTTAGACTCTGCCAACACAAAGAGCTTGATCCCCCATTTGTTAGGCTTGTCCTTCATGTACTGGGTCATGCCAGTTTTGGCTTTTGTAGCCACCATCCTCTCGTCGACTGACAGTTCCTTCTTAGGATGGTAATGAGCCTGGCAGGCAGTGCGAATGTCGTCCATCAGAGGTTTGACCCTGAACAGTTTGTCATGCTGGGGTGTACCTTTGCGCTGGTCATTTATGACATCCTCCTCTGGATCACTTAGGTGGATGTTCCATGAGATGGACCGGAATATGTCTCTTGGCATGACCTTCGCTGGCAATGAAACAGACAATATGTGGCTTTGTTTCCAGTAGTCCTGGATACTAGGCAGAGTCACCAATGAGGTGTAGATGAGGAGACCCAGAAATCTGTGCAGTTCCTCCACATCAACGTCAGTCCACTGATATTTGCTCCCCTTCTGCTGATTTCTTGCTGCCTGTTTGTTGGTGTTTCTGCAGATTGTCCTCATTGTATCTGCGGCGAAGTAGAGCAGGAAGAGGTCCTTTGGTGTGTGCCCTGAATGCAAATCCACCTGGGCTCCTGGTGGTCTGCGGGGCATGAACCTACTGGCTTGTGGGGCAGTGTCAGGATCAGTCTCTGTTTTCCATGGCTCAGAGCTCTGTTCTGGCTGTGCTGCTGACTGGGCTGGAGATCTTGACCTGGTCTTGGCCTGATCCTTCCTTCCACGCCCCCTCTGTGATGGCCTCCGTCGGCTTGTTGTGGGGGTGGGGGCTGTTGATGGCCCAGGCTGCTCGTCGTCGTCGTCGTCACTATACAAAACAGGTAAACGGATTCAAGATTATTCAAAGTTCAAGATGTTCATTGGCATTTGCACTACAGTGAAGTAGAATAGAATACTATAGTAAGATAAACGAAAGCAATAAAACAAATTCATTTTAGAAAAATGTTTGTCTTCTTACCTCACGTTTTCAGCAACAAAATCAGGGTCCTCGAAGTCATCCTGGCCACTCTCATTGTCTGACGACGAACTTTCCAAAGTTTCTTCATCGCTCATTTGGAATAACAAGTCGACGGCTTGTTCAACGTGAAGTGTGCGCCTCATATTGCTTCACAAAAACGATACTGCTGACAATAAAACTCTTGAAATACTAACAATTGAAATACTAACTCGTGAAAAACTCTCCAAAACTACTCATGAACTGAACTAATTCCTCTCGTTCGTTCTTTCGCAATGGCTAGTTGTCATGGGAATGAATGTTTATATACTCGTGTGCATCCTGAAGAACCGGGTTAGCACAAGCACACGTTTTTTTCCGTTCCTTTTTATCACAAAAGACGACAAAGTTATTATAATAAATGCAAAGCGCTCATAAAAGAGCGCATATTTTGACGCACTTTTTTCATGGAATTGAAATTATCATAACTTTGGTTTTAGTTGGTGTATTTACATGAAACAAACACTCAAAACGTAGCTTCGGGTCTCCATTTCTGCATGAAATCGACGGCAGCCCTCTGCGTCACTTGGTTTGGATGCTGCGCGGTCCTAAAGCCGGCCCGCGATTTGAACGCGCCGAAGCGTTCGCCGACTCGGAAGAGTTAATTATATCACCCTATTCCAAAATAAAATATACTACAATAAAAAGACTTCTGAAGTTTGTACATTTCAGACTTGATTATCCCTTATGAAAAAGCTATCAACCCCTACAAAAATGTCAATTTATTATAATCCACATAATAATTCACATTTCCTGTTACTGCAGGATTATTTTCCCGCTGTATCAAACTGGCTCAAATTAAGATCCTACATCTATACTGCATGATTTTATCTGTTTAATGATTTCACCAGCAATCAATAGTTTGACAAGAGTATGAAGAAAATAAGGTATTTTCAAAGTAGGCCTACACTAATGCTTAAAGACACCCAGAGTAGGTTACCTTCCGACACACATTTAAAAAAGGCTCAAGTGAAGAGAATGGGTATTCCAAATAATGAGGGGAAAGGCTAGCTTGGTATCATCCTTCTACTGTTGGCAGAACAACTTCAAGGTAGGCTACTAACAGTTTTCTCACTCTAAATGATTTATTCAAAGATGTATATTAAAAAAAACATTTTGCACAATTATATAATATTGAATAAATACATGAAAACTACTAACTGACTAGTGTATGCTTACTACAGTGAGTAAACTACAGACCATGTCATTCGTTGTGACAATATTCGTAATCATAACTTTTTCTTACTGAAAAGTCTCATGTTTTGGGCAATATAGTGAAACTATCATCAATTTCTAATCTATAGAAGGACGAGTACTCCTGATTATCCTAATGTAAAACAATTATTTTCCCCTAAATAGGACAAGATCCCTGCGACTGTCCGAGTCAGAGTGCTATGGAACACTGGTTAAAACGGTTAGCACGGAGCATCTGGTGATTAACTGTCACGTTCTGTACTGACCTGCCACAAGTCACATGGTGTAAACAGGACAAATGCATCTGCAATCCTGTGACCCAAACCCCTCATTCCTGCATTTTACTAACATATCTATAGATGATGCTGGACTGTACAGGTGTTCAGTACAAATGAGTAAAGATAGACACTACATCATTAGCAAATTCATAGTAAATGTTAAGATCAACTTTCTTCATTTAATACAAACACTGTCCATCTATACCTTTTGATTACTGTACATGAGAATTCCATGCAGCTAAATTCAGTTCCTGATTTCCCAAGACAGCTATTCAAATTAGGTGTATGTCTTATTTCAGGTTTGAGTGTGTTTGTTTTAATTCACAGTTCCAGTGTCTGATGGCTGTTGGTGGAGAGCTCCCATCTCTGGCTCTATCACTGTGTCCTGTGTGGTGAGCTTCAGGGTTGAGCCCAGAGTGTCCTGGTGCAGGGAAGATGGGGATACATGTTTACCCCTAAAGAGTCAGTCCAGACACACCCTCACCTGGAATCATACAGGTCCAGGGACAGGTGTGTCCTACCTGACCCTCCACAACATCACCCTGTCTGACTCAGGATACTACCATTGTTACGTCTCTCTTCCTGACTACTGTGATGTAGACACCAGATCCAGCCAACTGATGGGCCTTCATGTGACCAGTAGCTAAGTACAGTATGTAATCTTTTGTATTGCTGAAGTGTCCCACAGAAGGGTTATGCTTTGAGATGACTAGATATACTCAACCTGTTCTGGTCCCCCCCCCTCAATGGTGGAAAAAGTACCCAATTGTCATACTTGAGTAAAAGTATGGTACAGTAACTTAATACAAAATGACTCAAGTAAAATGAAAGTCACCCAGTAAAATACAACTTGAGTAAAAGTCTAAAAGTATTTGGTTTAAAATATACTTAAGTATCAAAAGTCAATGTAATTGCTGTCACTGTGTTGTATTATCCCTCTTGCCTTGTCATCCCCTTGGTCTATAGGGAAATGGAGTCCTCCAGAGGGGAGTGCAGTGAAGCGTCCCAGAGTGGAGCCTGAGCAGAACATACCACCTGACACTGAGAGGGGTGCTACTGCTATTGTGTGTAGATATACTGCATTGTATTGGGTATATTCATTTGTTCTGATTTGGTTGATTTCAGTGGGTCTTGCTGACGTGTGTTGCTAATGAATGACCAGTCATTTTCATGGCATATTATGTACTTGGTTATTAAATGGCTTGCTTTAAAATAGTCAAAACAGTGTAGTGTAAGAATATGATTAGATAGTTGATAGATATGTAGGCTTAGATGAGCTCAATGTCTTGTTTTAAACTTTGATGTATTTTTTACATTATTTTGTTGAAATAAAACATAAATGCAGACTACCATTGAAAAGTAACATCTCAGAGACATTGTCACGATTCGGCCTGTTGAATTCTCTTCATGTTAGTTTTCACGTGTTTTTATCAATTGTATAGCCAGAGTAGTTTATATGACAATAGTCTAAATGCTATATCTGTGGGAATTACACTGAGATGGACTGGTTATAACAACAGACCTGGAGGAGAGTCAGAACAGAGCGGAACAGAGCAGGGTGAAGTTTGGGGTGGTTGTGGTAATACCATAAAACACAAGCCATTCTCTGTAGAGGCTGGTAGAGACAGCTCTTCCACTTTCACAGACCTGAATAGTCTTCTTATTGCCGATGTCTTTATGCTGTCCTGAATGAAAGCATGGTTATCCGTCCTTTAAACATTCATGTTTCCTTGAAACAAATACACTATATATACAAAGATATGTGGACACCCCTTCAAATTAGTGAATTCAGGTGTATAAAATCGAGCACACAGCCATGCAGTCTCCATAGACAAACATTGGCAGTAGAATGGCCTTACTGAAGAGCTCGGTGACTTTCAACGTGGCACCGTCACAGGATGCCACCGTTCCAACAAGTCAGTTCGTCAAATTCTTTGCCCTGCTAGAGCGGCCCGGTCAACTATAAGTGCTGTTTTTGTGAAGTGGAAACGTCTAAGAGCAACAACAGCTCAGCTGCGAGGTGGTAGGCCACACAAGCTCACAGAACGGGACCGCCGAGTACTGAAGCGCATAAAAATCGTCTGTCCTCGGGTTGCAACACTCATTGCCGAGTTCCAAAAAGCCTCTGGAGGCAACGTCAGCACAATAACTGTTCGTTGGTAGCTTCATGAAATGGGTTTCTATGACCGAGCAGCCACACACAAGTCTAAGATCACCATTCGCATTGCCAAGCGTCGGCTGGAGTGATGTTAAACTCGCAGACCATTGGACTCTGGAGAAGTGTAAACGCGTTCTCTGGGGTGATAAATCACGCTTCACCATCTGGAAGTCCGACGGACAAATCTGGGTTTGGCGGATGCAAGGAGAACGCTACCTACCCCAATGCATAGTGCCAACAGCAAAGTTTGGTGGAAGAGGAATAATGGTCTGGGGCTGTTTTTCATGGTTCGGGCTAGGCCCCTTAGTTCCAGTGAAGGGAAATCAACGCTACAGCATACAATTACATTCTAGACGATTCTGTGCTTCCAAGTTTGTGGCAACAGTTTGGGGAAGGCGCTTTCCATACAGTTCCATACAGAAATGGTTTGTCTAGATTGGTGTGGAAGAACTTGACTGGCCTACAAAGAGCCCTGACCTCAAACCCATCAAAAACCTTTGGGATAAATTTGGTCATGTAGTGTCTGTGAAAGTACCTGCTTTGGATATATTTTGTGTCCCTCATTTAATCAAGTATTTCCTTTATTTTGGCAGTTACCTGTATATTCCCTCTGTAAATGTTATATCCTCACAGTAAATCAGTTTTACTCCAGAGTTTTATGTTTTATATTCACTGTATTTATATTGTATATCCTGTATGTTGACTATGTTGACTTTGTGTCTGTGTTCTGTTTCTACATTGTCTATTGCTGGCAGCACCTATTCACTAGGGGCCCAATTCAGACCAGAGTTATGCAAGCCTAATTCCCTTTTATGCACTTTTCTCTCTACCCGTATTCTGACCTTGAACTTAGGCAAGACATAACACTATTCTATCGTTGTGGAGATCACAGAAATGGAGGCATGGCAGAGGTGTGTCTACATATATTATATATACATTTGGCCTTTTATAAACATATTTCATGCAATTATATGTCACTTTACATGACTAGAGACTTTTGTCTTGATTCCATCAATAGCCTACATTAGGCCTAGGTGTCTGGAGACCAGGGCTTGGAACCTAAATTCATTTCCAATCGTTTAGTTCTGAACAGAACCATTATTTGTTTCATTCTGTTCCAACTGTTCCGACCACCAAAATAAAGTTCTGAACCGGTTCGAACCAAAACAAGTACAGATTTATATCGTCCCTTTTTAAACCTCTGAAATACTTTATATTTTTTTACATTTAGCTCAATATTAAATTACTTCACCAATCAGTGAGGATAGCTTCCTATGGAGCCGGTAAATTATTTAATCTGTATAGGAAAGTCGTTAGGAGCTAATGGTATTTTGCTGTAACCGCATGGTTTAATCATAATGAAAGACAAACACATACACTGTGCTGCCACTCACTATAGACAGATGAGACTGACATTTTGTGGGTGGGGTGAGAGTGAGAGAGGGTGGAGGAAGCTTGGCTTGAAACGCTGGGCTTCTTGTTATGACATGCATCATCTGAATTAGGCCCACAGAATTATACCTACGGAAGAGCGACTTCTATGGAGGAACGTTGAATCAAATCAAATCAAATCACATTTATTTATAAAGCCCTTTTTACATCAGCAGATGTCACAAAGTGATTATATGGAAACCAATCCTAAAACCCAAAACAGCAAGCAATGCAGATGTAGACGCATGTTGGCTAGGAAAAACTCCCTAGAAAGGTAGGAACCTAGGAAGAAACCTAGAGGAACCAGGCTCTGAAGGGTGACCAGTCCTCTTCTTGCTGTGCTGGGTGGAGATTATAAGAGTACATGGCCATTAATGCCAGATCATTCTTCAAGATGTTCAAAAATTAATAGATGACCAGCAGGGTCAAATAATAATCACAGTGGTTGTAGAGGGTGCAACAGGTCAGCACATCAGGAGTAAATGTCAGTTGGCTTTTCTTAGCTGAGAGTTCAGAGGTCGAGACAGCAGGTGTGGTAGAGAGAGAGAGAGAGAGAGGAGATTAGAGGGAGTATACTTAAGTTCACACAGGACACCAGATAAAACAGGAGAATTTCACCAGATAGGACAGACTGACCCTAGCCCGGCACATAGACTATTGCAGCATGGTTACTGGAGGCTGAGACGGGGGGGTTGGGGGACACTCTGGCCCTGTCCGACGATACCCCCGGACAGGGTCAAGCAGGCAGGATATAACCCCACCCACTTTGCCAAAGCACAGCCCCCACACCACTAGAGGGATATCAACAGACCACCAACTTACTGCCCTGAGACAAGGCTGAGTATAGCCCATGAAAGATCTCCTCCACCGCATTAGCCCGAGGGGGCGCGATACCAGAAAAGGAAAATCACGTCAGCGACTCAACCCACTCAAGTCGAATATAGCGGAAAAAAAACCTGGCACGATGTGATGCACCCCTCCTAGGAATGGCATGGAAGAGCAATAGTAAGCCAGTGACTCAGCCCCCGTAGTAGGGTCAGAGGCAGAGAATCCCAGTTGAGAGGGGAGCCGGCTAGGCAAGGGCTTTGCACCCCTGAACTTCCAAGAGTTTAACGTTGGACCAGAGCAAACTTTAGCTAGCTACCTAGTGTCGTGGAAATTCTTACACAGGGACACTCAAAGTAAATCTTAAGAGGTAGCCTACACACACCCACACTGGCAAAGATTTCCAGCTTGCAGGCACACGCGGGGATAAGTTTCTGAGTGACAGAGTGAGGGCTTTGCATATGTGCTTTGTTATGATTTTTGTGGGACTGAAAGAAAATGTCCGGAACGTAAAATAATGTTTTTAACCGGTTCCCATGCTTTTAAAAACAATGGTTCTGTTCTGGAACAGTATAGATCACTTTATTTCTGGTTCTGATTCTGTTCCTCAAATTATTTTGTTCATTTCCGGTTTTCTGTTTTGTTCCCCTGGTAGAGACACACATACAGTGGGGAAAAAAAATATTTAGTCAGCCACCAATTGTGCAAGTTCTCCCACTTAAAAAGATGAGAGAGGCCTGTAACTTTCATCATAGGCACACGTCAACTATGACAGACAAAATGAGATTTTTTTTTCCAGAAAATCACATTGTAGGATTTTTAATGAATTTATTTGCAAATTATGGTGGAAAATAAGTATTTGGTCAATAACAAAAGTTTCTCAATACTTTGTTATATACCCTTTGTTGGCAATGACACAGGTCAAACGTTTTCTGTAAGTCTTCACAAGGTTTTCACACACTGTTGCTGGTATTTTGGCCCATTCCTCCATGCAGATCTCCTCTAGAGCAGTGATGTTTTGGGGCTGTCGCTGGGCAACACGGACTTTCAACTCCCTCCAAATACTTTCTATGGGGTTGAGATCTGGAGACTGGCTAGGCCACTCCAGGACCTTGAAATGCTTCTTACGAAGCCACTCCTTCGTTGCCCGGGCGGTGTGTTTGGGATCATTGTCATGCTGAAAGACCCAGCCACGTTTCATCTTCAATGCCCTTGCTGATGGAAGGAGGTTTTCACTCAAAATCTCACGATACATGGCCCCATTCATTCTTTCCTTTACACGGATCAGTCGTCCTGGTCCCTTTGCAGAAAAACAGCCCCAAAGCATGATGTTTCCACCCCCATGCTTCACAGTAGGTATGGTGTTCTTTGGATGCAACTCAGCATTCTTTGTCCTCCAAACACGACGAGTTGAGTTTTTACCAAAAAGTTCTATTTTGGTTTCATCTGACCATATGACATTCTCCCAATCCTGTTCTGGATCATCCAAATGCACTCTAGCAAACTTCAGACGGGCCTGGACATGTACTGGCTTAAGCAGGGGGACACGTCTGGCACTGCAGGATTTGAGTCCCTGGCGGCGTAGTGTGTTACTGATGGTAGGCTTTGTTACTTTGGTCCCAGCTCTCTGCAGGTCATTCACTAGGTCCCCCCGTGTGGTTCTGGGATTTTTGCTCACCGTTCTTGTGATCATTTTGACCCCACGGGGTGAGATCTTGCGTGGAGCCCCAGATCGAGGGAGATTATCAGTGGTCTTGTATGTCTTCCATTTCCTAATAATTGCTCCCACAGTTGATTTCTTCAAACCAAGCTGCTTATCTATTGCAGATTCAGTCTTCCCAGCCTGGTGCAGGTCTACAATTTTGTTTCTGGTGTCCTTTGACAGCTCTTTGGTCTTGGCCATAGTGGAGTTTGGAGTGTGACTGTTTGAGGTTGTGGACAGGTGTCTTTTATACTGATAACACGTTCAAACAGGTGCCATTAATACAGGTAACAAGTGGAGGACAGAGGAGCCTCTTAAAGAAGAAGTTACAGGTCTGTGAGAGCCAGAAATCTTGCTTGTTTGTAGGTGACCAAATACTTATTTTCCACCATAATTTGCAAATAAATTCATTAAAAATCCTACAATGTGATTTTCTGGATATTTTTTCTCAATTTGTCTGTCATAGTTGACGTGTACCTATGATGAAAATTACAGGCCTCTCTCATCTTTTTAAGTGGGAGAACTTGCACAATTGGTGGCTGACTAAATACTTTTTTTTCCCCACTGTATTGTACAATATGAAAAGGAAATTATACATTTACATTTACATTTTCGTCATTTAGCAGACGCTCTTATCCAGAGTGACTTACAAATTGGTGCATTCACCTTATGATAGCCAGTTGGACAACCACTTTACAAATGTATTTATTTTATTTTATTTGTATATATATATATATTTATTTTTTATTTTTTTGGCGGGGTGGGGTAAGGGGGGGTAGAAGGATTACTTTATCCTATCCCAGGTATTCCTTAAAGAGGTGGGGTTTCAAGTGTCTACGGAAGGTGGTGAGTGACTCCGCTGTCCTGGCGTCGTGAGGGAGCTTGTTCCACCATTGGGGTGCCAGAGCAGCGAACAGTTTTGACTGGGCTGAGCGGGAACTGTGCTTCCGCAGAGGTAGGGGGGCCAGCAGGCCGGAGGTGGATGAACGCAATGCACTCGTTTGGGTGTAGGGACTGATCAGAGCCTGAAGGTACGGAGGTGCCGTTCCCCTCACAGCTCCGTAGGCAAGCACCATGGTCTTGTAGCAGATGCGAGCTTCAACTGGAAGCCAGTGGAGTGTGCGGAGGAGCGGGGTGACATGAGAGAACTTGGGAAGGTTGAACACCAGACGGGCTGCAGCGTTCTGGATGAGTTGTAGGGGTTTGTAGGTTTTTTGAGAAGGGGTGCAACTCTCGCTCTCTTGAAGACGGAAGGGACATAGCCAGCGGTCAAGGATGAATTGATGAGCGAGATGAGGTAAGGGAGAAGGTCTCCGGAAATGGTCTGGAGAAGAGAGGAGGGGATAGGGTCAAACGGGCAGGTTGTTGGGCGGCCGGCCGTCACAAGTCTCAGGATTTCATCTGGAGAGAGAGGGGAGAAAGAAGTCAAAGCATAGGGTAGGGCAATGTGAGCAGGACCAGCGGTGTCATTTGATTTAACAAACGAGGATCGGATGTCGTCAACCTTATTTTCAAAATGGTTGACGAAGTCATCCACAGAGAGGGAGGAGGGGGGGGGGGAGGATTCAGCAGGGAGGAGAAGGTGGCAAAGAGCTTCCTAGGGTTAGAGGCAGATGCTTCGAATTTAGAGTGGTAGAAAGTGGCTTTAGCAGCAGAAACAGAGGAAGAAAATGTAGAGAGGAGGGAGTGAAAAGATACCAGGTCCGCAGGGAGTCTAGTTTTCCTCCATTTCCGCTCGGCTGCCCGGAGCCCTGTTCTGTGAGCTCGCAATGAGTCGTCAAGCCACGGAGCAGGAGGGGAGGACCGAGCCGGCTGGGAGGATAGTCCTAAAAAAGCTTTCCAGTTTAACTGACTCACCCAAAGATGCGCAGCTCACTTGCCAGCGATGGCCGATGCACTCATGCCAAAAGCCTACCTCTCTCTTGTTTTATTTTGCAAAACAATGTTCGCTCAATAGGCCTATTTGGAAGTTGATAAATATTTTGGTAACCTACAGCAGACAGATTACTTTTCTCTTTTCAGCAGGAGCCATTTGCTTTCCAACCTGTGTTTTCCCGCAATTGTATTTGAAATATTGCGATAGGCCTGTTTTGTCTGACAGATTTGCCGCATGTTCCCGACTGTAAGTAGGTTATGCCTTGTTATTGGGCTACACACAATCCACAGCTAGGCTAAATACACTTTAAATAATACATCATATAATACACTCATACACTCATCAACACACTCCCAAACACACATACACACACACACTCGCACCATGTATATATGTGTGTGTGTGTGTGTGTGTGTGTGTGTGTGTGTGTGTGTGTGTGTGTTTGTGTGTGTTTGGGAGTGTGTTGATGAGTGTATGAGTGTATTATATGATGTATTATTGAAAGTGTATTTACAGTGTGCTCAATTTCTACTAAAAAGATGATGTGTTTGATTTGGGACAAAATCTGATCTTGATACTGTACTTCAATATGTACAATGTATTATTATCTGTAGGCTTAGTAGACAACAGAAAGACTTGACTCTATATCCAAATCACATGAAATACATGTACTTATTTCAAGAGGTGTAGGGTCTTTTCAGAGTAGGCCAACAGTAATGTTTGAATACATTGGCAGACCCAGTTTACGTGGACTCCTATTTATCTGTACCCATCTCAACAATATCATGATCAAAGAACAATGCAGGTAAGACCAGAGCCATTACACAGGTTTAGATGCTGGCAGCAGACATACGCTTCATAAAAAACATAGCTGTCACGATCGTCGGATACAGAGGACCAAGGCGCAGCGTGGAAGGTGAACATATTTATTAAATAATGATTACACGAACAAAAACAACAAATCGATACGTGACGTCCAAAGGTGCAAAACCTACACAGGAACAAGATCCCACAAACACTGTGGGAAAACTGGCTGCTTAAGTATGGTTCCCAATCAGAGACAACAAGCAACAGCTGATACACGCTGCCTCTGATTGAGAACCACACTGGCCAACATAGAACTACAAAACTAGAACGAAAAACAAATGAAAACTCACACCCTGGCTCAACATACTGGAGTCCCCAGAGCCAGGGCGTGACAATAGCGGAAGTAGTGGTAGCGGAAGAAGCCCACAGCTAAAAAAAACAGTAAAACAGTGCCTTATGTTGCATTAGACAAGAAGAGTATTAGTATAGTTCAATGTGTATTATCAGTGAACTAAAGACTCAATGCTCAAATGAAGAGAATGGAAACATATAAGTTTAACAATGGAGGGAAAGGCTTGGTTGGCTTCATCCTTCTGCTGTTGGCAAAACAACTTCAAGGTACAGACTACAACCTTTTCATTCAAATTAGGTGGAATATTTTATTAAAGCATGAATTCACTTTTCAATGTTTTTAAAATAACCAGTGGTGTAAAGTACTTGAGTGAAAACACTTTATCTGGGGTATCTATACTTTACTATTTCAATTTTTGACAACTTTTACTTTTACTCCATTACATTCCTAAAGAAAATAATATACTTTTTACACCATACATTTTCCCTGACACCCAAAAGTATTCATTACATTTAGAATGCTTAGCAGGACAGGAAAATGGTCCAATTCACACTCTTATCAAGAGAACATCCCTGGTCATTCCTACTGCCTCTGATCTGGCGGACTCACTAAACACAAATGCTTCATTTGGAAATGATGTCTGAGTGTTGGAGTGTGCTCCTGGCTATCCGTAAATAATAAAATAAACAAGACAATTGTGCCGTTTGGTTTGCTTAATATAAGCAATTTGAAATGATTTATACTTTTACATTTACTTTTGAAACTTGATTATTTTAAAAACCAAATACTTTTAGACTTTTACTTAATTGGGTACTTTTTCCAACACTGAAAATAACATTATTCTCTGATCATGAGCAGATGCTACTTTGAGCACCATGTTATATGCAAATTACCAAAGATTTTGTTAATGATTCTGATGATTCATTATGTAATGTAGTAACTGCCTGGTGTAGGCTATGCTATGTTTACTGTACAGTAATGTAATGTCAAATTTGATGTTTTGAGAATACTCTAAAACATTTGTTGTTACGGAATCCAATATTTTGTTGTGGCGTTTCATAATATTTTTCTCCAACAGGGCAAGGTCCCATCTGTTATAATGAGATTAGAGTGTCTCGGAACACTGTGGTTCAAGCACTTATCATGGAGAATCTGATGATCACCTGTGATGTCACATTCTGTACTGATCCACCACAAGTCACATGGTGTAAACTGGACGAACACATCTGCAATCCTGTGATCCAAACCACTCACATCCAAACCCAGTGGAAATCCTTAACAAGTAACTCTGGAATTTCAGTTCTGACATTTTCTGAAGTTTCTATGGATGATGCTGGACTGTACAGGTGTACAATGCTCAGTATGGTGAGCCATTCCATTGCTGTCATAGTCAATGGTGAGATAAGCTTTCTTTATTCAAACTCAGCAATATTTGTCTCTGCTTATGTATCTCTAATAATTTACAGACTGTGCCATGTCTTTAGTGAGATTTGATT
The DNA here is from genome assembly GCF_964263955.1 of Coregonus lavaretus. Lineage (NCBI taxonomy): Eukaryota > Metazoa > Chordata > Actinopteri > Salmoniformes > Salmonidae > Coregonus > Coregonus lavaretus. The sequence goes on along the minus strand of NC_140024.1, from coordinate 29,091,176 downwards.
CTATCCATTTCATTGTCAATGGTAAGGTTCATGCAATGCCATCGTTGTAATTCATCCATTTCCATGTTGTTTCACAGGCATCATTTGAAAATATCTCATTTGTTGATCATATGCATTTTTATTTTGATAAACCCTGTGTTTGAGGTTGTTTGTTTTAATTCACAGATATTACATGTAAAACAGAGGTTTCTCTGTCTGATGACTGTTGGTGGAGAGCTCCCATCTCTGTCTCTGTCACTGTGTCCTGTGGGGTGAGCTTCAGGGTTGAGCCCAGAATGTCCTGGTGCAGGGAAGATGGGGATACATGTTTACCCCTAAAGAGTCAGTCCAGACACACCCTCACCTGGAATCATACAGGTCCAGGGACAGGTGTGTCCTACCTGACCCTCCACAACATCACCCTGTCTGACTCAGGATACTACCATTGTTACGTCTCTCTCCCTGACTACTGTGGTCCAAACACCAGAATCAGCCGGCCTCTGAAGCTTAATGTAACCAGTAAGTATGTTAACTTTCTATTGCTGAAGTGTCCCACTGAAGGGTTATGCTTTTAGATGACTAGACTCAACCTGTTCTGGTCCCCTCCCCCTCAGGAAGTGGTGAAGTGTTTGAACACTGTGGAGAAGATGATCATCCTGTCATCCTGGGTAAAGTCTTACTCTCTTCACACAGTCAACACATCATCAACTGCAGCTATTTATTTAATAGGAAATGTATGAGATCCAGTTGCCGGTGATTTTAGATATTCATGACTGTTTTCCTCATGAAAACATTTTACCCTATGGCTTAGTTTTGTCTTTTTGCTGTTTAATCAGACAGTCTCAATTTCGTCGATGACTTCACCATCCTGTTTATGATTGCCACCTTGGTTGTCATGACGCTGATCCTGTGTTGGTTTCTGAAAGCCAGAGGTATGGTTCTCTAGTATACACCACAGCATCACTAAAGAAAACACCACAAGTACCTTGTCTATTCTAGACTCTTGTTACATGAGTTTTCCAGGCCACTATGACATTTTACATTTTAGTAATTTAGCAGACGGTCTTATCCAGAGCGACTTACAGTTAGTGAGTGCATACATTATTAATTTTTTCATACTGGCCCCCCGTGGGAATCGAACCCACAACCCTGGCGTTGCAAACGCCATGCTCTACCAACTGAGCTACACGGGGCCTATCACTTATCGTCATACCCCCTTACTTTATGAGAAAGGTCAGGGCTATAACTGAAACCACAGGTCTTACATGTTGATGCCTTGCTGTAAATATTATTCTGATACAGTCACTGTGTAATATTATCCCTCTTGCCTTGTCATCCCCTTGGTCTATAGGGAAATGTAGTCCTCCAGAGGGGAATGAAGTGGAGCTTCCCAGAGTGGAGCCTGAGCAGAACATACCACCTGACACTGAGAGGGGTGCAGAAGACCCTGATGAGGTTTATGATGACTGTGTGTGATATACTGCAACTCGCTGTTGGCTGGGCTCCCTGCATGTGCCATTAAACCCCTACAACTCATCCAGAATGCCGCAGCCCGTCTGGTGTTCAACCTTCCCAAGTTCTCTCACGTCACCCCCCTCCTCCGCACACTCCACTGGCTTCCAGTTGAAGCTCGCATCCGTTACAAGACCATGGTGCTTGCCTTTGGAGCAGCGAGGGGAACGGCACCTCTGTACCTTCGGGCTCTGATCAGTCCCTACACCCAAACGAGGGCATTGCGTTCATCCACCTCTGGCCTGCTGGCTCCCCTTCCTCTGCGGAAGCATAGTTCCCGCTCAGCCCAGTCAAAACTGTTCGCTGCTCTGGCACCCCAATGGTGGAACAAGCTCCCTCACGACGCCAGGACAGCGGAGTCACTCACCACCTTCCGGAGACATTTGAAACCCCACCTCTTTAAGGAATACCTGGGATAGGATAAAGCAATCCTTCTACCCCCCCCCCCCCCCACACACACAGCGGAGTCGCTCACCACCTTCCGGAGACATTTGAAACCCCACCTCTTTAAGGAATACCTGGGATAGGATAAAGTAATCCTTCTACCCCCCCCCCCCCCCCACACACACACAGCGGAGTCGCTCACCACCTTCCGGAGACATTTGAAACCCCACCTCTTTAAGGAATACCTGGGATAGGATCAAGTAATCCTTCTACCCCCCCCAAAAAAAAAATTTGTAAAGTGGTTATCCCACTGGCTATAGGGTGAATGCATCAATTTGTGAGTCGCTCTGGACTAGAGCGTCTGCTAAATGACGTAAATGTGCCCTTGAGCAAGGCACTTAACCCTAATTGCTCCTGTAAGTCGCTCTGGATAAGAGCGTCTGCTAAATGACTAAAATGTAAATGTAAATGTATATACTGAAGATATACTGCATTGCATTGGGTTTATGCTATAGCAGACCATTCATTCATTTGTTCTGTTTTGTTTCAATGTCAATGTCTTGTTTTGAACTTTAATGTATTTTTTACATAATATACTTTTTACACCATACATTTTCCCTGACACCCAAAAGTATTCATTACATTTAGAATGCTTAGCAGGACAGGAAAATGGTCCAATTCACACTCTTATCAAGAGAACATCCCTGGTCATTCCTACTGCCTCTGATCTGGCGGACTCACTAAACACAAATGCTTCATTTGGAAATGATGTCTGAGTGTTGGAGTGTGCTCCTGGCTATCCGTAAATAATAAAATAAACAAGACAATTGTGCCGTTTGGTTTGCTTAATATAAGCAATTTGAAATGATTTATACTTTTACATTTACTTTTGAAACTTGATTATTTTAAAAACCAAATACTTTTAGACTTTTACTTAATTGGGTACTTTTTCCAACACTGAAAATAACATTATTCTCTGATCATGAGCAGATGCTACTTTGAGCACCATGTTATATGCAAATTACCAAAGATTTTGTTAATGATTCTGATGATTCATTATGTAATGTAGTAACTGCCTGGTGTAGGCTATGCTATGTTTACTGTACAGTAATGTAATGTCAAATTTGATGTTTTGAGAATACTCTAAAACATTTGTTGTTACGGAATCCAATATTTTGTTGTGGCGTTTCATAATATTTTTCTCCAACAGGGCAAGGTCCCATCTGTTATAATGAGATTAGAGTGTCTCGGAACACTGTGGTTCAAGCACTTATCATGGAGAATCTGATGATCACCTGTGATGTCACATTCTGTACTGATCCACCACAAGTCACATGGTGTAAACTGGACGAACACATCTGCAATCCTGTGATCCAAACCACTCACATCCAAACCCAGTGGAAATCCTTAACAAGTAACTCTGGAATTTCAGTTCTGACATTTTCTGAAGTTTCTATGGATGATGCTGGACTGTACAGGTGTACAATGCTCAGTATGGTGAGCCATTCCATTGCTGTCATAGTCAATGGTGAGATAAGCTTTCTTTATTCAAACTCAGCAATATTTGTCTCTGCTTATGTATCTCTAATAATTTACAGACTGTGCCATGTCTTTAGTGAGATTTGATTCTATCCATTTCATTGTCAATGGTAAGGTTCATGCAATGCCATCGTTGTAATTCATCCATTTCCATGTTGTTTCACAGGCATCATTTGAAAATATCTCATTTGTTGATCATATGCATTTTTATTTTGATAAACCCTGTGTTTGAGGTTGTTTGTTTTAATTCACAGATATTACATGTAAAACAGAGGTTTCTCTGTCTGATGACTGTTGGTGGAGAGCTCCCATCTCTGTCTCTGTCACTGTGTCCTGTGGGGTGAGCTTCAGGGTTGAGCCCAGAATGTCCTGGTGCAGGGAAGATGGGGATACATGTTTACCCCTAAAGAGTCAGTCCAGACACACCCTCACCTGGAATCATACAGGTCCAGGGACAGGTGTGTCCTACCTGACCCTCCACAACATCACCCTGTCTGACTCAGGATACTACCATTGTTACGTCTCTCTCCCTGACTACTGTGGTCCAAACACCAGAATCAGCCGGCCTCTGAAGCTTAATGTAACCAGTAAGTATGTTAACTTTCTATTGCTGAAGTGTCCCACTGAAGGGTTATGCTTTTAGATGACTAGACTCAACCTGTTCTGGTCCCCTCCCCCTCAGGAAGTGGTGAAGTGTTTGAACACTGTGGAGAAGATGATCATCCTGTCATCCTGGGTAAAGTCTTACTCTCTTCACACAGTCAACACATCATCAACTGCAGCTATTTATTTAATAGGAAATGTATGAGATCCAGTTGCCGGTGATTTTAGATATTCATGACTGTTTTCCTCATGAAAACATTTTACCCTATGGCTTAGTTTTGTCTTTTTGCTGTTTAATCAGACAGTCTCAATTTCGTCGATGACTTCACCATCCTGTTTATGATTGCCACCTTGGTTGTCATGACGCTGATCCTGTGTTGGTTTCTGAAAGCCAGAGGTATGGTTCTCTAGTATACACCACAGCATCACTAAAGAAAACACCACAAGTACCTTGTCTATTCTAGACTCTTGTTACATGAGTTTTCCAGGCCACTATGACATTTTACATTTTAGTAATTTAGCAGACGGTCTTATCCAGAGCGACTTACAGTTAGTGAGTGCATACATTATTAATTTTTTCATACTGGCCCCCCGTGGGAATCGAACCCACAACCCTGGCGTTGCAAACGCCATGCTCTACCAGCTGAGCTACACGGGGCCTATCACTTATCGTCATACCCCCTTACTTTATGAGAAAGGTCAGGGCTATAACTGAAACCACAGGTCTTACATGTTGATGCCTTGCTGTAAATATTATTCTGATACAGTCACTGTGTAATATTATCCCTCTTGCCTTGTCATCCCCTTGGTCTATAGGGAAATGTAGTCCTCCAGAGGGGAATGAAGTGGAGCTTCCCAGAGTGGAGCCTGAGCAGAACATACCACCTGACACTGAGAGGGGTGCAGAAGACCCTGATGAGGTTTATGATGACTGTGTGTGATATACTGCAACTCGCTGTTGGCTGGGCTCCCTGCATGTGCCATTAAACCCCTACAACTCATCCAGAATGCCGCAGCCCGTCTGGTGTTCAACCTTCCCAAGTTCTCTCACGTCACCCCCCTCCTCCGCACACTCCACTGGCTTCCAGTTGAAGCTCGCATCCGTTACAAGACCATGGTGCTTGCCTTTGGAGCAGCGAGGGGAACGGCACCTCTGTACCTTCGGGCTCTGATCAGTCCCTACACCCAAACGAGGGCATTGCGTTCATCCACCTCTGGCCTGCTGGCTCCCCTTCCTCTGCGGAAGCATAGTTCCCGCTCAGCCCAGTCAAAACTGTTCGCTGCTCTGGCACCCCAATGGTGGAACAAGCTCCCTCACGACGCCAGGACAGCGGAGTCACTCACCACCTTCCGGAGACATTTGAAACCCCACCTCTTTAAGGAATACCTGGGATAGGATAAAGCAATCCTTCTACCCCCCCCCCCCCCCACACACACAGCGGAGTCGCTCACCACCTTCCGGAGACATTTGAAACCCCACCTCTTTAAGGAATACCTGGGATAGGATAAAGTAATCCTTCTACCCCCCCCCCCCCCCCCCCCCCCCCCCCACACACACAGCGGAGTCGCTCACCACCTTCCGGAGACATTTGAAACCCCACCTCTTTAAGGAATACCTGGGATAGGATCAAGTAATCCTTCTACCCCCCCCCAAAAAAAAATTTGTAAAGTGGTTATCCCACTGGCTATAGGGTGAATGCATCAATTTGTGAGTCGCTCTGGACTAGAGCGTCTGCTAAATGACGTAAATGTGCCCTTGAGCAAGGCACTTAACCCTAATTGCTCCTGTAAGTCGCTCTGGATAAGAGCGTCTGCTAAATGACTAAAATGTAAATGTAAATGTATATACTGAAGATATACTGCATTGCATTGGGTTTATGCTATAGCAGACCATTCATTCATTTGTTCTGTTTTGTTTCAATGTCAATGTCTTGTTTTGAACTTTAATGTATTTTTTACATAATATACTTTTTACACCATACATTTTCCCTGACACCCAAAAGTATTCATTACATTTAGAATGCTTAGCAGGACAGGAAAATGGTCCAATTCACACTCTTATCAAGAGAACATCCCTGGTCATTCCTACTGCCTCTGATCTGGCGGACTCACTAAACACAAATGCTTCATTTGGAAATGATGTCTGAGTGTTGGAGTGTGCTCCTGGCTATCCGTAAATAATAAAATAAACAAGACAATTGTGCCGTTTGGTTTGCTTAATATAAGCAATTTGAAATGATTTATACTTTTACATTTACTTTTGAAACTTGATTATTTTAAAAACCAAATACTTTTAGACTTTTACTTAATTGGGTACTTTTTCCAACACTGAAAATAACATTATTCTCTGATCATGAGCAGATGCTACTTTGAGCACCATGTTATATGCAAATTACCAAAGATTTTGTTAATGATTCTGATGATTCATTATGTAATGTAGTAACTGCCTGGTGTAGGCTATGCTATGTTTACTGTACAGTAATGTAATGTCAAATTTGATGTTTTGAGAATACTCTAAAACATTTGTTGTTACGGAATCCAATATTTTGTTGTGGCGTTTCATAATATTTTTCTCCAACAGGGCAAGGTCCCATCTGTTATAATGAGATTAGAGTGTCTCGGAACACTGTGGTTCAAGCACTTATCATGGAGAATCTGATGATCACCTGTGATGTCACATTCTGTACTGATCCACCACAAGTCACATGGTGTAAACTGGACGAACACATCTGCAATCCTGTGATCCAAACCACTCACATCCAAACCCAGTGGAAATCCTTAACAAGTAACTCTGGAATTTCAGTTCTGACATTTTCTGAAGTTTCTATGGATGATGCTGGACTGTACAGGTGTACAATGCTCAGTATGGTGAGCCATTCCATTGCTGTCATAGTCAATGGTGAGATAAGCTTTCTTTATTCAAACTCAGCAATATTTGTCTCTGCTTATGTATCTCTAATAATTTACAGACTGTGCCATGTCTTTAGTGAGATTTGATTCTATCCATTTCATTGTCAATGGTAAGGTTCATGCAATGCCATCGTTGTAATTCATCCATTTCCATGTTGTTTCACAGGCATCATTTGAAAATATCTCATTTGTTGATCATATGCATTTTTATTTTGATAAACCCTGTGTTTGAGGTTGTTTGTTTTAATTCACAGATATTACATGTAAAACAGAGGTTTCTCTGTCTGATGACTGTTGGTGGAGAGCTCCCATCTCTGTCTCTGTCACTGTGTCCTGTGGGGTGAGCTTCAGGGTTGAGCCCAGAATGTCCTGGTGCAGGGAAGATGGGGATACATGTTTACCCCTAAAGAGTCAGTCCAGACACACCCTCACCTGGAATCATACAGGTCCAGGGACAGGTGTGTCCTACCTGACCCTCCACAACATCACCCTGTCTGACTCAGGATACTACCATTGTTACGTCTCTCTCCCTGACTACTGTGGTCCAAACACCAGAATCAGCCGGCCTCTGAAGCTTAATGTAACCAGTAAGTATGTTAACTTTCTATTGCTGAAGTGTCCCACTGAAGGGTTATGCTTTTAGATGACTAGACTCAACCTGTTCTGGTCCCCTCCCCCTCAGGAAGTGGTGAAGTGTTTGAACACTGTGGAGAAGATGATCATCCTGTCATCCTGGGTAAAGTCTTACTCTCTTCACACAGTCAACACATCATCAACTGCAGCTATTTATTTAATAGGAAATGTATGAGATCCAGTTGCCGGTGATTTTAGATATTCATGACTGTTTTCCTCATGAAAACATTTTACCCTATGGCTTAGTTTTGTCTTTTTGCTGTTTAATCAGACAGTCTCAATTTCGTCGATGACTTCACCATCCTGTTTATGATTGCCACCTTGGTTGTCATGACGCTGATCCTGTGTTGGTTTCTGAAAGCCAGAGGTATGGTTCTCTAGTATACACCACAGCATCACTAAAGAAAACACCACAAGTACCTTGTCTATTCTAGACTCTTGTTACATGAGTTTTCCAGGCCACTATGACATTTTACATTTTAGTAATTTAGCAGACGGTCTTATCCAGAGCGACTTACAGTTAGTGAGTGCATACATTATTAATTTTTTCATACTGGCCCCCCGTGGGAATCGAACCCACAACCCTGGCGTTGCAAACGCCATGCTCTACCAGCTGAGCTACACGGGGCCTATCACTTATCGTCATACCCCCTTACTTTATGAGAAAGGTCAGGGCTATAACTGAAACCACAGGTCTTACATGTTGATGCCTTGCTGTAAATATTATTCTGATACAGTCACTGTGTAATATTATCCCTCTTGCCTTGTCATCCCCTTGGTCTATAGGGAAATGTAGTCCTCCAGAGGGGAATGAAGTGGAGCTTCCCAGAGTGGAGCCTGAGCAGAACATACCACCTGACACTGAGAGGGGTGCAGAAGACCCTGATGAGGTTTATGATGACTGTGTGTGATATACTGCAACTCGCTGTTGGCTGGGCTCCCTGCATGTGCCATTAAACCCCTACAACTCATCCAGAATGCCGCAGCCCGTCTGGTGTTCAACCTTCCCAAGTTCTCTCACGTCACCCCCCTCCTCCGCACACTCCACTGGCTTCCAGTTGAAGCTCGCATCCGTTACAAGACCATGGTGCTTGCCTTTGGAGCAGCGAGGGGAACGGCACCTCTGTACCTTCGGGCTCTGATCAGTCCCTACACCCAAACGAGGGCATTGCGTTCATCCACCTCTGGCCTGCTGGCTCCCCTTCCTCTGCGGAAGCATAGTTCCCGCTCAGCCCAGTCAAAACTGTTCGCTGCTCTGGCACCCCAATGGTGGAACAAGCTCCCTCACGACGCCAGGACAGCGGAGTCACTCACCACCTTCCGGAGACATTTGAAACCCCACCTCTTTAAGGAATACCTGGGATAGGATAAAGCAATCCTTCTACCCCCCCCCCCCCCACACACACAGCGGAGTCGCTCACCACCTTCCGGAGACATTTGAAACCCCACCTCTTTAAGGAATACCTGGGATAGGATAAAGCAATCCTTCTACCCCCCCCCCCCCCCACACACACAGCGGAGTCGCTCACCACCTTCCGGAGACATTTGAAACCCCACCTCTTTAAGGAATACCTGGGATAGGATCAAGTAATCCTTCTACCCCCCCCCAAAAAAAAATTTGTAAAGTGGTTATCCCACTGGCTATAGGGTGAATGCATCAATTTGTGAGTCGCTCTGGACTAGAGCGTCTGCTAAATGACGTAAATGTGCCCTTGAGCAAGGCACTTAACCCTAATTGCTCCTGTAAGTCGCTCTGGATAAGAGCGTCTGCTAAATGACTAAAATGTAAATGTAAATGTATATACTGAAGATATACTGCATTGCATTGGGTTTATGCTATAGCAGACCATTCATTCATTTGTTCTGTTTTGTTTCAATGTCAATGTCTTGTTTTGAACTTTAATGTATTTTTTACATAATATACTTTTTACACCATACATTTTCCCTGACACCCAAAAGTATTCATTACATTTAGAATGCTTAGCAGGACAGGAAAATGGTCCAATTCACACTCTTATCAAGAGAACATCCCTGGTCATTCCTACTGCCTCTGATCTGGCGGACTCACTAAACACAAATGCTTCATTTGGAAATGATGTCTGAGTGTTGGAGTGTGCTCCTGGCTATCCGTAAATAATAAAATAAACAAGACAATTGTGCCGTTTGGTTTGCTTAATATAAGCAATTTGAAATGATTTATACTTTTACATTTACTTTTGAAACTTGATTATTTTAAAAACCAAATACTTTTAGACTTTTACTTAATTGGGTACTTTTTCCAACACTGAAAATAACATTATTCTCTGATCATGAGCAGATGCTACTTTGAGCACCATGTTATATGCAAATTACCAAAGATTTTGTTAATGATTCTGATGATTCATTATGTAATGTAGTAACTGCCTGGTGTAGGCTATGCTATGTTTACTGTACAGTAATGTAATGTCAAATTTGATGTTTTGAGAATACTCTAAAACATTTGTTGTTACGGAATCCAATATTTTGTTGTGGCGTTTCATAATATTTTTCTCCAACAGGGCAAGGTCCCATCTGTTATAATGAGATTAGAGTGTCTCGGAACACTGTGGTTCAAGCACTTATCATGGAGAATCTGATGATCACCTGTGATGTCACATTCTGTACTGATCCACCACAAGTCACATGGTGTAAACTGGACGAACACATCTGCAATCCTGTGATCCAAACCACTCACATCCAAACCCAGTGGAAATCCTTAACAAGTAACTCTGGAATTTCAGTTCTGACATTTTCTGAAGTTTCTATGGATGATGCTGGACTGTACAGGTGTACAATGCTCAGTATGGTGAGCCATTCCATTGCTGTCATAGTCAATGGTGAGATAAGCTTTCTTTATTCAAACTCAGCAATATTTGTCTCTGCTTATGTATCTCTAATAATTTACAGACTGTGCCATGTCTTTAGTGAGATTTGATTCTATCCATTTCATTGTCAATGGTAAGGTTCATGCAATGCCATCGTTGTAATTCATCCATTTCCATGTTGTTTCACAGGCATCATTTGAAAATATCTCATTTGTTGATCATATGCATTTTTATTTTGATAAACCCTGTGTTTGAGGTTGTTTGTTTTAATTCACAGATATTACATGTAAAACAGAGGTTTCTCTGTCTGATGACTGTTGGTGGAGAGCTCCCATCTCTGTCTCTGTCACTGTGTCCTGTGGGGTGAGCTTCAGGGTTGAGCCCAGAATGTCCTGGTGCAGGGAAGATGGGGATACATGTTTACCCCTAAAGAGTCAGTCCAGACACACCCTCACCTGGAATCATACAGGTCCAGGGACAGGTGTGTCCTACCTGACCCTCCACAACATCACCCTGTCTGACTCAGGATACTACCATTGTTACGTCTCTCTCCCTGACTACTGTGGTCCAAACACCAGAATCAGCCGGCCTCTGAAGCTTAATGTAACCAGTAAGTATGTTAACTTTCTATTGCTGAAGTGTCCCACTGAAGGGTTATGCTTTTAGATGACTAGACTCAACCTGTTCTGGTCCCCTCCCCCTCAGGAAGTGGTGAAGTGTTTGAACACTGTGGAGAAGATGATCATCCTGTCATCCTGGGTAAAGTCTTACTCTCTTCACACAGTCAACACATCATCAACTGCAGCTATTTATTTAATAGGAAATGTATGAGATCCAGTTGCCGGTGATTTTAGATATTCATGACTGTTTTCCTCATGAAAACATTTTACCCTATGGCTTAGTTTTGTCTTTTTGCTGTTTAATCAGACAGTCTCAATTTCGTCGATGACTTCACCATCCTGTTTATGATTGCCACCTTGGTTGTCATGACGCTGATCCTGTGTTGGTTTCTGAAAGCCAGAGGTATGGTTCTCTAGTATACACCACAGCATCACTAAAGAAAACACCACAAGTACCTTGTCTATTCTAGACTCTTGTTACATGAGTTTTCCAGGCCACTATGACATTTTACATTTTAGTAATTTAGCAGACGGTCTTATCCAGAGCGACTTACAGTTAGTGAGTGCATACATTATTAATTTTTTCATACTGGCCCCCCGTGGGAATCGAACCCACAACCCTGGCGTTGCAAACGCCATGCTCTACCAACTGAGCTACACGGGGCCTATCACTTATCGTCATACCCCCTTACTTTATGAGAAAGGTCAGGGCTATAACTGAAACCACAGGTCTTACATGTTGATGCCTTGCTGTAAATATTATTCTGATACAGTCACTGTGTAATATTATCCCTCTTGCCTTGTCATCCCCTTGGTCTATAGGGAAATGTAGTCCTCCAGAGGGGAATGAAGTGGAGCTTCCCAGAGTGGAGCCTGAGCAGAACATACCACCTGACACTGAGAGGGGTGCAGAAGACCCTGATGAGGTTTATGATGACTGTGTGTGATATACTGCAACTCGCTGTTGGCTGGGCTCCCTGCATGTGCCATTAAACCCCTACAACTCATCCAGAATGCCGCAGCCCGTCTGGTGTTCAACCTTCCCAAGTTCTCTCACGTCACCCCCCTCCTCCGCACACTCCACTGGCTTCCAGTTGAAGCTCGCATCCGTTACAAGACCATGGTGCTTGCCTTTGGAGCAGCGAGGGGAACGGCACCTCTGTACCTTCGGGCTCTGATCAGTCCCTACACCCAAACGAGGGCATTGCGTTCATCCACCTCTGGCCTGCTGGCTCCCCTTCCTCTGCGGAAGCATAGTTCCCGCTCAGCCCAGTCAAAACTGTTCGCTGCTCTGGCACCCCAATGGTGGAACAAGCTCCCTCACGACGCCAGGACAGCGGAGTCACTCACCACCTTCCGGAGACATTTGAAACCCCACCTCTTTAAGGAATACCTGGGATAGGATAAAGCAATCCTTCTACCCCCCCCCCACACACACAGCGGAGTCGCTCACCACCTTCCGGAGACATTTGAAACCCCACCTCTTTAAGGAATACCTGGGATAGGATCAAGTAATCCTTCTACCCCCCCCCAAAAAAAAAATTTGTAAAGTGGTTATCCCACTGGCTATAGGGTGAATGCATCAATTTGTGAGTCGCTCTGGACTAGAGCGTCTGCTAAATGACGTAAATGTGCCCTTGAGCAAGGCACTTAACCCTAATTGCTCCTGTAAGTCGCTCTGGATAAGAGCGTCTGCTAAATGACTAAAATGTAAATGTAAATGTATATACTGAAGATATACTGCATTGCATTGGGTTTATGCTATAGCAGACCATTCATTCATTTGTTCTGTTTTGTTTCAATGTCAATGTCTTGTTTTGAACTTTAATGTATTTTTTACATAATTTTGTTGAATTAAAAACTAAATGTGTACTACCATTGAAAAGTACCATCTCAGAGACATTATCATGATTCGGCCTGTTGAAACCTCTCCATGTTAGTTTTCATCAATTGTATTATAGCCAAAGTAGTTTATAGGATGAGTCTAAATCACATGTCAAACTCATTCCACAGAGGGCCGAGAGTTTGCGGGTTTTCACTCCTCCCTTGTACTTGATTGATGAATTAAGGTCACTGATTACTAAGGAACTCCCCTAACCTGGTTGTCCAGGTCTTAAAGGGCAATTCCTCCACTTTTCAACCTCATATTTATTACCTCCAGCACCATACCAGTCCACATCACCAACGAACTATCATGGTCCAAACACACCAAGACAGTCGTGAAGAGGGCACGACAAAGCCTATTCCCCCTCAGGAGACTAAAAAGATTTGGCATGGGTCCTCAGATCCTCAAAAAATTCTACAGCTGCACCATCGAGAGCATCCTGACTGGTTGCATCACCGCCTGGTATGGCAACTGCTTGGCCTCTGACCGCAAGGCACTACAGAGGGTAGTGCGTACGGCCCAGTACATCACTGGGGCAAAGCTCCCTGCCATCCAGGACCTCTATACCAGGCGGTGTCAGAGGAAGGCCCTCAAAATTGTCAAAGACTCCAGCCACCCTAGTCATAGACTGTTCTCTCTGCTACCGCACGGCAAGCGGTACCGGAGTGCCAAGTCTAGGTCCAAAAGACTCAACAGCTTCTACCCCCAAGCCATAAGACTCCTGAACAGCTAATCATGGCTACCCGGACTATTTGCACTGCCCCCCCACCCCATCCTTTTTACGCTGCTGCTACTCTGTTAAGTATTTATGCATAGTCACTTTAACTCTACCCACATGTACATATTACCTCAACTACCTCAACTAGCCGGTGCCCCCGCACATTGACTCTGCAACGGTACCCCCCTGTATATATAGCCTCCCTACTGTCACTTTATTTTACTGTATATATAGCCTCCCTACTGTCACTTTATTTTACTTCTGGTCTTTTTTTCTCAACACTTTTTTTGTTGTTGTTTTATTCTTACTTTTTTTGTTTAAAATAAATGCACTGTTGGTTAAGGGCTGTAAGTAAGCATTTCACTGTAATGTCTGCACCTGTTGTATTCGGCGCATGTGACCAATAAAATTTGATTTGATTAGATTTCTTTGATTTGATTTGATACCAGTGTCTACATATGTGAAAACAGAGCGTTTCTATGATCTGTGGTTAATAAGATAAGAAGAAAGCTCCTAAAAAATGCTTCTCTGTGACATCACAGGGTAGGATTAAAAGTACAAAAAACTGTGATTTTCATAACGTGCAACGTGTTTCTAGCCTGCGGGAGGGTATTTTCTTGCCCCCCACGTCACCACGAATCTCATAATATTAGAAAATCAGTTTTTAAACTTTTAAACTTTTCATGATCTCATCGGGTAGATCTTTTTTACTTTATATTTGTTTCTACAAAACATAGTTCTGTTCTGTTTGTTTTCAGTGGCAACCCCCAAGATGGCGTAGTAGTGCAGTTGTGTTTTTATCGTATGTCTGTAAATAGCCTGTAAATACCCTATTTTTCTGTATTTTTCGTACATATTTCCCTATCAGACTTTTCATCCTTCTACAAAATATACTTTCCTGCAACCCGCCTCACTCAATGTGGAACGGATTCTATTATTGACTTACCTTTATCTAGAATCTAGAATCTCCAGTTGAAACTAGCTAGCCAGCTAGCCAGCTAACTAGCTACTTGCTATTAGCCACAGCTAGCGGTATTTCACCCAGAACATTGGATTTTTTTCTGCGGGATTAATTTTAATCACTGGACATTAATCACCGGATATTCGGCCAGTCTGCACAGCGCGTTATCGACCCAGAACATATCAGTTTTTCCGCCGGAATCACTGGACCTTTAACTCCGGATTCATCGCTACCAGCTAGCTACAACAAAACGGACGCTGTGGTCTGGCTAATCATCCTGAGCTAGGCCCATCTCCCGGCTATCTACCTCTCTGTCAACCGGACGGGACCACCTAGTGTTGACACGGAGCCCCGCCGATCCTACACGACTGGTCTGCCGACGAAATCGTCTGATGTGGTTACGACGTTAACCACGAAGATTCCATCCATCTGCTAGCCCCGGCCCGCTAGCACACGCTAGCCGTGGCCTCTTACTCACTAGTGCTTTACCACCGGACCTTATGATAACTCAGCTATACAGCTGATGTCTGCTGGACTGTTCCTTTTTACGGTACTACATCCTGTTTATGTTTAGCCTCAGCCCAAACATGGTTAGTTTATTGTTGTTTCGGTTATTTCTAATTGTACTATATCACTGTAGACCCCCCAGCCTAGCTAAACCTGCCTTAGATAGCTCCTTTGCCCCTCCCCCTATACACGCGGAGACCGACTCAATTGATGCCTCCAGCGATGCTATCTCTTTCATTGTTACCCAACGCTTAGGTTTACCTCCACTTTACTCATATCCTTCCATATCCTTGTCTGTACATAATGCCATGAATCTTTTCTATAACACCCGGAAATCTGCCCCCTTTATTCTATGTACCCAACGCACTAGAAGACCAGTTCTTAAAGCCTTTAGCCGTATCCTTATTCTAGTCCTCCTCTGTTCCTCTGGTGATGTAGAGGCTAACCCAGGCCCTGCAGCCCTCAGTATCACTCCTACTCCACAGGCGCTATCATTTGATGACTTCTGTAATCGCAAAAGTCTTGGTTTCTTGCACATAAATATCAGAAGTCTACTTCCTAAGTTTGAGTTATTCACTGCGTTAGCACACTCTGCCAACCCTGATGTTCTAGCAGTGTCTGAATCCTGGCTCAGGAAGGCCACCAAAAATTCTGAAATTTCCATCCCCAACTATAACATTTTCCGTCTAGATAGAACTGCCAAAGGGGGTGGAGTTGCAATCTACTGTAGAGATAGCCTGCAGAGCTCTATCATACTATCCAGGTCTGTGCCCAAACAGTTTGAGCTTCTACTTCTAAAAATCCACCTTTCCAGAAATAAGTCTCTCACTGTTGCCGCTTGCTACAGACCCCCCTCAGCCCCCAGCTGTGCCCTGGACACCATATGTGAATTGATTGCCCCCCATTTATCCTCAGAGTTTGTACTGCTTGGTGACCTAAATTGGGATATGCTTAATACCCCAGCCATCCTACAATCCAAGCTAGATGCCCTCAACCTCACGCAAATTATCAACGAACCTACCAGGTACAACCCTAAATCCGTAAACATGGGTACCCTCATAGATATCATCCTGACTAACATACCCTCTAAATACACCTCAGCTGTCTTCAACCAGGATCTCAGCGATCACTGCCTTATTGCCTGCGTCCGTAACGGGTCCGCGGTCAAACGACCACCCCTCATCACTGTCAAACGCTCCCTAAAACACTTTAGCGAGCAGGCCTTCCTAATTGACCTGGCCCAGGTATCCTGGATGGATATAGATCTCATTCCGTCAGTAGAGGATGCCTGGTTGTTCCTTAAAAGTAATTTCCTCTCAATCTTAAATAAACATGCCCCATTCAAAAAATACAGAACTAAGAACCGATATAGCCCCTGGTTCTCCTCAGACTTGACTGCCCTTGACCAGCACAAAAACATCCTGTGGCGTACAGCATTAGCATCAAATAGCCCCCGCGATATGCAACTTTTCAGGGAAGTTAGGAACCAATATACACAAGCAGTCAGGAAAGTAAAGGCTAACTTTTTCAAACAGAAATTTGCTTCCTGTAGCACTAACTCCAAAAAGTTTTGGGACACTGTAAAGTCCATGGAGAATAAGAGCACTTCCTCCCAGCTGCCCACTGCACTGAGGCTAGGAAACACTATCACCACCGATAAATCTACAATAATCGAGAATTTCAACAAGCATTTTGCTACAGCTGGCCATGCTTTCCATCTGGCTACCACTAACCCGGCCACCAACTCTGCACCCTCTGCTGCAACTTGCCCATGCCCCCCCCGCTTCTCCTTCACACAAATTCAGACAGCTGATGTTTTGAAAGCGCTGCAAAATCTGGACCCCTACAAATCAGCTGGGCTAGACAATCTGGACCCTTTCTTTCTAAAACTAGCCGCCGAAATTGTCGCAACCCCTATTACTAGTCTGTTCAACCTCTCTTTCATAACGTCTGAGATCCCCAGAGATTGGAAAGCTGCCGCGGTCATCCCCCTCTTCAAAGGGGGTGACACTCTAGATCCAAACTGCTACAGACCTATATCCATCCTGCCCTGCCTTTCGAAAGTATTTGAAAGCCAAGTTAACAAACAGATCACCGACCATTTCGAATACCACCGTACCTTCTCCGCTATGCAATCCGGTTTCCGAGCTGGTCACGGGTGCACTTCAGCCACGCTCAAGGTCCTAAACGATATTATAACCGCGATTGATAATAGACAGTACTGTGCAGCCGTCTTCATCGACCTGGCCAAGGCTTTCGACTCTGTCAACCACCGCATTCTTATTGGCAGACTAAATAGTCTTGGTTTCTCAAATGACTGCCTCGCCTGGTTCACCAACTACTTCTGAGATAGAGTTCAGTGTGTCAAATCGGAGGGCCTGTTGTCTGGATCTATGGCAGTCTCTATGGGGGTGCCACAGGGTTCAATTCTTGGGCCGACACTTTTCTCCGTGTATATCAATGATGTCGCTCTTGCTGCTGGTGACTCTCAGATCCACCTCTACGCAGACGACACCATTTTGTATACATCTGGCCCTTCATTGGACACTGTGTTAACAAACCTCCAAACGAGCTTCAATGCCATACAACAATCCTTCAGTAGCCTCCAACTGCTCTTAAACACTAGTAAAACTAAATGCATGCTTTTCAATCGAACGCTGCTGGCACCCGCCCACCCGACTAGAATCACCACTCTCGACGGGTCTGACCTAGAGTATGTGGACAACTACAAATACCTAGGTGTCTGGTTAGACTGTAAACTCAACTTCCAGACTCACATAAAGAATCTCCAATCCAAAGTTAAATCTAGAATCGGCTTCCTATTTCGCAACAAAGCCTCCTTCACTCATGCTGCCAAACATGCCCTCGTAAAACTGACTATCCTACCGATCCTTGACTTCGGCGATGTCATTTACAAAATAGCCTCCAACACTCTACTCAGCAAATTGGATGTAGTCTATCACAGTGCCATCCGTTTTGTCTCCAAAGCCCCATACACTACCCACCACTGTGACCTGTACGCTCTTGTTGGCTGGTCCTCACTACATGTTCGTCGTCAAACCCACTGGCTCCAGAACATCTATAAATCAGTGCTAGGCAAATCCCCGCCTTATCTTAGCTCATTGGTCACCATAGCAGCACCCACCCGTAGTCTGCGCTCCAGCAGGTATATCTCACTGGTCATTCCCAAAGCCAACACCTCCTTTGGCCGCCATTCCTTCCAGTTTTCTGCTGCCAATGACTGGAACGAATTGCAAAAATCTCTGAAGCTGGAGACTCTTATCTCCCTCAATAACTTTAAGCATCAGTTGTCAGAGCACCTTACCGATCACTGCACCTGTACACAGCCCATCTGAAATTAGCCCACCCAACTACCTCATCCCTATATTGTTATTTATTTTGCTCTTTTGCACCCCAGTATCTCTATTTGCACATAATCTCTTGCACATCTAGCATTCCAGTGTTAATACTATTGTAATTATTCTGCACTATAGCCTATTTATTGCCTTACCTCCATAACTTGCTACATTTGCACACACTTTATATATATTTTCTGTTGTATTTTTGACTTTATGTTTTTTACCCCATATGTAACTCTGTGTTGTTTTTATTGCACTGCTTTGCTTTATCTTGGCCAGGTCGCAGTTGTAAATGAGAACCTGTTCTCAACTGGCTTACCTGGTTAAATAAAGGTGAAATAAAATAAAATAAAATAAAAAAAGTGGGTCTTGCTGACATGTGTGTTTCTAATGAATGACCAGTCATCATTATCATAAACCCCAAGCCATTCTCTGTAGAGGCAGGTAGAGACGGCTCTTTCACTTTAGAACCCAGGGTTTTTCCTGGTGAGATTACAGAGCCAAAACTCCTTGTCCTGGTAGTGAAGTCTGCATAAGAAAGTACAGTGAGAGTGGATGAGTCAGCAGCAGTATTTATTTATGAGGAACCACAACCACCAGATGGTGGATAAATGAAGATGTCTTACAGTTCCGGTCTGCTTAAGGGTTGGCTCTCCAATAGGAACCAATGAGATAGCAGCTGGGTCTGGTCTGCTTAGTTCTGTATATGAACCAGAAAAAAATGAGGGAGTGGGATGTTTCGCTTCCTCTTCCGTCTCTGGTGTAAGTTACAGAGAGCCCCTGGCTCAGTCAATGACAGAGGGGATTTAAGACGGTGGGTGTCAAACAGTGGCGGTAGGTGCCGTTTAAGATGAGGGAGGATGATAATTTTTTTATGAACATTACCTTATTTCTATTACAGCATATTGGATGACTGCCATTCATATTTCATTCATATTTCATATTCCATATTCGACTTTAGATCAGCTGGCTAACTACCCTAAATATTCTGAAACAACATATTTCCTAGCCTGGTCCTAAATCTGTTTGTGCTCTGGCCAACTCCATTGCTCATTGTCAAGCCAAACATATTTGGTATAACAATGAGTGACAATGTCACGGCTTCCTCCGAAGCTGCCTCCTCTCCTTGTACGGGCAGGCTTCAGCGTTCGTCGTCACCGGCCTTCTAGCCACTGCCGCTCCTCTTCTCATCATTCCATTTGTTTTGTCTTGTTTTTTAAACACACCTGGTTCATATCCCCTCATCAGTCCCTGTATAAGTATTCCCTCTGCCCCCCTTGTCTTTGTGTGTGATTGTTTCCATGTGGAGGTGTCGATGGCTCGGTGGAGCATTATGTACTTTATCGCCGGGATATTCACCAGTGTGTTTTGTTTTCACCAGTGCGCTGTTAAGTCACACTATAGTTGTTTTACGCATTGCTGCGAATCGCTGTATTGGCCGAATAAACCATTATTCTATGATTTACACCTCCTGCGCCTGACTCCTTCCAAATCACCCGCTACAGAATCACACACCCAACACCATGGAGTCAGCAGGAGCGGGGAATATGCCTGGAGTCTTTGAGCGTGTCCGAGAGCATTCCAACATGTTAGCCAGCTTGCGCAAAGCGATGGACCGGGATCTCCAGGCCGTCCAGCGCCTGGAGAGGAGAGGAACCGACCCTGTGGAACCAGCCGAGCGACCGGATCCAGCCACCCACACCCCAGCACCCATAGGTATTCACCTGTCTCGACCAAGGGAATACAACGGGTTTCCTCCTGCAGCTGAACCTCTATTTCACCACCATCAGCCCTGCTCCATCGGATCGGGAGAAGGTGTCCGCCCTCGTCTCCTGCCTCTCGGGGAAAGCCCTGGAGTGGGCCAATGCGGTCTGGAGTGAAGGAGTAGACGTGTTGAACAACTACGGAGAGTTTGCTCGCCTCTTCCGGGCAGTCTTCGATCATCCCCCTGAAGGACGAGAGGCGGGTGAGCGTCTGGTCCATCTGAGGCAGGGTACGAGGAACGCGCAAGACTTTGCCTCAGAGTTTAGAACTCTAGCGGGTGGAACGAGTGGGCCCTCATCGACCACTTCCGATGCCGCCTGCGTGAGGACGTCCGAAGGGAGCTAGCCTGCCTTGGATACCACGTTGACCTTCATGGACATGGCCATCCGGTTGGACAACCTGCTGGCTTCGAGAGGACGTCCTGGAAGGGCCCTGCCCATTTCACCCCCCTTCAACCCAGATCACATTCCGATGGAGCTGGGTGGTGCAGCGATCCGGGAGAACGGAGGACGACAGATCCAGTGTCACTCTTGTGGCAAGAGAGGACATTCTTCTACACAATGTCATCAGAGTTCTGGAGGCGGCAGGCAGGGCACTCTCGCATCACCCCAGGTAGCGCAAACCCACACTCGTTCAGAGCCCTCTGCTGTGCATTTCACCATCCATGTCAACTTCCCTGATTACACGGTAGTTCCCCAGTGTAACGCGCTGGTAGATTCAGGCGCAGCTGGGACAGGTCTTTAGCTCTTAGTCTACATATTACATTGGTTCCCCTGTCCATTTCATTGCCCATCAAAGCACTTGACAGTCGACCATTAGGGTCAGATTATGTTAGGGAGGTTACAGCACCAGTCACTATGATTACGCAGGAGACCCATAGGGAGCAAATCACCTTTCATATTATTGAAGGCCCAACACAACACATCCCCTGATTACCCTGTTGTGTTGGGCCTTCCCTGGCTAGCACTACACGACCCCACCTTTTCATGGCCGCAGAGGGTTCTCACGAGGTGGTCGCGAGAGTGTCAGGGTAGGTGTCTAGCTGTTTCCGTTGGTGCGACCACGGTGGAAAGTCCAGACACTACCTCCACCATGCGCATTCCCCCCGAATACCTCGACATGGCGCAAGCGTTTTCCAAAAATCAGGTGACCCAATTACCACCCCATCGGGCGGAGGATTGCGCGATAAACCTCCGGTTAGACGCTGTGCCTCCAGGGGTCATGTACAGTGGGGAAAAAAAGTATTTAGTCAGCCACCATTTGTGCAAGTTCTCCCACTTAAAAAGATGAGAGAGGCCTGTAATTTTCATCATAGGTACACGTCAACTATGACAGACAAAATGAGGAAAAAAAATCCAGAAAATCCCATTGTAGGATTTTTAATGAATTTATTTGCAAATTATGGTGGAAAATAAGTATTTGGTCACCCACAAACAAGCAAGATTTCTGGCTCTCACAGACCTGTAACTTCTTCTTTAAGAGGCTCCTCTGTCCTCCACTCATTACCTGTATTAATGTCACCTGTTTGAACTTGTTATCAGTATAAAAGACACCTGTCCACAACCTCAAACAGTCACACTCCAAACTTCACAATGGCCAAGACCAAAGAGCTGTCAAAGGACACCAAAAACAAAATTGTAGACCTGCACCAGGCTGGGAAGACTGAATCTGCAATAGGTAAGCAGCTTGGTTTGAAGAAATCAACTGTGGGAGCAATTATTAGGAAATGGAAGACATACAAGACCACTGATAATCTCCCTCGATCTGGGGCTCCACGCAAGATCTCACCCCGTTGGGTCAAAATGATCACAAGAACGGTGAGCAAAAATCCCAGAACCACACGGGGGGACCTAGTGAATGACCTGCAGAGAGCTGGGACCAAAGTAACAAAGCCAACCATCAGTAACACACTACGCCGCCAGGGACTCAAATCCTGCAGTGAGAGACGTGTCCCCCTGCTTAAGCCAGTACATGTCCAGGCCCGTCTGAAGTGCATTTGGATGATCCAGAAGAGGATTGGGAGAATGTCATATGGTCAGATGAAACCAAAATATAACTTTTTGGTAAAAACTCAACTCGTCATGTTTGGAGGACAAAGAATGCTGAGTTGCATCCAAAGAACACCATACCTACTGTGAAGCATGGGGTTGGAAACATCATGCTTTGGGGCTGTTTTTCTGCAAAGGGACCAGGACGACTGATCCGTGTAAAGGAAAGAATGAATGGGGCCATGTATCGTGAGATTTTGAGTGAAACCCTCCTTCCATCAGCAAGGGCATTGAAGATGAAACGTGGCTGGGTCTTTCAGCATGACAATGATCCCAAACACACCGCCCGGGCAACGAAGGAGTGGCTTCGTAAGAATCATTTCAAGGTCCTGGAGTGGCCTAGCCAGTCTCCAGATCTCAACCCCATAGAAAATCTTTGGAGGGAGTTGAAAGTCTGTGTTGCCCAGCGACAGCCCCAAAACATCACTGCTCTAGAGGAGATCTGCATGGAGGAATGGGCCAAAATACCAGCAACAGTGTGTGAAAACCTTGTGAAGACTTACAGAAAACGTGTCATTGCCAACAAAGGGTATATAACAAAGTATTGAGAAACTTTTGTTATTGGCCAAATACTTATTTTCCACCATCATGTGCCAATAAATTCATTAAAAATCCTACAATGTGATTTTCTGGATATTTTTTCCTCATTTTGTCTGTCATAGTTGACGTGTACCTATGATGAAAATTACAGGCCTCTCTCATCTTTTTAAGTGGGAGAACTTGCACAATTGGTGGCTGACTAAATACTTTTTTTCCCCACTGTATATCCCCTGTCACAGGCTGAAACAGAGGCTATGGAGTCATACGTCTCCGAGTCCCTGCGTCAGGGTTTCATACGTCCCTCCACTTCACCCGCCTCCTCAAGTTTATTTTTTGTGAAGAAGAAAGACTGGGGTCTGCGCCCTTGCATTGATTTCCGTGCACTTAATCAAACTACCATTCGCTATAGTTACCCTCAACCCCTCATTTCCTCTGTTATTGAATCAATGCATGGGGCGCGCTTCTTCATGAAATTAGATCTCAGGAGTGTGTACAACCTGGTGCGTGTCCAGGAAGGGGACGAGTGGAAGACAGCATTTAGCACAACCACGGGGCATTATGAATACCTGGTGATGCCATACGGGTTGATGAATGCTCCTTCAGTCTTCCAGTCCTTTGTGAACAAGGTGTTTCGGGACATGCTTGGTCGCGGTGTGGTGGTCTACATCGATGACATCCTGGTGTATTCCGCTACGTGCGCCGAGCATGTGTCCCTGGTTCACAGAGTGCTGGGCCGACTGTTGGAGCATGATCTGTATGCCAAGGCAGAAAAGTGTCTGTTCTTCCAACAATCCGTCTCCTTCCTTGGATACCACATCACCAACTCAGGTGTGGAGATGGAGGGAGACCGCATTTCAGCCGTGCGTAATTGGCCGATTCCAACCACGGTAAAGGAGGTGCAGCGCTTCATTGGCTTTGCCAATTACTATCGGACGTTTATCCGGGGCTTTGGCAAGGTTGCAGCGCCCATCACCTCTCTGTTGAAGGGTGGGCCGTCCCGGCTTTGCTGGTCTGCTGAGGCTGACAGGGCTTTCAGTAACTTGAGGGCTCTGTTCACCTCAGCACCGGTACTGGCCCATCCCGATCCATCATTGCCGTTCGTAGTGGAGGTGGATGCGTCCGAGGTAGGGTTAGGCGCTGTCCTATCCCAACGCTCGGGCACCTCACCCAAGCTCCGCCCCTGTGCCGCCTTCTCTAAGAAGCTCAGTCTGGCGGAGCAGAACTATGACGTTGGTGATCGGGAGCTGTTGGCTGTTGTCAGAGCCCTGACAGCGTGGAGGCACTGGCTCGAGGGGGCGAAACACCCTTTCCTCGTCTGGACTGACCACCGTAACCTGGAGTACATCCGGGCAGTGAGGAGGCTGAACCCTCACCAGGCCAGGTGGGCCTTGTTCTTCACCTGGTATGATTTCACGCTGTCCTATATACCAGGCACTAAGAACGTGAAGGCAGACGCACTGTCACGGCTATACGACACAGAGGAGAGGCCCATAGATAACACCCCCATACTCCCGGCCTCCTGTATTGTGGCACCGGTGGTGTGGGCGGTGGACACAGAGCGGGCGTTACGCACAGAGCCATCTCCACCTCAGTGCCCAGCTGGGCTGCGGTACGTGCCGTCTAGTGTCCGTGATCATCTTATCTATTGGGCACACATGTCCCCCTCCTCTGGTCACCCAGGAATCGGCCGTACATTGCGCTCCCTGACCGGGAAGTATAAGTGGCCTACCTTGGCTAAGGACGTGAGGGTGTATGTCTCCTCCTGCTCGGTGTGCGCCCAGAGTAAGGCACCTAGGCACCTTCCAGCGGGTAAGTTACATCCCTTACCAGTTCCACAACGGCCATGGTCCCACTTATCGATTGACTTTCTAACTGATCTTCCCTCTCTCAGGGTAACACCACCATCCTGGTCATTGTGGACCGCTTCTCTAAAGCCTGCTGCCTCCTTCCTCTGCCCGGTCTCCCCACGGCCCTGCAAACTGCGGAAGCCCTGTTTACTCACGTTTTACGGCACTACGGGGTGCCAGAGGACATAGTGTCTGACCGGGGTCCCCAGTTTACGTCTAGGGTCTGGAAGGCGTTCATGGAACGTCTCGGGGTCTCGGTCAGCCTGACCGCTGGGTTTCACCCCGAATCTAATGGGCAGGTGGAACAGGTGAATTAGGATCTACGATTAAGACTATCCTACCAACGGGACATTAAAAACTGTAATATCTTATGTTTCACTGAGATGTGGCTGAACGACGACACGGATAATATAGAGCTGACTGGCTTCTCCGTGCATCGGCAGGACAGAGCAGCTACGTCTGGTAAGACGAGGGACGGGGGTGTGTGTCTATTTCTCAATAACTGCTGGTGCGCGATGTCTAATATTAAAGAAGTCTCAAGGTATTGCTCGCCTGAGGTAGAGTACCATATGATAAGCTGTAGACCACACTATCTACCAAGAGAGTTCTCATCTATATTATTCGTAGCCGTCTATTTACCACCACAAACCGATGCTGGCACTAAGACCACACTCAACGAGCTGTATAAGCGGTACCGGAGCGCCAAGTCTAGGACCAAAAGGCTCCTTAACAGCATCTACCCACAAGCCATCAGACTGCTGAACAATTAATCAAATGGCTACACAGACTATTTGCATTGCCCCCCCCCCCCCCCCCTCTGTTTTTACAGTGCTGCTACTCGCTGTTTATTATCTATGCATAGTCACTTCACAAATTACCTCGACTAACCTGTACCCCCGCACATTGACTCTGTACCGGTACCCTCTGTATATAGCCTCGTTATTGTTATGTAATTTTCTTGTTACTTTTTGATTTGATTTTCTTTACTTTAGTTTATTTAGTAAATATTTTCTTAAAACTGTATTGTTGGTTAAGGGCTTGTAAGTAAGCATTTCACGGTAAGGTCTACACCTGTTGTATTCGGCACATGACAAATACCATTTTATTTGAAATAGCGTTTGACCTTGTGGGGACTAACAAAATGTCCCCAGTTGGTCAAATTTTAGTTTGTTTACTATTCTTGTGGGGACTTCTGGTCCACACACACACACCTCAAAAACAGGTAACTTGAGTCTCGTGTTTTTTCAAACAGATTTATTAAAATTCCTTTCTGGGTAAAAGTCAACCTCTCTCCCAAGGTATTGCACACATTTAATGCCTGCCTGGAAAGGATAGTATTGCCGTCCTAAACGATTTGACTTCTAAAAAATAGACCCTATTTAGAAAATATGACATTTCGGCTTCACTCAGTAGCATTTCCTCTTATAAATAGATGTATTTTGTCATCCTTTCCTCAATCACACCATATATACAGACCATCAGGACCACGGAAACATAACACCAACGTTAGAACAGGGTGTTATCTATAGAGATAGAGGACTCATCTTTGTATCTGTGCCACTATAGAATCTGTGACAGCATGGGCAGTGCCATTGAAGTAGTCAATTTTCTTCTTCACGATTGACTGATCCCTCCTAATGACCCGGTTGGACATGACTCCAACAGGGTCACTAGGAGGGATCAGCCAATTAAGTTGGAAGTCCCACCCAGTTGACTACATTAAAATGGTGGAAGCCCTCAATGGCGCTGCCCATGCTAATATGGCCGTTTGGCCACTAGAGGGCTCTATCATTCTCTATGGTGGTATCCCACAAAGCAGGAGCAATGACTTTAGCTCAGCTGGCTAACTACCGTAAATATTCTGAAACGCCATATTTCCTAGCCTGGTCTCAAATCTGGTTGTGCTCTGGCCAGCTCCATTGCTCATTGAGTATGAGTGACAAGGAGTTGGGATGATGGCACAAACAGACTGGCACTCAGGCTACATATTTCCTAGTGCAGAGAGGTAATAAACACACTTGTTATGAGTATGACATTCTCTCAGTAGTTCCCATGCTAAACTTGAAACAGGTGAGATACGAACCAGAGAATTACGAATTATATCTCAAAGTGTCTCAAAGTAAGATGGCTGACATATTGCCTCCTGCTTTGTGGATTGCCGCCCTGTGTTATCAATCATGTGACTCAATCAGCATGTAAACAATCAATAGATTAAGCAGAAATTAACAGTGAACAGCAGAGCATTGGGGGGCACTGAGCAACAGATATAGATACATATACATAAATACACACAGTAGACTTTCAAGGGTGCACACTCACACCCTTTTACACTCCACCCTTAAATAGAACATCTTACTTACACACTTAGCAGGGTACATACTCACAAACGGGGTAGGAGGATGTTTTTCAGACCATGTGACCTGACGAGTTAAAAACTTTAGGTTCCAGTTAGATCCTATTACTAGGGTCCAGATAGATCCTATTACTAGGGTCCAGATAGATCCTATTACTAGGGTCCAGATAGATCCTATTACTAGGGTCCAGATAGATCCTAT
This sequence comes from Coregonus lavaretus, assembly GCF_964263955.1. Classification (NCBI taxonomy): domain Eukaryota; kingdom Metazoa; phylum Chordata; class Actinopteri; order Salmoniformes; family Salmonidae; genus Coregonus; species Coregonus lavaretus. Next base: position 29,063,969 of record NC_140024.1, on the reverse strand, counting down.
TACTAGGGTCCAGAGTTGTATTTCCTCATTAGGACACGTGGTCAGATAAAACTCCTGGCCCTACATTATGCTGAATACCTTTGCTGAAGGAGAGAAGGGAAAAAACCTCCACCCCCTGATGTGAGATGAGATGCACACAATTGGGAATTTTTGTGCATAGCTTTGAATTCAGCAGCTATAGAATTCACCTTATAACTGTGCCAAGGCCGCCATGACAGTCATTACCCAGGAGACACCAGGGGGTGCCAAAGGGAGCATTGAGCCATGGCCTGGTAGTGCCAGATTGAGCACACAGTGGGTTTGGTATTGGTGGGAAGGGTTGAGCAGCAGTGGGTTTGGTATTGGTGGGAAGGGTTGAGCAGCAGTGCAATAACATAGGCATCTTTACAAAAATAGTAGTGTGGGCTTTTCCCAACCTTCTCTCCTGAAATACCGTATCTGTGTCTTGCCAGACACCAGCATCAGTCTGAGTGGGGCATTTTCATCATGTTGTTGATGTATCATCTTAGACTTACACTAGTCTTTGTTCTCCAAGGTGAGATCTAAATGGGGTTACAGTGGACTAGTGTTTTTTTCTTGTACACACGTGAAAATGAACACATACACCTGCGCACACAAATGTGTTTCAAACAAACAAACACACACAAACGTCTTAGGCTAGCGTTCATGTAGAACGGATATGGCTTTCTGTTCCCTCTCAGGCTTTAACACATAACACACAGGATATTTCTGTTCCCTCTCAGGCTTTAACCCATAACACACAGGATCTTTCTGTTCCCTCTCAGGCTTTAACACATAACAGACAGGATCTTTCTGTTCCCTCTCAGGCTTTAACACATAACAGACAGGATCCAAACGGCACATTCTCCTGAGACACTCCAAAGGGTGCGTCTTAATAGTTTAAAAACGGTATTCTTCCCCTTGCCTCCTTCCCTTCATCTGCACTGATCTGACAGGAAAAGGATGGTTGAAAACAACAAGGTACGATCCACTTTCAGCAGTCCATTTCCTTTTCAGATCAGTGAGAACCAAGGGAAGGAGACGAGGTGAGGAAGCAAAGTAAGACATGAGACGCACCCCAAAAGCCCTCACTCTTAGGAAAACTCTGGATACTAGACAAAGACCTGCAGTTTATTCTGAAAGGTGCAACGTTTTGCAGAACGGTCCGGAAAAAAACACATTGTGAACTACATAGAAATTAATTGAGTAGAAGGGACATTCTTCTTTATCGTGTAGGAAACGGGCCATGGTGTCTGGTCTACACATTACATTTCTATCTGCAATGTTAACACCCCCAGCGTGAACTGAACTACATAGAAAAACAATGCGTAGAACAGACCTTTTTCATGGAGGAAACGGGCCTCAGTCTGCTCTATACATTACATTTCTATTTGCAATTTTCTATTGTTTTCACCCCCACGGCACTAGAGGGCGCCGGTGAGGCACATGAGGACAGCCACGTGCAGCATCAGCAGGTAGCCAAGGAAGAGGTAGCGCGAGCGGGCCCGTGACGTCAGCAGCTTGGAGCAGTACAGGCTCCGTCCCCGAAGCCAGCGCCTGCAGGCCAGCATCCCACCTTTCACCTGGTTAGGAGAGGAAGGGGTGGAGAGGAAGGGGTGGAGAGGAAGGGGGGAGAGTCATTGGTTGCCATTGGTCATCATACATGTGAGTGATGATTGGTGAGTCAAGAGGAACAGTCAGCCCTAGCCTGAGTGGCAGTCTGTTTGTGCTATCATGCCAACTCCTTGTCGTGCCAAACATGTTTGGCTTGCAATGACAGCAATGGAGTTGGCAAGAGCAAATAGTAGAATGAGGGTGCACACATCCAAAAACACACGTTTTAGCTTGATTATTTTTTAATGTAATTAAAAATGTTTTAGCCCTTTTTCGTGATATCCAATTGGTAGTTACAGTCTTGTCCCATCGCTGCAACTCCCGTACGGACTCGGGACAGGTGAAGGTCGAGAGCCATGCGTCCTCCGAAACACGACCCTGCCAAGCCGCACTGCTTCTTGACACACTGGCTTCCGGGTTAAGCGAGCAGTGTGTCAAGAAGCAGTGCGGCTTGGCAGGGTCGTGTTTCGGAGGACGCATGGCTCTCGACCTTCGCCTGTCCCTTCGCTTGTGGACTTCAGTGCACAACACAACTGCTGTCTGTGACCAGGCGCAAAAGAAAACGTATCCAAGCCAAACCGCTACACACCCTACATTATTGTCACCATATTAACGTTATAGTCAACAACCTAGAACTAACACGTTAGTAAACCCACAATCCAATCCATGTGTACAATCACGCAATACAGTGTACAGCAAGCAGATTAGCAGTTACACCAGCGGGCCACGGTGGTAATAAATTAATACAACCGAAAGCTTACCTTGACTTGGAAGAGTTGCAGTGTTGGATAACCTTAGCCAGCTAGCTAACTAACATAAATACAGTGAGGGAAAAAAGTATTTGATCCCCTGCTGATTTTGTACGTTTGCCCACTGACAAAGAAATGATCAGTCTATAATAAAGTCAAAAAAATCCAGAAAAACGCATGTCAAAAATGTTATAATTGTATTTGCATTTTAATGAGGGAAATAAGTATTTGACCCCTCTGCAAAACATGACTTAGTACTTGGTGGCAAAACCCTTGTTGGCAATCACAGAGGTCAGACATTTCTTGTAGTTGGCCACCAGGTTTGCACACATCTCAGGAGGGATTTTGTCCCACTCCTCTTTGCAGATCTTCTCCAAGTCATTAAGGTTTCGAGGCTGATGTTTATCAACTCGAACCTTCAGCTCCCTCCACAGATTTTCTATGGGATTAAGGTCTGGAGACTGGCTAGGCCACTCCAGGACCTTAATGTGCTTCTTCTTGAGCCACTCCTTTGTTGCCTTGGCCGTGTGTTTTGGGTCATTGTCATGCTGGAATACCCATCCACGACCCAATTTCAATGCCCTGGCTGAGGGAAGGAGATTCTCACCCAAGATTTGACGGTACATGGCCCCGTCCTTCGTCCCTTTGATGCGGTGAAGTTGTCCTGCCCCCTTAGCAGAAAAACACCCCCAAAGCATAATGTTTCCACCTCCATGTTTGACGGTGGGGATGGTGTTCTTGGGGTCATAGGCAGCATTCCTCCTCCTCCAAACACGGCGAGTTGAGTTTCACCCAGTTCTCCTCTGAATCATTCAGATGTTCATTGGCAAACTTCAGACGGCCCTGTATATGTGCTTTCTTGAGCACGGGGACCTTGCGGGCGCTGCAGGATTTCAGTCCTTCACGGCGTAGTGTGTTACCAATTGTTTTCTTGGTGACTATGGTCCCAGCTGCCTTGAGATCAAGATCCTCCCGTGTAGTTCTGGGCTGATTCCTCACCATTCTCATGATCATTGCAACTCCACGAGGTGAGATCTTGCATGGAGCCCCAGGCCGAGGGAGATTGACCGTTCTTTTGTGTTTCTTCCATTTGCGAATAATCGCACCAACTGTTGTCACCTTCTCACCAAGCTGCTTGGCGATGGTCTTGTAGCCCATTCCAGCCTTGTGTAGGTCTACAATCTTGTCCCTGACGTCCTTGGACAGCTCTTTGGTCTTGGCCATGGTGGAGAGTTTGGAATCTGATTGATTGATTGCTTCTGTGGACAGGTGTCTTTTATACAGGTAACAAGCTGAGATTAGGAGCACTCCCTTTAAGAGTGTGCTCCTAATCTCAGCTCGTTACCTGTATAAAAGACAACCTGGGAGCCAGAAATCTTTCTGATTGAGAGGGGGTCAAATACTTAGTTCCCTCATTAAAATGCAAATGAATTTATAACATTTTTTACATGCATTTTTCTGGATTTTTGTTGTTGTTATTCTGTCTCTCACTGTTCAAATAAACCTACCATTAAAATTATAGACGGATCATTTCTTTGTCAGTGGGCAAACGTACAAAATCAGCAGGGGATCAAATACTTGTTTCCCTCACTGTAGTATTCCTCTCTGAATCAGGTTGTTGAGTGGGCTAAATTAGCTGCATTAGCTAAGTAAGTGAAAGGTAAACTAAGAAAATTAAAAATACTACAAAATATAGCTAGCTCTCGCTCCCTCTCTCTCTCTGCTGCGTCTCCTTAATTTTTAAATAAATAAATTTGTTCAAAACTGTTCAACTATTGTCTTTCCCTCTCTTTAAATCAATTACTCACCACATTTTATGCACTGCAGTGCTAGCTAGCTGTAGCTTATGCTTTCAGTACTAAATTCATTCTCTGATCCTTTGATTGGATGGACAACATGTCAGTTCATACTGCAAGAGCTCTGATAGGTTGGAGGACTTCCTCCAGAAGTTGTCATAATTACTGTGTCAGTCTATGGAAAGGGGTGAGAACCATAAGCCTCCTAGGCTTTATAATGAAGTCAATGTACCCACAGGAGGACAACAAATAGCTGTCCTCTGGCTGCACCATGGTGTTACCCTAGAGGGTGAGGCTACTGTAGACCTTCATTGCAAAACAGTGTTTTAATCAGTTATTTGGTGAAGTGAATATATTTAGTATAGTTTTATCTAAAAAGGATCCCTTTTTTTATTTCACTATTTTTATTTTTATCAAATTCACTGAGTAGTATGGTCCTCCCATTCCTCCTGTGAGTAGCCTCCACTGGTCTGCATAACAGAGTCATGATATAGATTATATACACTGCTCAAAAAAATAAAGGGAACACTACAATAACACATCCTAGATCTGAATGAATGAAATAATCTTATTAAATACTTTTTTCTTTACATAGTTGAATGTGCTGACAACAAAATCACACAAAAATGATCAATGGAAATCAAATTGATCAACCCATGGAGGTCTGGATTTGGAGTCACCCTCAAAATTAAAGTGGAAAACCACACTACAGACTGATCCAACTTTGATGTAATGTCCTTAAAACAAGTCAAAATGAGGCTCAGTAGTGTGTGTGGCCTCCACGTGCCTGTATGACCTCCCTACAACGCCTGGGCATGCTCCTGATGAGGTGGCGGATGGTCTCCTGAGGGATCTCCTCCCAGACCTGGACTAAAGCATCCGCCAACTCCTGGACAGTCTGTGGTGCAACGTGGCGTTGGTGGATGGAGCGAGACATGATGTCCCAGATGTGCTCAATTGGATTCAGGTCTGGGGAACGGGCGGTCCATAGCATCAATGCCTTCCTCTTGCAGGAACTGCTGACACACTCCAGCCACATGAGGTCTAGCATTGTCTTGCATTAGGAGGAACCCAGGGCCAACCGCACCAGCATATGGTCTCACAAGGGGTCTGAGGATCTCATCTCGGTACCTAATGGCAGTCAGGCTACCTCTGGCGAGCACATGGAGGGCTGTGCGGCCCCCCAAAGAAATGCCACCCCACACCATGACTGACCCACCGCCAAACCGGTCATGCTGGAGGATGTTGCAGGCAGCAGAACGTTCTCCACGGCGTCTCCAGACTCTGTCACGTCTGTCACGTGCTCAGTGTGAACCTGCTTTCATCTGTGAAGAGCACAGGGCGCCAGTGGCGAATTTGCCAATCTTGGTGTTCTCTGGCAAATGCCAAACGTCCTGCACGGTGTTGGGCTGTAAGCACAACCCCCACCTGTGGACGTCGGGCCCTCATACCACCCTCATGGAGTCTGTTTCTGACCGTTTGAGCAGACACATGCACATTTGTGGCCTGCTGGAGGTCATTTTGCAGGGCTCTGGCAGTGCTCCTCCTGCTCCTCCTTGCACAAAGGCGGAGGTAGCAGTCCTGCTGCTGGGTTGTTGCCCTCCTACGGCCTCCTCCACGTCTCCTGATGTACTGGCCTGTCTCCTGGTAGCGCCTCCATGCTCTGGACACTACGCTGACAGACACAGCAAACCTTCTTGCCACAGCTCGCATTGATGTGCCATCCTGGATGAGCTGCACTACCTGAGCCACTTGTGTGGGTTGTAGACTCCGTCTCATGCTACCACTAGAGTGAAAGCACCGCCAGCATTCAAAAGTGACCAAAACATCAGCCAGGAAGCATAGGAACTGAGAAGTGGTCTGTGGTCACCACCTGCAAAACCAGTCCTTTATTGGGGGTGTCTTGCTAATTGCCTATAATTTCCACCTGTTGTCTATTCCATTTGCACAACAGCATGTGAAATGTATTGTCAATCAGTGTTGCTTCCTAAGTGGACAGTTTGATTTCACAGAAGTGTGATTGACTTGGAGTTACATTGTGTTGTTTAAGTGTTCCCTTTATTTTTTTGAGCAGTGTATATATATACATACATAATTTACTTCACTTCCATTCTTTAAACTGGTACCGGGCTACCTTCAGAAGAGTCTTGAGGCTTGTGGGCGTCCTAGAGCATGTATGTGTTGGTGAGAGTCTCACCTTTCCATACAGGGGTTATATTAGTGTGCAGCCCAAACTGTTCGGACTCTACAGTCAGAAGTTGGCAGATCAGCGGTACCAACTTCAGACGAGTCCTTTGACGCTTGTGGGGCTGGTGTAGCAAAATGGTGTTCATGAGAGTCTCATCTTTCCATAGAGTGGCCAAACCGTTCGGACGCTACAGATGTTTTCATGAGAAGACCGATTTTTTGAATGTATCATGTTCTGACAAACACTGCTGTAGCCTGGCCACCTTCCACCGCAGATGCGGAAGGCCTCCCCCATTGGCGGATGCGGTGGATTGAGATGCAGCCCATGCAAAAAACAGATATCTCTAGGATTTTGATGGGGATTTTTGTATTATGCTAATTAGATTTCCACGGTGTCGTCGACATCGACTCTAGGGGGTTAATTGAAGTTTTACGGTATGTGAGTGAGTAACACTGACCTTGCGTGTGACCAGGGGTTCGTTGGGGTTGAGGATGAGGGCCTCCCACTCCTCTTCTGTATCCAGCTGGATGCTGAAGTCTCTCTGGGTCGTCCTGGATGGACTGGAGTCAACACTGGAGAGAAAAGAGACTTGCACGTGTAAATTCAATTCAAATAACTTTATTCATCCCCGAGCGGCAATTACTTTATGCACGCGCGTCTGCAACAACAACCAAAACAACCCCAACATGACAGCCTACCACAGCGACAACCATTCACATCATTATCAAATCATCATGAACCGTTACCAGCATAACAACTACTGACACGTCTATCTAAAAAGCACCTGTGTCAAAGAGAAAGGGTCTATTCTCATTGACGAGAATTAAGGAGAATTTCGAGAGATTCTCGAGAGGTATCGATTCGTCGAGGGTGGGGGCTAAGGGTCTATTCTTATTGATGAGAATTTTGAGAGATTCTCGAGAGGTATCGATTCTCGAGAGACATTACTGTAATGTAAGTGACACTCGCGCACGACACTCACCCGACAGCTGCACCCCTCTAAGCAGGGCAGTGTAAACAGAATTGTCATATTTAAGACTTGTTTTATTGAGTTTTCACCTCAAATTGCAGTAGCAGCCTGCTACATTCTAAAATTATTGCTGTATCTTTAAGAAAGTGACGCTCAACAGTGTTTTTCCTCCCTTGGCTGCTCTGAGCCTCCGTCCAGGCAAGAAGCACGCAGCTGATCAACTCACCAGAGGAATTATCAACGTTTTCAGTCGCAATATAATGACTTCTGTGATATTGATAAAATGAAGCCTGGTTTGTTGAAACGTGACTTTAATACGCTGAAACTATACTTTTATATTCGTATGAGAGGGGTAAACATTCATGTTTGATATGCTAACGTTACTAGCTAGCATAGCTGACTAGCTGTATTATCTTACATTTACATTTTAATCATTTTAGCAGACGCTTTTATCCAGAGCGACTTACATGAGCAATTAGGGTTAAGGGCACACTAACAGATTTTTTTCACCTAGTCGGCTCTGGGATTCGAATCAGCGAACTTTCGCTTACCTGCCCAACGCCCTTAACCGTTAGGCTACCTGCCGCCCCTTGCAAGCTACATCTTGCAAGCTACATTTAGCTCATGTGTGTACGAAGGAGAAAATAAACCCTTTGTCAGCACACGTTTGTGAATTATTGTATTATTCAAGAGTGTAGCTAATATGTTTTAGAGGAAAAGTTGCTGGCATTGTTGAATAGTTTCAAAGCTTACTAGCTAGTCAGTGGCTATTGCGATACTGATATTTACGGTACATTTCGAGCTGCAGAGCAAGAATGTCACGTTGCCAGCCAAAACAAAAGGTAAGGCAAATTGAGAAGTTTATGTACATATTATGTAAATTGAAATCTCCTCACTCTGCCTCTCCTTAAATGTTCGTCAACGAGAATAGCCTCTGAGTGAATTTGTGCGTGTGTATTAGAGAGTGAGAGAAAGAGAGAGAGAGAGATTGTGTGTGTATGTTATTAATGGTCACAAAGTTTATTGGCTACATTTCCTGGTGTCTCCACTAATGCCAGTGATGGTGTGGACATTGAAGGCTGTAGTGAACATTGAGAATGCCGTGAGTCTAGACTGCTGTCTGGCATGACAATGAGTTGGCATGGTAACCCAAATAGACTGGCACTCATACAGAGTGTGAGAATACCTGTGTGTGTGTGTGTGTGTGTGTGTGTGTGTGTGTCCAGTTGTGGCAAATTCGTAACCTATCCCAGCACTACAGAATACATATTATCCTCCTCCTCAGACTACACCCCTCCCCTAGGCATGTCTCAACCCTGCATTAGTGAGTGTGTCACCTCTTGGCTCTGTCCTCGGCCAGTCCCAGGGCTTCCTCAGCTGCTTCCCTCCTGGTCCTCTCCTCAGCCAGACTCTCACTTAGCTGAACCACGCTCTGCTCCACCTCCACCAGCCTGGAACATACAGACACACCACACACACACACACACGCACGCACGCACGCACGCACACAATGTAGTCATTCTGACACTCCTTGTCAAGCCAAACAGTCTGGCATCACAGCATTCTCAACGTTCACTATGAAGCCGGATTTATGAGAGGTCACTATTTGGTTGTTGATATAAATTATATGAAGACTGCCAGACTGTTTAGCTTGACACTGACAGCAATGGTTGGCAAGAGCACAAACACATCTGGAAACAGGTTAACCATGCACGGACACAGGGAGCGAGAGAGAAAGAAAGAGAGAACGTAACAGAGAGAGAGATAGAGAAAGAAAGCGAGACAGACCAAGAGAGAGAGAGTTTGAGAGAGAGACTGAGACGAAGGGACGGAGAGAGTCACCTGGTCCTGAGCTCGCCGGCCTCCAGTGCCTCCATGTCTACCACAGCACTGCTCCTCTCCTGGGGAGCTCCCGGAGCCACTTCTACAGACACCGCCCCCTGCTGGACGGGAGAGCAAACAGCAGGACACTTGAGCTGATTCACTTCAGTAGGATGAGCACGTGTCCAACGTTATATACACAAGCAAACAAACATATCGTAACCTACTGAGAAAGAGTACCACCAGGCTATTATTCATGACAACACACACGCAGACAAGGATACACACACAGTCAGACACAGATACCAGACAAACACACACACACACTGTAGTCATTCTGACACCAGACAAACCTGACAGACACACACACACGACTTCTACCTGTGCAAGGCCCTGGTGGTGCTGGTTAGGCGAAGCCTGGTTCTCCAGCCAATAGCAGCGGTTCTGGGTGCCCCTCAGTGTCTGAGACACTGCCCTCAGCTGGGCCGACAAACCCCCTTTCTCCTCCACCGCCTGCTGCAGCTGGGATAGGGAGATGGGGAGAGGACAGAGGAGAGGATGGGAGGAGAAGATTTGTGTTGAATATGGTGAACTTGGTGCAAACTGTTTCAATACCTTTGCGTTAGTTTCTGTGTTCAGCACAGGTTGTTGAGCTGTGTGCGTGTTCACTACCTTGGCGTTGAGCTGCTGGCAGTGCAGATCTCTCTGCTGGATCTCATAGAGACAGCGCTGCAGGTGACTCTGCAGCTGAGTTCTCTCTGCCTGGAGCTGGGTCAGCGACGGGTCATCAGACACATCCTTCCCCACCAGGGCCATGGTCTCCTTCCTCTCCCCAGCCAGACGCTGGCACTCAGCCTCCAGCCTGCTCCTCTCAGACCTGGGGAAGAACAGAGGTCAGAGGTCATCGCCTCAACACTTGAGTGACCCACTGGTGGACACAGTTGGTAGTGTGGTTTCTTCAGTGGTCTCTGTTTAGTAGCGGACAATCAAGCTACTTGTATGGCTGCAGTAAGCATTGAACCACTACCGGGCAAAACAATGAAGACACATGGAGGTGTGGGTCAGGGGCGATTCCAATTCCATTTCAAATGCAGTCAATATAAGAGGCGTATTGAAATGGAATTGAGCCCTGGTTTGTATTGGAGATGGGGTTGGTAGGAGATCTGGCAGCTGAAGGGGATTGTCATCACGAGACAACTCATTTAGTGCTTGACCATGGGGACCTGCCAGGGCATGTGAGCGAGTGGGCCCTGGCAGGGCTCTGTGTGGGTGGGGAGACAACCTGATGGGACACAATGAGGACAGATAGATGGGCTGTCACCTGCTGGTGAGTTAAATACTTATTCTGGTGGAGCAACACAGTTTCCACTGTGGTATCTAGATGCCATCTGTTGCATAGCAATTATGTAATTTGCAATTTTTTTGGTGAAATGTGAAGAGGGGCATCCGTTCACCATTTACACTCAGGGGAATTGGCCCATATAATCAATTTTCTAACAGATATCAATATGAGAAGCATGGGCCTATGTATAATCATGGTAGCAGTTCAAAGGGAACACCTTGGAGATTATGGGGAAATTATCAGAACAAAGGTGAGGAGACAACATTTCACCTGACAAGACCCAATCCAAACATAAACCTGTTGATTTTATGTGCATTTTACATTTACTGTACTTTTCTCATCATTTGTTGATAACGACATCTGGAAATACTCGGTATACATTCAGTAACATGATAAGAATATTCACGCACAATTTGGGGTAGTTACCACATAAGACAAAAACATACAAGGGTTTGAGTGAGAGGTCTGACTGATGTCTCCAAGAGGCCACACACCTCTCCAAAGTGTGCACAGTTCCTAAGTGATTTCAATACACGTATCACTCAAAGAAAGAGCCTTCAAGCTGTGCAATTGAGGAAGTGAAGCAAGCACAGTGGTCGTTTTTGGTTTGGAACACAGCCCTGCATCCCCACCATTACAAAATTACAGTCCATTACAAATCGCAATCTAGGGCAGGTGGGCATGATCATTCTGTTGCCAACATGACTAGCCAAGTTCTAAAATACGATTATACCAGCGTTAGGATTTCCCAAGGCACTTCAGAGAAACACAGACATTTTGGTGAGCAAAGAGTCGTGAGTGCTTTCAGGTGCGTGTTCCACGGCTAATTTTCTTCACAATAAAGCAAACATTCTGCTTAGAACAACCCAGGGTATGATGCCATGTCATCCTGGTAATTCTACATAAACATAGAGATCATACATGTCCATAATGTGAATTTCTAAATGTGAAGTGCACATTTGGACTCCCGTGTATGTGGTTTGCTTGTATGACATCAAAGACATATTCATTATAATCCTCGACGTCTCATCTTTCAGAACACATCGAGTGCTTTCGATTTACAGCATTCACCTCACCAATGTGCAAAAGTAACCCAATTGGCAGAAGTAATACAATTGAATGGCCAACTCAAATCTTTCTAGGTGCAGTTAGGATCTTACCTCAGTTCAGCCAGCTCTGCCTGGTACCCGCTGACTTCTGTTTCAGTCTGCAGTTTGAAGGCCTGAGCCTGCTGCAAGGCGCTCTGCAGCTCATCCACCCTCTGTCTCGTCTCCTTCAATAGACAAAACAAACCATTAGAGAGACAAAAACAACAACAACAACAACGCACATTGAGGAGACTCATTTAAACGCTTAACTAAGAACTGCATTCCTGCGACACAACCAAATTGTCATGCTTGCACACACCAAAGCCATGACAGGTAGATTAGCTTTTTGTCTGGTCCTCTGCATGCTGTCAGCAAGTTCACACACAGCCAAGCGAAAAAAGCCTAAATCAAAACAAAACCAAATGACATCCAAACAACAAGCTTTGAGTCACAGCTGGTGACTTACCAGCCCATCTCTCCCAGTCTGAAGGGCCTGAATACCACTGCTTCTATGGCTATTTGACTCCCCCGTGTTCGCGATGTCTACTGCCTCTGGACCTAATCCTTGCCTGGACTCGAATGTCCTCTTTGCCTCAGCCAGCTCCTCCATCAGCCGGTCTCGGTCATCTTGGAGGCTGGCCATGGACCTGGAGAAGGCCAACACCTTACTGCTATACGTGTCATTTTCCAGGGAAACCCGTTGGAGCTGCCCTTCCTTCTCTGACAAGGCCACGGACAGCTCGTCTACCAGTGAAGTGAGCTGGGAGGGAGCATCTTTGCTCTCTAGAGCAGAGAGTTTCTGTACCAGGATGTGTCTCTCTTTGGTCAAGGTGGCCAGCTCTGAGGTGGCGTCCCCTAGACGTCTCTCCACCTTGTTCATGGCCCCCTGGGTCTCTCGGAGCTCCTCATCGTATCGGTTCCGGAGGATCTTAAAGTCCTCGATGAGCAGGTCGCGGTCGTTCTGCAAGGCGGCCATGGCTTTACCCAGAGACTCGTTCTGAGACTTCAGGTCCGTGCTTTGGACTCTGGCATTGGTCAGCAGCTGCTCTGTTTGTATCAGGTCCCTGGCCACCTCAGCCACCCTCTGGTCGGCAGTCTTACTCTCATTTCTCATCAGTTCGACTTCTTGTTCAAAGGCATCCAGTTCGCTGTTGTACTTGTCCTCTGCCTCTCCCAGTTTCTTCTCAGTCTCGCGCTCCAGGAGCTGCAGGCTGCCTTTCCAGTCGTCCGCTGCCACTTTCTGAGCAAACAGTTTTTGCTGGAGGTCGTTACATTCCAAAGCTTTGGCTGCCACGGCCTGCTGCAAGTCGGCAATCACTTTGCCTTTATCAGTTTCTTGCATTCCCTTATTCAGGGCCAATATGTTAGCTTCCAGATCAGTGACCCGAGTTTGAAGTTTGGAATTCTCAGCTTTTAAGGCATTGCTTGCCTCTCCCTCCCTCTCGAGTTCCAGAAGGGTCTTCCGGTTCTGCTTTTCAGCTGTGGCTTTTTGGTTTTCCAGGTTTTTGATGGCGTCTTGCTGCTTCTTGAGCAACTCTTTCAACTGGCTGTCCTTCAAGGACAAGACCTGATTCAAGTCCTCTCTATATCTGATCAGCTGCGCCCTGAGCATGGCATTCTCCGAGTTCAGATCATCCATCTGATGAAGGAGAGTCCTAATCTCGTGTTTAAGGCCCTTGGTTGCATTGAGGTCTCCTTCAGCTGAGCCCTCCTTGCCTTGCATTCCAGTCTGATTCCTTGCCTCAGACATCCTATATTCTGACATCAAACGCTCTCGCTCTGTCTGCAAGGAGACCATGGAGTTCCTGAATGTTTCCATCTGAGCAGCCATTTGTTCCTTTTCCTGAATGGACTTGTCAACTTTCATCTGAAGGGTTTTGACTTTGCTCTCCAGCCTTCTGAACTCCTTGTCAGCTTTCTCCCTTTCATAGTACAAGGCAGTTAGTCTGTCCTCGTAGCCTTCAACCTGGGCACGGTGATTGGCTTGCAGCTGTTCTAGATACCCTGACATCTGTCCATCTCTGGAGGACAGCAGAGAGGAGATTTCTGCATCTTTGTTCTGCAGGAGTGACTTCAGGTGCAGTGAAATGGCCTTCTGTTTCTCAAAATCAACCTGAAGCATGTCACTGTGAGACTGCGAGAGGAGTAGCTGGGACTCTGTGTCTAAAAGTGTATTTTCCAGCTGCTGGAGATCGAACTCCATTTTAGATGTGGAATCTACACTGCCAGTGAGATGTCTGTTCAGTGCACTCTTATCCTGTTCTAATCTCTCAACCTGCTCACTCAGTTCCTGCAACTGTTGATTCAGGAGCTCCACGGTTTCGTTAAGCTCTCTATTGCTGGCACCCATTATAAACAACTGCCTCTGCTGAGCTGTGGCAGCTACTGTGTAATCACCAAGTGCCCTCTCGAGCCTCGACTTGGTTACCTGCAGTTCAGTCACCTCCTTCTCTTTCACTCGAATGTCTTCAAGGAATCTCGTTATGACAAAGCCCTGTTCTAGAAGCTGGCTGTCCTTCTCATGCAAGGTATTTAGGAACATATCATTCCACTGTTTTACAGCATCGGCACCCTGAGGAGTGGAGGATAGGGCTGCTAACTTAGCCAAATTTGTGTCAGCCTCTCTCTTCAGAGTATTCATTTGTAAATCTTGAGAATCTATTTTCCTCTTCAATTCTAACACTACCTGATTCTCCTTCTCCTTGGAACCCAGAAGTTCCTCTATATGTTGCTGTAAAATTACCTCCCTCTCCATGTAAATACTCTTTTGCTGCTCAGCTACATGTTGTAGTGCTTTAGTTCTCTCCATGACCTGACATTCTGATTGATTGTTCTTTTCTGATACTAACTCAACCAATTTGTCTTTTTCAGAGCTAATGTTTGTCAAATCTTTCTTTGCCTCATTGAGAAGGGTCTTGTGTGTGGTAAGCTCAGCTTCAAGATGCCTCCTCTCTTCTTCTAGACAAGATATTCTCTTGGTCGTTTCCTTCAGCTCTTTCTCCACCTGTTCATGCGCTGACTCTGAAGCCTTCAGAGACCTTTCTAGGTCTAAAATCAGCTCCTGGTATTTGATGGAGTCATTTTGCAACTGATTGATTTCATGATGCTTTTCTTTCAGCAGTTCCTGTAGCTCCTTCTTTATATTTTTGGAGCCCTCGTTGCCTCTCTGGAACATTTTGAGTTTCTCCTCAAACTCCTTGACTAACCTCAGCTGTTGTTCCTCCTCCTCCTGGCAAACCTGAGTCGCCTTCTCTTTGCTTGCAGTCAATTGAGAGGAGAGCTGTGTGTTCTGGGCTTGGAGAACATTGACCGCCTCTGTCAGTTCATCAATTCTTTCAGAGTTTTTGAGGATCACCATCTCCAAATACTCATTCTCATTTTTTACTTTGTCCGAGATCTCTTGGACATTTTCAAGCTCCTCTTGTAATATAGACTTGTCGTCCTCCAAGATCTTGACCTTCTCATTTAGGCTGATGGTCTCTTGGCTGTGTCTGCTGATCATTTCTTGGAGCTCTGAGATGGCATCGTCTTTTTCTCCCAATTCCGCTTCATGCTCATTCTGCGTTTGTTTAATTCTTTCAGAGAGAGTTTCTTTCTCCTTTTGCATCAATTCATTGATTTCCTGTTGGGCAACAAGTTCTGTCTTCTGTGACTCAATCTGGGCAGTCAGTGAATTATTCAAAACGAGTGCATCATCTAGTCTAAGCTGCATGTTTTGCTCACATGTTTTTGATTCGGTGTGCCACTTTTCTAACGAAGAGCTTGCTTCTTTGAGTTCCTCTGCCAGACTGACATTGTTGAGCTGCATCTCTGTTAGCTTCCGCCTGAGCGCTTCTGAGGAATCTACAAGACTGTGGATCTCTGCTTCCAAATGGTTGTTTTTAATAGTCAACTCTTCAACTGTGGCTTTCTGCTTATCATCAAACTCAAGCAAGTCTATTCTGATTCTTTTATTCTCCTCCTCCAGCTCTTCCATTTTCTGCTGCTTTGCCTTAGTAAACTTTCTCATCTTCTCTTTAATTCTTTCATTTTCATCCTCCATCTCCCCAACTTGCTTCTCCAGATTCTCCCTCTCAGATTCATATTTGTGTGCTTTAAAGAGTGCTTCCTGCCTCTCTCTTCTTGCCCCCTCCAATAGTTGTCTCATCTTGTCCATTTCGCTACTGACATTCTCGTAAGCTTGTAAAAGGGACTCATACTCCTGTTTCAGCTCTGTGTGCTTAGATTTCCACTCCGACAACTCATCAGTCTGCGAGTCTTTCAGGGACTCAAGCTGACACGAAAATGCCTGTTTCTGTTGGGTGATATTTTCTATAGTGAGTTTGAGGCTTTCACAGGCTGCAGATAAATTGTGATTATCATTGATGATGTGATCATTCTCAGCAATGAGCTTCTCGTTCTCCTTGCTCAGGGATGATACAGAACTCTCCAGATCCTCTTTTTGTAGTTTCAACTTGGCAACAGACATTTCCAGTACAATGGATGAAGTCCCAATTTCTTCATTTTTAGCTGAGAGTATCTGCATTTGTTCCTTCAGAGAGCCATTCTCTTTCAAGATTTCTTTCCTGGAAACTAAGGCTGCTTGAAGCTTCCTGGTGAGAAGTGCTGTTTTGGTTTGGTTGTCCTGATCCTTTGCTTGGCTGGCATCTTCTCGAGACCTCTGCTGAAGCTCATCAACTTCAGTCCTCATCTTTTCCATGGCAACTTCGTGAATGTGAATCTGCCGCTGCAGTTGCTGTTCCAAGGCAGCAATAAGCTCTTCCTTTTCTGTGGCCAGAGCCTGAGAAATCAACAGGGCATCATCTCTTTCCTTGAGACTCATCTCATGTTCTTCAGGGGATATCTTAAGAGACTGGACCTCCTCCTTCCCAATAACCCCAATCTGTTCAGAGGATTTATCCTGCAAACCAGGTATCTTTTGAAGAAGAACCTCATTTCCTTTCCTAGCTTCCTTTAGCTGAGCATCCAGCATGGCAACTTCATCGTTTAATTGTTCTACGACCATGAAGGTGCTTTCTTTTTCCTGCTGTAGTGATTCCATGTGCAGCTTATGACTTTCCATTTCAGCCTGCAACTCTACACAATGTGACTGTGCTTTTTCAAGCTCCACTTTTAGTTGTTCCTTTTCTTCACTGAGTTGCTGTTGAGTTTCAGCCCAAGTGTTTTGGAGGATTTGAAGTTCGGACGATTGCTGGGCGATGGTGGTGAGTGCATTCTCCAGCTCTCCTTTCATTCTGTCCCTGTCCTCTATTAGTTCTTTGCTTTCACTTATAAATGTGTGTGACTGGGATTCTTTCTCACCAACAAGTGCTTCTAAGGCGTGTTTTAGCTCCTCCACTGTGGCTTGTAATGTGCCCAACTGGTTCTGCAGCACCAGGTGGTCATCTACCATAGTTTGTTTTTCCTGCTGGTGCTGCTGCTCGGCCATCTCTACTGCTTGTTGCTGTCTTGCGAGCTCTTCCATCTTCTCCTTTATCTCTGCATGGGCTTTTTTAAGTTGACTTTCTGTGCAGCTCATTCTCTCAGATAATGCTTTGGACTTCTGTTCCAGTGCTATGAGAGCTTTGTCCTTATTTGCCAACTCAGAGGACATGCTTTCCAGTTTGAAGTGAAGGGTTTCTAGCTCTGCTTGATATGATGAGGAGGCACAGGCTTGACTCTCCGTCTCTGATAGGGACATGTTGAGGTCTTGAAGAGTTTTATCCCGTTCCTGTACAAGCAGTCTCAGGGTCTCCAATTCACCTAGCTGAGAGACTGAGGCCTGACTGATTTCTTCGAATTCCTTGACCTTCTGGTCATAACTTAACTGGACAGCATTAAGGTCATTGGTCTGCTGACAGTGTTGTTCCAGGAGTGCTTTATAATCATCTTTTAAATCTGAGAGCTCTTGGGTGTACTTTTTCTCACTTTCTTGAGACTTCTTTATCGTCTCTTTTCGTGCCAGTAAAGCAGCTTGAGCCTTTTTCTGCATCATTGCCTTTTCTTGCTTCACCTTTGCCAACTTGTTTTCAATGTCAACAGCTGTAGCACTGGAGATTGACATTTCCTTCTTCCAACTCTCCTCGCTCATTTTCATATAATCTTGAAGCTTCTCTAACTTCAGTATCATACCACTTCTCTCCTGTTCAAAGGCCTCCTCTTTCTCTGACATGTTGGAATGAAGTTGATCAATGATGATGCTCTTTTCATTGAGATTACGCAATGCTGTTGTCAAACTTGCTTCTTGTTCATCTAGTTTCGCTTGCAAAGTTTGCATATTTATTTCTAATTGTTCTACAAGACTGTCTCGCACTGATAAGACCTTGGCCAGTTCTAGGAGTTCACCCTCTTTCTGAAGAACTTGCCGTTTAATATCTGCAACAATGTCTTCGTGCTCTTTTGTAGTAGCTTGAGCTTGTAAAGTGAGTTCTTGCAACCGATCCTGTAAGCCTGAAATCTCAATTCCTTTATTCACATTCTGCTCTATTTGATGTTCATGCTCCTCTAGCTTCTTCAATAGATCTTTCCTTACAACCAGGGCAGCTTGGAGCTTCTTTTTCATGACCTCTTTCTCTTTGGTTAACTTAGCGAGCTGAGTTTTGAGATTATCCTTTTCTTTAACCAAATCTCCATTCTCTGAATCCTTGGTCTCAATTTCACTTTGAGAGCGTGACAGATGAGCTTTGCTCTCTTCTAGTTGCAAGGAAATATTTTCAAGCTGTTTCATAGAGCTACTTTGTGCATTTTCCAAGCTTTCCAGCTGTGAAAGGAAATTACTATTTTCCTCAGCGTATTTCATCCTTTCGTTTGAGGCAGATTCAATTACTTGTGCTACTGAAGCATCTTTCTCCCTCAACTGTTGACTGAGACCTGCTAGCAATTCCTTCTGCTGACTTATTTGGATGGTCATGCAGCTGACCTGCTCATCTTTCGTTTGGATTTCACTAAGTAGAGCTGTCTGTTTAATACCTGCCTCTCTCCGAATCTCAGTCTCAGTTTGGAGCTGTGCATGAAGGTGCTGTATCTTTTCTTGCAATAAAACATTCTGTTGATTCTCACCTTGATAGCCCATTTCTTTATCATTAAGGGTACACTCTGTCCGTTTTAACAATTCTGAAACTTGATTTAATTCACCTCTCAAAGAATCTACCTCACACTGATGTCTTTCTCTCAACTGTTTGATCATAGTCTGTAGGGAGGCCTTTTCTTCCTCTAAAGCAACTAATCTATCAGACATGGTTAGTGACAATACAGATAAATCTTTGTCAGAACACTCTTTGCTGACCTCCAGTTGTCTTAACTCACTTTCCAGATCTTGAAGAGCCTGCCTCAATTCAATATTATGCTTGTCTTTTTCCTGAACAGATACTAAGATATTTTTAATCTGAACCCTGGATGCGGATGCCTCTACCTCTTTCGCTTTTAGCTGATCTGAACCCTGTCTAATTGCTGTTGTTGCCTCTGCCAACTTTTCATGCAAACTATCTAGGTCTTGTTTCAATGCTTGAACTTTAAAATCTTTTGACTTCATTACATTTTCAACACTTTTCAACTGCTCCGCAATGAGATTTTTATCCTGTGTCTCTCTATCCAGGACCGATAGCCACTCCTTCTCAGAGTCCTGAAGAGTTTGCCCTATCTTTTGAATGTCTGATTTCAATCCGGTGATTTCTTCACCTTTGACACTAACCTCAACCTGTAGTCTTTCCTTCTCAGCCACCATTTTCTCCATGACTTCGTTGATGCTGCTAGACTGCTGCTGCTTTTGGAAATGCAACTGCTCCTGCATTGTTTGTATCTGGCTGCTGTAGCTCCTGCCATGTTCATCTCTCTCAATGATGAGTTTCTGAACTTCTTGTTGCAGACATTCTCTTTCACTGATTGCTGCATCCAGCCGCTGTTGGTTTTCTTGCTTTGACAGAGCGATCTCCTCTCTTAACTTCTTATTTTGATCTTCTAGTTTCTGCATTTCTGACACTACGTGCTCTGCCTGTTTCACCTGGGCTGTGTACTGACTGTTAATGGCATGAAGGGACAACTCTCTCTGCTCAAGATTCTCTGTCAGTGCATTTACCTGAGCAGCCACATGCAAATACTGAGATTTGAGTCTCTCAATTTCGACAGTGAATGTTGAGGTGCTCCTTTGATGGGTAGCAAGGGCATCTTCCTTTTGTTTTGAAAGGTCGACATTGAGTGTTTGGATTTGCTGAAGGTCTTGACGCAGCAAGGAAGACTCATTCCTCAGCGCCTCTATGGTGCTTTCTGCTGCCTGAACTGCCCCGTTGCTGTTACTGAGGGCCTTATTAAGACTGGACATCTCCTCTGCCCTTTGAGAAAGCATCGTCCGAGCTTCCTGGAGCTCCTCTAAATGAGCAGCATACTTCTCCTGAAGATTTACAAAGGCACTTTGGTTCTCCTCGGCTGACTGGCTGAGGCTTGCAGACTTAGTGGAGAGTTCCTGAATCTGACCCTGCAGTTGTGACACCAACTCCGTGCTCTCCATGAACTGGGTTTTGAAGAGGGCTGCTTCATCTGCCCTTCTCTGCAGCTCCTGAAGGGCCTTTGACTGGTCCATAACGGCAGTCCCTCTTTCGTCTAAGGCTTCTTGAAGTCTTGACATTTCAGAGGACTGGGCACTGAGGCTACTATTGAGCTTTGAAACAGACTCTTTGAGGTGCGAAAGCTGCTCTTTTAAGCTCTCACATTCTGCATCTTTGGCTTTGAGTTTTGAATTTAGGCTTTTGCTAACAGCTGAGGAGGTGCTTTGGGCCTCAAGGATGACCTGGGCTTTCTCTTTCAGGGTCTCTTTTAACAGGGAGGACTCAGAGGTCAGGCTGTCAACTTGACCTCTGAGCTGCGTGGTGGAATCCTCCAGCTCTGAAACATATGTCCTTAAACTCACATAATCATCAACCTTCTGCTTAAGCTGTGCCTCTTGTTCTTCAAGCCTCCCACTGAGCTGGTTACTCTGTTCCTCCGCATTACGTAGATCACCCTGAAGCTGTTTCATGGTTTCAACATTTGAATTCAGCTGGGTTTTGAAATCCTCAGATTCTAAGGTGAACTTCTTTCTGAGCAGACTCAGCCGTTTCTCTGCCTCATGCAGCGATACATCTTTGTCTTGAAGGCTTTTCTGAAGACTCTGAGCTTGTGTCTGCAGCTCAGTGATGTCCTGGGTCATCTGACCCTCACCCTCTATTGACTTAGCTTGTAACTGCTTAATAAACATCTCCTGCTGTTTTAGGGACTCATCTCTCTGCTGCAAGGTCAAACCTATGCTATCCCTGTCTGAGCAGGCTGCTGTCAGTTGCTTTGTTAAATTAGACACATAACTGTCCCTGTTAGAGATCTCTGCTTTGAGAACTGAAATCTCTTCAAGTGTCTTGGATGCCTCTGTGACAGAGTTTTTGAGTTCAGCTTTTAGTCTGACATTCTGTTCGTTCAACGCTTGGATGTTGTCCCTAAGATCTAATACCTCAGCTTGCCTCTGTTCCATCTGCTGCCTCAGCTTGTTGCCATCTGCTGCGTAGTTCTCGAGAATGGTCTTCAGCTCTGTATTTTCAGACTCCAACTTCACACTGCTCTCGTTCATGACACCAAGCTGACTGCTTAGTGACTTCAATGACTCGTTCCTCTTGTTCAGCTCGTCTTTGTGGTTTTCACAGTCCTGTGTCATTTGTCTGAAGGTCTGTTCTTTTTCTTCCAGACGCTGAGTCAGTTGTGAGCATTGCCCTTCAAGTGATTTAGTCTCACCCTGCAGTTGATTAAGTTTATTCTGTAAAGAGCTCCACTCCTCTGCTTTCTGCTGCAACATGGTGTCTTTCTCCGTGAGCTCAGATTTCAGTGCGGTCCCCTGCTCCTCTAATAGAGCCAATGTCTCCTGGAGTTGCGACAACTCGCTCTGCTGGGCCTGTAATTGTGAGTTTTGATTTCTGATAGCCTTCTCTTTTTCGGTCATGTTGTTGTTCAGTTGATCAAGTTGGGTGTTCAAGCTGTCAACTTGCTCTTGTGAACGTGCAAGTGCCTCTTCACTCCCTCTAAGCAATTTGGTGAGATTACTACATTCATTTGTTTTCTCCAGCAAACTCTCTGAAACGGTCTGTTTATCTTGCTCTAGGACCTTGTTGAGTTCCTCTACTGCTACACTGAGATCATTTTTGTCTTTCAATAGCCCTTTAATAATTTTGCAGTTTTCTAAATGTTGCATTTCAAAGTTGGAAAGTTTATCTTGAAGTGAGTTCTTCTCCTTTGTTAATTCAGAAATGGACTCAGACTGTACAGCTAATTCCTGTTGCAGTTTCTGCTTCTCCTCTGTCATACTTTTCAGTTGTGAGCTCAGGTTTGTGTTCTGCTCAACAGTCACATTTACCCTTCTATCAAGCTCAGATGCGACCTGCATTTGCTGGGCAAGTTCCTTCTCTCTGATCTCATAAACAGCTCGGAGTTGTTGGTTTTGCTCACTCAGTGCCTGGATGTGACTGTGGAGACCAACCAACTCAGCTTGCCTCTGTTCCATCTCTTCCCTTAGCTTGTTGTTTTCTGCTCCATGGTTCTCCAGAATGGTCTTCAGCTCTGTATTTTCAGACTCCAACTTCGCACTGCTCTCGTTCATGACACCAAGCTGACTGCTTAGTGACTTCAATGACTCGTTCCTCTTGTTCAGCTCGTCTTTGTGGTTTTCACAGTCCTGTGTCATTTGTCTGAAGGTCTCTTCTTTTTCTTCCAGACGCTGAGTCAGATGTGAGCATTGCCCTTTAAGTGATTTAGTCTCACCCTGCAGCTTGGATAGAAGCTTTTTCTGCTGCCCAAGTTTATTCTGTAAAGAGCTGCACTCCTCCGATTTCTGCTGCAACACGGTGTCTTTCTCAGTGAGCCCAGCTTTCAGGGCAGTCTCCTGCTCCTGCAGTAAAGACATTGTCTCCTGGAGTTGCAACAGCTGGCTCTGCTGTGCCTCTATTTGTGAGTTCTGATCTGTGACAGACTTCTCTTTTTCAGCCATGCTTTGGTGGAACTGCTCCACCTGAGTGTTCAAACTGTCAATGTGTGTCTGTAAACGTGCAACCGCCTCCTCCTTTTCCTTAAGTGTTTTAGTTAGAAGACTACATTCATTTGTTTTCTCAAATAGACTCTCGGAAATTGACTGTTTATTTTGCTCCAGGACCTTGTTCAGTTCATTGGCTCTAATAATCAGCTCCTCCTTGTCTTTCAGAAGCCCTTCAATTAGTTTGCCGTTTTCAGAATGCTGTGTTTCGAAGGAAGAGACTTTGCTTCTCAGAGAATCCCTTTCATCTGTCATCTCTGAAATGGATTTCTCCTTTCCAGCTACATCCTGTTGCAATCTCTGATTCTCCTCTCTGAAGCCATTTGTTTGAGAGTTCAAACTGCTGTTAAGATCAAGAGCTGCCGTACATGTTTTATTAAGCTCATCTACAAGCTGCTTTTGAGACTTAAGTTCATCGGCCTTCTCCTTCAGGTCAGCTTGCAGTTGTTGTTTGTCAGTCTTCATGTTTTTCAAGAGCTTCTTCATATTCGAGATATTTTCCAATTTAACCTGCAGGTCTTTCGCCAACTTCTCCTTTTCAGAATCTCTGGCTTGCAGTTCCGTGTTAAATTTCCGTTGCTCGACTTCGGCCTCTTCCTGGATGGCCCTGAGTTTTTCCTCAAGAGAGGATATTGTCTCCAGTTTATGTTGCACCTCTGTTTTCAACTGTTCCTGACACTCTGTCTGCTTCTCTAGCTGTTTGGACAGGGTCTTAAGGTCATCGTTGTGTTTGGCCACCTCTGCGAGAAGCTTGTTCCGTTCCTCCTTGACGGATTTGAGTTCTTTCTCATATGTCTGCTCCTTATCCTGGAGCTGGTCTTTCAGTGTCTCGCTGGATGTACTTGCTTCCCTCAACTGAGAGACAAGACCCTCGGACTCCTGTAGTTTCTGGGAAGCAACAGTCACCTGCTCCTTTAGTGAAGAGATCTGAGTTTCGCACTCCAAGAGATGATTACGATGGCCCACGTTCTGCTTCTGGATCTCCCCGCGAAGTTCCAGGATGGTCCGCTTGTCCTCTTCCACTTGCTTCCTCAGGTCCTCCACCTCTACTGTCCTCGAATCCTTCTCCTCTTTGGCCTTGCTCAGCTCAGTCTCTGCATCCTTCAGATGTTCCACCAGCTCTGCCGTCCTGTTGTTCAGAGCCTGCTGGTCCGAGTTCTGAGAGTCTCTGATGATCTGTGCCTCCCGCTCCGATTTGGTGAGGGCTGTCTCGATGCGAACCAGGTCCTCCTCCTTGAGCTTGATCTCCTGCTTCAGCACCATGATCTGCTCTGCGTGCTCTGCCATGTTGCCCGAAAGGGCTAAGATCTCCTTGTCCTTGTCTGAGAGGACGTCTCTGAGGTTATCGATCTCCCGTTCGCAGCTCTGAAGGTCGTGGATCAGCTTAGCCCTTTCTTCCAGATGTGTGGTGTTCAACTTGTCCAGTTCATCGTTCGTCTGATCCAGGTCGTTTTGAAGAGTCTCTATTGTGGCCTCTTGTTTCTGTGTCTACGGGTTTGGAAGAAATACAAATATGTTACTGGAGGCAGAAATCTTCTACAGTACTGTCAATATCATTGCTATTTAATGAGTGTGAAGGTAATAGTTTGCCTAAACTATTAAAATCGGAGCTAAACCAGAAGACATCGCTTATCTGCAAAAATTCTAACCTCAATTCCAATTTATATTTATTTATATTTCATCACAGTAAGTAAGCCATGGTAGTCATATCCTGAAAACCTTACCTTCTCTTTAAGCACACTCAGCTTATGTGTGAGATCTGCAACCGCTGTCTTCAGTTCTGAACACTGTCTTTCAATGGTATTGCATTTTGTGGAAACTTCAGTGAGCTGAAAGATGAAAAGGTGTCATATTTATGACTTACTATAAAACAGATTTGACTATTAATTGACCGCCAAAACAGGCTACTGTCCTTACATTGTCCTCAGACTGAAGCAGCTTGTCAGAGACCTCTTTGTGCTTCGCCTCCTTTTCCTTGAGAGAATCTCGGAGGCTGTCGATGAGCTCCAGTTTCTCAGAGGTCTTGACTAATGTGTTCTCCTTCTCTATAAGCGACGTTTCCAGGCACTCTTGGGTGTCGCTCAGTCTAAAAGGCATCAAAGAGAAAGTTGAAGTTTAAAGGTTACAAATGAGGACATGGTGATAATCTTACATTCTCCAACAATAGCACAAACACATGATCATCAGTGTACAACTTTACCCATGCTTGATGGTATTTGTTTATTAATAACTTGCATATGACTGCAGTATGAAAAATGTATGCACCCACTAACTGTAAGTCGCTCTGGATAAGAGCGTCTGCTAAATGACTAAAATGTAAAATGTTAACTGCATGGAGTTGGACTATTCAGTACAAAAACCTTACAATCCTTTTACCCTTAAATGAGTACCGCGCTCTGGATATACATTTGGGAAATGAACCGGTTTACTAGTTATTTGTGTGACCCGTGACCTTTTTTGGTTTAGCACATTGATTGAGGATGAATTGTGTGGGCTTACCCTTTGAGCTGCTCGTTGAGGCTGGCGACCAGGAGCTGGTGTTTCTCTGCATCCCTGCTCTGCTGGCTCCGGAGGCTGGCCAGTTGACCCTGTAGCCTCTCGGACTCGTTCTGTGGGGAGGGGCAGGAGAGGGAAGGTTTAACATGGTTTGGAGAAAAGCTCAGAGTAAAGCCGGTAGGAAGCTCACCATCTCACTGCACACATATTGCACCAAAATAGTTGTACTCCCTTTCTTCTATGCACAGTCTTAGGTTTAGTCCAAACAACACAGCATAAAAGGAACACATTTCAGCTTTCACAGGACATTTTGGCTTAGTATCATTTCTATTATCTCTCTTGACTTTCTTAGGGTGAAAAATGCTTTGAACTTGGCCTGATTAGAATTGTCATATACTTTTGTATGCTCCTTTTATGATGAAATCAACCATCCATGTGAGTTTGTTCTCCACACCCAGTGAATTGGTGGCCAAAATATCCTCAACATAGCACTCGCTTATTAGAAGACTGCTCACAAGCCGTGAACACAGGACAGTGGGTTTCCAAAACAAACAAGCCAAAGGATTAGCCTTCACCGCCGGAGGTGTTCTCTCTAGCGCACACAAACACTAACACACCTGAGAAACCCAAAATGGCCGCCTTTCTTCATCTACATCAAACGTCACCTGTGTTAGAGGGGTTTGTTACAAAATCCTAGTCCTCGGGAGGAAACATGCAATTAACTGAATAGTACAAATTAATTCAGTAAATAGTCAATCCAAAAGCAAAGGCAAAACAAACTCCCAAACACAAAGGAGAATTTATAAGATGCAAAATGTTAATAATGGGAGCAGCTGACAAAGTTACAATATACTGGGTTAGATTTCCACTACCTCAGGAACTGGCACAGGTAAGTAAAACCCAAAGTCAGTTGTGTTTGTGTTTTGTGTGTTTCTTTTTATTAACAGACCAGGAGGTATAGGAGGGTATGAGCGGGTCATCTATGGTGAGTGGTATGGAAGTGTGAGAGGGGAGTAAGAATGGTCCCTTAAGTCAGTGGTTTCTAAAATGTGGGGTGCCAAAATGTGTAGAATTGCAGGAAATAAGATTTAAACCTGCAAAATGTTCGCTCTGCCAACAAGAGCTGTGTGAACAGTTTGTGTCATGAACAGTGCTTGTGCCCATAGAAACAGACGTGGGGCGTGGGATGTTCCCCAATGCTGGAAGTGGGGGCCTGAGGGAAAACATTTTTAGAACCCCTGCCTTAAGTGTCTTTATGGAGGCTATCTTGGTACAGTGTGTCATTCTGCAAGGTGCATGTGGGTCTGATAGCTCTCCAAGGTGTGAGATATGAGGGTCCAACCAGGTCTGTGAGACGTGAGAGTTTACCTGTAGCGACTCGATGCGAGCCTGCAGCTGCAGCCGGTCCTCCAGGTCCTGACAGCGGTCCTCCAGCTCTAGGATCTGGTCCTGCAGCTGGTTCCTCTCCAGCTCCAACTCCTCCACTACCGACCGCAGGCCACCTGCCAGGGCAGTCGTATCGACAAGAAAGAGACGATCAACTCAGTGGTTGAGAAATCTGGTAGTTATCCATCATCATCATCATCAAAAACAATAATTAGCGAAAATGGAGGCAAATTGTAATCATAGAAACTGCACTTTATTCAGTCACAATTGAAACATTTCCATGCAAACATATTGTTGTGATGGATTACAATGTTTAGGATAGTTGGCCTACTACTTGCCCCATGCAAGATCAATGGTTTTTGGACGTAATTTTGTTTTGTTTTGTCCCATTAAAAACCATTAACATTTCAACACAGTGAATGTGTCAAACACAAGGAGATGAGAGGGGGAAAAAGAAGAGACAGGGCAAAACAGCAAAAAAGCCAAACACTTACCACGGACGGGGGAAACTCTCCACCTACATTCATATGAACTGACAAGAGTTCAATGCATTCGACATGGACCAACATCGTAGCGAGCCAAATACTAGCCAGTTCAACCAGCATGCACATGTTCAAATAATAAGCACCTCAACTTGTGATGAGATAACACAAAAACCCACAGATGAGTCAACCATAGGGAATGTATCCACTCTGGGGTTGAATGTGTTAGACTGGAGAGAAAAAAACACCCAAATTTAAAACACCAAAATGGCAGAGTGTTAGGCCTACGTTGACAAAACGACAAAAAAAGTCAACCCAAATGACAACATCTCAAGCTCCCAAAATGGTGGTGGGTGAAAAATACACAAAGGCGACAACGTGCATGCTAGCGTAAACTGTCTAGCGGGTCTCACACCTGTGTTGGGGGAAGTGTACTCAGGCCACCAACCTCCCATGTTCTCCCCCTCCTCCTCCATCGGGGTGGTGCTCTCAGATCCGCCACTGCGCGGGTCCTGGTGGAACGCCTGCTTGCCATCAAACTCAAAGTCCTCCTGCATGGGGGTGGGGTGACAATACGCATTCTAGTCTAGTGACTGAAGTACATTTTGTCTGGGATGTTACAGAGGATAGCGTACAAATCTCACGTCAAACAGAACTACAGTAACATTTTATCTCCCACATCTTGTTGGTATACTGATCATCTACAGGCATCCTTGCTGGCCGTGACCATGTGACCACACTCTCAGAGGGTGGCTCAGGGAGGGTTGGGATATGCAAAAATTCACACATGCGTATTAATATACACTTGTACTTGAAATAGGACACATATAAGCACCCACCAAATTATTACTATTGCTACCTTATTCCTTCCCAGGTAGCAATTCCCAGCTGTGAACTCACCCTCACACCCCCCCTCCTTCTACCAACTCACTCACCCATCTTGCCACCTCCCGTCCCCCCTCCCCCCTCCATCATTCATTCTCCCCATCTTACTCCGTACCTGCAGGCTGTGTTGGTGGGCGGTGCCTCCCAGCTTCTTGCCACCCCTATGTAGCCCTGTGAGTCCCCGGGCCTGCACCAGCTCCTCCTCCAACTCCTGCTGCCGGCTGGCCAGCGCTGGATCGGAGCAGCCGGGAAAGAACCAGTCATCCTCAATCAGTTTTGTGCCACAGGGAAGGGGAGGGAGCGATGAAGGGGTGTGTTGATGGGTTACAGAGTTGAACCCACAGAGATGCATTACAGGATGGGGGTGGGTGGGGAGGGAGAGGGAGAGGGAGAGGGAGAGAGTGGGTGGTTGAAGAAAGACAGATGACACAGGGAATGGAGGGAATGAGACAGAGAGAATGGATAGGGAGAGAAGTGTGAGAGAGAGGGCGAGACAAGAGGGAAAGACTGCAAAAGAGCATGCTCACCCAACGGATGAACACACAACAGCAGCATTGCACACAAGCAAACGTGCAGCCTCACTCCACATAGAAGAGAGAACGGGAGCTAGAGGCACTCCAGACTCCTGGGAGCGTGTGTTCTTTACATACGTGTGTGTGTGTGTGTGTGATGATTTTCCTGAAAGCAGCGTTTCTGGTCAAAGCCATGCACAACTAACAGGGAGGGAGACAGGCTGCAACCAAACACGAGGAGGACGGAAGGGGGGCGGGCCGGGGCGTCTGACGTTGGTGCGACTGTCTTTACGGCTCAAGGAGACTGTACTGCAGCAACATTTTGGTGATTTGGCATACTGGAAAGCAGGGAGGTCACAGCCATTTTGGTGATTTGGCATACTGGAAAGCAGGGAGGTCACAGCCATTTTGACTGAAAGCTGCCCACATTGTGATTGGACCGTGATCAGAGGTCACTACATTTTTTATTATCAGTGGTCACTAGTCAGCAATTGGACCATCAAGGGGAAGGGGAGGGGGCAGCAATCACATGTATGTCAAATTGATCAATCAGGGCCAACAATGTGCACAAAACTCATTCCCATCTGTTTTGTGATATCAGGTAGATAGGAGGAGTGGTGGGGGAGGTCTAGCTAAAAGCAGAGAGTGACAACAGAGAGAAGGGTTTCATTGGGTGACAGAGAGAAGGGTTTCATTGGGTGACAGAGAGAAGGGTTTCATTGGGTGACAGAGAAAAGGGTTTCATTGGGTGACAGAGAGAAGGGTTTCATTGGGTGACAGAGAGAAGGGTTTAATTGGGTGACAGAGAAAAGGGTTTCATTGGGTAAGGATTGCAGATGTGATAGTGCAAAGTGATCAATGTAGCCAAGCAAAATCAAAATTGTCATTTTGAATTGGAATTCCAATGAATCTCCTTGAACGAACTGATATGGCATTGACTCCATATAATTTATTAAGTGATGAGCAATCATTGAATGGACATGACAATATTTAAATTGACAGCCAGTTGTTGTTTAGATGTTAAGATGAGCTCCGGAAACCAAGTTTGAGTAGGAATGCACCAATCAGATATTGCAACAGTTAGCTACTTCAACAACTAAAAGCAGCAATGGTGGCAGCGTTACAAAGGCAAATGACAGCAATGAGGTTAGCAAGCGTTAGTAAAGATGGATAGATGATTGGAGAGGACGAAAGCGTTGAAAAACAGCACCCCTTGCAGTGTGAGAGCGTGCATGCATGTGTGTGTTTGTGTGTTTGTTAGGAGAACACCTAAAGCTCCCTCAAGCTATTATGTCAGTATATTATATAATTCCAGTCCACTGTCAACATCATCTGTCAAGTAACTATGCACACAATGACATCACAACTGTAGCCTAGAATTTTCACTTTAGTGTTATTAGTGGTTTAGATACAGCCTCATTTTTCTATAGATTAAACAATAAGGATATTTCATTATTCTATTAGAGGAGAGTCCTCTTGGGCTCTTTTGATTGGTTTATTTCTTCTTTATAAACAAGATCATTGGTTAATTTCTTTTTTTATAAAGAAGATTTACATTTACATTTTTAGTCATTTAGCAGACGCTCTTATCCAGAGCGATTTACAGTCAGTATCATTGGTTTATTTATGTTTTCCATATAAGCACCGTCCTCAGTTAGTCCTAATTCCAGTGTTAGCGTTAGCCTTCCCACCACCATAGAAGCCTTGTCATTTTGTTGTGTTAATATGTTTTGCAGATCAGTTGTTCAAGGACAGCGTCATTGTGAAGTCATAAAGGAGTCCGAAGGGGCAGGGAAAGTTGGGGGAGGGAGAGACGGAAGGAAGGAGAGAGGGAGGGGAAAGTGGGAGGAAAGGAAACGGAAAAAGAGAGGTAGATACAGAAAGAAAGAAACACTACATGGAGGAGAAGGATGGCGGGACTAATGAAAAGCACAGGCCTCCACTGTACTGCCCCCAATTTACCCCGGAGGAGGTGAAAAGGATCCTGGGAAACTGAGGACAGTACAGTGGGGGCAGGCCTTCGCTGAGGGGGGAGGGGCCTGCATGCACAAAACTGATGGGAAACAGGTTCTCGTTGGCTGCCCCCATCCCAGGAGCAGGGAGTGGAGGAGGAGGGGGGTGGGGGGCAGGACATGGTGGGAGGGGTGGGGGGGGCAGGACCAGACCAAAAAGCTCGCCGGGGACAGATGGTTGGAGGAAAAAAAATGAAACAAAAAATAAACATGCTCAGTCGGACAGTGAGGGGCTCTCAAACAATAACAACAACAGAAGACATGTTGAACTTTAACAGATAACTTGTCTCTAGAATTGGGAAAGCGATGTATGCTGTTTGACAGTGTTAAACAAAAGGTTTGGACGGAGTGGTAGCTGTGTACTATGTGTCGTGGAGGGAGGCGGTTTGGCGGCTGTTGGGTGGTACAACTGTTGCATTTCGGTCTGAGGTGAGGTTTAGTGTCTGTGGTGTGTTGTGTCACAGTGTGTCAGCCCCCTGTGGTAGGGCCAGTGCGCCCTGTGTGTGTATCACCCCCCAGCGGTGGCGGTGCCCTTACCCTCTCTCTCCTCCTCCATGTGGCTCATGCGCAGGGCCATGGTGGCCTTCTCCTCGCGGGCACGGTCCCTGGTCGTCACAGCCTCCGACACCATCTCCTGCCAGTCCAGCACCTGGCTCTGGGCGTCGTCGGCGCTGCCCGACTCGCTGGCCTAGTGTATATGGGATCAGAAAGACATGAAAAGTATTATATTGGTTTGGGGGTAGAGTAAGTATTGGGTCCAGAGATAAGGGCCAGGGGGCGTTCACTTATTCTCAGACAGAGATTACTCAACATGGGAGAATGTGGTGTTTGATTTCATCTGAGGACAAGTGGCTTTCCATCAGAGAAGTGAAGTTGTCAATAGGATGGCTGTGTCTGATGTGTTTGGTGTACCGTGCCAGCAGGGTTTCCGTCAGGAAAATATGATGCCGGACATTTGACCGGCAGCATTTTAATTTACCGGACCCATTTGCATTGGGTGTATAACCTGATTAGAGCGTCCACCCACAGTGCTCAGAATGACAGAAATCAAATTTAGATTATGGTAATTCATTTTAACAGAACATGCAACTCGAGGATGTATTACCGAATTGCAATGTGCACTTTGAAGATGTTAGAATAACTGTCCACATTTACTTTTCCTCAGTCAACAAGACGAGTAACGAACAGCAAAACCACTAGCCTATGTCAATCTACTATCCCCCATAGTAAAAAGGTTGACCTATTCTATTGGTCAGCTTGTCGTTCTGTGCGAGAAAGAAACAGCCTATTCCAAACAGACTCCGGGACAGTTTGGAGGCTGATGCAACAGATCAGAACGTTTAGCTTAAAATGTTGATAAACTATTATTTCTTCACATTATAAGTGCAGCAATGTGTACAAGGCAGTAGGCTACACACAAATGTTTGTTCCATAATGCAGTTAGCAGGAAAACACCACTGTCAAAAGCGCACCGCACATGCAAGCGGTTTCACAAGACAGAGATTAAAATATTTGTTGGAAATTTAGGAGGGGAGATCTAAAGATGCAACAACTAGCATGGGTTGCTAATATGACTAGGATTGAAGTCTGTCTACTGGACAATGAAAGAAAGTTGATTTGAAAACCAATAGAACATGAGAGAAATAGGCTGCTGGTTTCAATGGAATAGGCATATGGAAGTCTTTATAAAATACTTTTGGCTAGGCTCCTTTGATGCAAGGTAAGACATGCCTCATAATATGAAGTAAAAAGTTCAGGGTTTTAAACAATTAAGAATATGTTTTCAAAATGCCTGCTGCCTCCAGCTCATTGCAAAGTGGTGTGAGACACGCTGAAGCCTTCCTTCAATTACCAGTTGAGAAATAAAAATAGTAGCTATTTTTAATCGTAGCCATCAAAACTGTTTTTAACATGCGATTGCATTTACAATTATTGGCCTTATAAAAGCACAGGAGCTGTAGCAGCAGCTCTCGCGCTGTCTGACAGATTTTTGCTCAAAGGCTCTGTATCTGTATGCGTTTGATAAATAAGATAGTCGTTATGTAGCCTAACGAAAACACACTAAATTAAGCAAACTAACCTATCGACCGATAAGCATGACCGGTCAAATGTATTTCCAGCGACTGTTATTTCCATCAATCAATATGCTAAAAATTCTTATTTTGCAATGGGAGTTTTCTTCTCCTGGACAATTTTATTTATCGACTTTCCATTTTTTGGGGGGACAAAAGTCAGCTATTACTCGTTAACGGAAACCCTGCGTGACAGTCAAGGTATGCATTTATAGATGAACACATCTTCCCCTCACTGTTTTACTCAACATTGACTATCAATGACTAGACAACACTACTGCACTGCATGCCGCGATGTAGGTGGTACTTCCTCGTTGTAGTGCATGTTGGGGGTGCCGGCTGGTGGGGTTTGAAGTCTGACCTGAGAGGCGGCCCTCTTGGTGACCTGCTCCAGGTCGGCGGCCATCTTCCTTTGCTGCTCCTCGTACACCACCAGCTTGGCCTCCAGCACATCTACATGAGGACAGAGGACATTTTAACCACCTCCAGCACATCTACATGAGGACAGAGGACATGTTAAACACCTCCAGCACATCTACATGAGGACAGAGGACGTTAGAGACAGAACACACTGTAGACAGATCCTGAATAACACGCTGAAGGTACATTGACAAAGATCACGCAGATCCTGAATAACACGCTGAAGGTACATTGACAAAGATCACGCAGATCCTGAATAACACGCTGAAGGTACATTGTCAAAGATCAAACCTCACAAGTGACCAAAACAATATACAGATGTACAAGACTGAAACAGATCACTTGTAAACATGGGGAGCCGTTACTAATTTAGATGGGTCTACAATCCTCTTGTAAATCACCACCAGACTACACAACGATGAGTTGCAGTACATGTAAATAGAGAACATCTGCAGTAGTAAGCCCCTTTTGTTAAAGGGATAGTTAACTTTGAATTATTTATTTTTCTAGCGTTGCTGAACTCTCCATAAATGCTAGCCAGGGGGGTTTGCTAAATACTCAGTTAACACATTTTTAAATGGTTATAAGTGACAACACCCTGGGGAAGTCCACAATAAGATAACACTTACAAAACTAGCTAGCACAATAAGTTCATTGCACCATGGTCCAGATAAATGTAGTCAGGTGATTGATGAAAGTTGAAGACTCTCCTCACCGTTCTTGGCCTTGATCTCGTCATACTGCTCCAGCTTCCACAGCGTCTCCTCCCGCTCCTCCTCCAGATCCGTGATGTGGCTCCGCAGGGACGTCACGTCAGGGCCCACGCTGCCAGACTGGAGGAGGGACAAAGTTCAGAGGTCGAGGAAAGCTCAGCGCAACATGTCTGGTTGTTGAATGAGACTAAACGTGTACGACATACATTCAGGGCAACATTTTCCCTCTCCCAAAAACACACGCCCTCTGAGCATACTAATCGTAGAAGTCTAAATAGACCATTGTTACAGAAAAGTTACAACATTGATCACGCTGCAGATTATAATTGACTCATTCCGCCTATTTAAAATGTTCCAGTTAGTTTGCTAGATATAACTGAATCTCTTACCTGGCTTTTCCTCAGCTCGTCCTCCAGCTGTCGGATACGAGACTTGGACCAGGCTTTCACCTTTAGGAACTTGGCTTCCGATTGACTGGCCTCCTCCGATTTCAGCTTGGCTTGTGCTGTGAGAGACGAGAAAGGAAGGGAGGAGAGAGGAGAGAGAGAGAGAGGACAGAGAGAGAGGAGAGAGAGAGGACAGAGAGAGAGGAGAGAGAGAGGAGAGTAACAGGAGAAAAGCAGATCATCAGATCTTCACAAGACCTGAAGAAGAGCTTAACATCCCAGGAAGCCCATTAACATTATATAACCATCCTGTAGTCAGTAGAATGTGTGCATCTGTCCACATCTATACCGACTACCTACCTTCCAGCTCGTTCATCCTCTGGACAGTGGCTGGAGAATCCACCGGCGGCGTTTCTCCGGCCACCGCCTCCCCGCCACTCCCTGCTTGTGTCTGGGACTGCAGAGCAGCAGGGGTCCTTCCCAGCTCCTCCTGTAGCTGCCCGCGAAGTGCCTGCTCCCGTTCGGCCAGCTGGGCCTCGTGGAACTCGGCGGCACGGCGCAGCTCGCCCTGATGCTTCTCCAAGAGGTCACGCAGCTGAGCCCGCATCACGTGCTTCTCAGCCTCCATCTTGGACCCGAGGCTCTCACGCTCCACCTGCAGCCGACGCGCCCGCTCCACCAGGTCCTGTGAGAGAAAAGGAGGAATCAGGGGAGAGCAGGAGGAGGGGACAGAGAGGGATGGATGAGGGAAGGAGGGACCATTTGTGATCACTGTTTTAGGCTAGGGTTGTTGAGATACCAGTATCACGATACTGCGATACTCAAGTTACCATGGCAGGAAAGAAAACAAAGCAGAGAGAACTATGGGCTTGCTTGATGTCAAATATTGTGCCTAGTCTACGCTGTCAGGAAGCACTTTCTAATCAAAACAGCGAGAGATTACATCATAAGGGGATTGGTCTCCCTCATCTGAACTGAATCGCTCCAGGGTCACCGTTGATAGTGGCAGACCCTGGCCGTGACCCCACTCTCGGAGGGTGTCCGGAGAGATGGGATATGCAAAAAACACATTTAGAATTCACACAGGCGTATTAATACACACTTGTACATGTATGAAATAGGACAAATATCAGCACCCACCAATTTATTATTAATTATAGTAGGTGCCATCACCTAGTTTGTATTCTTGATTCTCCACCCTTTTCCAGAAGTGTGCACTTGCACACTTGGCATTGGATTGGTGTAAGAAGTGTCTGGAGAGAGCTCCCGTCATTGTTAAATGAATGCAGGAAGGTGTGCAAGTGCACACTTCGGGATAAGAGTAGAACATTGGGACCTAGCCCATATTGCTTTGGCCCACCATTCCAATGGGTATAGTTGTTAACACCCATGTGGTTTGTTATAATATATGATGATAATAATATATGCCTTTTAGCAGAAGCTTTCATCCAAAGCGACATAGTCATGTGTGCATCAATTGTTCATATGGGTGGCCCCAACAGGAAACAACCCCCTGATCCAGGCGTTGCAAGCGCCATGCTCTACCAAGTGAGCCACTAAGAGGACCCCTTAAAGGGATAGCTCACCTTAAATAGTTTGACCTATTTAAATAACCCCTCACCTTGATCTGCTGGTCTCTGGAGTCCACCTCCCCCTGGAGGACATCAATCACCTGGTTTTTACCCTGCAGCACCTCCTCCTTCTCATGTAGTTTCTGTTTCAGAGCCTTCAGTAGCTGGGGAGGACAGACAGCCATGTCAGCAACTACACTACCCACAGTGCACAGCAGTGACACATCAGAACTTGGTCTTGTGGTCACACTAGGACATTGCATGTTGTAACTGGAAATGTTAAACATTTGGTGCAATTTGCTGGATGTATAACTGATCTGAAACAGAATGTTCGTTCCAATGACTTAAGAAAGGATCATCTATAGTGTATCTACAGCTAGCATGGAGCCGGGTTATAGAGTTCAGAATGAATAGAGTAACTTCATAATATAATAATAATATGCCATTTAGCAGACGCTTTTATCCAAAGCGACTTACAGTCATGTGTGCATACATTTTTGTGTATGGGTGGTCCCGGGGATCGAACCTACTACCCTGGCGTTACAAGCGGCGTGCTCTACCAGCTGAGCTACAGAGGACCACACTCATGGAATGAGGACAATTTAAAGTGGGTTCATAGTTGATTTTACTGTTCATTTAAATGATAAAACAAAAGTAACAGCTGTAAATCCTCTAGTCTAGTTTACCTGTTCCAGATCAGCGCTGGCGTCAGACTTGGCGGCCAACTTGAAGAGCTCCTGTTCATGCATCTGGTTGACCTCTGTTAGCTTGTTGTCTTTCTGCAGAATTATGTCTTTAAACGTCTGGATCTGAAACGTCAACATACATAGACAGTTCATTCAGAAGACATTTGTGAAGCTTGAATACACAGCTGGTCACGGCTGGTCTGACAGTGAAATAGAGCGTTTGCGTTTTCTTCAGCTGATGAGGTGACCAGTGATGTGATTGGCCATGACACAACAAACATGAAAAAGGTGATTTTACAGGGACGGAGGAGTGGAGTTGTAACTTGATTCTTTTTTTTGTTTTAACGTTTATCTGTCATTAATAAACGTGACGATAAACATTGTGATGAAAAAAAGTGTACATATCTCTTATAGAAAACACATATAAAGTCAGAATCAGACTTGCTGATATATCAGCAAAACCTGTGATTTTCACCATAACCTACGTTTTGCTTGTACATGTTCTCCTTGTCCTCGAAGGCAGCCTTCTCTGTGACTAGAAGCTCCTTGAGGCTCTCGGTCTGCTCCTGCAGCAGGCTGTAGCGCTCATCACCCTCGCCCACCTTCCTGGTCAGGCTTAGGACCAGCAGCTGCAGCTCCGCCAGGGAGTCCGCTCCGCTCTCCTCCGGCAACGCCTGGAAAACCATCCACAAACTTTGCATTAAAGTTCCACGACATTACCTTCACGTTACATCGACGTTACATTTTGCATTAAGGACATGCGGGAACACAAAACCATGTCCAGAGACGAGATAAAAGAGTGAGGCAGTACCAGGTGGGTCCAGTGACGCTCAATTATTTAGAGGTTGTGTGGTGGGATACCTCGTATTCGGTTGTGTGCATGAGGTCGTGCACAGGGTAATATGACTGTGCTGGTCTGGAACAAAAAGCTTCACCCCGTGTATCTCCAGGACCAGGGACTACTGTTACTGTTACCCCCACCCCAAACTTCTCTCTGAAAACCGTTGTGTCCCAATAGCATCATTGTTGGGTCGTGCCAATTTTCCATGTTATGTATATTTCAAGGACAATAAAGCTTCTGGAATTTGTATTTACCTTCTGCTCCGTGTCGGGTTCGGCTGGAGGCGTGGCCGTCTGCTCTCCGGTGGCCATGCCCGTCTGCAGGTGGACTATGTAGGCCTCCTTCTCTGACAGCTTCCTGTTTCGCTCCACCAGCATGGCGTCCATGTCTGCGCCACGCTGCCTCTGGGCCTCCAGCTCTCGTGACTGGTAGGGGGAAAGACGCGGGCACGGTCAGATGCACATCGGTGCACACTTACACACAACAAAAATACTAATTCACACACAATTTTTAGATTTTCCGAACACCATGAAATTTACTCGATCAAGTACAACTAAGTATGCAAAGACAGACACACTATACATACACACTTGCTGGACAAAGCCCTGAACCACGAACATGACTAAAGATGTATTCTCTATTTAACAGAGTAGGCTACATAGCCTTGGCTACAAGACTGACCTAGGATAGATTGACCTAAAATAGATTGACCTAAAATAGATTGACCTAAGATAGACAGATTGACCTAAGATACACTACCGTTCAAAAGTTTAGGGTCATTTAGAAATGTCCTTGTTTTCGAAAGAAAAGCAAATATTTAGTCCATTAAAATAACATCAAATTGATCAGAAATACAGTGTAGACATTGTTAATGTTGTAAATGGCTATTGTAGCTGGAACGGCTGATTTCCAATGGAATATCTACATAGGCGTACAGAGGCCCATTATCAGCAACCATCAGTCCTGTGTTCCAATGGCACGTTGTGTTTGCTAATCCAAGTTTATCATTTTAAAAGGCTAATTGACCATTAGAAAACCCTTTTGCAATTATGTTAACACAGCTGAAAACCGTTGTGCTGATTAAAGAATCAATAAAACTGGCCTTCTTGAGACTAGTTGAGTATCTGGAGCATCAGCAATTGTGGGTTCGATTACAGGATCAAAATGGCCAGAAACAAATAACTTTCTTCTGAAACTCGTCAGTCTAATCTTGTTCTGAGAAATGAAGGCTATTCCATGCGAGAAATTGCCAAGAAACTGAAGATCTCGTACAACGCTGTGTACTACTCCCTTCACAGAACAGCGCAAACTGGCTCTAACCAGAATAGAAAGAGGAGTGGGAGGCCCCGGTGCACAACTGAGCAAGAGGACAAATACATTAGAGTGTCTAGTTTGAGAAACAGATGCCTCACAGGTCCTCAATTGGCAGCTTCATTAACTAG
Organism: Coregonus lavaretus; assembly: GCF_964263955.1. Taxonomy (NCBI): domain Eukaryota; kingdom Metazoa; phylum Chordata; class Actinopteri; order Salmoniformes; family Salmonidae; genus Coregonus; species Coregonus lavaretus. Next base: position 29,025,477 of record NC_140024.1, on the reverse strand, counting down.
TACCCGCAAAACACCAGTCTCAACGTCAACAGTGAAGAAGCGACTCCGGGATGCTGACCTAGGCAGATTTGCAAAGAAAAAGTCCATTGTCTGTATTCTTTTGCCCATCTTAATCTTTTCTTTTTATTGGCCAGTCTGAGATATGGCTTTTTCTTTGCAACTCTGCCTAGGTCAGCATCCCGGAGTCACCTCTTGAACATGACCCAGCTGTGGCCTGAGGGCACCTTGCAGGAGATAACACTACACCAACTCATTCCTCACATTGCAGAAGGATATTGGCTTCCCTTATCTGTCCGCTGGCTAAGGAAACATGCACCTCGGCTTTCTGCTCAGGAACAAGGCGATGTTTCTGTTTTGAGTGGTGACATTCTCTTGTTACTACCGGTATGTAGGCTATGTGGGTTGTTTTAAAAGGTTAGTTCACAATCACACTGGATTGATGAAAGCCATGTCCTATACTACTCATACACTGAATATTAAGCCTTTTTACTGTGGAATGTTTAAGTTATGACACACTAAAGTCCACTAGAACACTAATTATGGTCTTCGCTTAGTAACACAGTATTTATTTATTTGTGTATTGTAGTTACGTATGTACAGTGCATTCGGAAAGTATTCAGACCCCTTCCCTTTTCCTACAGCCTTATTCTAAATGGATTCAATAAAAACATTTCCTCATCAATCTACACACAATACCACATAATGACAAAGCGAAAACAGGTTTTTAAAATGTTTGCAAATGTATTACAAATAAAAAACAAAATTATTTACATACACTACCAGTCAAAATTCTGGACACACCTACTCATTCAAGGGTTTTTCTTTATTTTTACATTGTAGAATAATAGTGAAGACATCAAAACTATGAAATAACACATATGGAATCATGTAGTAACCAAAAAAGTGTTAAATCAAAATATATTTTATATTTGAGATACTTCAAATAGCCACCCTTTGCCTTGATGACAGCTTTGCACACTCTTGGCATGATTTGGAAAGGCACACACCTGCCTATATAAGGTCCCACAGTTGACAGTGCATGTCAGAGAAAAAATCAAGCCATGAGGTTGAAGGAATTGTCCGTAGACAGAATTGTGTTGAGGCACAGATCTGGGGAAGTGTACCAAAACATTTCTGCAGCATTGAAGGTCCCCAAGAACACAGTGGCCTCCATCATTCTTAAATGGAAGAAGTTTGGAACCACCAAGACTCTTCCTAGAGCTGGCCGCCCGGCCAAACGGAGCAATCGGGGGAGAAGGGCCTTGGTCAGGGAGGTGACCAAGAACCTGATGGTCACTCTGACAGAGCTCCAGAGTTCCTCTGTGGAGATGGGAGAACCTTCCAGAAGGACAACCATCTCTGCAGCACTCCACCAATTAGGCCTTCATGGTAGAGTGGCCAGACGGAAGCCACTCCTCAGTAACAGGCACATGACAGCCTGCTAGGAGTTTGCCAAAAGGCACCTAAAGGACTCGCAGACCATGAGAAACAAGATTCTCTGGTCTGATGAAACCAAGATTGAACTCTTTGGCCTGAATGCCAAGCATCAAGTCTGGAGGAAACCTGACACCATCCCTACGGTGAAGCATGGTGGTGGCAGCATCATGCTGTGGGGATGTTTTTCAGCGACAGGGACTGGGAAACTAGTCAGGATCGAGGGAAAGATGAACAGAGCAAAGTACAGAGAGATCCTTGATGAAAACCTGCTCCAGAGCGCTCAGGACCTCAGACTGGGGCGAAGGTTCACCTCCAACAGGACAACGACCCTAAGCAAACAGCAAAGACAACGCAGGCTTCGGGACAAGTCTCTGAATGTCCTTGAGTGGCCCAGCCAGAGCCCGGACTTGAACCCGATCGAACATCTCTGGAGAGACCTGAAAATAGCTGTGCAGCGACGCTTCCCATCCAACCTGCCAGAGCTTGAGAGGTTCTGCAGAGAGGAATTAGAGAAACTCCTCAAATACTTGTGCTTGTAGCATCATACCCAAGAAGACTCGAGGCTGTAATCGCTGCCAAAGGTGCTTCAACAAAGTACTTAGTTAAGGGTCTGAACACTTATGTAAATGTGATATTTCCGTTTATTTTTTTTTGCTTTGTCATTATGATTTATTGTGTGTAGATTGATGAGGGGGGAAAAAACAATTGAATCAATTTTAGAATAAAGCTGTAACGTAACAAAATGTGGAAAAAGTCAAGGGGTCTGAATACTTTCCGAATGCACTGTATATAGCAATTAAGCTTTAAACTGCAAATGTGTACATGCCCTAAACCAAACCAAGTTTCATAAGGCATTACAAAGCTAGTATGAATGCTTATAGGAATGCATGTACAGTACCTATAGAAAGTTTACACCCCCTTGAACTTCCTTCACATTTTGCTACTTCAAAATTAAATCTAAAAAGGGAATAAATGAGATTTAGGTGAGGGTGTAGGTAGTACCTTGACTCCCAGTTCCTCATCTCTCTGTGACAGCTGATGCTCCAGATCCTCCACCTTCTTCCTAAGGAGGAGGATCTTCCCGCGGCTGGCCTGCTCGCCTCCCTCTGCACCTCCCTACAGGGTTACACCCAGGGGAAAACAGGGTCAACGGTCAAAAGGGTTACGCAACTTGAAATTATAACCAGCTTGGTGGAAGTTCAGGGGCCTGCGTGTCTGTGGTTTCCTGTTGCTTTTGCTCACTGAACTTGGGTGGGTGGGTAGATGTGTCTGTCTGCGTGCGTGCAAGCATATGTGCATGTATGTGCACGTGTGTGTGTGAGCGTGTTACCTTCTTGCCATGGGTGGGAGTCCCCTGGCCCCCAGCTCCACCCCCGGCAGCACCTCCTTTCTTCAGCTCCTCCAGCTGGGCGCTGAGGGAGGTGACCTTGGCTTTGTTCTGGAGACGCATCTTGGACAGCTTGGCCTCACACGCCTGCTTCTCTGCCTGTGTAGACACGGAGGAGGAAGAGGAAGAGGGAGAGAGGACAGAGACATGGTACCTTCAGTTAAAGCTAGGGGCGTCACTCTTTCACTGCGTTCATCGCTCCGATTTGGAGGGGTAGCCTACTCTTTGGAGTAATTGTGTCTTCAGCATCAAATCTTAATAAGCATAACTGTAAAAGCTCATTTGGGTTTACTATGCCTTAAAAAGGCCATATTTCATTACATTTGTGAGCTGTGTTTTTCTACTGTACTGTACTGTACTGTGACGCACCGTGCTGTGATCTCAGACTGCCTGAATACCTCACATATATGGCCCCGTGTAGCTCAGTTGGTAGAGCATGGCGTTTGCAACGCCAGGGTTGTGGGTTCGATTCCCACGGGGGGCCAGTATGAAAAATGTATGCACTCACTAACTGTAAGTCGCTCTGGATAAGAGCATCTGTTAAATGACTAAAATGTAAAAATGATCATTCATGCACCTTGGTTGGACTGTGAGCTAGCGATAGTAGCCTTCAATATTCCCTTTGGACTCCAATCCTGTTTTACTCTACAGTCTATGAAGCCTCTCAGGTAGACACTCGTGAGAGGCTATGGCCTGCCATCTATGGCTGTAGTCTCAGCAGAGACCACAGTGTTTCCATTGGACAAAAATAATGTTTTGTAAATACCTCAGCAGCCCTCGTGTAGACATGGGGTGCATCCCAAATGGCACACTATTCCCTATATAGTGCACATCTTTTGACCAGGACCCAGTAGTGAACTATATAGGGAATAGGGTGCCATTTGGGATGCAGCCATGGTGTCAGCGCTCTGTGCAGCGTGAGTGGACTTTGACTTGTAAATGAATAGACAAAAGTAACTAAACCACTCCCTGCCATTGAAACAGGATGAGTGATTCTATTGGCTTGAATTAAAAACAAACTGACAGTAGATGGGCCTCATTCTGGGGCGGCCGTGTTTGCATTGAGCTTCCTGATAAATGCCTCTGCTTTGTCCGTCACCAATCCCTGTGGCTTTAGGAGGGCCTTGAACTGCCCCAATGTTGCAGCTGGTAAGAACTGATTGAAGGTCAGTAAAACAAAATCCCTTCCTAATGGTTAGGGTTAGGCATTCGGGAGAGTGTCTAGGGGCATCATCAACCTGGAGCACATGGGACGTACCTTGAGCTGCTCGTCTTTGGTGCGCAGTGAGCCATCCTTCTCCCGGATCAGCTCCTTCAGCTGGGCCACCAGCTGCTCTGTCTGGGCCAGCCGCTCCGCCACCTCCACCAGGGCTGACTGGCCTCCTTCTCCTCCTCCAGCACCACCACCCTGGGGGGAATCGAGCGCCTGGAGAGGAGGGGGGAGGGGAGGGAGAGTGAGAGATAGTAGAGAGCCAGGAGACAGATAGACGAGGAGAGAGAGAGAGAGAGGAGGAGGGAGAGAAACGAGGAGGGAGAGAGACGAGGAGGGAGAGAGAGACAAGGAGGGAGAGAGAGACGAGGAGAGAGAGAGAGACGAGGAGGGAGAGAGAGACGAGGAGAGAGACAAGGAGAGAGAGAGAGAGACGAGGAGAGAGAGATTGAGACGAGGAAAGAGAGAGACGAGGAAAGAGACAAGGAGAGAGAGATTGAGATTAGGAAAGAGAGAGACGAGGAGAGAGAGAGATAGAGACAAGGAGAGAGAGAGATAGAGACGAGGAGAGAGAGATTGAGACGGGGGAAGAGAGAGAGAGGGGAAGAGAGAGAGAGACGAGGAGAGAGAGAGAGACGAGGAGAGAGAGAGAGACGAGGAGAGAGAGAGAGACGAGGAGAGAGAGAGAGAGAGACGAGGAGAGAGAGACGAGGAGAGAGAGAGAGACGAGGAGGGAGAGAGAGACGAGGAGAGAGACGAGGAAAGAGACAAGGAGCGAGAGATTGAGATTAGGAAAGAGAGAGACGAGGAGAGAGAGAGATAGAGACAAGGAGAGAGAGATAGAGACGAGGAGAGAGAGACGAGGAGAGAGAGATTGAGACGGGGGAAGAGAGAGAGAGACGAGGAGAGAGAGAGACGAGGAGAGAGAGAGAGACGAGGAGAGAGAGAGAGAGAGAGACGAGGAGAGAGAGAGAGACGAGGAGAGAGAGAGAGAGAGAGAGACGAGGAGACAGAGAGAGACGAGGAGAGAGAGAGAGAGACGAGGAGAGAGAGAGAGAGACGAGGAGAGAGAGAGAGAGAGACGAGGAGAGAGAGAGACGAGGAGAGAGAGAGACGAGGAGAGAGAGAGACGAGGGGAGAGAGAGAGACAAGGAGAGAGAGACGAGGAGAGAGAGAGAGACGAGGGGAGAGAGAGAGAGACAAGGAGAGAGAGACGAGGAGAGAGAGAGAGACGAGGGGAGAGAGAGAGACGAGGGGAGAGAGAGAGAGAGAGACGAGGAGACAGAGAGAGACGAGGAGAGAGAGACGAGGAGAGAGAGAGAGAAGAGGTGAGGGAGAGAGAGACAATATGTTAATGAAAACAGAAAGCTAGCCTTCACTGGGAAAGAGGAGGGCACAGTATGGATGAGAAAGAGATGGGGTATACACAGGGGGACATCTCCATGTCGTCACTATGATAATGTTTGGAGGGATTCCAGATGTGTGAGGACTGGATAGGTTTCAGCTAATAACATAGCCCCACTCCAATAAGCTTATTATCCAAACAGCTAGGGGATAGGAGCAAGGAGAATAGGCTAGGCTAGGGACTGAAAGGAAAAGTCTGTGGGGTTGCTGTTAGGGGTTGACGGCCATGAATTGGGGCGGAGGTGGGGGGGTTTAGCAGGGGCTTCAGTACAGGAAGTATGAGTTCTGATCCTCATCAGTCTAAAGCTGTGTGCTCAGCACTCCCCCTCATACCTCCCCCCTGCCCTACCTCCCGTCTCAGCCTGCCTGCCTCATCCCCGTGGGTAGGTTGGTAGCTAGGTGGCTGCCTGATGAATTGTATGGGGCTCTGGGCTGATGGCTTTGGAAGAACACATACACACATACTACATGTACATACCACAGGTGCATTCCTTCATAAACAGACAAAACATTTTTTTCATACTTACTCCCTGGCCAGGCCCGCCCTCTTCATTGGAAAACCACTTCAGCATGGTTTAGAGTGCTACTTTCTGAAATAAAATAAATATAAATGAGGGACATTTAGTCCACAAGCAAACCATTTAACAAACAGGCTACCCTACACCATGACAACTAACACGGGACATTCAATGACATTCTGGATAGCACTGCTGCGGCTAGGCTAAAACTTAAGCGGTCTCTCAAATTCAAGCTTCAGTGAAGCTCTGAAGGTCTTGCATCAGAAGTTAAGTCGCTGAGCTGTCTTTGGTATGTTGTTGTTGGAAACAGCCCACATGTCAGTTTCAGATCCTGGATCTTTTTTGAAGGCCTGGGGCACATTATAATTCATTTGGGAACACCAAACATATCCCGGTCCACACAAATGTTGGAATGTCCCCCAAGAGGACCCCAGGCTCTGGGACACAATACTAGCCTAGGTATTGTGAGTAGTGTGGGATTTGTGTGTGAAAACAAGCACGCAAGCTTACTTTAAGTAGATTTTTACATGTTTTAAAGCAAACTCTGAAAATAAACACTACCATTCAAAAGTTTGGGGTCACTTAGAAATGTCCTTGTTTTTGAAAGAAAAGCATTTTTTTTGTCCATTAAAATAACATCAAATTGATCAGAAATACAGTGTAGACATTGTTAATGTTGTAAATGGCTATTGTAGCTGGAAACAGCTGATTTGTAATGGAATATCTACATAGGCGTACAGAGGCCCATTATCAGCAACCATCAGTCCTGTGTTCCAATGGCACGTTGTGTTTGCTAATCCAAGTTTATCATTTTAAAAGGCTAATTGAACATTAGAAACCCATTTTGCAATTATGTTAGCACAGCTGAAAACTGTTGTGCTGATTAAAGAAGCAAAAAAACTGGCCTTCTTGAGACTAGTTGAGTATCTGGAGCATCAGCAATTGTGGGTTCGATTACAGGATCAAAATGGCCAGAAACAAATAACTTTCTTCTGAAACTCATCAGTCTATTCTTGTTCTGAGAAATGAAGGCTATTCCATGCGAGAAATTGCCAAGAAACTGAAGATCTCGTACAACGCTGTGTACTACACCCTTCACAGAACAGCGCAAACTGGCTCTAACCAGAATAGAAAGAGGAGTGGGAGGCCCCGGTGCACAACTGAGCAAGAGAACAAATACATTAGAGTGTCTCGTTTGAGACCTCTCAGGTCCTCAACTGGCAGCTTCATTAAATAGTACCTGCAAAACACCAGTCTCAACGTCAACAGTGAAGAGGCGACTCCGGGATGCTGACCTTCTAGGCAGAGTTGCAAAGAAAAAGCCACATCTCAGACTGGCCAATAAAAAGAAAAGATTAAGTTGGGCAAAAGAACACAGACAGAAGGAAGATTGGAAAAAAGTGTTATGGACAGACGTATCGAAGTTTGAGGTGTTCGGATCACAAAGAAGAACATTTGTGAGATGCAGACCAAATGAAAATATGCTGGAGGAGTGCTTGATGCCATCTGTCAAGCATGGTGGAGGCAATGTGATGGTCTGGGGGTGCTTTGGTGGTGGTAAAGTGGGAGATTTGTACAGGGTAAAAGGGATCTTGAAGAAGGAAGGCTATCACTCCATTTTGCAACGCCATGCCATACCCTGTGGACAGCGCTTGATTGGAGCCAATTTCCTCCTACAACTGGACAATGACCCAAAGCACAGCTCCAAACTATGCAATAACTATTTAGGGAAGAAGCAGTCAGCTGGTATTCTGTCTATAATGGAGTGGCCAGCACAGTCACCTGATCTCAACCCTATTAAGCTGTTGTGGGAGCAGCTTGACCGTATGGTACGTAAGAAGTGCCCATCAAGCCAATCCAACTTGTGGGTGGTGCTTCAGGAAGCATGGGGTGAAATCACTTCAGAATACCTCAACAAATTGACAACTAGAATGCCTAAGGTCTGCAAGGCTGTAATTGCTGCAAATGGAGGATTCTTTGACGAAAGAAAAGTTTGAAGCACACAATTATTATTTATATTAAAAATCATTATTTCTAACCTACATTTCCTATGCATTTTGCTATATTTCCTATTCAAACTCATCTCATGTATGTTTTCATGGAAAACAAGTAAATTTCTAGGTGACCCCAAACTTTTGAACGGTAGTGTATATATTTTTTTGTTCTTGTGAAAACAAATCTGTTTGCTTTTTAATTTGCACACCTGCACTAGGGTGTCAAATAGCTTAACTGACATAATGCAAAACCAAGACAAGACATAGGCCTATGGTATTCACCTCCTGTTGCAACAGACAATGTTTCTCAACGGAATCTGACTAATGAATACACCCGTTTGTTGGGCTACTGCACCTTCGAGTGCACCACAGTGAGGCTACATTGGTTCCCACTCACAGACTAGCCTGCTCCATTAACATCTTGTTACATGCCAGGGATAAAGCATTTCAGAGTAAGAGTGCTGATCTAGGACCCCCCCGTCCATATAACCTTATTCATTATGACTGAAAAGGCTAAACTGATCCTAGATCAGCACTCCTACTCTGAGACTCTTTGTCAATACAGGCCCAGGTCATGTTAGTGGAGAAGAGTGAGGAATCACTAAATTCTGGATGCTACTTATGACAATGGGTAGTGTGTTGTTTATGATTCAAATCAAATCACATTTTATTGGTCACATACACATATTTAGCAGATGTTATTGCGGGTGTAGCGAAATGCTTGATTCTGCAATTTAGACAGGTAGGGTGAGTTGTTGTTATATTGCACTACTAGGGCTGGAAGCCAGTCATTTAACCGAGTGCCCTGAGACTCTGGCTGCCAAAAGCACTTAGCTGTTTGATGCCCATGTCACATGACATACAGCCAGGAGAAAATCAGGCCAAACCAGTTCTCTCATGCATACCACAGCAAGTCCTGCCACTCCCTCTGTGCCCAGCTGCCCAAATCGCCCTGTCTCATTCCTCGGTTCCACTGGCCCGTAACAGAACAACGTTTATAATCCCAAACAGAAGAATTCAGGGTTAGCCCTGCGAGGTTTATTAAATTATCAGCCGCCCGCACGCTGAATGTCATCCGACATCTCGATATTAGCACCCTGCGCCATTGTATATATAGTCATTTTATTTATTGCTTCTGGTTTTGCATCCTTAGTAGCATGCTAGTTAGTAATGGTTTAATTATGGCTTCGAAAGATAGCCGGTTGACCGTTTGTACATGTCCGCAAACCATTGTAAACTAGCTGAAATGATGGTGCTTGTTCTGTTCATTTTCGTTCCTTGGGCTTACACTTGTTAACTAAATTTACATTTTAGTCATTTAGCAGACGCTCTTATCCAGAGCGACTCACTGCCTGTGACACAGCAGCTAATTTACGTTGGCTGCCCCCCCCAAGTACCTAGCTAACTACTAACGTTATGAACATTTACATTTTAGCTAACTAAGTTAGCCAGCTCGACTTGACATGCCAAATGTATCAGCATGCAAAACCTGTTCTACAACGTTGCCTACACGATTTAACTAAAGGCTACCTAATGTGTATTATAATATAATTAAAGTCAGCTGCATAACGTCAATGGTTAGGAACCGTATCTAAGCCAGTTGGCAGCTGACAATTTTGCTAACGCTAGCTGGTTAGCTAGCTACTCAGCGAGCATTAGCAGCTGCTTACACTGGTCAGACAGCAAAACCCAAACGCTTACCCAATTTATCGCTTCATAAAGATCTTCGTTCACATATTCTATAATGAAATCTTCAAAAAGCGCATGTTTATTGCTCAAGTTAAGAAATCACAAGAGATCCGAGGTATCCTTCAATCATCAGCGGCCATGTTCGTCAGGTGAATAATAACAGCGACGCTTGCGCTGTGAAGGCCGGTAACGACGCTCCTACTGCGATGGTGCGTGCGCTTCACCGAGGTCCGCGTGCCCACGAATAAGGTATGTATCAGGGAGGACGAGGTATATCATCTTTATAAGGACAGTATGTGTAGCCCTTCATATATACAGTGAGTCATTGGTGTAGCCCAGGGATGGGCAACTTTGATAGGGGTGGGTGCCACAAAAAATCAGAACTCCTCATGAGGGGCCACAGTTGTTCGCGGGTCTGCTTACCCACATCAATACCACCCACAAACACATTGTTAGCGAAACATTTTAGTGGCCCCTCTCTTGACAGCAGAGATAAAAAAATAAAAATAAACGTTTAAAAGTTCATTTCCTGCAGTTGTACACATTGTACCATTGGATGGAGTGAAATGATTGCAGTTTTTAATGTGATATCTGAGTGAGACTGACTAACAAAATCAATAGGGACCCCCCAGCCATGATTCGACCATGAAAACAACTAATTTAGCAATCCCAATTTGTTTTGCTGACATGGGTTAATTGACTGACTATTAGTGACTAACATAAGATGAGAAAAACCGCTGATGAACAAACAACATTTTGAAATTGCACCTTTTGTATTCTACCACTCTAACTCGCAACAGTAAGTCGAGACCCCAGTGTAAAATCTGTCAATTCAAGTTGGAGGAAATAAATCAAACCTGAAGACTGTAGATCTTCAGTCATTTTAACAAATTAAAATGGTATGATTTTCAAGAATTTGATTCCAAATTGATGGAGTCTACAGTCGTCCTACATTGAGACTGCATTTTTTAAACTTTCAAATGTATACTGAACAAAAGCCATTGATTTCAAAGTTTAAAGGGATACTTCAGGATTTTGGCAATGAAGCCCTTTACTTCCCCAGAGTCAGAAGAACTCGTGGATACCATTTGTCTCTGCATGCAGTTTGAAGGAAGTTGTTAACTAGCATTAGCGCAATGACTAGAAGTCTTTGGTAACTGATAGCATGCTAGTAAATACCATAGACTTCCAGTCATTGTGCTAACGCTAATTAACAATGGCTCGTGAAACTACCTCTAACTTTCTTCATACTGGATGTAGAGACCAGTGGAGGCTGCTGAGGGGTTGGACGGCTCATAATAAATATTCCACTTATTCCACTCCAGCCATTACCACGAGCCCGTCCTCCCCAATTAAGGTGCCACCAACCTCCTGTGGTAGAGACATAAAAATGGCATCTGACTCTGGGGAAGTAGATAAAGGTCTTCATTGCCAAAATCCCAAAGTATCCTTTTAACAAGCTATCGAGCTCTATGCACAATGACTACTTTTAACAATTTACACAGAACATTTTACAAGAAAACATTAACAGGAAGAACTGTGCAGATACAACGTTTGGTAACATAATAAAACTGAGGGAGATTTTACTGTAACCAAATTTACCATCTGCAGTTTTCCCACTAAATATATTCTTATTTTTTACTGAATAAATTGGTCAAAGTAGTCATTGTGCATAGTTGTATGGTTTGTTAAACTTTTAAATCAATGTTTTTTGTTTGGCATACATTTTCAAGTGAAAAATTGGAGTCTCAGCATAATTCCCTTACCGTGGAATTTCTCTTATAACCACACACAGAAAACAAGGACCCATGTCTCCATTGTTTATATTTTTGCTACTGATATCTTTGTTATAATTGCATTATATTTTTATAATTGTTTTTATGTTTTATATTTGACTTTGAAAAGTAAATGTATGTCATTACGAGAGCTTGGGTCTGAGGTTTTATCTGCAAAAAGAGGATTCTGAGATAATTGGCTTTAATGTTCCAAACCCTCATTGGTTTGAATGGTGTCAGCGATTTTTTTTTAAATTGTATTCTTTTGAACTTAACAACATGAATTAGAGTATTTACAGTACTATATACGGAGAGAACATTGAACTGAACAAAGCTATGTCAATAACTAAATTTTGAGAAAAATGCAGATAGAACCTTACATTCCCAAGCTCTTGATTGGCTGATTTGCCATTCTCTTCTCTTCCTTGTTGGTCAGCTTTGGTCGGACATCACTGTAATGCCTCTCTCTATACTTGGAAGAGCTTAGGATAGCTTCCTTACTTTTCTTACCTTAAATATTTGTTGTTGTTTATATTTTAATACCGGAATAAGAGCCAGTCATGTAACGGGAAGATGCTGCTGTTTGTGTACACTGAATGTGGCCAGAATCTCACTTGCCATTAAACATGCAACTTCATAGCAATATCGAAGAGTGTTTATTTTTTTCAAGGCATTTTATTCCTTTACTACTACAGATATACAGTATTCTAAACATTAAGGGATATTGCATTGTGAAACATTTTCATGATACACACACAAGGTGGCTCCCAAACACAATAAAATAACAATTACACACACACAGACACACACACCGTACTGAAGACAAAGACACTCATAGAAAGCTGGGAAAAAGTGAATACCCTGTGGAATGTTTCAAAAGTCACCTTTCATGAGATCGGTAGCTCACACATTGTCAAAGCCCTAAACCTCTTCTTACATAGTAAGCCTCAGTTGCTTCCCTTGTTCATCTCTTGGTCTTTGAGACTGAATGGCTAGCCAGTGGTTAGTGGTAGGCCAGGGTCCTGTTCACCAGTCACGGAACGGGACAAAAATGGTCAGAAACAGAGTGAAACCTGGAGATACTATCTGAACTTGTCCAATAAGAATTAAAATAATTTTAGTTTAACATTGCACTATGGTTTTGAAACGTTTTGCTACAGTGTGCTCAAATGAATATGACCCATGCCTATTCCTCACTGAGGCCTTAGGCATTCAGCTCTTAAGACTCTTCAGCTAAAAACCTTATAGTTTCTCCTTGTTGTTTTGACAGGGACCATTAGCCAAGATAGATAATCAGGCTTCAAGGAGCAGGTTTCCTACCCCCTGACCATCCCTCACAGAACTGATTCTAAGAATGCTGAGGAAAACATTTAACCAAAGGATGTTGAAACCCTTTTCCACTCACAAGGTGTCTGAAGTGCACATAGAACGCATACGCTGACATGTGTCAAGTGTTCAGTCAGGCCGAATCCCAAATGGACCCCTAGACCCTACGCCCTATGCACTTGTGGAGATCTGAAAGGATTTGATTGGTATAAGCAATATGGTGAAACTTACACCTAGCCAATCAGAGAGCAAGGTGGACCTTTTGACCATATTACTTACACCTGTCAAATCCTCTCAGATCTCCACAAGTGCATGGAGCATAGTGGAGGGTTCCCCAGCTGGCGGCCCGCGGGCCATGGTTTTATTTGGCCCCCCAAGTTTTCTGAGCAAAAAAACGTTTATTTCTTTGTGTGGAATATTCATTGTTGGACATAAGACTGTAAAAACACCAGGAAATCAGCTCCAAGTGATTTTAATTTAAGAAATCTGTTCCCAAATATTTCCATGAATAATAGAGAGACACGTGATCGTATTCAAATGTAAGCAAGGTTTGAAATGATTATGTTTTAGTCAAACATTATATCTGTTTGGGCTTTGCAGTCTACAAATGATTTTTTATTATGTTCCGGCCCCCCGACCATCTGCTCCAGAAAAAATCGGTACGCGGCTGAATGTAGTTGCTGATCCCTGGTGTAGTGTCTAGGGGTACATTTGGGATTCGGCCTCAGTGTCTCTGGCCACCATTTTGTGCGTCCATCTTTGAAGTGGGGTAGATCTGAGATCCCTTTAGTGAAACAATTGAGACCTCCAAATAACATCTATCACACATCATGACCTGTCGGTAGTGGGACAGCTCTTCCTGCATACCTCCATTTTGTCATCCCTGCCATCATTTTAAATCACGCAGAACTTTTGGCAGTTGATTGTCATGAAAAAGGGGGAAATCTTCACGTCATCTCGAATTTAAAACCGGCCACAAGTCTCTCATCTCTTTCACAGGATTGTACGATACGCCAACACACGTTTTGTTAATTCATCGGGCCTTCGTCCATATCAATATATTGTCTATTATATATAGTATCATTGTAGGAATCCAATCCCTTGAAGGTCACTTGTTGTTCTTCCTCTGCTGTTCTTCCTCCACGTTCTTCCTCTGCAGTTCTTCCTCCACATTCTTCCTCTGCTGTTCCAGGAACCACTCGCAGGGTCTCACGTCCAGCTTGAGCTGGTCCAGCACCCACTGGTCCTTCTGAGCCCCATCCATGAACTCCTCCAAGGAAATCTGGCCTGGAAACAGAGAGAGAGAATGAAAGGAATACCTGTATATATGTGTGTGTATAGATATATACTGTACATACAGTACCAGTCAAAAGTTTGGTCACACCGACTCATTCAAGGGTTTTTCTTTATTTTTACTATTTTTACATTGTAGAATAATAGTGAAGACATCAAAACTATGAAATAACACATATTGAATCATGTAGTAAACAAAAAAGTGTTAAACAAATCAAAATATATTTTATATTTGAGATTCTTCAAAGTAGCCACCCTTTGCCTTGATGACAGCTTTGCACACTCTTGGCATTCTCTCAACTAGCTTCACCTGGAATGCTTTTCCAACAGTCTTGAAGGAGTTCCCACGTATGCTGAGCAGAGCCAGTTTCATCATAGTCCTCCTGAGTGGTGCAGTGGTCTAAGGCACTGCATCGCAGTGCTAACTGTGCCACTAGAGATCCTGGTTCGAATCCAGGCTCTGTCGCAGCCGGCCGCGACCGGGAGACTCATGGGCGGCGCACAATTGGCCCAGCGTCGTCCAGTGTAGGGGAGGGAATGTCCGGCAGGGATGTAGCTCAGTTGAAAGAGCATGGCGTTTGCAACGCCAGGGTTGTGGGTTCGATTCCCACGGGGGGCCAGTATAAAAAAATATGTATTCACTAACTGTAAGTCGCTCTGGATAAGAGCGTCTGCTAAATGACTAAAATGTAATGTAAATGTAAATCATAGTGCTTGATCGTTTTTGCGACTGCACTTGAAGAAACTTTCAAAGTTCTTGTAGTTTTCCGGATTGACTGACCTTCATGTCTTAAAGTAATGGTGGACTGTCATTTCTCTTTGCTTATTTGAGCTGTTCTTGCCATAATATGGACTTGGTCTTTTACCAAATAGGGCTATCTTCTGTATACCACCCTGCCTTATCAAAACACAACTGATTGGTTCAAACGCATTAAGAAGGAAAGAAATTCCACAAATTAACTTTTAATAAGGCACACTTGTTAATTCAAATGCATTCCAGGTGACTACCTCATGAAGCTGGTTGAGAGAATGCCAAGAGTGTGCAAAGCTGTCATCAAAGCAAAGGGTGGCTACTTTGAAGAATCTCAAATATAAAATATATTTTGATTTGTTTAACACTTTTTTGGTTACTACATAATTTCATATTTGTTATTTCATAGTTTCGATGTCTTCACTATTATTCTAAAATGTAGAAAATAGTAAAAATAAAGAAAAACCCTTGAATGAGTAGGTGTGTCCAAACTTTTGACTGGTACTGTATATACCGTATATACACTCAGTTGGCAGTTTATTAGGTACACAAAAATGGTTCGCGCCTACAGACAGTGAGTCACGTGGCCGTGGCTTGCTATATAAAGCAAGCAGACAGGTATCGAGGAATTCAGTTACTGTTCGATTAATCATTAGAATGGGCAAAACGAGTGACCTAAGCGACTTTGAGCGTGGTATGATAGTCGGTGCCAGGCACGCCGGTTCCAGTATCTCAGAAACGGACGGCCTCCTGGGCTTTTCACGCACAACAGTGTCTAGGGTTTACCAAGATTGGTGCGATAAACAAAAATATCCAGTCAGCTGCAATCCTGTGGGCGAAAACAGCTTGTTGATGAGGGGTCGAAGGAGTGTGGCAAGAATCATGCAAGCTAAAAGGCGGGCCACAAACAGACAAATAACGGTGCAGTACAACAGTGGTGTACAGAACGGCATCTCGGAAAGCACAACTCGTCGGTCCTTGTCACGAAGGGCTAGTGCAGCAGACGACCACATGGGTTCCACTCCTATCAGCTAAAAACAAGAAGAAGCTCCAGAGGGCACGCGATCACCAACACTGGACAATTGAGGAGTGGAAAAACATTGCCTAGTTCGACAAATCCCTGTTCCTGTAGCCTCATGCTGATGGCAGAGTCAGGATTTGGCGTAAGCAACATGAGTCAATGGCCCCATCCTGCCTGGTGTCAACGGTACAGGCTGGTGGCGGTGGTGTAATGGTGTGGGGAATGTTTTCCTGGCACACGTTAGGTCCCTTAGTACCAATTGAGCAAACATTTCCATGTCCTGAAGAATTCAGGCTGTTCTGAAGGCAAAAGGGGGTCCAACCCGGTACTAGATGGGTGTACCTAATACTCCAATGCTTCCCACAGTTGTGTCAAGTTGGCTGGATGTCCTTTGGGTGGTGGACCATTCTTGATAGACGGGAAACCGTTGAGCGTGAAAAACCCAGCAGCGTTGCAGTTCTTAACACAAACCACACAATCCATGTCTCAATTGTCTCAAGGCTTTAAAATCTTTCTTTAACCTGTCTGCTACACTTCATCTACACTGATCGAAGTGGATTTAACAAGTGACATCAATAAGGGATCCTAGCTTTCACCTGGTCAGTCTATGTCATGAAAAGAGCAGGTGTTCTTAATGTTTTGTACACTCAGTTTATTTATACAGTGGGTACCGTGATGATTGACACCCTCGATAAAGATGAGCAAAAATTACTGTATAAAATAAATAATTCAAATACTGAGCTAGATTGTATGCTAGAGAACATTTGGGAAATACAATTGCTCAGAGAAAACGATTTTGTTTAACAAGTAATATTTCTTTCTCAAAAAGGTTGGGGGACAAAATTATTCACACCCCTGTTTTCAAAACCTTTGAATAGCTTAAAATTGAGAGGATAATGCTACTTTTTCAACAACAAAAAATATGAGATGGAGAACACATTGGGAGGGATCTTAGACCATTCCTCCATACAGAATCCTTCCAGATCCTTGATATCCTTCATCTGCGCTTATGGACTGCCCTCTTCAATGCAAACCTTAGGTTCAATGGGGTCAAGTCTGAGACTGAGATGGCCAATGCAAAATGTCGATTTTGTGGTAAATTAACCACTTTTTTTGTGGATTTTGATGTGTGCTTGGTGTTATTGTCCTGCTGGAACATCCACTTGCAGCCATCCAGGACCTCTATACAAGGCGGTGTCAGAGGAAGGCCCTAAAAATTGTCAAAGACTCAAGCCACCCTAGTTATAGACTGTTCTCTCTGTTACTGCACAGCAAGCGGTACCAGAGCACCAAGTCTAGGTCCAAAAGGCTTCTTAACAGCTTCTACCCCCAAGCCATAAGACTCCTGAACAGCTAATCATGGCTACCCGGACTATTTGCATTGTCCCCCCACCCCATTTTACTGCTGCTCTTTAATTATTTTTATTTTTTATTTTGTACTTATCTATTTTTTACTTAACACTTATTTTTCTTAAAACTGCATTGTTGGTTAAGGGCTTGTAAGTAAGCATTTCACTGTAAGGTCTACACCTGTTGTATTCGGCGCATGTGGCAAATAAAATTTGATTTTATTTGATGTTTCAGTCTCCTGGCAGAGGCAACCAGGTTTTTGACTAAAATGTTCTTGTACTTGGTAAAGTTCATGATACCGTTGACCTTAAAGGACCCCAGGACCAGTGGAAGCTAAATAGACCAATAACATAAAAGACCCACCACCATATTTTACAGTAGGGATGAGGTATTTTCTGCATTGTTCTTCTCGAAGGCCAAACCCACCATTAGTGAGCGAGGCCAAATACCTCTATTTCCGTGTCATATGACCATAGCACCCGTTCCAATCCAAGTGCCAATGCCGTTTAGCAAACTCCTGGTGGTGCTATGGTCAGATGGCATGAAAATAGAGCTCTTTGGCCACGCACACCAATGGTGGGCAGAAACGTTTGCACTCTCGTCTTCTCAACATGCTGGCTCTGCGCATACATACACCTTCATTTGCCTTGCTGAAATGTTTTAGTACTACCTTACTACACCCACAATGTAATGAGTATATTGCACACATACAGGCCTACACAGATACTACATGTCTAATGATAGACAGACACCTCACATAGACTTACCATCTTTATTCTTATCCACCAGGTCAAAGATCCGGTCAGTGATCTGATCAGGGGTCAGGTTGTCAGTTTCAGATGGGTTCCCATGCCTCTTGATATTGTAGATGATCTGCAGAGAGAGGAAGACATGAGAAAATGGATTGACTATGGTGAGTGGGAGCAGGTTATGTACACACATGTTGTATAGATTGAAGCAGGGGATGGCACACCAGACAGAAAGGTGTTTTTTTATATGGCTCAATATGCTGTATGTCATCTCATATCAAACGTATAGTTTCATATCCCTGCATATAATTAGGCTTACTGGTTATATGGTTTTGGTATGCATGGTGCATTAAAAAGGAGTACAATTAGCGTGGGAAAATGTTAAGGCATCTCAATTTGATGAGAGGGTCATACCCAGTATCTTGTTTACATACATCATGTTCAGAGGGGAGCTCTGGCAGCATACAAGGCTTTTTAGCTTAAGGGCACTTATACGGGATGTTCCAAGCCAACTCCCTCCACAATGTCTCTGACAATTGATCCCCTAGAAGTCGACAATCTAATCGGGCGACGTGACTATCTAAACTAGGCTATGTCTTCCTGGAAACCTTTCAAATCCATAGTCTAAACAAGATTAAGCTCCTTTAAAGATAATGCTAGTATGGCCATTCACGGGGTGGGCGTCACGTAGGCCTATAACCACACAAAGCCAGCAAGAACATCGGGAGGCCAGTTTGTAGAGTAACATATTTGACAGGCTTCCACGTGTTTAGGTCAGGACTTCAAAATAAATTGAGAAAAAACACATCTAAACAACAAGCATCTATACACTTACTTTGACAACTTGTTTTAGCTCCTTTTTGTCGAGGTGTCCGTTTCCATCTCTGTCGTATAATTTGAAAGACCACCTCAGTCGGTCCTCGAGCTTTCCTCTAAGAACGAGGTGCACTGCTGCCACATACTCCATAAAGTCTAGTGTGTTGTCCTATGGATAAAAACAAGGAATTAAATCAACTAAACACCAACGAATGTAATGTAGGTGATGATCTCTGTGTGATGTGGAGACATCATTGTCCCTTTTGTGTGTAACCACGGAGAATGTTGATTGCTGTTACGTATTTGAGCGTTTCAGCACCACGGACAGCGCGCGGGTGTATCTACGTGTGTATAAGCCAGGGCAGACGTTTACATTTGAGTCATTTACATTTTAGTCACTTATCCATAGCGACTTACAAGAGCAATTAGGGTTAAGTGCCTTGCTCAAGGGCACATCAACAGATTTTTCACCAGCTCGGGGATTCGAATCAGGCTAGCGACCTTTCGGTTACTGGTCCAACGCTCTTATCAGCTAGGCTACCTGCCTACCTTTAATTCATAGCTTTAATGTGTATTTATCTAGGCAATATAACCAAGATAATATCACAATGAATTAATTGTTTTATAATCTACAACTGTCTCAGCTTCTGGCAAAGGCTACTAGCCTACTTATGTCCATTATCCCTTCCTCTAAATATGCTTAGCTTAATAAATCAGTACAAAGGTACATATACACGTACATGGTTCGCGTCAAACGATCGAAATACGTTGTCCATGTATGCAGATTCCTCCTCCGTCGAGTCGCTGCTAATTCCAAAGATTTTCTTGAATTCGTGTAAATGCAGGTTGCCACTGGGACACTCGCTGGCGAATTTTCGGTATAGTTCCTGGATATGTGTGAGGGCCACCTCCTCGTCTAGCTCACTGTGTGATTGACCCATGGTTGAGCAGATCCAAGTCCTTTAAAGGTGGTCTATGAAGTTCTTAACGAATAACTGGTAAAAGTTATCTACAACACCCATTCCTTCCACGCTCTCAGAGACCACAAAACAGGTTTGCGCCCAAGTCAATGAGTTTGAGGATTAACCCAACATTCTAACATTTGGCTTAGCCTACTGTTGATTGTTGATATTTTTAGTCAATATTTTAGATCCGTTATTAAAAAATCCAATCGAGACAGGCGGAACAAATCAAGATGCATCAAGCGCCAAAGCCCGTGTTAGATCAGGTACTATTCCATTCTTTGGATATCTGAGGGGATTATTTAACACTGGACCTCACCAAGATTAACGACTAGTGAAGTCAAACGGCCGACTCGCCACACAACCTCAACTGCTCTCCCTACCCTGAGAAAAAAGGGTTCCAAAAGGGTTCTTCGGCTGCCCCCATAAGATAACCCTTTTTGGTTCCAGGTAGCACTCATTTGGGTTCCATGTAGAACCCGCAGTGTAAAGGGTTCTACCTGGAACCAAAAGGGGTTCTCCTGTGGGGACAGCCGAATAACCCTTTTAGGTTCTAGATAGCACTTTTTTTTTTCTAAGAGGGTATAGCCTACTCAGACCACAAAGTCGAAGTCATTTAATTAGCCTTATGTCACCCACTCGAAATTTGCCTCTCTGCTCTTTATCTGACACAAGTCACCAAAGCTACCGTGACGCTTTTATTTGCTTGGTATTTATTCAACCTTAATTTATGTCCAGGCAAGTCTCATTGGAATAAATCTATTTTGCAAGCGAGACCTGAGTAGATAAATGTTTAAGCAGGTGGATGTATTCATTAAACACTGAATACCACAAGCCAATGACCTGGTATGAGGGTAAATAGCTAGGATTAATTGACTGTATTCATTCATTTATTCCAAAAAAAAATTTAGATGATTGAATAGCCTAAGCCAGCACTTTGTATGTGTGTTTCAGAGAGTTTGCCAGTAGTTAATTTAGTAATTGACTTAGTGCATTTAATTCACTTTAGGTGTGTGCCCTGGGTCATCGTGTAACTCACACCTGTGCTCACTGACACCTGAACAAGGCAAAGCCTCCAACTTTACATTCAAGAAAAACAAATGTGAAGTAGTCATTGTTTCCCATATATGCATTTAGCAGCAACACTGAACAAATATAGTGTGTGTGTGTTGTGTAATAATTAGTTATAGCTGTGGGATCCAGTTAAGGTATTAGCTGAACACTCACCTCTCACCAAGTTATCAACCTTCTGTAGTCTGGCCCTAAAAGAACAGTTAATCTCAGGGGAATCATTCACCTAAAAAAAACAGATTAGGGTCGGACTGACGGACTGACAGACATTTCCCCTAAAAGGCCCAAGCTACAGAGGTGTCTCACAACACCTTAATACACACAACACATGTTGCATAAGTATGTTTGTGTGCATCCGTATGTATGTGTTAGGAGGATACATCCCTTCATTAATTGCAGAGGGAATTAATTATATGAATAAAAATAGAATGTGGTCATCAAAAACAAAAACCTACAGGTGACCTAAATCCATTTGACATTATGCATATGGACATACAGCCCTAAACATATGGATAAAGAGAGACATGGCAGAGAATCTGTATAACATATGGATAAAGAGAGACATACGGCGGAGAATCTGTATAACATATGGATAAAGAGAGACATGGCAGAGAATCCGTATAACATATGGATAAAGAGAGACATACGGCGGAGAATCCGTATAACATATGGATAAAGAGAGACATACGGCGGAGAATCCGTATAACATATTGATAAAGAGAGACATACGGCGGAGAATCCATATAACATATGGATAAAGAGAGACATACGGCGGAGAATCCGTATAACATATTGATAAAGAGAGACATACGGCGGAGAATCCGTATAACATATGGATAAAGAGAGACATACGGCGGAGAATCCGTATAACATATTGATAAAGAGAGACATACGGCGGAGAATCCGTATAACATATGGATAAAGAGAGACATACGGCGGAGAATCCGTATAACATATGGATAAAGAGAGACATACGGCGGAGAATCCGTATAACATATGGATAAAGAGAGACATACGGCGGAGAATCCATATAACATATGGATAAAGAGAGACATACGGCGGAGAATCCGTATAACATATGGATAAAGAGAGACATGGCAGAGAATCTGTATAACATATGGATAAAGAGAGACATACGGCGGAGAATCCGTATAACATATGGATAAAGAGAGACATACGGCGGAGAATCCATATAACATATGGATAAAGAGAGACATTGTCACGTTCGTTCATTGACGGGTCAGACCAAGGCGCAGCGTGATATATGTACATGTTTATTAAACCAAATAAACACAATGACAAAACAACAAACTAAACGAAACGTGAAGTCCAAGGTAGCACACACAACATACCTTACACGGAACAAGATCCCACAACCCACTAGTGCCAATAGGCTGCCGAAGTATGATCCCCAATCAGAGACAACGAACGACAGCTGCCTCTGATTGGGAACCACACCGGCCAACATAGAACTACACATACTAGAATAACAACATAGAATATAAACACCAAAGAATATACACACCCTGACTCAACATATACGAGTCCCCTGAGTCAGGGTGTGACAGACATACGGCAGAGAATCTGTATAACATATGGATAAAGAGAGACATACGGCGGAGAATCTGTATAACATATGGATAAAGAGAGACATACGGCGGATAATCTGTATAACATATGGATAAAGAGAGACATACGGCCGGAGAATCTGTATAACATATGGATAAAGAGAGACATACGGCGGAGAATCTGTATAACATATTGATAAAGAGAGACATACGGCGGAGAATCTGTATAACATATGGATAAAGAGAGACATACGGCGGAGAATCCGTATAACATATGGATAAAGAGAGACATGGTGGAGAATCCATATAACATATTGATAAAGAGAGACCTACGGCGGAGAATCCATATAACATATGGATAAAGAAAGACATACGGCGGAGAATCCATATAAAATTGCATTTTAATACAGTAAGTCATCACAAGTAAGCGCACAATACAGTGTATCTGGAGCATCTGAAAAGTTCACAGTGAATTTACTGTACACACATTGGAGAGCATAGATAAGTCAGTTCATGAACCCTGAACTCTCACTTCCCCCTCTTTCTCACTCTTCCATCCTCACAGGGAATCAGACAGCTGGGTGGGATTTCTTGTTATAAAACGGGTCGTGTGGATCCTGGATGCTGATTGGATCCTGGATGCTGATTGCTCAGTATTTGTATGCATGTTGTGAGCGGTTTCTAAGAGCAGTAAGGCACGTGACACTACACTATAATGAATATAGTCACAGGAAAAATGGATTGAAAGACCTTCTGCTAGCACATCGGGACGAACAACGGTATTTACCTGTGACTATATTCATGATATAACATGGACTCTTGTGCCTTACTGTTTGAACAAACACCTCTCTTCTGAGACAACGATGCCTTGTGTTGTTAGAAAAGTTATGTATCACAGTATCATGTAACAGAGGGGATCAAGAGTTCAAAATAATGGTCCATCAGTATCCCCTTGCATGCGGGTTTTCAGTCTAACCACTCTTATAACGGCACTCTGACTATTGATGTGGATATTGATACCCTAGAGTGGTAGGCTACGTGAATACCAATGCTGGGAACCCTTGTCATGGATGCAAGGAGCTTTTTCCATTGGGGCCACCCCACCCATGCAAATACAAGTGGAAAGCTTATTTCTCCCTGAGGTATGCCTACATGGCTGGGTGGCTTTGCAAATCAAATCAAGTTTATTTGTCATATGCACAGGATACACATGGTGTACATACACAGTACAATGAAATGCTTACTTACAGGTACACCTCTCATCTATGTGACAACAATAAGACTGTGGTTTGTCATGATGGGTGTATCATTTGTCAAATAAATAAACAAAGAATGGTTGCTATGGTGAGACCACTTAGCGGGACATGCTTGCATTAGATCAAACAAAATGGAAATATACAGTACATCAAAGCGCATAGACAGCATGTTAAAAGAACAACGACCGGAGGAAAAGTGATACAGAGGAAAGTGCTCCATGCCTATGTCTGAACCATCGCAAGCGGCAAACATGGAGGCAGAGCCAGACCTTTAGGCCCAAGGCATCATGTTTCTCGTGCGAAAAAGACAAAACTCAGATGTCATTTGCGAGACACAACCCCTCTCTGTGTAGATGGGAGACCCTGTTTGGAGGGTTCAGGTCATTTTTACACAGTTCTGCATGACCCAGCCACTAGCGTTGACGTCCAGCTTGAGCATATTCATGACCCATTCGTCCTTCTGGGCACCCTCCATAAACTCAGTAAAGGAAATCTGGCCTGTAATAGAAGGAAAAAGAACAATACAATTTAAAAAATGTACATTTTGGTGGGCAATGATCCAACATCTTTCTCAGGTTAAGATTACTGCCTTTGATATAACTCCGATGTAGTGCCAACTTAGTAAGAATGTAGGAAGCCATTTATGCTTATTAAAAGTGGGATGCCATTCATGCTTAATAAAAGTAGAAAGCCATTCATGCTTAATAAAAGTAGGAAACCATTCATGCTTATTAAAAGTAGGAAGCCATTCATGCTGATTAAAAGTAGGAATCCATTCATGCTTATTAAAAGTAGGAATCCATTCATGCTTATTAAAAGTAAGAAGCCATTCATGCTTATTAAAAGTAGGAAGCCATTCATGCTTATTAAAAATAAAACAACAAACCAGTGGTAAAACCTCCTCCTTTCCTCTGTATAATGGGCCAGGTAGCACCTGTCCATGAGAATGCCAGAGCAAAGTCCCCCTCAAATGGACCACCAATTTGCACAAGCATGACCTAATAATGGCCATTACATCAGACTGACCAGTGTGTAAGAAATGTGTAACAAATAAGAATTTGTTCTTAACTGACTTGCCTAGTTAAATAAAATACAAAACGGTCAGTGACAAACGCATATTGTCTCCCGCTGGTGCATGTAAAGTCCTTAGAACACAGATTGTTCATCGTTGTGGTACTATATACACTGCTCAAAAAAATAAAGGGAACACTTAAACACCACAAAGTAACTCCAAGTCAATCACACTTCTGTGAAATCAAACTGTCCACTTAGGAAGCAACACTGATGGACAATACATTTCACATGCTGTTGTGCAAATGGAATAGACAACAGGTGGAAATTATAGGCAATTAGCAAGACACCCCCAATAAAGGAGTGGTTCTGCAGGTGGTGACCACAGACCACTTCTCAGTTCCTATGCTTCCTGGCTGATGTTTTGGTCACTTTTGAATGCTGGCGGTGCTTTCACTCTAGTGGTAGCAAGAGACGGAGTCTACAACCCACACAAGTGGCTCAGGTAGTGCAGCTCATCCAGGAGGGCACATCAATGCGAGCTGTGGCAAAAAGGTTTGCTGTGTCTGTCAGCGTAGTGTCCAGAGCATGGAGGCGCTACCAGGAGACAGGCCAGTACATCAGGAGACCTGGAGGAGGCCGTAGGAGGGCAACAACCCAGCAGCAGGACTGCTACCTCCGCCTTTGTGCAAGGAGGAGCAGGAGGAGCACTGCCAGAGCTCTGCAAAATGACCTCCAGCAGGCCACAAATGTGCATGTGTCTGCTCAAACGGTCAGAAACAGACTCCATGAGGGTGGTATGAGGGCCCGACGTCCACAGGTGGGGGTTGTGCTTACAGCCCAACACCATGCAGGACGTTTGGCATTTGCCAGAGAACACCAAGATTGGCAAATTCGCCACTGGCGCCCTGTGCTCTTCACAGATGAAAGCAGGTTCACACTGAGCACATGTGACAGAGTCTGGAGACGCCGTGGAAAACGTTCTGCTGCCTGCAACATCCTCCAGCATGACCGGTTTGGCGGTGGGTCAGTCATGGTGTGGGGTGGCATTTCTTTGGGGGGCCGCACAGCCCTCCATGTGCTCGCCAGAGGTAGCCTGACTGCCATTAGGTACCGAGATGAGATCCTCAGACCCCTTGTGAGACCATATGCTGGTGCGGTTGGCCCTGGGTTCCTCCTAATGCAAGACAATGCTAGACCTCATGTGGCTGGAGTGTGTCAGCAGTTCCTGCAAGAGGAAGGCATTGATGCTATGGACTGGCCCGCCCGTTCCCCAGATCTGAATCCAATTGAGCACATCTGGGACATCATGTCTCGCTCCATCCACCAACGCCACGTTGCACCACAGACTGTCCAGGAGTTGGCGGATGCTTTAGTCCAGGTCTGGGAGGAGATCCCTCAGGAGACCATCCGCCACCTCATCAGGAGCATGCCCAGGCGTTGTAGAGAGGTCATACAGGCACGTGGAGGCCACACACACTACTGAGCCTAATTTTGACTTGTTTTAAGGACATTACATCAAAGTTGGATCAGCCTGTAGTGTGGTTTTCCACTTTAATTTTGAGTGTGACTCCAAATCCAGACCTCCATGGGTTGATAAATTCGATTTCCATTGATAATTTTTGTGTGATTTTGTTGTCAGCACATTCAACAATGTAAAGAAAAAAGTATTTAATAAGATTATTTCATTCATTCAGATCTAGGATGTGTTATTTTAGTGTTCCCTTTATTTTTTTGAGCAGTGTACAGTGGGGAAAAAAGTATTTAGTCAGCCACCAATTGTGCAAGTTCTCCCACTTAAAAAGATGAGAGAGGCCTGTAATTTTCATCATAGGTACACGTCAACTATGACAGACAAAATAAGGGAATCACATTGTAGGATTTTTAATGAATTTATTTGCAAATTATGGTGGAAAATAAGTATTTGGTCAATAACAAAAGTTTCTCAATACTTTGTTATATACCCTTTGTTGGCAATGACACAGGTCAGACGTTTTCTGTAAGTCTTCACAAGGTTTTCACACACTGTTGCTGGTATTTTGGCCCATTCCTCCATGCAGATCTCCTCTAGAGCAGTGATGTTTTGGGGCTATCGCTGGGCAACACGGACTTTCAACTCCCTCCAAAGATTTTCTATGGGGTTGAGATCTGGAGACTGGCTAGGCCACTCCAGGACCTTGAAATGCTTCTTACGAACCCACTCCTTCGTTGCCCGGGTGGTGTGTTTGGGATCATTGTCATGCTGAAAGACCCAGCCACGTTTCATCTTCAATGCCCTTGCTGATGGAAGGAGGTTTTCACTCAAAATCTCACGATACATGGCCCCATTCATTCTTTCCTTTACACGGATCAGTCGTCCTGGTCCCTTTGCAGAAAAACAGCCCCAAAGCATGAGGTTTCCACCCCCATGCTTCACAGTAGGTATGGTGTTCTTTGGATGCAACTCAGCATTCTTTGTCCTCCAAACACGACGAGTTGAGTTTTTACCAAAAAGTTCTATTTTGGTTTCATCTGACCATATGACATTCTCCCAATCCTCTTCTGGATCATCCAAATGCACTCTAGCAAACTTCAGACGGGCCTGGACATGTACTGGCTTAAGCAGGGGGACACGTCTGGCACTGCAGGATTTGAGTCCCTGGCGGCGTAGTGTGTTACTGATGGTAGGCTTTGTTACTTTGGTCCCAGCTCTCTGCAGGTCATTCACTAGGTCCCCCCGTGTGGTTCTGGGATTTTTGCTCACCGTTCTTGTTATCATTTTGACCCCACGGGGTGAGATCTTGCGTGGAGCCCCAGATCGAGGGAGATTATCAGTGGTCTTGTATGTCTTCCATTTCCTAATAATTGCTCCCACAGTTGATTTCTTCAAACCAAGCTGCTTACCTATTGCAGATTCAGTCTTCCCAGCCTGGTGCAGGTCTACAATTTTGTTTCTGGTGTCCTTTGACAGCTCTTTGGTCTTGGCCATAGTGGAGTTTGGAGTGTGACTGTTTGAGGTTGTGGACAGGTGTCTTTTATACTGATAACAAGTTCAAACAGGTGCCATTAATACAGGTAACGAGTGGAGGACAGAGGAGCCTCTTAAAGAAGAAGTTACAGGTCTGTGAGAGCCAGAAATCTTGCTTGTTTGTAGGTGACCAAATACTTATTTTCCACCATAATTTGCAAATAAATTCATTAAAAATCCTACAATGTGATTTTCTGGATTTTTTTTTCTCAATTTGTCTGTCATAGTTGACGTGTACCTATGATGAAAATACAGGCCTCTCTCATCTTTTTAAGTGGGAGAACTTGCACAATTGGTGGCTGACTAAATACTATTTGATACAGATTTTAATGCATGTTCTGCCGTATATATGAATATATCTTAACCAGGCACTTACCATCATGATTTTTGTCAACCAGCTCAAAGATCCTGTCACAGACTTCATTAGGTGTCATGTTTATGGCAGTTGTATGAAGCTTGATTTTGTAAATGATCTGCAAATGTATGAGATGCATTTCGTTACGTACAGCTGGGGGAAATACAGTGTGGTACTTGATAAAAGTCTCTTTTACATTGGTGTCCTATCTCAAATGGTATACATTTAAAAGGGTTTCAACATAAAAAGATGGGTTTACCCCACTGACGTAAAATATGAAGTTGTATAAACTTTTATATTACAGAAGTATTATTTTGTCTAGTGTTGTTTATCTCAGCTTAATTTACTGAGTTCACATAAGGTCATATTTTAAGGCAGATGGGTAACAAACAAAAAAGTATAGTAACCCAACTGCCTTAGAATGTTATGTTGTCTCAATTTAGGAAATCGAGAGTTACCAAAACTAGGTAATAAAGTATTATTAACATTATAATATATACTATATCATATCATCAGTGGGGTAACACATCTTTCTAAATGGAAAAAACATGTTTGCACTGAAACAATACTGTGACATTAGGCCTTTTTAATCGACGAAGGAAAAAGATAGAGAACCTATATGTACAGTAAACACCAGAGCCGTGAACTCAGCTGACCTACAGGCATGGGGGCTGGTTCAGTTCAGGACCAGATAGGCTATAGGATCAGGGCTAGGGATAGATGTTCCCAATAATAACAGGCATTAAAGCCACATGCTCCTCCCATCCTTTCATCCAATAACATGTATGGACGGAATTAGATTTGTGAAAATCCCAGACGTCACACGCAGTCGCTTTCCCTTGACCTGATCCTAATCCCTGACCTGCAGCATATTAAGGCACTGCCCTAATGACATTAGTTTGATGTAATACCTGTATTATACAAGTCATACAATTTAGAAAACTTCAAACTGAGTATTGCAGATTACACTACCAGTTTAACAACTAAATGTGTCCAGCTGTTCTTAGACTTAGAAAAGAAGGTGTAGGTGCATAGCCTAGCATAACTGATCTGTAAGTACTAGTAGACTACTAAAGGCAGGTAGCTTAGTGGTTAAGAGCGTTGTGCCAGTAACCGAAAGGTCGCTGGTTCTAATCCCCGAGCCGACTAGGTGAAAAATCTGTCTGTGCCGTTGAGAGAGGCACTTAACCCTAATTGCTCTGGATAAGAGTGTCTGCTAAATGACTAAAATGTAAAACATGTAAAGGCTTGAATGAAGCAGCCAGTCAATAGCCTAATGCAGAGGAAGATGATGTGTGATTTCTTACCTGAATCAGGTTTTTCACCTCTTGTCGGTCTAACTTGCCATTCCCGTCCTTGTCGTAGATTTTAAAGGACCACTTTAACCTATCCTCAAGATTCCCGCGCAATATCAGGTGAAGAGCGGCCGTATACTCCATAAAATCCAACGCGTTATCCTGTGAAAACAATACATGGATTTATTGCATGTTTACCTTTTGAATGCATAATGATAACAGAAGCTAATGCAATTAAAGGGATAGTTCACCCACATTTTCTAAATGAAATCATGGTACCGGTATTAGCGTTTTTCATGCATCATGTCCAAATCAAAAGTATCTCAAATTGATTGTGAAGCGCAACAAAGTCACGAATACAGTGCTTTTAGAAAGTATTCACACCCCTTGACTTTTTCCACATTTTGTTGTGTTACAGCCTGAATTTAAAATGGATTAAAGTGACATTTTTGTCACTGGTCTACACAAATAGCCCATAATGTCAAAGTGAAATTATGTTCTTCTAAATTTTTACTAATTAATAATATTTTAAAGCTGAAATGTCTTGAATCAATAAGTATTCAACCCCTTTGTTATGGTACGTCTAAATAAGTTCAGGAGAAACAATGTGCTTAAGAAGTCACATAATAAGTTGCAATAATAGTGTTTCATGTGATTTTTGAACGTCTACCTCATCTCAGTACCCCACACATACAATTATCTGTAAGGTCCCTCAGTCGAGCAGTGAATTTCAAACAGATTCAACCACAAAGACCAGGGAGGTTTTCCAATGCCTCGCAAAGAAGGGCATCAACTGGTAGCTGGGTAAACATTTTAAAAGGAGATATTGAATATCCCTTTGAGCATGGTGAAGTTATTAATTACACTTTGGATGGTGTATCAATACACCCTGTCACTACAAAGATACAGGCGTCCATCCTAACTCAGTTGCTGGAGAGGAAGGAAACCGCTCAGGGATTTCATTATCAGGCTAATGGTGACTTTAAAACAGTTATAGAATTTAATAGGTTTGGTTTGGGAGAAAACTGAGGATGGATCAATAACAGGTAGCTTAGTGGTTAAGAGCATTGTGCCAGTAACCGAAAGGTCACTGGTTCTAATCCCCGAGCTGACTAGGTGAAAAATCTGTCGATGTGCCCTTGAGCAAGGCACTTAACCCTAATTGCTCCTGTAAGTCACTCTGGATAAGAGCGTCTGCTAAATTACTAAAATGTAAATGTAATATTAACCTAATTGACAGAGTGAAAAGAAGGAAGCCTGTACAGAATAAAATATATTCCAAAACATGCATCCTGTTTGCAACAAGGCATTAAAGTAATACTGCAAAATATATTTGCAAAGCAATTCCTGAATACAAAGTGTTATGTTTGGGGCAAATCCAATGCAACACATTACTGAGTACCACTGTCCATATTTTCAAGCATCGTGGTGGCTGCATCATGTTATGGGTATGCTTGTACTTGTTAAGGACTGGGGAGTTTTTCAGGATAAAAAAGAAACTGAATGGAGCTAAGCACAGGCAAAATCCTGGAGGAAAACCTGGTTCAGTCTGCATTCCACCAGACACTGGGAGATTAATTCACCTTTCAGGAGGCGATAACCTAAAAGACAAGACCAAATCTACACTGGAGTTGCTTACCAAGACAGTGAATGTTCCTGAGTGGCCGAGTTACAGTTTGGACTTAAATCTGCTTGAAAATCTATAGCAAGACTTGAAAATGGTTGTCTAGCAATGATCAACAACCAATTTGACAGAGCTTGAAGAATTTTGAAAAGAATAATGGACAAATATTGTACAATCCAGGTGTGAAAAGCTCTTAGAAACGTACCCAGAAAGACTCACAGCTGTAATCGCTGCCAAAGGCGATTCTAACATATATTGACTCAGGGGTGTGAATACTTATGTAAATTAGATAGTTCTATTTTCATTTTCAATACATTTGCAAACATTTATAAAAACATGTTTTTACTTTGTCATTATGGGGTATTGTGTGTAGATGGGTGAGAAAAAAATAAATGTAATCAATTTTGAATTCAGGCTGTAGCACAACAAAATGTGTAGTTAATCAAGGGGTATGAATACTTTCTGAAGGCACAGTAGATGATTGGAACATGATGCACAAAAAATGCTAATATCGGTACCATGAGATTAGCATTTGGAAACAGTGCCAGGGAAACTAAACCAAATCATGGATTGCTGTCATACCTTGTCCATAGACCGCTTACCGGGTAAGGAAACCAATATTACATTTTGTAATTTGGATGAACTGTCCCTTTAACAGCACAATGGATGACTAGAATGGCTTTCACATTTTTCATATTATTTCCTGACTGAAAAATGTTTTGCCCACTTCACTTACCCTGTTTGTGTCGAATGAATGGAAGACCGTCTCAATGTACAAAGTCTCTTCCTCACAACTGGCAGGTACGCCAAAGATGCGTTTTAATTCATGCAGGTGCAAAGTCCCGCTCGGGCACTCCTTCATAAAAGTCATACACAGCTCCTGAATTTGCTCCAAATCCATCTCGTCATTGTGGCTTTCTACTTGACCCATTGTTTCAGTTCACTTGGATGGTAGACAATATTTTCTACAAAAATTCAAGCAAATATAGTTCAACCTAAAGGTTATAAGTTAAAGTCTGGCAACTACAGGTGGCTACCGACACATCTGCTCACACAGTCCCATCAAACTAAATGCCTTTAATCCACTTGCCAGAAACCATAGCCTAATGGGGAACTGGACAGAGTTGTACTGTATATTTAACCTTTCAATCAGATTAACACAGCAATCTCTGGCTCTTTCACCTGACCATTTAAGAGTGCATGTCCTGATATACTCCCTAGGCATGTCCTGAAATACTCCCTAGGCATGTCCTGAAATACTCCCTAGGCATGTCCTGATATACTCCCTAGGCATGTCCTGAAATACTCCCTAGGCATTTCCTGACATACTCCCTAGGCATGTCCTGAAATACTCCCTAGGCATTTCCTGACATACTCCTTAGGCATGTCCTGACATACAGCGCCTTCAGAAAGTATTCACACCCCTTGACCTTTTTCACATTTTGTTGTGTTACAGCCTGAATTTAAAATGGATGAAATATAGATTTTGTCACTGGCCTACACAAAAGGGTGCTGCGGCTGTCCCCATAGGAAAACACTTTTGGTTCCAGGTAGAACTCTTTTGGGTTCCATGTAGAACCCTCTGTGGAAAGGGTTCTACATGGATCCCAAAAGGGTTCTACCTGGAACCAAAATAGTTCTACCTGGAACCAAAAGGGGTTCTTCAAAGGGTTCTCCTGTGGGGACATTTTTACAAATTAATAAAAATTGAAAAGCTGAAATGTCTTAAGTTAATAAGTATTCAACCCCTTTGTTATGGCAAGCATAAATAAGTTCACTGTACCCCACACATACAATAAAATGTAATATTTTTTTTACATTTTAGTCATTTAAAAACAGACACTCTTATCCAGAACAACTTACAATTAGTGAATCATCTTAAGATAGATACACTATATATATAAAAGTATGTGGACACCCCTTCAAATTAGTGGATTCGGCTATTTCAGCCACACCCGTTGCTGACAGGTGTATAAAATCGAGCACACCGCCATGCAATCTCCATAGACAAACATTGGCATTAGAATGGCCTTACTGAAGAGCTCAGTGACTTTCAACATGGCACCCTCATAGGATGCCACCTTTCCAACAAGTCAGTTTGTCACATTTCTGCCCTGCTAGAGCTGCCCCGGTCAACTGTAAGTACTGTTATTGTGAAGTGGAAATGTCTAGGAGCTGCAACGGCTCAGCCGAGTGGTAGGCCACAGAAGCTCACAGAACGCGACCGCCGTGTGCTGAAAAATCGTCTGTCCTTGGTTGCAACACTCACTACCGAGTTCCAAACTGCCTCTGGAAGCAACTTCAGCACAAGAACTGTTCATCGGGAGCTTCATGAAATGGGTTTCCATGGCCGAGGAGCCGCACACAAGCCTAAGATCACCATGCGCAATGCCAAGTGTCAGCTGGAGTGGTGTAAAGCTCGCCGTCATTGGACTCTGGAGCAGTGCAAACGCGTTCTCTGGAGTGATGAATCACGCTTCACCATCTGGCAGTCTGACAGACAAATCTGGGTGTGGCGGATGCCAGGAGAACACTACCTGCCCGAATGCATAGTGCCAACTATAAAGTTTGGTGGAGGAGGGATAATGGTCTGGGGCTGTTTTTCATGGTTCGGGCTAGGCCCCTTAGTTCCAGTGAAGGGAAATCTTAATTATACAGCATATAATGACATTCTAGACAATTCTCTACTTCCAACTTTGTGACAACAGTTGGGGGAAGGGCCTTTCCTGTTTCAGCATGACAATGCCCCCATGCACAAAGCGAGGTCCATACAGAAATGGTTTGTCGAGATCGGTGTGGAAGAACTTGACTGGCCTGCACAGAGCCCTGACCTCAACCCCATCGAACACCTTTGGGATGAATTGGAACGCCGACTGCGTGACACCCCCACAAGAAAAGCCCAGAATGTCTTCTCAAAGCCACAACAGGACCTAACACAGTGGCATGTATGGCCTTTAGAGATACAGACCAAAAACGAACGTCCATTAGAGAGGACAACAGTGGCGGCTGGCCGATAGAGGGCGCTAGGGCGCCGCCCCCTTAAATAAAATTATTTTAAAAAATAAAATAAAAAATAAATAAAAATAATAATAATAATAATAATAAAAACATCATTATGTCAATATTTGTGTGTTTGAAATATGGAATGCACACAGTAATATGTGTAAGATATGATAGAAAATCATATTCGCAACCTTTCCTCTGCCTGTCAAACGCCTCGTCAGCTCTGGGCGATACAGAAAGTGCCCCGAGGAGGCGGGTCTACGTAGCAGTTAAGCCAATTGCTAATTTAAGATATGAATGTATGACATAAAATGTAGCCAATCAGCGATCTTAAATCGAATCCAAGGAGGGCGATTATTTTATCGCCCCAAGCTCGCCCCTGATAAAATAAGGACCGGGCTCCAGTGGCGCCATTTTTACTAGACGACAATGGCGAGCGCAAACGTTACTCCTCCAAGACCCAACCCTAACTCGGTGAAATCTCTCCTCCAAGATCCGTTTGAGAGGAGAACTTTGTCAGAGAAAGTTCGGGTGAAAGAGCTGGGCCCAGATCAACCTGACCTCTCAATCAGACAGCAGGCTAGCGAGAAAGGGAAGCAGTATATGCGCGGCTTCTCCCGTAGCTGGTACACCAGGAAGGCTTGGCTAGCTGGGTACACTGATGCTTTATTTTGCTTTCCGTGCTTGCTTTTTAAAACGACGGGGTCAGATTCAGCATGGACAGGTACCGGAGTGAGGGATATGAAGCACCTGTCAGAGAAGGTAAAGAAACATGAGAACACCAGGGCACACATGGACAACTCTGTAAAGCTAGCTGTATTAGGAAGGGTGAACATTGCTACGCAGCTGGATGACGGCCA
The DNA here is from genome assembly GCF_964263955.1 of Coregonus lavaretus. Taxonomy (NCBI): domain Eukaryota; kingdom Metazoa; phylum Chordata; class Actinopteri; order Salmoniformes; family Salmonidae; genus Coregonus; species Coregonus lavaretus. The sequence continues at coordinate 28,990,745 of NC_140024.1, read as the reverse complement.
CAGGATTGCGGTGAGGAAACACAATGAGGAGGTGGATAAAAACAGGCACATTCTATCCAAAATTATCGATTGTGTGAAGTTCTGTGGGGCTTTTGAGTTGGCCTTGCGTGGGCACGAGGAGACTGACTCCTCGGACAACCCCGGCATTTTCCGGGGCTTAGTGGATTTTGTTGCCTCCCTCGACAGTGTGCTGGAGGAGCACCTGAAGACAGCTACCGTTTTTAAGGGCACGTCAAAGACGATACAGAACGAGCTGTTGGACTGTATGCTGTCAGTGCTTAAGGATTACATCCTGGAGGAAGTAAAGAGTGCTGATTTTATCGCCATTCAAGCTGACGAGACGACTGACGTTTCCACCCACTGCCAGTTGGTGCTTGTGATACGCTACATCGATGCTAAAAGTAACGTCCAAGAGCGTTTTTTCGAGTTCATTTTGATCGAGAACGCAACCGCCGACACCATCGCTACAGCGCTGCTGGAGAGGCTCAGCACCATACTCTCACATGGACAAAAGGCCAAACTTATTGCCCAGGCTTACGACGGAGCAAGTGTGATGAGGGGAGCCACCGGCGGAGTGCAGCGTAAAATAGTGGATGTGTACGAAAATGCGCACTACGTCCACTGCTATGCACATCAGCTGAACCTCATCATGCAGCAGGCTACTTCACGCATCCCCAGGATCGGCACTTTCTTTTCCGACCTTGCAGGATTTTCTGCTTTCTTCTCCAGGTCTCCCAAGCGAACCACCGTGCATGACGAAGTGGTTGCGCATAGACTCCCCAGAGCCTCTACAACACGGTGGAACTTCCACAGTCGCGCTGTAAACACTGTGTACGAGTACAGGGATGACCTCCTAACGTGTTTCCAGACCATCAGAGACTCTGGGAACTTTGATGCCCCGACTGTCAGAGAGGCGGGGGGCTTTGTGAGGATGCTCGAAGACGAGGCTTTCTGTTTTTTCCTGGCACTGTTCCACAAGATCATGCCAAATGTGGACATGCTTTTCAGCCAGCTGCAGAAGAGGAACATCGACCCTGTCTTCATTAAAGCACTTGTCCAGAGGTTCACAGACAGCATGCTAACAATCAGGTAAATAACTATATTTACTATTGGCTGATAAAGATGTTGTTAGAAAGATGAATAGTTCACTTACAACAGTTTAAAAGCCTAAATGTGACTGGTCATCAAAGTGAGTGATTATCATAGAGCCGTCACAATTATATTTGTTTTAGTATTTTAAAAGGAAAGAGAAGACACAATCAGACGTTGATAATAATGCAGGAAAGTACTACACAGTTTGTAATAATTATTCAGGTGTCCACCGGGTCAATTTCTAGAAGAGGCCTAGTTGTTATTGAAGATTAACTTTATTGCTAAGTGCACAGCAGAACAAAATGATGTTGCATCCCTCTCACAAATGTAATAGAAAAAGGCTTTAAAACGTAATAACATCAGTTAATTATGTACATCACAGGTTAAAAGCAGTTACTAGACATAGTTTGTGTGTATATACACACTATCTGTCTGTCTGTCTGTCTGTCTGTCTGTCTGTATATATAAAAGTCACTGGTTGTGTGTTGAGGGGGAATTACAGTGAGTTAAGAAGTCTGATTGCAAGTTATCAAATTAAACTTTATTTTTTGGACCCAGGGCCTCAATTCCCTCTTTGTGTGGGGACAGCGCATCTGACGAGCAGCAACAGCCCATCAAGCGACGGAGGATGCTGGGACCAGGAGAACAACAGAGGTTGGCTATAGAGGTAAGTTGTGATGTAATTGTCAGTGTTTCCCCCTAGAACTTTTTTCAGGCCTGGTAGTATGTAGCCAAAACCCTGAACAATCAGCACCTTGGTAATCATATACTTGAGTTGGACATAGGCATGTGTCAGTCAGGATCACTTGCATCAAAATAGCTTAATTGCAAATTAAAGCTGATGATGTATCTTTTACAGGTATGTGATACCATCCTGAGTCATGCCAAAGAGAGGTTCTCCTTCACCCAGCACCTCATCAGCGCAACACTATTGCACGGAGAGTTGTTCCCACAACACAGTGTGAAGTTCCCCGATACAGCGCTTGAAACAACCGTGGAGGCGTACCCCATGTTGAACAAGGCCAAGCTCAAAACCGAACTGTCCCTCATCTATGAGAACAGTGAGTTCAAGGCTTGTAGTGGTGCAGTGCCCCTGTACCAGTTCTTCATGGAGAACAACCTTCAGAGCACTTTCACAGAGACTGCCAGCCTCCTCAAGATCCTCATCACCACACCCATGACAACTGCTGAGTCAGAAAGGTGCTTCTCTACACTGAAAAGGATCAAGACCTTCCTGAGAAACAGCATGACACAGGATCGCCTGAACGCTCTGGCCATGCTCTCCATGGAGAAGAAACTTGTCAGGGACATTCCTGACTTTAATCAAAGGGTCATTGAGAGGTTTGCCACTCAGAAGGACAGACGGGCAAAATTCCTGTACAAATAAGATGACAGACACACACACACAGAGCAGCTCTGGCCGCATGTTTCTTTGTATATAGTTGACCTTAGCATAAAAAATCCAGTTATATATGGTACTCTAGAAAGTCTTAATAGTGTCTTTGCTAATATTACTGTATATATGTTGTTTTGTATCAATTAATTGTTGCAGTTCTGGAGCACATTAACAATTAGTCACATTTAGTATGATCATAAAATACTGTATGCTATTCTTCCAGTCAAAGGTTTGAGTTCATCCACTTGATATCCATTTCTATATTATACATCCTTTTATACAGTGTAAGATTTCCTATAAACTTTATAATAATTTCATGTTATTGTCCACTTTCCACTCTGTTCTGACAGCATGCCTGTTGCGTTGCCTGTTTACTACCAATGGTGAAAAGTTCACTTTAAATGCAAATGAAAGGCTTGGGTTTGTGTAATATGTTTTTGTGTAAGAATGCCTCAACTTTTTAATATTGGCATTAAATAATTACTGAATGTTTCACTGAGCACTGCTGTCCTGCAGTTTGTGTTAAAATATATCGCGATGGTTACAGGAAAAAAAAAGTATGGCACAGCCCCACCGAGAATATTTTTCACCAGCCGCCACTGGCTGCATCCTCTCTTCTGTTGCGGTCTGGCCACAGCACCTCATCCACATCACAAGCAATGTTTTCCCTGGCCAAGCAGCGGGGGAAATATCGCCTAGCATGGCGATTCCAGCCATGAAAAGCATCAGCTGCTATATCTCCACATGCGTCTTCCATAGCTTGGAGAAGAGGTATACGCGTTTGTGGATTTCGGTCATACACTTTCCATCTCCAGGCAGAAAAAAATTCCTCAATAGGATTGAGGAATGGAGAATATGGAGGGAGATAAACAACTAAAAAGCGTGGGTGGGCAGTGAACCAGTTACGAACCAGAGCAGCCCTGTGGAAACGTACGTTGTCCCAAATGACAATGTACCTGAGCTGCTCTGGGCCATCTACCTGATCTGGTGGAATGAGTGTGTTGTGTAGGGTGTCCAGGAATGTGATCAGATGGGCGGTGTTGTAGGGGTCAAGGGTAGCATGGTGATGGATGACGCCGTGGTGGGTAATCGCTGCACACATTGTGATGTTCCCTCCGCGCTGGCCAGGGACTTGAACAATGGCACGCTGGCCGATGATATTCCTTCGCCTCTTTCGTCTTTTTGTGAGGTTGAATCCAACCTCATCAATGAAGATGAACTGGTGCTCCACTGCAGCCACCTCTAGCTCAAGGACTCTCTGAAACACACATGACAATATCAGAAATAGACATGGAGTGGTCACTATTGTGAAGCACAATCATTATAATTACAATACTGAAATATGTATAATTTATACAGTGTTGAGAGTGTGCATCAATTGTGGGATTGTATAGGACTCACTTGCACATAGTTATATCGCAATTCTTTGACTCTTTCTGAATTGCGTTCAAATGGCACCCTGTAGACCTGCTTCATCCTGAGATTATTTCTGCGCAAGACACGGTCCAGTGTTGATAAGCTTACCCTATCAATATTTTGAAATATCTCATTGTTTTCTATTATTTTTCTTTGTATTTGCCGTAATGTTATGGCGTTATTTTCTAGGACCATGTTCATGATTTCAGTTTCCTGTTCATGAGACAGAACACGTTCCCGACCACCTTGTGTTGGTAATCTTTCAGTTCTGCCAAACAAATAGTAAAATGCTGTAAATACAAAGTAGAAATACATTTCCCAAATACTTGAAACATACTTTATTTTTTACAGTCCTACAGAACAGTCCACAGGCAATACTGTACTACTGTACTCATTGAGTACTGTATTGATATGCAGTACTGCAATTTTCTAGTGAGAGTAGATTTCTTACCTATTCTCATTTCGGAATGTCCGGATGATGGATGCTACAATGTACCTGCTCAAATTTGGCTGTACTCTTTGCCCAGCCTCCCTCATTGTTAGACCATGGTTGACCACATGATCAACCAAAGTGGCTTGGATCTCATCAGAGATTACGGTCCTTGGCCTTCCTCGTCCTCGTCCTTGTCCTCCCCGTCCTCCTCCTCTTACTCTCACTCCTCTGGCTCTGCCTCTGTTTCCAATGTTGGCATCCATTGCTCCAAAACAGAAGAGCTCAGCTGTTGCCCTTTTATGCTAAAGCTCTGATTGCTAATTGTAAAACTGTGTGACGGGTGTTTGCCCATGTGATGAGTCAGTGTGCATATTTGAATGGCAGTGTGTTCATTGTGAAAACAAGAGATTTTCTGCATGAAAATTGTGCCAAATGCAAAGATTTGTGTGTAGTGTTTTGAAAAAAGTGTGTTGTAGAACTGCAATTTGAGTGTAAAGCAGGAATTGTGCTTGTAGTTTAGCAGAATTGGTTCAGGGGGTTGGTGCATGAGTTACATGTTGTGGTCATTGTGTCTCAAGTACCAGTATTTGTGTGTAAACAATTGAGAAAAACTGTAAATAAAAAATAGGAAAGGCTGCTGTGAGGTCACTCAAAGCAAAACCACAAGCCTTGGTGCAATAGCATGCAAATGACCACAGAGAGCCGCTGTGCTGTTTTAGGTGTGTGGATATACAGTAAAATCACAGAAAACAGAATAGTGCCTATGTGGTTGAACTGAGCTAGTGTTAATGGTATACATAGTAATTGACTGGAGTCTATAACTGGCTCGGCAGTGTTTTGGCTGTGGTAGATGAATGGTGCCTGTGGCTCGACGACGTGGTGTACGGTGGCTTGAGGCTGATGGTGTCCTAACCAAACCTTTGATTTGACTTTGATCAGTCAAAATTACACTGCCAAGCAGGGGCTGTTCCTCCGATTCCCTACAGAGTACCACAGTATGAACCATAATACCCATAAAACCTAGCGGTCAAACAGGGAAAGGGTTCCAATAGTTTTTCCACCATTCATTTTTCATATAGGAGATTTTAGAAACACTTAAAATAAGGGCTGTGTTTCGTGTAGGCTTACCCTGGCGTGACGTTTTGATAACCGTGTAAATCTCTCTAGGACAGGGTGACTTTTATCAATATATTCACCTGTATTTACACCCCAAAAATGAAACGCTAATTAACTGCTAATGTGGCTATCATAAAGAACTACAAATGGATGAGACTGCCAAATTGAAGCAAAGGTAAGGATCTCTGTATGAATTATCTAATGTTGTTAGCTAATTGTAGTAATGAATAAGGAACGGTGATGAGGACAATGTGTGTATGGGGACATTCTCCACCTCTTCAGATTGGATTACACCTGAGGATAGGTACAGTATAATTGGGTTGTACTCTTGGGTCCTAGCCAACATACACTTGGCAATGGGTAAAAACAACATGCCACCAGGCAAAGACAGAACAATATCCAACATTGGTTGATATTTGATTCTGCTTTCAACCAACATGAATTTAACTTGAAATGAAATGAACCCTACATTAAAAGGAGACCAAAATTGATTACATTGAAGAAATGTAGCAAATTCACCCAGGACAGCTATGGTGTGCTATGCTGATGCTAACCATAATTACATGGAAATTATGTTGAAATAATGATGTTATCAGTTGACTCAGTTGAACAGATTTTTGTTCTGAGGGATGTCTGATAGCCTATGGTAATCAAACAGCTTTCGATTGGGAGGAGATTGGCACTTGATCCTTGCCTAATGAGTGCGTGGCAGAGGAGGGGGTCAGACTATTGGATTATCAAAGCTCAGACTAAGGAGCCTATATATATTACCACTCTCTCATCAGTATGTTTAACTGGGGTGGGCGGTGTAGTGGTAAGTGACAGGGGTGTACCTAGTGGGAAAGAAATTGGGTAAATAATATTTGAGTAAATACTATTCACCATATTTAAAAAGGTGTGTGAACGACATAAGTGTAAAATAAATTGTGTAGGTGTGTCCCAAACCGCAGACTGTGTTATTTGACGTGTGTCCTAGGGAGTTATACGTCTGACTTCCCGATTCGTCCACCAGAGGGCAGCCACACGCTGTTAGTTTTGTCCTTGGGGGATGAAGGTAGCCGTAACACCAGCCTTGCAAAGTGGAATGTTGCATGTTAGAGCCCCATACGGGGCGCTATGATTTTTTTTGCTGTTAAAGCATAGTTTTTCTGGGGTAACTTCTCCCCAGCCCCTTATCCTGGCCATAACCAATCTGGGTTGTTGCCTTACCTTCTTGCATCACTGAAGTCATTCATTTGACAAGCTAATGTCCAATGAGTTGATGAGATGTTGAGTCAGAGCTAAGTTTGTATTGTATGTTTATACAGATCTTTATACTGTGTGCTGCAACAAAAAAAAGTGTGCATGCCAATAATATCAGGGACTTCCTAACCATCTCATATCTTTTTTTATTTCATGTTGTGAAAATATTTTTTTATCCTCTTTGTTGTACAATTTTCTTGTCAGCAATCAATAAAATATATTCACAGGACACCAATGTATTACAAAGAAGATCATTTTAAATGTTGAAAAAAGTTTTCGGATTGTTTTGTGTGGTAAAACACACATAGACATTTACATAAGGTGAGAACATTAAGATGCTCCTCCCCCCAGTCAGAGATGCCAAAGTTCCAGTTATCCATCCCCTTAGTTAATGGGCTTACCTGCAGGCAAGCCTGGCCCTCCTAACGTGTTCTGGTTTGGGAAGTTGTCTTTAGTGTGCTTACATAAACAGCCTGTCCAGTGCATTCAGACAGATCTGTAATATGTTATAACACATGAAATAGCCTATCAATCCCCAACACCTTACACTCCATTAAGAGGAGCACAAGATTCATGCATACATCCCCCTACACCTCTAACTTTCTCACTCATCAATATTCACAATTCATTCATGATTATCCGTAATCATGGTAGCACCCACATTAATGTAGACGTGTTCAGAAACATATTATATTCTTATTTACAATAACAGTGACTCCAGAATGACATAATATTCCATTATTTACCATTCATTTCTATTGGGCACAACATAATCCGAAACACAACCAAAAACAACTGTAAATGCATCCAACAAGTTTGTAGAGTCACAAGCTTGATGCAGTCATTGTGCGCTAGGAATATGGTACCAAATGCAAAACATTTGACAAAATCTTCAAATGGGGGGACTAGATGCATAAGGTGCTTTCATTTCTAAAATAGTAAAACAGATAAGTATAAAAATACCCTCAAATAAAAGGTGACATTCTGTACTGTCGCCTCATAAAACATTTGATTTCAAATCCAAAATGCTGGAGTATAGAGCCAAATTAAACATTTTAGCTTCACTGTCCAAATAAATATGTAGGGGACACATTGTTGCATAAGACCACTGAGTCAGTCTCAGCTGTGTTACCTGTTTAATAAAAGGTAAGAGGGCATCACATGATAACTTATATACATTTTAAAAATACGACTGTAGCATATTTCTGGTATATTAAACGACTTATAAGCCTTCCCCTGACTCAAGGTTCGTTGTACAGGTCGATCCAAAGCTATCACTTCAGTTGCCATAGAACAGCAGGTAAACACATGGTAACTACTTGGACTTTAGTATGACCACATACTAACATTTGGCACTTAGTAATGAACAAGAATTCAAATTGGGTATATGTATTTTTTTTTACAATATGTACTCAGCTAGCACAACGTTCTGAGAAACATGTTTCTTAGAGCGTGGTTGTCCTTTGGTTATATTGCACACAACCTTCCCACAATGCTCTGGGAATGGTGAAGGATACCCAGGTAGCACATAATGTTCTGAGAACCATGTTTCTTAGGTGGGAATTTCAGTACTTCAGCATAACGTTTTCTACAGGTTCTCATGGTTCTATTTAAAGTCATGTTTTCAGAACATTAAGAAAACTTTCAATAAAACCACAAGAAAACATTAACATTCAAAGAACGTTCTAAGAATGTTATTTAAAAACATATACATTCCGTTCTCAGCGTCAACAAAACTATCTCTATCCTCTATCTTGTTGAGGTGTGTTCGCCGCGCCCACTAATTGGCCACACATGACCTTAATGAGTGCTTGTTTCCTTTGAAATGGGGTCTGTTTGAATAGACTAAAATGAACTGCTTTGTATGAGTAAAAAAAAACATGGCACGATAGCTCCATCCTGGTGGCGCAGTGGACTAAAGAAGATCATAGGTTTGAATCCTACTGACACTGTGCCATAATAAATAAATAAAATGTGTTTATATGATTAATGCCTAAGAAGATGAATTTCCATGTGTCCTATCTGTGCTTGGAGTTCAAAACTGTTAACCCAAGCTAGCAGTGTTATTAAAAGTCTTATTGAAACATGTTCTCAGAATGTTATTTAATTACCTTCAAATAAACTATAATTTCTGTTCTCAGAATGTTAATAAAACCTCCCAGGAAAACTTGCTGGGAACCATAGTAAAATGTACTCAGAACCTCCCTGCAACCTAAAAATTAACGTTCCCAGAACAGGATACATTTTTACTTCCATTCTCAGAACGTTTAAAAAATATTCTGTTGTACCAGTCAGGAAATGTATGGCTTCGTTCCCAGAACCAATGGGAAACCAAAAATGTACGTTCCCACAACTTCCAAGGAACCCAATGTGCCAGCTGGGTATGTACTATCAATACTTATCTTATTGTAAAAAAATATATATTGCATTTATTTTGATATTGGCATATACACGGAGTATACAAAACATTAAAACACCTGCTCTTTCCATGATATAGACTGACAAGGTGAAAGACCAGGTGAAAGGTATGATCCCTTATTGATGTCACTTGTTAAATCCGCTTCAATCAATGTAGATTAAGGGGTGGAGACAGGTTAAAGAAGGATTTGTAAGCCTTGAGACAGTTGAGACATGGATTGTGTATGTGTGCATTCAGAGGGTGAATGGGCAAGACAAAATATTTAAGTGCCTTTGAACGTGTTATGGTAGTAGGTGCCAGGCGCACCGGTTTGTGTCAAGAACTGCAACGCTGTTACGTTTTTCATTCTCAACAGGTTCCCATGTGTATCAAAAATGGTCCACCACCTAAAAAGACATCCAGCCAACTTGGGAAGCATTGGAGTCAACATGGGCCAGCATCATTGTGGAACGCTTTCGACACCTTGCAGAGTCCATGCCCCGACGAATGGGGGGGGCTGTAGGTTGATTCTGCTGCTACGATTGGATATCATGCAGCATGCTCTAACCTAACGTAGAAGATGCAAAAAGTCCCCACATCCGTTTTTCAGGGGAAATGGAAGTTAGTTTGAAAATACTGTATCCCTGAAAACTGGAAACATCCACTTTCTTCTGACACTGCGGAGAGTGAGCATGCTCTGCATGTTGGCATAATTGAAATTCAAACCCAACCTCAAATATCCAAGGATTTGGCAACGTCATCAATTTCCTAAATCTAGCAAATCCCAATTTTGGGAGATACTGACTTTATGACCAATGTTATCCTATTTAAACGTTTTAGTCATTTTGGGACTAGAGTTGATGTTTATGACTATAGGCCGTTTTCAACCAGAGAAGTTGTTTTTTTGGTTCAGCTACTCTTTTATAGAGAGACCCAATGTCCTCTTCCTCCGTCTGACATTTTAGTTCATCATTTTGGACTCTGGAGTTTTCTGTCGCTCAAGCGCTGGTGGACCCAGTAACTGGGGTTGATATCCAGGCTTATGAGTTTTTGCACCCAGGGGTCTCTCTTTGCCCCCTCCACAAACTCCTCCAGAGTTATCTGACCTGGAACCAAAGATAAAAAGGAGATCCTTGTTATTCTCCATGATGTGTCCCCACTCTGTCATTATACTGTATCATCAACAATTAGTTCCAGTGGATAGCTCACTACCAATTCTTTTCAGATCTCACAAGTCAATTCATCCCACTTCCTGCACCATCGGTTGAGTAGATCCAGCCATACATGTGTCACATTTTTAATAGTGTCTCGCTATGTCATTATTTCTGACCATGTGATGTGTTTTGAGTGAGCCCCATGAAAACATGCTACAGTAACAGCTAAAGGCAGTCAAAATTCACAAATAAGTTCTCCGGTGCTCACCGTCGCCATTCTCGTCAACTTTCTGGAAAATACGGTCACACACCTCTTCAGGTGTAAGGTGGGTGTGACCTGCCTCATCAGTCACAGAACCTTGCTTTATCTTGTAGATGATCTACAGACATCACAAACAGAGGAATGTTACATAAATCAACTTTACAGTTACGTTTTGCAGAATATCTTAACACTCCATACATTGGTCCCTCAAAGATAAGTCAATGATTATCTCTGAGATATGCAGTTGGGGTTTGAGAGAATTCCTACCCTTCTTCCACAAGTGTGCATTTAAAAGCATTAGGTTGGTACAAGGACGGCTGGGGGAAGTTCCTACCATATTCATTACACCAATTCAATGCTTTTAAATCCATAAGGGGGCGTATACGAGTGCACACTTCGGGAGAAGGGTAGAGCATCGGACCGCAGCCTTCAAGTCCAAGAGCAGGGTTTCTCAACTTCGATCCTGAACAGCCACTGTGCGTGCAGCTTTTGAATTACCGAATAAATTGCTCCGATTAAGAAGCCTGAATTAAATGGCCCAAATGTTCAATTCATTTGAATTATTCTAACTAGAGTACTTCCAATACTGCCCTACAAAACACTGTAACTACGCCAACAGTGAATCCAAGACAAATGGCTTTAAAATATTTTTGTTAGCCAGCCAAATATGTTGTAGGTAGATAAGTGATAATGCAATGAAGTATCATCTTATTATGAAGTCATTGTTATGCAAATCAACCATTACCACTGATTTGGCCTATGTCCCCTAAAATGCAGATACTGCACTCTGCCTTTGTTTGACCTTAAACAACTATATGGGTAATGCAAAGGCAAAGTGCAGTATCTACAATATAAATGTGTTTATTAAACTTTGTTGTTGTTTTTCTGTTTGATAAATAGCTGATTCTCAGAGGCTTTGAGTTTAGTGGTTACCTGATCCAAGCAGATACAGTATATACGGCTTAGTGTCTAATTAGTGTGCCGTAGAACAGGTCCCTACCAGGACCCATGTTGAGAAACACTGGCTTAGAATGTTACTATAGGTCGCACTTCGGCCCCAACCCTTACCCTTATAATTATTCTCAGCTCGCGCCTATCCAGTCGCCCATTGTCATCGTTGTCAAACACCTTGAAAGACCACTTGAGTTTATCCTCGAGTCGTCCTCGAAGCACAAGGTTTAGCGCAGCAACATATTCGATGAAATCCATGGTGTTGTCCTGTAATAGAGACAGTCAAACGATCATGATCAACTATAGCCTCAATAAAAATCCTTATGTGGTCTCGAAGTAAGAAATGTATACTAGTTTTTCTTTATTTGTACTATTTTCTACATTGTAGAATAATAGTGAAGACATCAAAACTATGATATAACACATATGAAATCATGTAGTAACCAAATAAATGTTAAACAAATCAACATATATTTTATTTTTGAGATTCTTCAAATAGCCACCCTTTGCCTTGATGACAGCTTTGCACACTCTTGGCATTCTCTCAACCAGCTTCACCTGGAATGCTTTTCCAACAGTTTTGAAGGAGTTCCCACATATGCTGAGCACTTGTTGGCTGCTTTCCTTCACTCTTCCATCTGACTCATCCCAAACCATCTCAATTGGGTTGAGGTCGGGGGATTGTGGAGGCCAGATCATCTGATGCAGCACTCCATCATTTACACAGCCTGGAGGTGTGTTGGGTCATTGTCCTGTTGAAAAACAAATGATAGTCCCACTAAGCACTAAGTCCAAACCAGATGGGATGGCGTATCACTGCAGAATGCTGTGGTAGCCATGCTGGTTAAGTGTGCCTTGAATTCTAAATAAATCACAGACACAGACCATAACACCTCCTCCTCCATGCTTCAAGTGGGAATTACACATGCAGAGATCATCTGTTCACCCACACCGCGTCTCACAAAGACACGGCAGTTGGAACCAAAAATCTCACATTTGGACTCCAGACCAAAAGGACACATTTCCACCGGTCTAATGTCCATTGCTCGTGTTTCTTGGCCCAAGCAGGTCTCTTCTTATTATTGGTGTCCTTTAATAGTGGTTTCTTTGCAGCAATCGACCTTGAAGGCCTGATTCACACAGTCCCCTCTGAACAGTTGATGTTGAGATGTGTCTGTGACTTGAACTCTGTGAAGCATTTATTTGGGCTGCAATTTCTGAGGCTGGTAACTCTAATGAACTTATCCTCTGCAGCAGAGGTAAATCTGGGTCTTCCATTCCTGTGGCGGTCCTCATGAGAGTCCGTTAAATCATAGCGCTTGATCGTTTTTGTGACTGCACTTGAAGAAACCTTCAAAGTTCTTGAAATGTTCCGTATTGACTGACCTTCATGTCTTACAATAATGATGGACTGTCGTTTCTCTTTGCTTATTTGAGCTGTTCTTGCCATAATACGGACTTGGTCTTTTACCAAATAGGGCTGTCTTCTGTATACCCCCCTACCTTGTCACAACACAACTGATTGGCTCAAATGCATTAAGAAGAAAATAAAATTCCACAAATTAACTTTTAAGAAGGCACACCTATTAATTGAAATGCATTCCATTATATATATATATATATATATATATATATATATATATATATATATATATATATATAATATAATATATAATGGAATATATTATATATAATGGATATAATAATATAATTTTATTATAATAACATAATTTATATTATATATAAAAATTATATATTATATATATATGCAGAGAAGAAAAGAAAACATGGGGTATTGGAAGTGATGCAAACAATTACATTGATGGAAGTTACAATCTGCAATATTAAAACTGATCTACCCCCTAAAAAAAAAATAATATGAAAAAAACTTATATGAATATTTTCTCTGAACAGGGGGAAAAAACTTTTTTGGGGAACATAATACATAGGATGAAGAAACAACACGCAGAGCTGCAGCTCCATACTACTGGTCAGACATAGACAACTGATACTATATACTAGTTGTTGGGGTGGGATTGGCGTGGGGGGTCCATGGGTGGCTTTTGACAATTTCTTTGGATTTCTCATGTCTAAGTCATTGTTAGAAAAATTATGGTCCAATTTGGATGTTAGGTACTATATTTATTGAATATTATATGAAAACTAAAAATGTAAATTAAAAATTTGGGTGCAATCAAATAGATTAATTTCTCAGAGATCAAATTATATTTCAACAAAATAATGTTGCAGGAATGCTAATCTTATCGGTTTCTAACAACAGAAACGATTTCAGAACAATCTGAGATTTTGGGTTCTTTTTGAGGCGGAACGACCCATTTGACTTTACACACTGGCCCACTTTATGGAAAGAGGGGTGTTATGGCCATCTACCTTCACGCTGTTTAAGCATATGGACAAATGATGCATGATACTGTACAGACAAATAGCTTAGCCTACATGTGGAAAGTGGACACATTCTGGGAAACACATTTTCTAGAAAACAATAATAATAGTATGGTACTAAATTGTATAAATCTATATTTATGAATTAAATAGGATGTTGAAAACACTTGAGGGGAGGGGGCAGGGAGTCCATAATAACTTTAGGCCTACACCACGGAAAAATGTTTTGTTACAGTATGCAAATCAATATTTTACAGTAAATGCAAATGTAATTAACCCAGGTCTGCTTGTTTGTATCCCAAATCTTACCTCATTCATATCAAACGCACTGAATATGCCCTCCATGTATTGCGATTCCGGCGATTCATCATTTTGAACCCCAAACATCCTTTTGAACTCGTGCAAGTGCATCGAACCGCTCGGGCACTCATCGACGAACGTCTTGTAGAGTTCTTGAATTGTGGATACTTCCAACTCTTCTTCGCTGGTTGACTGAGCTTGCTGATTTTGACCCATTGTAAAGCCGAGTGAACTCGGTCAAAGTGTGAAAAAGACAACGCGGAAATTAAAGTCCAGCTGTAGGCTAGTCTCCGATATGGCTGTGCACAATATCATGGGGACACGGTTACATCCGTGGTTCATAGAGTTCGTAAACCTTTAATAATTCGACCTTGTCTCTTCTCTCTGCATCGTTGCCTTTGATGGTTGTGCGTGCAAATAGGTCTGACAACATAGGCTCCATCATGTGGGATATGCATACGTTTACCCCGGGCGAATTTATTTTTAGCAAGACTTGTCCTATATCGGCATTTAGTAATCTGCAGCCCTGATCCAATTGGACGATGTAATTTGTAGGCCTACGAGGCTACAGTGTACTGCCAAATAGAGAGTATATGTCCTATAACTTTTGTGACTCAACTCGTTAATATGTTATAAAACATTTTCACAATTGCATTAATATGTTATAAACAGTGGCGGCTGGTGAAAAATATTCTCGGTGGGGCTGTGCCATACTTTTTTTTTCCTGTAACCATCGCGATATATTTTAACACAAACTGCAGGACAGCAGTGCTCAGTGAAACATTCAGTAATTATTTAATGCCAATATTAAAAAGTTGAGGCATTCTTACACAAAAACATATTACACAAACCCAAGCCTTTCATTTGCATTTAAAGTGAACTTTTCACCATTGGTAGTAAACAGGCAACGCAACAGGCATGCTGTCAGAACAGAGTGGAAAGTGGACAATAACATGAAATTATTATAAAGTTTATAGGAAATCTTACACTGTATAAAAGGATGTATAATATAGAAATGGATATCAAGTGGATGAACTCAAACCTTTGACTGGAAGAATAGCATACAGTATTTTATGATCATACTAAATGTGACTAATTGTTAATGTGCTCCAGAACTGCAACAATTAATTGATACAAAACAACATATATACAGTAATATTAGCAAAGACACTATTAAGACTTTCTAGAGTACCATATATAACTGGATTTTTTATGCTAAGGTCAACTATATACAAAGAAACATGCGGCCAGAGCTGCTCTGTGTGTGTGTGTCTGTCATCTTATTTGTACAGGAATTTTGCCCGTCTGTCCTTCTGAGTGGCAAACCTCTCAATGACCCTTTGATTAAAGTCAGGAATGTCCCTGACAAGTTTCTTCTCCATGGAGAGCATGGCCAGAGCGTTCAGGCGATCCTGTGTCATGCTGTTTCTCAGGAAGGTCTTGATCCTTTTCAGTGTAGAGAAGCACCTTTCTGACTCAGCAGTTGTCATGGGTGTGGTGATGAGGATCTTGAGGAGGCTGGCAGTCTCTGTGAAAGTGCTCTGAAGGTTGTTCTCCATGAAGAACTGGTACAGGGGCACTGCACCACTACAAGCCTTGAACTCACTGTTCTCATAGATGAGGGACAGTTCGGTTTTGAGCTTGGCCTTGTTCAACATGGGGTACGCCTCCACGGTTGTTTCAAGCGCTGTATCGGGGAACTTCACACTGTGTTGTGGGAACAACTCTCCGTGCAATAGTGTTGCGCTGATGAGGTGCTGGGTGAAGGAGAACCTCTCTTTGGCATGACTCAGGATGGTATCACATACCTGTAAAAGATACATCATCAGCTTTAATTTGCAATTAAGCTATTTTGATGCAAGTGATCCTGACTGACACATGCCTATGTCCAACTCAAGTATATGATTACCAAGGTGCTGATTGTTCAGGGTTTTGGCTACATACTACCAGGCCTGAAAAAAGTTCTAGGGGGAAACACTGACAATTACATCACAACTTACCTCTATAGCCAACCTCTGTTGTTCTCCTGGTCCCAGCATCCTCCGTCGCTTGATGGGCTGTTGCTGCTCGTCAGATGCGCTGTCCCCACACAAAGAGGGAATTGAGGCCCTGGGTCCAAAAAATAAAGTTTAATTTGATAACTTGCAATCAGACTTCTTAACTCACTGTAATTCCCCCTCAACACACAACCAGTGACTTTTATATATATATATATATATATATATATATATACACAGACAGACAGACAGACAGACAGACAGACAGACAGACAGACAGACAGACAGACAGACAGACAGACAGACAGACAGACAGACAGACAGACAGACAGACAGACAGACAGACAGACAGACAGACAGACAGACAGACAGACAGACAGACAGACAGACAGACAGACAGACAGACAGACAGACAGACAGACAGACAGACAGACAGACAGACAGACAGACAGACAGACAGACAGACAGACAGACAGACAGACAGACAGACAGACAGACAGACAGACAGACAGACAGACAGACAGACAGACAGACAGACAGACAGACAGACAGACAGACAGACAGACAGACAGACAGACAGACAGACAGACAGACAGACAGACAGACAGACAGACAGACAGACAGACAGACAGACAGACAGACAGACAGACAGACAGACAGTGTGTATATACACACAAACTATGTCTAGTAACTGCTTTTAACCTGTGATGTACATAATTAACTGATGTTATTACGTTTTAAAGCCTTTTTCTATTACATTTGTGAGAGGGATGCAACATCATTTTGTTCTGCTGTGCACTTAGCAATAAAGTTAATCTTCAATAACAACTAGGCCTCTTCTAGAAATTGACCCGGTGGACACCTGAATAATTATTACAAACTGTGTAGTACTTTCCTGCATTATTATCAACGTCTGATTGTGTCTTCTCTTTCCTTTTAAAATACTAAAACAAATATAATTGTGACGGCTCTATGATAATCACTCACTTTGATGACCAGTCACATTTAGGCTTTTAAACTGTTGTAAGTGAACTATTCATCTTTCTAACAACATCTTTATCAGCCAATAGTAAATATAGTTATTTACCTGATTGTTAGCATGCTGTCTGTGAACCTCTGGACAAGTGCTTTAATGAAGACAGGGTCGATGTTCCTCTTCTGCAGCTGGCTGAAAAGCATGTCCACATTTGGCATGATCTTGTGGAACAGTGCCAGGAAAAAACAGAAAGCCTCGTCTTCGAGCATCCTCACAAAGCCCCCCGCCTCTCTGACAGTCGGGGCATCAAAGTTCCCAGAGTCTCTGATGGTCTGGAAACACGTTAGGAGGTCATCCCTGTACTCGTACACAGTGTTTACAGCGCGACTGTGGAAGTTCCACCGTGTTGTAGAGGCTCTGGGGAGTCTATGCGCAACCACTTCGTCAAGCACGGTGGTTCGCTTGGGAGACCTGGAGAAGAAAGCAGAAAATCCTGCAAGGTCGGAAAAGAAAGTGCCGATCCTGGGGATGCGTGAAGTAGCCTGCTGCATGATGAGGTTCAGCTGATGTGCATAGCAGTGGACGTAGTGCGCATTTTCGTACACATCCACTATTTTACGCTGCACTCCGCCGGTGGCTCCCCTCATCACACTTGCTCCGTCGTAAGCCTGGGCAATAAGTTTGGCCTTTTGTCCATGTGAGAGTATGGTGCTGAGCCTCTCCAGCAGCGCTGTAGCGATGGTGTCGGCGGTTGCGTTCTCGATCAAAATGAACTCGAAAAAACGTTCTTGGACGTTACTTTTAGCATCGATGTAGCGTATCACAAGCACCAACTGGCAGTGGGTGGAAACGTCAGTCGTCTCGTCAGCTTGAATGGCGATAAAATCAGCACTCTTTACTTCCTCCAGGATGTAATCCTTAAGCACTGACAGCATACAGTCCAACAGCTCGTTCTGTATCGTCTTTGACGTGCCCTTAAAAACGGTAGCTGTCTTCAGGTGCTCCTCCAGCACACTGTCGAGGGAGGCAACAAAATCCACTAAGCCCCGGAAAATGCCGGGGTTGTCCGAGGAGTCAGTCTCCTCGTGCCCACGCAAGGCCAACTCAAAAGCCCCACAGAACTTCACACAATCGATAATTTTGGATAGAATGTGCCTGTTTTTATCCACCTCCTCATTGTGTTTCCTCACCGCAATCCTGTGGCCGTCATCCAGCTGCGTAGCAATGTTCACCCTTCCTAATACAGCTAGCTTTACAGAGTTGTCCATGTGTGCCCTGGTGTTCTCATGTTTCTTTACCTTCTCTGACAGGTGCTTCATATCCCTCACTCCGGTACCTGTCCATGCTGAATCTGACCCCGTCGTTTTAAAAAGCAAGCACGGAAAGCAAAATAAAGCATCAGTGCACCCAGCTAGCCAAGCCTTCCTGGTGTACCAGCTACGGGAGAAGCCGCGCATATACTGCTTCCCTTTCTCGCTAGCCTGCTGTCTGATTGAGAGGTCAGGTTGATCTGGGCCCAGCTCTTTCACCCGAACTTTCTCTGACAAAGTTCTCCTCTCAAACGGATCTTGGAGGAGAGATTTCACCGAGTTAGGGTTGGGTCTTGGAGGAGTAACGTTTGCGCTCGCCATTGTCGTCTAGTAAAAATGGCGCCACTGGAGCCCGGTCCTTATTTTATCAGGGGCGAGCTTGGGGCGATAAAATAATCGCCCTCCTTGGATTCGATTTAAGATCGCTGATTGGCTACATTTTATGTCATACATTCATATCTTAAATTAGCAATTGGCTTAACTGCTACGTAGACCCGCCTCCTCGGGGCACTTTCTGTATCGGCCAGAGCTGACGAGGCGTTTGACAGGCAGAGGAAAGGTTGCGAATATGATTTTCTATCATATCTTACACATATTACTGTGTGCATTCCATATTTCAAACACACAAATATTGACATACTGATGTTTTTATTATTATTATTATTATTTTTATTTATTTTTTATTTTATTTTTTTTAAATAATTTTATTTAAGGGGGCGGCGCCCTAGCGCCCTCTATCGGCCAGCCGCCACTGGTTATAAAACATTTTCACACCTGGAATGGAGGTTGGCCATGGGCAAATGATCACCCATCACTCTCTGATGATTAATAAATACATGTTTACTGAACAGCCACTTCTGAAGTAAAAAGTCGAAATGTTCAAACTTGTGTGTGCCATTGCTGCTTAAATAATAATACATAATACTGTATGTATTTGAGATTGTGTGTCACTGGCCTCCACACAATACCCCATAATGTCACAGTGGAATTATGTTTTAATTATTTTTTTCCATTAATTAAAAATGAAAAGTTGAAATGTCTTGAGTAAATCAGTATTCAACCCCTTTGTTATGGCATGCCTAAATAAATTCAGTAGTAAAAATGTTCTTAACAAGTCACATAATAAGTTGCATGGACTCACTCTGTGTGCAATAATAGTGTTTAACATGATTTTTGAATGACTACCTCATCTCTGTAACCCACACATACAATTATCTGTAAGGTCCCTCAGTCGAGCAGTGAATTTAAACACAGATTCAACCACAAAGACCAGGGAGGTTTTCCAATGATGGGTCAAAAAAATATAGCAAACTTGAATATCCCTTTGAGTATGGTGAAGTTATTAATTAGGCTTTGGATGGTGTATCAATACATCCAGTCACTACAAAGATACAGGCGTCCTTCCTAACTCAGTTGCTGGAGAGGAAGGAAACCGCTCAGGGATTTCACCATGAGGCCAATGGTGACTTTAAAACAGTTACAGAGTTTAATGGCTGTGATAGGAGAGAACTGAGGAAGGATCAACAACATTGTAGTTACTCCACAATACTAACCTAAATAACAGAGTGAAAAGAAGGAAGCCTGTACAGAAAACAAATATTCCAAAACTGTTTGCAGCAAGGCACTAAAGTAAAACTGCAAACAATGTGGCAAAGAAATTAACTTTGTCCTGAATACAAAGTGTTATGTTTGGGGCAAATCCATCACAACACATCACTAAGTACCACGCTTCATATTTTCAAGCATGGTGGGGGCTGCATCATGTTATGGGTATGCTTGTCATCGACAAGGACTAGGGAGTTTAGGATAAAAAATTAATGTAATAGAGCTAAGAACAGGCAAAACCCTAGAGGAAAACCTGGTTCAGTCTGCTTTCCAACAGACACTAGAAGACAAATTCACCTTTCATCAGGACACTAACCTAAAACACAGTTTTGACTTAAAACGGCTTGAAAATCTACGGCAAGACTTGAAAATGGCTGTCTAGCGTTGACCAACAACCAACTTGACAGAGCTTGAATAATTTTTAAAAAACAAAACATTACATTTACATTTAGCAGACGCTCTTATCCAGAGCGACTTACAGTTAGTGAGTGCATACATTATTTATTTTTTCATACTGGCCCCCCGTGGGAATCGAACCCACAATCCTGGCGTTGCAAACGCCATGCTCTACCAACTGAGCTACACGGAGCTAATGTGCAAATATTGTACAATCCAGGTGTGCAAAGCACTTAGACACTTATCCAGAAAGACTCACAGCTGTAGTCACTGCCAACATGAATTGACTCAGGAGTGTGAATACTTATGTAAAATAGACATTTAATTATTTCATTTTCAATAAATTTTACTTTGTCATTATGGGGTATATATATATATATATATATATATATATATATATACAGTGGGGGAAAAAAGTATTTAGTCAGCCACCAATTGTGCAAGTTCTCCCACTTAAAAAGATGAGAGAGGCCTGTAATTTTCATCATAGGTACACGTCAACTATGACAGACAAATTGAGAAAAAAAAATCCAGAAAATCACATTGTAGGATTTTTAATGAATTTATTTGCAAATTATGGTGGAAAATAAGTATTTGGTCACCTACAAACAAGCAAGATTTCTGGCTCTCACAGACCTGTAACTTCTTCTTTAAGAGGCTCCTCTGTCCTCCACTCGTTACCTGTATTAATGGCACCTGTTTGAACTTGTTATCAGTATAAAAGACACCTGTCCACAACCTCAAACAGTCACACTCCAAACTCCACTATGGCCAAGACCAAAGAGCTGTCAAAGGACACCAGAAACAAAATTGTAGACCTGCACCAGGCTGGGAAGACTGAATCTGCAATAGGTAAGCAGCTTGGTTTGAAGAAATCAACTGTGGGAGCAATTATTAGGAAATGGAAGACATACAAGACCACTGATAATCTCCCTCGATCTGGGGCTCCACGCAAGAGCTCACCCCGTGGGGTCAAAATGATCACAAGAACGGTGAGCAAAAATCCCAGAACCACATGGGGGGACCTAGTGAATGACCTGCAGAGAGCTGGGACCAAAGTAACAAAGCCTACCATCAGTAACATACTACGCCGCCAGGGACTCAAATCCTGCAGTCCCCCTGCTTAAGCCAGTACATGTCCAGGCCCGTCTGAAGTTTGCTAGAGTGCCTTTGGATGATCCAGAAGAGGATTGGGAGAATGTCATATGGTCAGATGAAACCAAAATATAACTTTTTGGTAAAAACTCAACTCGTCGTGTTTGGAGGACAAAGAATGCTGAGTTACATCCAAAGAACACCATACCTACTGTGAAGCATGGGGGTGGAAACATCATGCTTTGGGGCTGTTTTTCTGCAAAGGGACCAGGACGACTGATCCATGTAAAGGAAAGAATGAATGGGGCCATGTATCGTGAGATTTTGAGTGAAAACCTCCTTCCATCAGCAAGGGCATTGAAGATGAAACGTGGCTGGGTCTTTCAGCATGACAATGATCCCAAACACACCGCCCGGGCAACGAAGGAGTGGCTTCGTAAGAAGCATTTCAAGGTCCTGGAGTGGCCTAGCCAGTCTCCAGATCTCAACCCCATAGAAAATCTTTGGAGGGAGTTGAAAGTCTGTGTTGCCCAGCGACAGCCCCAAAACATCACTGCTCTAGAGGAGATCTGCATGGAAGAATGGGCCAAAATACCAGCAACAGTGTGTGAAAACCTTGTGAAGACTTACAGAAAACGTTTGACCTGTGTCATTGCCAACAAAGGGTATATAACAAAGTATTGAGAAACTTTTGTTATTGACCAAATACTTATTTTCCACCATAATTTGCAAATAAATTCATAAAAAATCCTACAATGTGATTTTCTGGATTTTTTTTCCTCATTTTGTCTGTCATAGTTGACGTGTACCTATGATGAAAATTACAGGCCTCTCTCATCTTTTTAAGTAGGAGAACTTGCACAATTGGTGGCTGACTAAATACTTTTTTTCCCCACTGTATGTATATATATATATATATATACACATATACAGTGGGGGAAAAAAGTATTTAGTCAGCCACCAATTGTGCAAGTTCTCCCACTTCAAAAAATTATACAGCTGCACCATCGAGAGCATCCTGACTGGTTGCATCGCCGCCTGGTATGGCAACTGCTTGGCCTCCGACCGCAAGGCACTACAGAGGGTAGTGCGTACGGCCCAGTACATCACTGGGGCCAAGCTTCCTGCCATCCAGGACCTCTATACCAGGCGGTGTCAGAGGAAGGCCCTCAAAATTGTCAAAGACTCCAGCCACCCTAGTCATAGACTGTTCTCTCTGCTACCGCACGGCAAGCGGTACCGGAGTGCGAAGTCTAGGTCCAAAAGACTTCTCAACAGCTTCTACCCCCAAGCCATAAGACTCCTGAACAGCTAATCATGGCTACCCGGACTATTTGCATTGCCCCCCCACCCCATCCTTTTTACGCTGCTGCTACTCTGTTAATTATTTATGCATAGTCACTTTAACTCTACCCACATGTACATATTACTTCAACTACCTCAACTAGCCGGTGCCCCCGCACATTGACTCTGCACCGGTACCCCCCTGTATATATAGCCTCCCTACTGTTATTTTATTTAACTTCTGCACTTTTTTTCCTCAAAATTTTTTTTGTTGTTGTTTTATTTTATTGTTAAAAATAAATGCACTGTTGGTTAAGGGCTGTAAGTAAGCATTTCACTCTAATGTCTGCACCTGTTGTATTCGGCGCATGTGACCAATAAAATTTGATTTGATTTGATTTGAGAGGCCTGTAATTTTCATCATAGGTACACGTCAACTATGACAGACAAATTGAGAAAAAAAATCCAGAAAATCACATTGTAGGATTTTTAATGAATTTATTTGCAAATTACGGTGGAAAATAAGTATTTGGTCACCTACAAACAAGCAAGATGTCTGGCTCTCACAGACCTGTAACTTCTTCTTTAAGAGGCTCCTCTGTCCTCCACTCGTTACCTGTATTAATGGCACCTGTTTGAACTTGTTATCAGTATAAAATACACCTGTCCACAACCTCAAACAGTCACACTCCAAACTCCACTATGGCCAAGACCAAAGAGTTGTCAAAGGACACCAGAAACAAAATTGTAGACCTGCACCAGGCTGGGAAGACTGAATCTGCAATAGGTAAGCAGCTTGGTTTGAAGAAATCAACTGTGGGAGCAATTATTAGGAAATGGAAGACATACAAGACCACTGATAATCTCCCTCGATCTGGGGCTCCATGCAAGATCTCACCCCGTGGGGTCAAAATGATCACAAGAACGGTGAGCAAAAATCCCAGAACCACACGGGGGGACCTAGTGAATGACCTGCAGAGAGCTGGGACCAAAGTAACAAAGCCTACCATCAGTAACACACTACGCCGCCAGGGACTCAAATCCTGCAGTGCCAGACGTGTCCCCCTGCTTAAGCCAGTACATGTCCAGGCCCGTCTGAAGTTTGCTAGAGTGCATTTGGATGATCCAGAAGAGGATTGGGAGAATGTCATATGGTCAGATGAAACCAAAATAGAACTTTTTGGTAAAAACTAAACTCGTCGTGTTTGGAGGACAAAGAATGCTGAGTTGCATCCAAAGAACACCATACCTACTGTGAAGCATGGGGGTGGAAACATCATGCTTTGGGGTTGTTTTTCTGCAAAGGGACCAGGACGACTGATCCGTGTAAAGGAAAGAATGAATGGGGCCATGTATCGTGAGATTTTGAGTGAAATCCTCCTTCCATCAGCAAGTGCATTGAAGATGAAACGTGGCTGGGTCTTTCAGCATGACAATGATCCCAAACACACCGCCCGGGAAACGAAGGAGTGGCTTCGTAAGAAGCATTTCAAGGTCCTGGAGTGGCCTAGCCAGTCTCCAGATCTCAACCCCATAGAAAATCTTTGGAGGGAGTTGAAAGTCTGTGTTGCCCAGCGACAGCCCCAAAACATCACTGCTCTAGAGGAGATCTGCATGGAGGAATGGGCCAAAATACCAGCAACAGTGTTTGAAAACCTTGTGAAGACTTACAGAAAACGTTTGACCTGTGTCATTGCCAACAAAGGGTATATAACAAAGTATTGAGAAACTTTTGTTATTGACCAAATACTTATTTTCCACCATAATTTGCAAATAAATTAATAAAAAAATCCTACAATGTGATTTTCTGGAAAAACAATTCTCAATTTGTCTGTCATAGTTGACGTGTACCTATGATGAAAATTACAGGCCTCTCTCATCTTTTTAAGTGGGAGAACTTGCACAATTGGTGGCTGACTAAATCCTTTGTTCTTTGGATGCAACTCAGCATTCTTTGTCCTCCAAACACGACGAGTTGAGTTTTTACCAAAAAGTTCTCTTTTGGTTTCATCTGACATTCTCCCAATCCTCTTCTGGATCATCCAAATGCACTCTAGCAAACTTCAGACGGGCCTGTACTGGCTTAAGCAGGGGGACACGTCTGGCACTGCAGGATTTGAGTCCCTGGCGGCGTAGTGTGTTACTGATGGTAGGCTTTGTTACTTTGGTCCCAGCTCTCTGCAGGTCATTCACTAGGTCCCCCCGTGTGGTTCTGGGATTTTTGCTCACCGTTCTTGTGATCATTTTGACCCCACGGGGTGAGATCTTGCATGGAGCCCCAGATCGAGGGAGATTATCAGTGGTCTTGTATGTCTTCCATTTCCTAATAATTGCTCCCACATGTCACGATCGTTTACAGACGGGACGGACCAAGGCGCAGCGTGATATGCATACATGTTTATTAACGAATAAACACAAGGACAAAACAATAAACAAACGATACGTGAAGTCCAAGGCAGCACAACACAACATACCTTAACACGGAACAAGATCCCACAACCCACTAGTGCCAATAGGCTGCCTAAGTATGGTCCTCAATCAGAGACAACGAGCTACAGCTGCCTCTGATTGGGAACCACCCCGGCCAACATAGATCTACATATTCTAGATCTAAACATAGAAAATCAACATAGCAAAACACAACACAGAAAAATACACACCCTGACTCAACAAATACGAGTCCCCAGAGTCAGGGCGTGACACCACAGTTGATTTCTTCAAACCAAGCTGCTTACCTATTGCAGATTCAGTCTTCCCAGCCTCGTGCAGGTCTACAATTTTGTTTCTGGTGTCCTTTGACAGCTCTTTGGTCTTGGCCATAGTGGAGTTTGGAGTGTGACTGTTTGAGGTTGTGGACAGGTGTCTTTTATACTGATAACAAGTTCAAACAGGTGCCATTAATATAGGTAACGAGTGGAGGACAGAGGAGCCTCTTAAAGAAGAAGTTACAGGTCTGTGAGAGACAGAAATCTTGCTTGTTTGTAGGTGACCAAATACTTATTTTCCACCATAATTTGCAAATAAATTCATTAAAAATCCTACAATGTGATTTTCTGGAAAAAATATTCTCAATTTGTCTGTCATAGTTGACGTGTACCTATGATGAAAATTACAGCCTCTCTCATCTTTTTAAGTGGGAGAACTTGCACAATTGGTGGCTGACTAAATACTTTTTTCCCCCACTGTAATTTGTAAATTGATGAAATGTCAATATTTATCAGTGTTTTAGAATGAGTTGCATTAGGTTATACATCGAATGTGTGCCTGATGCCGCCCCTCATCTCTGGTTCTCCACTGGGCGCGCAATATCAAGTGAGCCTATAGGCAATTTAGTGTGGTTTCAATTAAATGATCCATAGCCTATAGACTACGAAATGCATGCTCGTAGAAGCACAGAGCAAATTTATATTTCTAAGATAATCAAATCAAATTGTATTGGCTGCATACACACACTTAGCATGCATGAGCATCAGCTGTTCCGGATGACTATGTGATCAAGCTCTCTGTAGCCGATGTGAGTAAGATCTTTAAACAGGTCAACATTCACAAGGCCGCAGGGCCAGACGCATTACCAGGATGTGTACTCCACGCGTGCGCTGACCAACTGGCAAGTGTCTTCACTGACATTTTCAACATGTCCCTGACAGAGTCTGTAATACCAACATGTTTCAAGCAGACCACCATAGTCCCTGTGCCCAAGAACACTAAGATAACCTGCCTAAATGACTACCGACCCGTAGCACACATGTCTGTAGCCATGAAGTGCTTTGAAAGGCTGGTCATGGCTCACATCAACACCATCATCCCAGACACCCTGGACCCACTCCAATTTGCATACCGCCCCAACAGATCCACAGATGATGCAATCTCTATTGCACTCCACACTGCCCTTTCCCACCTGGACAAAAGGAACACCTATGTGAGAATGCTATTAATTGACTACAGCTCAGCGTTCAACACCATAGTGCCCTCAAAGCTCATCACTAAGCTAAGGACTCTGGGACTAAACACCTCCCTCTGCAACTGGATCCTGGACATCCTGACGGGCCTCCCCCAGGTGGTAAGGGTAGGTCACAACCCATCTGCCACGCTGATCCTCAACACGGGGGCCCCTCAGGGGTGCGTGCTCAGTCCCCTCCTGTACTCCCTGTTCACCCATGACTGCATGGCCAGGCACGACTCCAACACCATCATTAAGTTTGCTGATGACACAACAGTGGTAGGCCTGATCACCGACAATGATGAGACAGCCTATAGGGAGGAGGTCAGCGACCTGGCCGTGTGGTGCCAGGATAACAACCTCTCCCTCAACGTGCTCAAGACAAAGGAGATGATTGTGGACTACAGGAAAAAAAAGAGGACTGAGCACGCCCCCATTCTCATCGACGGGGCTGTAGTGGAACAGGTTGAGAGCTTCAAGTTCCTTGGTGTCCACATCACCAACAAACTATCATGGTCCAAACACACCAAGACAGTCGTGAAGGGGCACGACAAAGCCTATTCCCCCTCAGGAGACTGAAAAGATTTGGCATGGGTCCTCAGATCCTCAAAAAGTTATACAGCTGCGAGAGCATCCTGACTGGTTGCATCACCGCCTGGTAAGGCAACTGCTCGGCCTCCGACCACAAGGCACTACAGAGGGTAATGCGTACGGCCCAGTAGCTTCCTGCCATCCAGGACCTCTGTACCAGGCGGTGTCAGAGGAAGGCCCTAAAAATGATCAAAGACTCCAGCCACCCTAGTCATAGACTGTTCTCTCTGCTACCACACAGCAAGCGGTACAGGAGCGCCAAGTCTAGGTCCAAAATACTTCTTAACAGCTTCTACCCCCAAGCCATAAGACTCCTGAACAGCTAATCATGGCTGCCCGGACTATTTGCATTGCTGATTTTGTATGTTTGCCCACTGACAAAGAAATTATCAGTCTATAATTTTAATGGTAGGTTTATTTGAACAGTGAGAGACAGAATAACAGCAACAAAAATCCTGAAAAACGCATGTCAAAAATGTTATAAATTGATTTGCATTTTAATGAGGGAAATAAGTATTTGACCCCTCTGCAAAACATGACTTAGTACTTGGTGGCAAAACCCTTGTTGGCAATCACAGAGGTCAGACGTTTCTTGTAGTTGGCCACAAGGTTTGCACACATCTCAGGAGGGATTTTGTCCCACTCCTCTTTGCAGATCTTCTCCAAGTCATTAAGGTTTCGAGGCTGACGTTTGGCAACTCGAACCTTCAGCTCCCTCCACAGATTTTCTAAGGGATTAAGGTCTGGAGACTGGCTAGGCCACTCCAGGACCTTAATGTGCTTCTTCTTGAGCCACTCCTTTGTTGCCTTGGGTCATTGTCATGCTGGAATACCCATCCACGACCCATTTTCAATGCCCTGGCTGAGGGAAGGAGATTCTCACCCAAGATTTGACGGTACATGGCCCCGTCCATCGTCCCTTTGATGCAGTGAAGTTGTCCTGTCCCCTTAGCAGAAAAACACCCCCAAAGCATAATGTTTCCACCTCCATGTTTGACGGTGGGGATGGTGTTCTTGGGGTCATAGGCAGCATTCCTCCTCCTCCAAACACGGCGAGTTGAGTTGATGCCAAAGAGCTCGATTTTGGTCTCATCTGACCACATCACTTTCACCCAGTTCTACTCTGAATCATTCAGATGTTCATTGGCAAACTTCAGACGGGCCTGTATATGTGCTTTCTTGAGCAGGGGGACCTTGCGGGCGCTGCAGGATTTCAGTCCTTCACGGCATAGTGTGTTACCAATTGTTTTCTTGGTGACTATGGTCCCAGCTGCCTTGAGATCATTGACAAGATCCTCCCGTGTAGTTATGGGCTGATTCCTCACCGTTCTCATGATCATTGCAACTCCACGAGGTGAGATCTTGCATGGAGCCCCAGGCCGAGGGAGATTGACAGTTCTTTTGTGTTTCTTCCATTTGCGAATAATCGCACCAACTGTTGTCACCTTCTCACCAAGCTGCTTGGCGATGGTCTTGTAGCCCATGCCAGCCTTGTGTAGGTCTACAATCTTGTCCCTGACATCCTTGGAGAGCTCTTTGGTCTTGGCCATGGTGGAGAGTTTGGAATCTGATTGATTGATTGCTTCTATGGACAGGTGTCTTTCATACAGGTAACAAGCTGAGATTAGGAGCACTCCCTTTAAGAGTGTGCTCCTAATCTCATCTCATTACCTGTATGAAAGACACCTGGGAGCCAGAAATCTTTCTGATTGAGAGGGGGTCAAATACTTATTTCCCTCATAAAAATGCAAATAAATTCATAACATTTTTGACATGCGTTTTTCTGGATTACTTTGTTGTTATTCTGTCTCTCACTGTTCAAATAAACCTACCATTAAAATCATAGACTGATTATGTCTTTGTCAGTGGGCAAACGTACAAAATCAGCAGGGGATCAAATACTTTTTTCCCTCACTGTATGTCTGATGGGATGTATAGACATTATGGATAGCTGGTGGGATGGTGTAAATAAAACTAGGCTGCATTACACACTGCAATGGATATTCCAACCCTGAGCCCCAGCCTGCTCTGCTCTAGCTGATCAAAAACGTAAGTGTGCTGCCTAACCAATGGCTGTGCTGTGTAGTAGGGCTATGGTGGCAGTTCAGGAGGAGAGTGAAAGGCTTCTTCCGAAAATAGTTTTTTCTTAGATCTAGTCCAAGAAATGCACTCTTACATGCGGACTAGCCTATATACACTGCTCAAAAAAAATAAAAGGGAACACTTAAACAACACAATGTAACTCCATGTCAATCAATCTTCTGTGAAATCAAACTGTCCACTTAGGAAGCAACACTGATTGACAATAAATTTCACATGCTGTTGTGCAAATGGAATAGACAACAGGTGGAAATTATAGGCAATAAGCAAGACACCCCCAATAAAGGACTGGTTTTGCAGTTGGTGACCACAGACCACTTCTCAGTTCCTATGCTTCCTGGCTGATGTTTTGGTCACTTTTGAATGCTGGCGGTGCTTTCACTCTAGTGGTAGCAAGAGACGGAGTCTACAACCCACACAAGTGGCTCAGGTAGTGCAGCTCATCCAGTATGGCACATCAATGCGAGCTGTGGCAAGAAGGTTTGCTGTGTCTGTCAGCGTAGTGTCCAGAGCATGGAGGCGCTACCAGGAGACAGGCCAGTACATCAGGAGACGTGGAGGAGGCCGTAGGAGGGCAACAACCCAGCAGCAGGACTGCTACCTCCGCCTTTGTGCAAGAAGGAGCAGGAGGAGCACTGCCAGAGCCCTGCAAAATGACCTCCAGCAGGCCACAAATGTGCATGTGTCTGCTCAAACGGTCAGATACAGACTCCATGAGGGTGGTATGAGGGCCCGACGTCCACAGGTGGGGGTTGTGCTTACAGCTCAACACCGTGCAGGACATTTGGCATTTGCCAGAGAACACCAAGATTGGCAAATTCGCCACTGGCGAATGAAAGCAGGTTCACACTGAGCACGTGACAGAGTCTGGAGACGCCGTGGAGAACGTTCTGCTGCCTGCAACATCCTCCAGCATGACCGGTTTGGCGGTGGGTCAGTCATGGTGTGGGGTGACATTTCTTTGGGGGGCCGCACAGCCCTCCATGTGCTCGCCAGAGGTAGCCTGACTGCCATTAGGTACCGAGATGAGATCCTCAGACCCCTTGTGAGACCATATGCTGGTGCGGTTGGCCCTGGGCTCCTCCTAATGCAAGACAATGCTAGACCTCATGTGGCTGGAGTGTGTCAGCAGTTCCTGCAAGAGGAAGGCATTGATGCTATGGACTGGCCCGCCCGTTCCCCAGACCTGAATCCAATTGAGCACATCTGGGACATCATGTCTCACTCCATCCACCAACGCCACGTTGCACCACAGACTGTCCAGGAGTTGGCGGATGCTTTAGTCCAGGTCTGGGAGGAGATCCCTCAGGAGACCATCCGCCACCTCATCAGGAGCATGCCCAGGCATTGTAGGGAGGTCATACAGGCATGTGGAGGCCACACACACTACTGAGCCTCATTTTGACTTGTTTTAAGGACATTACATCAAAGTTGGATCAGCCTGTAGTGTGGTTTTCCACTTTAATTTTGAGGGTGACTCCAAATCCAGACCTCCATGGGTTGATACATTTGATTTCCATTGATAATTTTGTATGATTTTGTTGTCAGCACATTCAACTATGTAAAGAAAAAAGTATTTAATAAGATTATTTCATTCATTCAGATCTAGGATGTGTTATTTTAGTGCAGTGTATTATGTTCTGTTCGGTTTGATAAGGAGGGTGCAGAGATGAGGAGGACCGTAGGTCAACCTCGATAGCTTGCTACTACTATAATTGATTTTTTATTAAAAACAATATATGTATTTATCAGAGTTATTGACCTCACAATAAGCAATTAGAGTAACTTACATTGTGGTGCTTTAACTTGAAGCAGCAGCCGCGACACAAACGGAAATGGACAGCTCATGGTGCTGAAAGTTGGCAAATGAATCTTAGACTTTACTAATAACAAGAGGGCTTTGTGGTGGAGCCTATTTCTTACTATTTAAGAAATAAGAGGTAGGCCTACCTGTTTAACAGACGATATTAGGGTATATGCTGCTATATCCATAGATTTGTCAGTCAATTCCTCCACCCACCATGCACTCTTTAAAGCTCTGTGTCATTGAAGGGCTGTTAAGTTAAAACCAAGACTCGAATTGAGGGTGTATTGGAGGGTATACCATAGGCCTACCTTTTATTAAATAAACTGATTTTTTTTAAAGCACAGGCTTGTTATTTTAAGATTTTGAAGAAAATAAAACATCCGATTATGTCACGTTCGTTTAAGGACGGGTCAGACCAAGGCGCAGCGTGAAATGCGTACATGTTAATTTCACCGATAAACACAAAACAAAACAACAAACCAAACCAAACCAAACCAACGAAACGTGAAGTCCTAAGGCTACAAACAAAACAAGCCTACACACGGAACAAGATCCCACAACTAATGAATGCCAATAGGCTGCCTAAGTCTGATCCCCAATCAGAGACAACGAGCGACAGCTGCCTCTGATTGGGAATCACACCCGGCCAAACATAGAACTAAACAACCTAGATCTAAACATAGAACAACTAACATAGAATATCCACACCCTGACTCAACATACAAGAGTCCCCTGAGTCAGGGCGTGACAGATTATATAAAGTGGTCTATAACAGAGCTTTGGTCTGCGAGGCTTTATGTTAGAAACAAGCTGTAAAATACCTGGGAAAGACGTGACTCCGTCTGATGCATATGGGGATATCATGGTTTCGTTTCTTTGACATTCAGAGGCTGAGCTACAACCTTCTATAGCCAAGGATAATTTTTTGGGACTTTGCTTGGGAAGTAATCTAATTCTGTCACTATCAATTTATTAAATGATTTACTTCCTGTACAATAGAACATGTTTAAACCCAGACAGCTTTTAGGGAAAAACTTGTGACTTTCTCTCGTTGGGTTAAGCCACAGAAGAAGAGTAGCCAGCAGTTAAAGCTTACATTTTCCTGTGTCGGTAAGCCTACTCTGTCTGTGGTGGAAAGGTATGCCGAACTTTTGAAACTACCATCACAAATAGAACATATATTTCACCTGATGTATAAATGTGAAGCATCCGTTTGGCGTTTCCAAATATGGTAGTGAGAGGAAGCCCAGTGACCGGAAGTGGGAGAAGATGGAACGAGATGGATTTTGGCCAACATTCTGCAAATTCTCATCAATGAAACATTTGATTCAATACAGTTCTGTTCCCAAAACTGAAATCTGTTATGAACAGAGTGGACTAAGTTTAGTAGAAAGTGCCAAAGTTTTTTTTTAATGTGTGTTGTTTAGGAGCGCAAAAGCGAATCGAGTTATTACACACGCGCAGTTCAAAATAGGCGTTCCCTAATGGAAATATGCAAACGCATCCTAGAACACGCCAATAGGATCTCTCTACCTCGTGCTTGGCTCTGCCCACCTCCTTGCTTGTTCTGCCCACTATGACTAATTTGTTCCCATCGGAAATGACAGGCTGTGGTCTATCTTGGGTTAGTTATAAAAAATCTTTGGTACCATGCTCAGATTCCTAATGATGTCTCAGATTAAATTATTTGCAAACGGAGAGTTTCGTTGCAAACAAGACACACTGATTTGACACTGGAGAAACATGATAAGATGAACACATTGGCCTATCTCTCTGTCCATTCTTAGCCTGTAATTTGTGTGGTATTAAAAAAGATTCTGCTAATATGTAAAATGACATAGAATTACATTAAATCTTTATAAAAGGCATTTTTTTTGTCTGACCTGCAAATACGATGATAGATTCATGCAATGCTTTTACTATAAAGGAGATATTTCCATCCCTACTCATGTCCATGGTGGTCTGTGAACCCGAAGTTATTTGTGCCAGAAGGGTGCAGGCTGGAATCAAACCCACGCTGACATGTTAGGCTACAGATACATTTGGCTACAGATACATGTTGCAGTAATGGGACCTGCCTCTGCATGGAGAGAAAGAGAACTGCTATTTTTCAGGGATTCACCAGGCTCATTTGAATGTCCTGATGCAGCAGGAAAATTCTCTGCCACAAAGAGTGATCAAGTTCATATCTGACATCTGTACTTTGAGCTAGTATCGTATCTGAAGATTATGCCTTTGTTAAATGTTTTTCATGACGAAATGGAATGTTGGTTGTTCAGGCCAAAGGGGGGAGGTTTTATGATGTTATTTGAAATGTGCCGCTTGGAGGGTGACGCCCGAGGGGAGACTGGTGATTGGCCAGAAGAGGGAGTAGCCCCTCCCTTTGCATTGTTTATAAATAGGAGTTAAACGATGAGACGACAGAACGGCCATAACAATCTGGGAGGCGTTCTCCAGGCAACGCGTGTCTGTGAATTTATGCTGTAACCTCGTGGTATGAATAAAAACTTCTGACACGATGCAGCATAACGGACTTTTTGTTCATCAGCAATATTACCACCATTCATCATATACGACATAATGGCGCCCAACGTGGGGCATGGGTTTGCGTCTCCTCTTTGTTTCAGTCAACCGCCGGCCTAACTCTCTCTGAAGCATGGCCGAAAAAGGGTGAGTGTGTTCTTACCGCTTCGGAGTTTGTTAGATTGGATATGACTTGTGTACATTGAAGGGATGTTCCATATGACCTGGCCTCAGGTGGTGTTTGTTGCTGGTCGACTGAAGTCTGCTAAATTTATTTCATCGGAAACGACAGTTAATTGGAATTTAGAGCATTAAACTGTAGGATTTAGAGTGATAAGTTTATATTTCATTGGTAACGGATGGCAATGATGGGTAAATTCAGATATGCGCATTCTTTAGAGCATTGCAGTGGTTTAGATAAGACCTCGTAACGAACGGGGCGACCACCAGGGTGGGCCAAAATCCTGGACATGCATTATGAGTGTTCAGGTTCAGTCTGGGACTGGGGGTTGGTTGAAAATTTCTTGGGGATTGCTTACTCAACCTCTGTTCGACGGGATAGTTGCATTGGGGAGGGTCGCTCACTGAAATAGCCATACCCACGGCAGAATAAATTTAGGGCAAAGGAAACAGTAATCAATTAAAGGTGCAATGCGGGATGTTCATTTGTGTAGTAGGTCGCAGTTGGCTAGAGGCTGAAGCTAGGGCTGGATTGGTTTAGGCTACGTGGTGCCTCGTTGCTATGGTGGCTGAGGTGGATGCTAATGTTACATGCTAATTGTGTGTTGTGTCAGTGTACCTTGGGCTAAGCTAGATGCTAATTGTGTTGCGTGCTACATGCTAACGGATATCCTTAGGGGTCCACTGCGATGGATTCAAGCCTCTTAAACTTGTTTGTATGTAGGTGGAACTGAAAGTTCTGCGTAAATGTGAGTTATGTTGTGTTATTGTCTGGCTATAAGTGTAAAATAGAGAAACTGAGGTAGGATGCTGGCGTTCTATTTTGTAGTAAGCATGGGCTTGAATGGTTGTGCGCATGCGTTTAATTTTGCGATACTACCCTACAGAAAGGGGAGGTTATGACACGAGATTAGGACACGTGTTGATTTTACGGGGATAAAAACTACAAAATGAGGTTGGCTAAGCCTACAAAACAAAATGGTGGCTTAAGGTCATAGGTCCCATTTGGCGTTACCCTGCAAGGGAAAATAGACAGAGGAGAAATTTTAACACGATGATTCTAGTTTAAACGGCGGTGGATTAAGATGAAACTTGTTTTGGGACCTATTGAATTTATAAATTAAATATATGTTGACGAAGTATAATGCATTGAATTAAATTAAATATAGGATAACGGATTATAATAGATTGAATTAAATAATTAAATAACGGATTAAAATAAAAAATAAAAAAAGGGTTTTTGAGCGATCTATTTAATTCTGAGTTTAGTCTTAGAGTGAATAATGTAGAACGAACGAATATTGAATGGTTGGAAATACTCAGTGACTGCATTAACGACTAAAATGTTATGTTGTGTCTTTGTTCTTCTGTCATATGAGAGGAACGCTAAGTGAGAGGAGCGAGGAGATACAGGAAGTGATCACGTCACGTGGCAGAGGATCAAGTCAAAAAAAAAAAAAAAAAAAGGTTTTGGTACTGATTATGGTTACAAAATCTTTCCCTAACAGGATATGTGATGTTATGACCATTTCGCATAGGCGTGGCAAACTGATTCATTAAAAATTGCATTTTGGAGGCTATGTGCATCACTGGGGTTTAATTACAGATGTGTTGGGAATCCAGGATGGATTGAGGATTCTTCTGTAAATTTATGATAATTAGAGCTAATGGAGCAAGGGGTTATGGGAATTGGAGTATTGTAGTATTGAAGGTTGGGCTTTGTTTATGGGTATTTTAGTCTGAAGATTACTAACTTGCATTTACTTGCATTTGATGGGTTGTGGTAATATACTCAACACTAATTGATAAATTGGTGATATAGGAATAAAAAATTGGTTTTAAATTATTCATAATTTTTAATTGAGTTTTTAATGGGTTTTTATTTTTAATTAAAGGGTTTTTGAATAAGGCATTTAATTGAATGTTTTTAATATTCATATTTTATTTTATTTAATTTTTTTTGGGAGGAGAACATTTTTTTTATTTTTTTTTTTATTTTTTTTATTTTTTTTGAAGGTTGTTAGGGTTATATTAATAATTTAAGGGGGGAAGCCTATATAACTTATACAGTCTAGAATAAGATAGTTCACAATAAAGGAATATAAAAGGGTGTTACAATGGGGAAAAAGATATCAGGACTATGAGAGTCATTTCACGGGTGGAAATAGGGGTAATCCTTTAATTAAAGTGTTGCTAGGTTATCCGGCAAGTGAAACAAAAGTTGCCCTTCATTCTCAAACAAAAATTGATAAAATATGTCAGCGATAAGATAGGTTTAAAAAGTAGAGCTTAGGGATGTTTATTCTCAGCTTACAATGATCATCTAGCAGGGTGATTATGGCATCAGAGATGAAGACGAATACGAGCAGAAACAACGATGAAGATGAATTCAGAAGACGGAAGAAAATGGGATGTCTGGGAACTTAAGGAGATGAGGAGGATGAAGATGAGTGATTGAGAGAGGTCATGGGTGGATATGACTCTGATCAGAAGGAAGTGGCAAGAGAGGAAAGAAGGATACTGGAGACTTGATCTCTGATGAAAGTTGAACGAAGGAGACAAGAGATTCGAGTTCTGATGAAGAAAGTGATGAAGATTTGGAGATTAAAGGTGTTGTATGTTCAAGAGGATTTTATCCTACAATGACTGGCAAAGAAGAAATAGGAGATATAGACCGAGGCGTATCAGGCCTGGAGGAAGAGACGACTTTGGGAGAGGTAAGGGAGCTAGAGGAACAGCTCGAGACGCTGAAGATATAGAAGAGACAAGGAGAAAACCTGCGGAGAACATTTTTAATCCCAAGAATTGAAGAAGAACACATTGAGGTCAAGAAGAGCCCACTAGTAAGAAGATGATGGAAGATGATATTTCGAGGACAGAACTTGGAACTAAGGTTGAAGAATACTGATATGTCAACGATGAGAAGAACCGGACGAAGAAAACTCAAGCAAATACAACTTATAACTGGTGGTGGAGAAGAAGAAAATAAGTGTTGGTTATGAAGAATCAGAGTGAATCAAATCAACAATCACTGTTACAGCTTCAACTGAACAATATCAAAGGCAATTGTACCAGCCAAGGGGGGACCAGATGTTCCATATCGATCGCCAGTTTCTGGACAGACACGGAATTGGAGAGGGAGAAGAACAAAGAAGGAGGAATATTTCAGCTACACTTTCAGCAACTTTCAGAAGACTAGTATAATTATGGACAGATTGGGTACTTTACCTGTTCATGCAACAAGTTAGGAGGAAGAACGGAGAACATTTTTAAGGAAGATGAAGGAGAAAGTGAAGATCACCTGTTCTAGAAGAGATGAAGGGGGGTGCATTGCTGAGAGCATCGATTAGAGAAGAAGAGGAAATAGCTAACAGTTGAAACAACTGACCATTAGAAGTGATAGTGAATAGGGGAAAAACTTATCGGGGTTCAGTCTAAAAAGGTTAAACATATCACTCTGTAAAATAAACTAGTTAGGATAGGGATTGGAAGTAGTAAAACAGTTTAAATACTCTTAGGGAATCAATTGAGCTCTGCTATAGAAGTCAAATAGGAATTAAAAGAGACAATATATCAATGACATTGTGGGAAGAGATGCATGGTGTAAATTGAAGTATTCAATCAGAGGCACAATAGACGACTGACTGTCTGGTAGAATATTTTAAGAAGTAGGGTTTTTTGGGAATCATTTGCTTAAAAGATAATATCATAGGAAGGATGATAATGTATTAGATTACATGTTAGACAATCTGTCTGGGAAAATAAACTTAATAGGGGTGACTGTTATTTTGGGTTACATTCTTACACTAAGAGATTTGAGGTTAGGCTAAAAGGTGTTTAGTCGGTTTTGCCAAGTCTGTGTGTAATGAGTCAGAAGCAGGTGGGGAACTTTCCCAATCACATATTCCAAAAATTTGGTGGTAAGAGATTTTGTCAATAGATCAGGGGAAAAGGTTTTAAATGTTATGAGAGAAAAGATTAGATTAAAATAAGTTAGGGGTAGGCTAGGTTGAAGGGACTCTGAGACAGTAAGTTAAGTTTTAAAGCTAGTAGTAAGAGAGAGAACAATGGTGAATGACACTGTCCAGTAGGGAGATCAAGGTCATTATAGGTGTATTTTGTTATAATCAGGAGGTTTAAAGTTTAGAGGTAGAACTGAAAGGGGGAAAAAGTGACACTAGGGGTGATGGATGGAAGTACAAGGAAAGAGTTCAGAGCTTAGGGGAAAACTAGGGATGAGGTAGTAAAAATAAGGACATTAACACTTCCGTCTATTAGAACAACAGGGAGAAGTAATTTAACTCTTTCAACATTGATAGTTATTAAAGGCATAAATATAGCGCATTTGATTAAGGGTACAGCACCAATTTTAGGGGGAAAAATACTTATTAGGGTTTAAGATGGGGACGTTTCTCTCATATGGAGAGATAATTATGGAGAATAAGTATTGTTATCAGGACCAGGAGTAGAAGGAGGTATAGTTTGGAATAGGGTTAGGAGTGACTGTTCACTTATGTTGCGTAATATTATAGAGAAAGGTTAGGGAGAATATATGTGTACTTATTTAGGGCAAGCATTAGAATTTGTTTCGGTTAGGAATTATTGGTTAAAGGGCAATGTAATTCATAAAGTAACGCTTATAATGGAAGATTTGAAGTCTGTAGAAGTTTTCACAGTCATTGAGGGAGTTCAGGAGGAGTAGAACTGAATGGACAGTAGTCACTCCAACAGTAGATAATACACAGAGGATAATGGGAAATTTTGCATTAGAAGTAATTAGGGTTGATACAGCAGCTAAATCAACTACTTTAAGGGTAACTTTGGAAGGGATTAATGATACTATGGCAATAGCAAATATAGGAGTATGATACTGACAACAATTGTTCTGAAATTGAAGGAGGCAGCAAGAGAGACTCAGGGGTTTAGGTTATTACGAATAGGGTTAAAAAAAGGAGAGCCGATATTAATAGAAACAATATAGATTAATCTGAAATGGAGAAGAGAGATTCGTCATGGAAGCTGCAGGATGAGGTCTTTTGATTTTGATGACAGAGGGGGGGGGCATCTGATCAGTGCTGCTCGTTCCTCTGTTGTGGAAATTAGAGATAGATTAACTCATTCTGTAGGGGCAGTGAGGAATCTTGAGGGTTGATGTCTGTTGGGGATGCCAGCCCAAGACGTGTTAGACGGTCGCGCGGCCTCTGGCAGGTGTGGGTAAATGTTATGCTTTGTCATGACTGTGGTATCGGCAACAGTCATTGACCGATAAAATAATGTAGTTGTCAGAACAGTAGGGTTTAAGTGTTCTTGGGTAAATGAATTACCCTATGGGAATTGTTAGATGGAAAGTAAAGTCAGGTAACAGTGGAAACCTGAAGTATTCAGGTGAACCAGTGAGAATAAAAGTTGTTGGTGTTCTAATAAAACATATGAGGTAAGGGGTATGTTTATGGAAAGATCAGATTGGGATGTTAGATGATAACTTTGGATAAGTATGACCTTAAGGGTAGTAATGACAAATAATAGGTTACTTTTTATATATCAGGTAGTAAGAAGAGCAGGACTTTGATGGTTAAAAGATTAGCTTTTGACTGACAATGTGACTATGGGAATTTTAGAGGATAAGGGGAAATTATGATAGAGTATATTCTTACCCTATGGGGATAGGATGTTGTTACAGGTCAACGTTGAAGCTTCCATATGAGGTTTTACCATTATAAGAGGGATAGCATTGGACACAGCTAAATCTAGGGTTGGAAGGGTGACATTGCATTTGCATTTTAGTCATTTAGCAGACACATGGCGACATGTCATAGTCTTCAAGCCTATCATTGAAGAATAAGTTTAAGGGAGAAGGGGGGACTTCATTCATGGTATGGTGTAACATTTGGGAAGATAATATTGATAAATATTAGTGTATTACTGTGAGTCCAGATAGTTCAGATAATATCACTGGGGTTATAGATGCATTGTAAGGGATGCATTTGAAAGGATTTGGTTGCAAGATCAATTAGGCCAGTAGGGGCAGTGATGGGTCAGATTCTAGTTTAAGCTTTGATAACACTGTGTGATGTTTGTACTGACTTTTGAGAAAGTTATGAGATTGAGATAGGTTGGAGAAGTGGTGCCTGGAGACAACACTCAGATGCCGGTGTTGACTGTTCCTGATCTGGATAAAGATGGACAAGTGGAACTGAGGGATAAATATCATTTTGGATTATTTGATGATTTTTCAAATTGTTTTTTCAATATTAGTATAATTTTTAGTATGATTTATGAATCAAAGGGGGGAATGGATAATGTGATTCATGCATCATTTATGTATCATTTTTTAAATTCTTAGGTGAAATGGAGGTTTAATTTGAAAGTGGTTGTTTTGCAAAGGATACTGTTTGGTCGTTTATTTTCTTGTCATTCCAGAAGCATGTGGGAGAACATGTGGAGATTGGAATACTCAAACAAAGACAATATGAAGGGACAATATGACTGGAGGAGACGAAACAAGGAGGGTGTGGCTGATTCCATCATCAACAAGTCCATTGGAAGAGGACATTACAGGAAGAGGAAGTGTAGTGGACTACATTCCAGTGTCTGCAATGAAATATAGACATGTGTAATACATAATTGGGTCATATTCTTAGGTATTGATTTTAGTAGAATTATGTTTGATGTTATTGAATGCAGATGAGGATCGTAGATGCTTTTGTTTATTTCGATGGGGTTAGGGACAGAAGGTTTAAGCAGGGAGAGATTCCCTTTCAGGTCCTATGGGTTGACCAGCCTGAGAGTGGATATTTATGGATAGGATTTTGTTTACATGGGTATTTAATTACATCATAGTTTCAAATGCATTTACATGAGTTATGAGGTTATCTGGAGTACCGACGGTGGTTGCCTGGGGCAGAGGGACGGTGAGAGAATTTTACTGTCTTGATTGATATGGATGGATGGCTGCTGGACAGTTTTTCGCTCTCACACTCCATAGAGATTTATTCATAATTCATAGTAATGTGTTCATACTTCATAAACAGTTGTTCATATGTCATAGTAATGTATTTATACTCCATAGAGATTTCTTCATGGGTCATAGTAATGTATTCACACTTCATAAACAGGTATTTCATAGAAAGGTATTTACACTCTAGAGGAGAATGTTTTTGGGTTTAAGGTTAAGAATATTCAATGAGATAACTGGTTAATAGTCATAATCTTATTCTGTTTGTTTTCGAGACGTTTATTTCGTCTCGAAAGGGGGGAATATCGTATCTGAAGATTATGCCTTTGTTAAATGTTTTTCATGACGAAATGGAATGTTGGTTGTTCAGGCCAAAGGGGGGAGGTTTTATGATGTTATTTGAAATGTGCCGCTTGGAGGGTGACGCCCGAGGGGAGACTGGTGATTGGCCAGAAGAGGGAGTAGCCCCTCCCTTTGCATTGTTTATAAATAGGAGTTAAACGATGAGACGACAGAACGGCCATAACAATCTGGGAGGCGTTCTCCAGGCAACGCGTGTCTGTGAATTTATGCTGTAACCTCGTGGTATGAATAAAAACTTCTGACACGATGCAGCATAACGGACTTTTTGTTCATCAGCAATATTACCACCATTCATCATATACGACACTAGTCCTTGCAATCAGAGTTCCAGTATCCATTTAAAAGTAATCAGGTTTATTACAGTTATGCAATAAGAATACAGTTATCA
The DNA here is from genome assembly GCF_964263955.1 of Coregonus lavaretus. Classification (NCBI taxonomy): domain Eukaryota; kingdom Metazoa; phylum Chordata; class Actinopteri; order Salmoniformes; family Salmonidae; genus Coregonus; species Coregonus lavaretus. Next base: position 28,949,072 of record NC_140024.1, on the reverse strand, counting down.
AAGAGAACATACCAGAAGTCTTCAATGTAAAAATATACTAACGTATCTAAGTCTATAAGCCTAGAAAATACACCACTATGACATACAAAATGTACTTGCTCCCATAAGTAAGAATATACCCAACTTTTATCCTTCCCTGGGCAGATCCAGATCTCAATAATTCCCATTGTTTAATTACCATCACTCTGCTTGGCCAAAACAATGAAACAAAATAACAAAAACATCACACACACACTCTTGGAACTAAATCCTCACAACTCAATCTAAATGATAGGAGCACACATCTGTGTTGCTCCTGATTTGAACTGACCGCTGTCGGGCAAAAGTTTAACATAGTTAAAGCTATCAGTCGGTGTTTAACTCAATCTATGAATTTGGGTTACATTTCTCCAGCCACATCCCTCAGCTGTTTACCAAAAAGTGGCGCGGTGGTCGCTGCCAATAAAACAGCTCCCTTGATTGCAACAAAGTAGGAATCAATTATTTAGAAACACCAGAATACACAAAGTGCTCAATATATAAACGGAGCCGGTCAAACCCTGTCCTTTACAAAAAATGGAATCAAAGCAGGGGCCTGAGGGGTCGACAGTAGTTGTAATGGCACGAACAGGTTCATCAGATGTTGAAGCTGGAAGGAATAGAGACAGATGTTTGAAACCGAGAGATGCAGCTTAATATTAATAACATTTTAACAACTACTTAATTTAGCAATTATGTAACAATCTGCCAGGACCAACTTCCTGCAGGGGCATCCTCACCCCCCACTATATTATTGTTGATGGAGGGAATGCCACCCACGAAAGTGAGAACAATTTAGTTGGAATTTCGACTTAAATACAAATTCTAGAATTCAGCCAAACTGATTTTAGATCGTGGCAGGACACGAGATGGTCGGGAATGGGGTCTTGAATTTTGGAAAATGGACACGTGTCAGCTGGGATGCAAGTGCGTATTGTCTCAATTCTCATTTAGCCCTAAACAGTGGCAGACTCTAGTGATCACTATCAGGCACATCAGCAAGTGACCATTCCATAAAGGGTTTAGGGTCCAAGTGTTCTTTCAACATAAGATTGTCAACGTGTTTTTTTACGTAAACGATGCCGAGTCACGGAGGCGTTGCTTAATGGACAGGTCTGTCTCACTGTCTGGAGGCTACGATTGGATAGAGTACAATCAGCGCAGCTGTTTCAAACCCGCGTCACACCTACAACTTTATTGATCAAAATCAAAACCCAGCTCTTTCGTAAGAACCCCACCTACATATAATATGTGTTATATAACATAAAATCTAATTCAGTCAGTTACAATCCAGTCAGAGAGAATTGAGAAGTGTATTGAAATCAGCTACATAATGATCGCCTTGAATCGTCCCACTCGTGTGTTTTCCGTTGTACCCTGCTGCAACCACCGGTTGGTTGGTTTAAAAGTTATTTTGTGTCATTCTAAGAGTAAAGTGTTGCGTTGTTACATGCCGCAACCACCAGTTGATTTAACATGTAATGTGTGACATTTTAAGAGTATCACCTCGAGCCATCACCGAGCCAAGAGGGCCGAGGTAAACTACGGCTGACTCCTAAAGATTCGATTCACTTTATTCTGATTTGATTTATTTTTAGCTAATTCTACTATTCATAAAATAATGTTTAAGCACGGAGCACAAGCCACCGGCACAACTCAACATTCTAGAGAGTGCCAATGAAGCCCAAAACGTGTCTGCTGCAGACGGACAGGAAAAAGCCATAATAAAACTTGATCAGTCATATTGTAAAAACTATTGGTCGCTAAATCCGGAGAAATGACGGACCATGTAAAAAACCTTTCGCTGGTATTGATCAAAACCCAGCTCTTTCGTGAGAACCCCACCTATATATAATATTTGTTAAAATAACATCTCATTAAGATTAAAGACCCCACCTATATATCATATTTGTTATATAACATATCATTAAGATTAGAGACGGTTTCAGCCAGTTACCATCCAGTCAGAGAGAATTGAAATCAGCTACTTATTGGGTGTAATGGAAACTCACCAGGGGTTGTTGAATTGCCATCAGTTGTTGAAGTGGTCGCTGGAGGGAATAGACAGAGGTTGGAAACTTAGCACGCGCACTTCCTGTAAAGCCCTGTAGCCCCCCAAATATGAGATTTGGTCTCCTATAAACGCTTAAAACCCCACCCGCCTTCGAACCTGCTGCTTCGATAGGATAGAGCAGTACAGCTGTTTAAACTCCTATCACCTGCTCCACTTTCTCTCCCTGAATTTTGACCAATTTCACTGACTTCTTAAACTCTTTGCAGTCCATCATTCATTCATTTTCAATGGAGGCAGATCGCCTTGAGTCGTCCCACTCTTGTGTGTTTTCTGTTGTACCCTGCTGCAACCACGGGTTGGTTGGTTGGTTTAACATTTATTTTGTGACATTCTAAGAGTAATGTGCTGCGTTCTTCCATGCTGCAACCACCAGTTGATCTAACATGTATTTTGTGACATTTAAAGAGTATCACCTCGAGCCATCACCGAGCCAAGAGGGCCGAGGTAAACTATGGCTGACTCCCAAAGATTCGATTCACTTTATTCTGATTTGATTTATTTTTAGCTAATTCTAGCATTCACAAAATAATGTTTTAGCACGGAGCACAAGCCACCGGCACAACTCAACATTCCAGAGAGTGCCAATGAAGCCCAAAACGTGTATTTTGCAGACGGATAGGAAAAAGCCATAATAAAACTTGATCAGTCATATTGTAAAAACTATTGTTCGCTAAATCCGGAGAAATTATAGACCATGTAAAAATCTGTTGGTCATTAAATCCATATCCGCAGACCATGTATAAACTATTGGACGCAAAATCCGGCTAGAAGGACCATGTAAAAATGATTGGTCCCTAATCCGGAGAAATGACGGACCATTTAAAAAAACGTTTGTTTGGTATTGATCAAAACCCAGCTCTTTCGTGAGAACCCCACCTATATATAATATTTGTTAAAATAACATCTCATTAAGATTAAAGACCCCACCTATATATCATATTTGTTATATAACATCTCATTAAGATTAGAGACGGTTTCAGCCAGTTACCATCCAGTCAGAGATAATTGAAATCAGCTATTTATTGGGTGTAATGGAAACTCACCAGGGGTTGTTGAATTATCATCAGTTGTTGAATTGGTCACTGGAGGGAATAGACAGAGGTTGGAAACTTAGCAGGAGCACTTCCTGTAAAGCCCTGTAGCCCCCCAAATATGAGATTTGGTCTCCTATAAACGCTTAAAACCCCACCAGCTTCGATCCTGCTGCTTCGATTGGATAGAGCTGTTTAAACTCCTATCACCTGCTTCACTTTCTCTCCCTGATTTTTGCCCAATTTCACTGACTTCTTAAACTCTTTGCAGTCATTCATTTTCAATGGAGGCAGATCGCCTTGAGTCGTCCCACTCTTGTGTGTTTTCTGTTGTACCCTGCTGCAACCACGGGTTGGTTGGTTGGTTTAACATTTATTTTGTGACATTCTAAGAGTAATGTGCTGCGTTCTTCCATGCTGCAACCACCAGTTGATTCACAATTTAGCCCAAAACAGTGGCAGACTCTTAGTGATCACTATCAGACACATCAGCAAGTGGCCATTCCATAAAGGGCTTAGGGTCCAAGTGTTCTTTCAACATAACATTAGCAACGTGTTGACTTATTGAAACGATGCCAAGTCCAGAATTGTCCTGCTTACACTTTTTAGTCATTTTTGGCACTGGAATACATGCTTCTGACTAACATATATGCCGGCTTCAGTTACAATGTAGTCAAGTTGAAAAGTGGATTGAAATCAGTTATTGGGTGTAATGTAAACTCACCAAAATCAGCAGTGGTCACCTTACCTTTTGAAACAATGGGGGGGGGGGGGGGGGGGGTCAAGGTCAGCAAACTTAACTTCACATGTAAAATACTAACACAATCATCATCATACAAAGTGGATAAAGTACTTACTCATCATCAACAAAAACAGCACAAAAAACATCATTTGATTCCCCATTGTCACAAGCTCCTTGCCGATTCAAATCTAGAAGCAAACATGATTATAATTTTCGTCATAACCATGAATATTATTATCCCCTTCTTCAAAACTGGCTTCATTCATTTTAAATGTTCTATTCTACAAACAGCTCACCTGTTTCTGTGCATTCACCCTTTCTTCTGTGTAGTTCTGTTGGGTTGGGACTATAGGCTTATGGGTACAGTTTATATGTAGGTATGTTAATAAGGTGGAATGTGGCCAAACCTGTATAGTCATTTACATTTTTACATTTACGTCATTTAGCAGACTTACAAATTGGTGCATTCACCTTATAGCCAGTGGGATAACCACTTTACAATTATTATTTTTTGGGGTGGGGGGGGGGGGGGGTAGAGGGATGACTTTATCCTATCCCAGGTATTCCTTAAAGAGGTGGGGTTTCAAATGTCTCCGGAAGGTGGTGAGTGACTCCGCTGTCCTGGCGTCGTGAGGGAGCTTGTTCCACCATTGGGGTGCCAGAGCAGCGAACAGTTTTGACTGGGCTGAGCGGGAACTATGCTTCCGCAGAGGAAGGGGAGCCAGCAGGCCAGAGGTGGATGAACGCAATGCCCTCGTTTGGGTGTAGGGACTGATCAGAGCCTGAAGGTACGGAGGTGCCGTTCCCCTCACAGCTCCATAGGCAAGCACCATGGTCTTGTAACAGATGCGAGCTTCAACTGGAAGCCAGTGGAGTGTGTGGAGGAGCGGGGTGACGTGAGAGAACTTGGGAAGGTTGAACACCAGACGGGCTGTGGCATTCTGGATTAGTTGTAGGGGTTTAATGGCACAGGCAGGGAGCCCAGCCAACAGCGAGTTGCAGTAATCCAGACGGGAGATGACAAGTGCCTGGATTAGGACCTGTGCCGCTTCCTGTGTAAGGCAGGGTCGTACTCTCCGAATGTTGTAGAGCATGAACCTATAGGATCGGGTCACCGCCTTGATGTTAGCGGAGAACGACAGGGTGTTGTCCAGGGTCACGCCAAGGCTCTTCGCACTCTGGGAGGAGGACACAACGGAGTTGTCAACCGTGATGGCGAGATCATGGAACGGGCAGTCCTTCCCCGGGAGGAAGAGCAGCTCCGTCTTGCCAAGGTTCAGCTTGTCAATGGCATGCATGAATCACCACAAGGACACTTACTGCAGGTGTTTGCACCAGGCTTATGTATTTTGTATGCAAATCAAATGAATAACATGGAATAACAACAAATGGAATGCAATACATACATTTCAATTACGAGATTACAAAACAATTACACCTTGGTACACACCGCTAACTGGTTCCTGAGCTATATTCACCTTCAATATCTTAATCAGGACCTGATTTGCTGTAATAAAAAATTAAAGATTATTAGCTCAAGACAACCTAGTCCTATTTCATTTACAAATCTCATGACATGGCTTGAGACTTGGCTATGAGATATACTGTACTAAAGTATCGAGGGGGATTTTTATTTAGCTGAGCATGTTAGCTAGCTAAATGTAGTATTGGTATAGCTAACATTAGCAAGTTAGCAGCTGTGAAGTCACTGAAATTATTTGAAATAGTGATTGAGGTAGCCAAGTAATCTAGCTAAACACTTAACCTTTATTTATGGTAATATAAATTAGCTAATTTACCTGTGGCACTACACGTGGGCATTTGATATGTGAACTCTACCACCTGCTACAGAAACACAACTAACCAAACAGTGCTAGGTGTACGGCAAACATTTTAGACCTAAAAAATGGTCCCCTGATGTGTAGAACACAATATTATTAATATTTTATATATATATTCTCAAAATCACATATATATATAGTGATTTTGAGAACGAAGATAGAATTTGTTTGGGGAAATCCGAAACCTGGAAAAACAAAAACAGAGAAAATGGAATTTGGAGGAAAAAAAATGCTTTTTAAATTTTTTAAATGTCTTATGCTGTGCATGACTGCAATTTAGAGCGTGTCATCCTGCAGCACAACATTTTGGGGAAAGTTGAAGTCAGGTCCAATATTGGCTATGAACCCAAGTGGGAAAGAGGTTAGGCCATCCTAGAAATGGAATATAAATATACAGTATAATATGCCATTTAGCAGATGCTTTTATCCAAAGCGACTTACAGTCATGCGTGTATTTATAAACGGTGTGAAATGGCTAGCTAGTTAGTGGTGTGCACTAGTAGCGTTTCAATCGGTGACGTCACTTGCTCGGAGACCTTGAAGTAGTTGTTTCCCTTGCTCTGCCGCGGCTTTTGGGGAGCAATAGGTAACAGTGCTCTGTGGGTGACTGTTGTCGATGTGTTCAGAGGGTCCCTGGCCAAAGAGTTCAATCTTGGTTTCATCAGACCAGAGAATATTGTTTGTCATGGTCTGAGAGTCCTTTAGGTGCCTTTTGGCAAACTCCAAATGGGCTGTCATGTGCCTTTTACTGAGGCTTGGCTTCCGTTTGGCCACTCTACCATAAAGGCCTGATTGGTGGAGTGCTGCAGAGATGGTTGTCCTTCTGGAAGGTTCTCCCATCTACACAGAGGAACTCTGGAGCTCTGTCAGAGTGACCATCGGGTTCCTGGTCACCTCCCTGACCAAGGCCCTTCTCCCCAGATTGCTCCATTTGGCCGGGCGACCAGCTCTAGGAAAAGTCTTGGTGGTTCCAAACTTCTTCCATTTAAGAATGATGGAGGCCACTGTGTTCTTGGGGACCTTCAATGCTGCATACGTTTTTTGGTATCCTTCCCCAGATCTGTTCCTGGACACAATCCTGTCTCAGCGCTCTACGGACAAGTTCTTCGACCTCATGGCTTGGTTTTTGCTCTGACATGCACTGTCAACTGTGGGACCTTATATAGACAGGTGTGTGCCTTTCCAAATCATGTCCAATCAATTGAATTTACCACAGGTGCTCCAATCAAGTTGTAGAAACATCTCAAGGATGATCAATGGACACAGGATGCACCTTAGCTCAATTTCGAGTCTCATAGCAAAGGGTCTGAATTCTTATGTAAATAAGGTATTTCTGTTTTTCATTTTTTATTAATTTGCAATTAATTTCATCCATTTTAGAATAAGGCTGTATCATAACAAAATGTGGAAAAAGTGAAAGGATCTGAATACTTTCCGAATGCACTGTATATACAGGAAGAACCAGCTCTGAACATTTGGAGTCATAACTGAGGCACATATATATATTTTTTGTGCATGCATTAAACACATTAACTTTCAAGTATCACGACAACAGATTCTTTAATGTTAACAACTTTTAATGTTTAATTTACAACATTGTCTAACCACATTGGGAAGAGGTTAGATTGTATGTAAAATAACAAAATAGTCCAAATATGGCCTTGTCAGAAATTCGTATGAAATTGAAAGTGCTGTCATTTAGACCAGTTTAGACTGAGAGCCAAAGTGGAAAACTCCCTGCAAAATGCCTGAGGGAGCGGTCTAAAAAGGCGTCAGTCAGAACATACCAGCTCGTAACTGGCACATACTGTACCATCTCCAGACCTAGGGCTGATATGGTGACGGTATTACCACCACACTGGTTGTCACGAGTCATGACGGCAGTCAAATTCCACATGACCGTTTAGTTACTGTAAATAGGCTTCTCCAAGCTCTGATGCTGCTGATGGTCATTAGTAACCTACCAAACTTGCTAACTGCCTGGTACTCAGCACTCTATTGTCCCTCTAATCACTCTGACATCAATGCAAATGTGTTATGATGAGTTTCTGGTATTGAGAAGTGAGGATGCAAGAATTTACTTAGACATTCTGTGGAGATTTTATACCAAGTATTTATTTGATCACGAGCTCGTGGGTTCATCTAACAAACGGACATAGCTATGCCCTTTGTCAATTGAACTGCCCACACACACACATCTCACCTCCTTTATACTCTTGGTTACACCTTCCTTTCACATACATCTGTCAACCATCATAGGTACTCAATTTCTCTGTTGTTATTACCCTTTGCCCCAAGTCAGTATCCTGTCCATCAATCATGGTATCCTAAACATCAGTAATCTCCTTTGACATAAGGAATGCAGACTTTCTGGCACCAAACCAATTATCTACTAACTCTTTCCTGGTCCCCACGATACTATGACATAACATCATTACACCATAAAAAACATCATAACAAAATGTAATCGAAAATCTAATCAAACACTTCATGAGAGCCCATGAGCTCATGTTGCGCAACATTTCTAAAGGCAATGCAATTGCTGAGAAAATGGAGTGATGGCCTCTATTAATAAGAGGAGGATCCCATCAGCTTTCTATAGGCTAGGCCTACTATATTTATTTCTCAACTTTCCTAATATTAAGCACATTGCTTCTCTTTACAACAGGAGTACAGCCTTTACCTGGCTGGCATGAAAATGACTGGAAGTCGCTTTGGATAAAAGCGTCTGCTAAATGGCATATTATATTATTATTATAAAATGAACCACGTGTAAAGCGTCCACCATTCACTATTTAAGTGCATATATTACATGTATTTTTTTCTGCTGCCCCTGTTTCAAGACAGGTGCATGATAATGGTCCATTCTAAATCAAAACTAATTTCTCACATGATTAAATCAAGAATAGTGTGATGGGTGACAATATTAGCCTATCACTTGTGAATGATGCCCAGCTTAAGGCAAACAGCCATGATTTATTTAGCGACTTTTTCAAATCATAGTCGCACACCTCATGTAGCCTAGCCCATAGGCTAATATGTTTTGATAAGGTTAGTATCACAACTAAAGAGGCCAAATAACTTCTTAAAATCAATAACATTAGTCCACTTTACAACGGGTGTAGAGCCTAACTGGCATACAGTGAGGGAATAAAGTATTTGATCCCCTGCTGATTTTGTGCGTTTGCCCACTGACAAAGAAACGATCAGTCTATAATTTAATGGTAGGTATATTTTAACAGTGAGAGACAGAATAACAACATAAAAATCCAGAAAAACGCATGTCAAAAATGTTATAAATTGATTTGCATTTTAATGAGGGAAATAAGTATTTTTTTAGGAGGCACTAAGGCCACACAAAGGGGATGCAGCCGGGAAATTCAAGGCATTATCAAGTGCTTGTCAAATTGTGAATGAGAGACTGATGAAGTGTGTACAGCCTGCGCAAAAAACTAAGCAGAGCTCATGCCTTTCATGCAACTTTTTTCAAACCATCATTAGAGTCGCATCATGCAGCCTTAGAATGTATAAAAAATCTAAACATATAGCCAAACATTTGTATCACAACTAAAGTTACATAAATAACTCCAAATGAAGCATATATATATGTCTCCACCCGTTGCTCCCATCCGGCGCTCTGATTCGCCGGTCTACTGAGCCACCGGTCTGAGCGCACCACCTCGGCAACACCAGAATGGAAACCCAACACACCCTAATCACCTCCAGCGCACCTGCACCTCATCATCTCATCACCACCTCTATTTAGCCCTGGACTGTTCTAGATGATGTTGTGTGTGATTGTTTAGCTTTGTGTTGTTTACTCTATCTTTGTTATTGCTCTTGCTCATTGTTTAGTAAACATTGACCTTGTTAATTCCTGACTCTGCGTCCTGCCACTTCGTATACTCAGTACGCGTCACAGAATCACACACCAAACCAAAATGGATGCAGCAGGAGTTTCCCAGTGCCTCGACCAGCACCAGCAGCAGCTTGCCCAGTTGAATGCCGCCATGCAGGAAGTGCTCCAAACTCTGCATCATCTTCCCAGCGCTCCGGTTCCACCTCAGGGAGCGGCGAGTGCCCCCAATCCACCTGTTCCCATGCTATCACCCACTCCTGTGGGAACCCTCGCCCTACCAGAGCGCTATGACTGTAAAACTACACTGCTCAAAAATATAAAGGGAACACTAAAATAACACATCCTAGATCTGAATGAATGAAATAATCTTATTAAATACTTTTTTCTTTACATAGTTGAATGTGCTGACAACAAAATCACACAAAAATTATCAATGGAAATCAAATGTATCAACCCATGGAGGTCTGGATTTGGAATCACACTCAAAATTAAAGTGGAAAACCACACTACAGGCTGATCCAACTTTGATGTAAAAGTCAAAATGAGGCTCAGTAGTGTGTGTGGCCTCCACGTGCCTGTATGACCTCCCTACAACGCCTGGGCATGCTCCTGATGAGGTGGCGGATGGTCTCCTGAGGGATCTCCTCCCAGACCTGGACTAAAGCATCCGCCAACTCCTGGACAGTCTGTGGTGCAACGTGGCGTTGGTGGATGGAGCGAGATATGATGTCCCAGATGTGCTCAATTGGATTCAGGTCTGGGGAACGGGCGGGCCAGTCCATAGCATCAATGCCTTCCTCTTGCAGGAACTGCTGACACACTCCAGCCACATGAGGTCTAGCATTGTCTTGCATTAGGAGGAGCCCAGGGCCAACCGCACCAGCATATAGTCTCACAAGGAGTCTGAGGATCTCATCTCGGTACCTAATGGCAGTCAGGCTACCTCTGGCGAGCACATGGAGGGCTGTGCAGCCCCCCAAAGAAATGCCACCCCACACCATGACTGACCCACCGCCAAACCGGTCATGCTGGAGGATGTTGCAGGCAGCAGATCGTTCTCCACGGCGTCTCCAGACTCTGTCACATGCTCAGTGTGAACCTGCTTTTATCTGTGAAGAGCACAGGGCGCCAGTGGCGAATTTGCCAATCTTGGTGTTCTCTGGCAAATGCCAAACGTCCTGCACGGTGTTGGGCTGTAAGCACAACCCCCACCTGTGGACGTCGGGCCCTCATACCACCCTCATGGAGTCTATCTGACCGTTTGAGCAGACACATGCACATTTGTGGCCTGCTGGAGGTCATTTTGCAGGGCTCTGGCAGTGCTCCTCCTGTTCCTCCTTGCACAAAGGCGGAGGTAGCGGTCCTGCTGCTGGGTTGTCGCCCTCCTACGGCCTCCTCCACGTCTCCTGATGTACTGGCCTGTCTCCTGGTAGCGCCTCCATGCTCTGGACACTACGCTGACAGACACAGCAAACCTTCTTGCCACAGCTCGCATTGACGTGCCATCCTGGATGAGCTGCACTACCCGAGCCACTTGTGTGGGTTGTAGACTCCGTCTCATGCTACCACTAGAGTGAAAGCACCGCCAGCATTCAAAAGTGACCAAAACATCAGCCAGGAAGCATAGGAACTGAGAAGTGGTCTGTGGTCACCACCTGCAGAACCACTCCTTTATTGGGGGTGTCTTGCTAATTGCCTATAATTTCCACCTGTTGTCTATTCCATTTGCACAACAGCATGTGAAATGTATTGTCAATCAGTGTTGCTTCCTAAGTGAACAGTTTGATTTCACAGAAGTGTGATTGACTTGGAGTTACATTGTGTTGTTTAAGTGTTCCCTTTATTTTTTTGAGCAGTGTACTAAATGTAGCGGCTTCCTGCTACAGGTTTCCCTTTATCTGGTGCATCAGCCTGGTGCATATCCATCTGACCAAGCCAGGATAGCGTTGGTGATTTCGCTTCTCAAAGGAAAGATGCTGGATTGGACCACGGCAGTCTGGGAAGGAGAGGAGGCAGTGGCACTTCCCTACCCCACCTTTCTTACTAGGTTCAGGTCGGTGTTTGATCATCCCACGGAGGGAAAGGACGGGGGTGAGCGTCTCCTCCATCTAAAACAGAGAGAGGGGCCCGCGTCCGAGTATGCTCTGAGCTTTCGCACGGTGGCGGCGTCTTCTGGCTGGAATGAGCTTGCTCTGCACACAGCCTTCAGGAGAGGCTTACGGGAGGACATCAAGACGGAACTCGCATGTTGGGACGACGAGATGGACCTTGATACCCTCATCACCACGTCCATCCGTCTTGACGACATGTTGAGAGAGAGACGGCGTTCCCAACACCTCCCGGAGCCTCGACGCTCACCCCATCTGAGCTATGGAAGCCGCCCTGCTTCCGAGTCCTCACCCATGGAGGTGGGCAGCATCCCCTACACCACCACGGACCACAGATCTCCTGGCGGATCCCAATCTAGGCGGTATGACTCCCGTCGCCGCTCGGTGAGTATTACGTCAGCTCCTATCACAAAAACATTGTTTTTAGTTTCCATAACGGTGACTGGTTATTCCTTCTCTTCCATTTCTACCGCAATGATAGATTCCGGATCAGCGGGGAAACTTATAGATAGGGAGCTGGTCTCTGAATGGGGGTTGCCCACCGTGCCACTGCCATCTCCGCTACACGTCACTTCATTGGACAATAAACCCCTTGGATCAGGCACCATTACGCACATCACTCTCCCCATCACCATCACCATTCCCACACTTCCGGCGCACCACGAGAGCTGTCATTCCACATCGTCACGTCACCCCTTCACTGGATTGTCTTGGGATTGCCCTGGCTCAGACTACACAACTCCACCATCAATTGGATCACCAAGAGGATCCCAGCCTGGTCCACCTCATGCCGGAAAGACCTGCCTGCCGGTGGTTTGTTGTTCCACGTCAGTGGAGAGTCCGAAATACGCGCCTCCAGCCCAACATTCCATGTGAGTATGCAGATCTCTCCGATGTCTTCTCTTCATTAAACTACGTGTCTCCCTCCTCACAGGCCCTGGGACTGCACCATTAACCTGCTGGAGGGACAACAACCCCCGAAGAGTCGCATCTATCCCCTTTCCATGGCAGAGACTGAGGCAATGGAGAAGTATGAGGCGGAGACCCTGAAACAGGGGTTCATTAGACGCTCTACCTCTCCTGCTTCCGCCAGCTTCTTCTTCGTGGCCAAGAAAGACGGAGGACTGAGACCATGCATTGACTACAGGGGGCTGAACGCAGTCACCACCAGGTACCGGTACCACCTCCCTCTGGTTCCGTCGGCCATCGAGTTGGACCTGAGGAATGCCTACAACCTGATCCGAATCCGGGAAGGAGACAAGTGGAAGACTGCATTCAGTACTACCTCAGGCCACTTTGAATACTGCGTCATGCCCTACGGTCTCGCCAACGCACCTTCTGTGTTTCAGTCCTTCGTCAATGACGTGTTCCTGGACATGCTGAGTAGACAGGTGGTGGTGTACATCGACGATATCCTGATCTACTCAGCTATGTTTGAGGAGCACGTCACGGACGTCCAAGCTGTCCTACTCTGTCTCCGGGAACACAGCCTGTTGGTGAAGGGGGAGAAATGTGAATTCCATCAACATGCCATCTCCTTCCTGGGATACCGGATAAGTCCTCAGGAGGTGTTCATGGAAGGAGTGAAGATGGACGCCATCAGGTCATGGCCAGTTCCCACCACCATCAAGGGCCTACAGAGCTTCCTGGGCTTCGCTAATTTCTATCGGTGTTTCATCAGATCCTTCAGCTCCATAGCCGCCCCGCTCACCTCTCTCCTTAAGGGTGGGCCTCAGAAGCTGGCATGGAACCCTGAGGCTGACGCTGTCTTCAAGAGGCTGAAGGAGAGGTTCACCACAGCGCCCATCCTAAAACACCCAGATCCATCTCGTCCTTTCATCCTGGTGGTGGACACATCAGAGGAGGGCGTGGGTGCGGTCCTCTCTCAGCAGCACGATAAGCCAGAGAAAATGTATCCCTGTGCCTTTTTCTCCAAAAAGCTTACCCCCGTAGAGAGGAACTATGGAGTTGGAGACAGGGAGCTGTTAGCGGTGGTCCTCGCTCTGGAGGAATGGAGACACTGGCTGGAGGGTGCAATCCATCCATTCCGGATTCTTACTGACCACCGGAACTTGGAGCACATACGGGCAGAGAAACGGATGAACTCTCGTCAAGCCAGGTGGGCCCAATTTCCCACTCGCTTCCAATTTATTCTGTCCTACCGCCCAGGATACCAGAATGTGAAGGCCGACGCACTCTCCAGGATGCACCATACCGGAGAAAGGAAGGATCTGGGGGGGTCCTATCCTGCCCTCGTCTCTCATCGTTGCTCCTGTCATTTGGGATGTGGACGAAGACATCCGCCTGGCGGCTCAGGAGGACCCAGCACCTGCCAACACCCCTCCGGGGTGCGTGTATGTACCCACCAGTGTCCGTGACCGCCTGCTGATCTGGGCGCACACCACACTTACGGCAGGGTACTCTGGTATTACACGCACCCTGCATTCTCCAGCCCAAAAATACTGGTGGCCCACCTTGGCTTCTGATGTCTCCCGCTACGTCAACTCCTGTTCCGTATGTGCCCAAACGAAGACACCTCGGGCAAGGTTTCTTCCCTGGGCAGAATATGGCCAGAACTCCCTCGTTCACTCCTCCACTGGGTTCACTCCCTTCCAGTGCATCCTGGGGTACCAGCCGGCCCTGGCCACTTGGACACCCAGACCGATGCGCCCACTGTCGACGAGTGGTTCCACAGGGCCGGACAGGTCTGGGACGCCGCCCATGTCCATCTTCAGAGGGCCATTCGTCAGCAGATGGACCAAGCTGACCGCCACCGCAGTGAGGCCCCTGTATTCCAGCCTGGGGATCGTGTCTGGCTGTCCACAAAAAACCTCCCTCTCCACCTGCCCTGCAAGAAACTGAGCCCCCGGTTTGTGGGCCCGTTTAAGGTCCTCCGGCGGATAAATGAGGTATCATACCGGCTGCTCCTTCCCCCTCACTACCGTGTCTCACCCACTTTTCATGTGTCTCTCCTCAGGCCGGTGGTTCCTGGTCCTCTGGCGGATGCCGTCCCCCGGGGTACGCCTCCTCCGTCCCTGGACATTGGCGGGAGGCCGGCATGTGCGGTGAACGACCTGCTGGACTCCAGGTTCCGTGTGGGACGGCTCCATTACCTGGTGGACTGGCAGGGGTTTGGTCCTGAGGAGAGGAGCTGGGTTCCGGCTGGGGACGTTCTGGACCCCAACCTAATTCGGGACTTCCACCGCTCCTTGTCCTCGGGGTCGTCCTCCTGGCCGGCGACGTCCAGCGGCTGGAGCCGCACGTCCGGAGCTGCACGTCCGGAGCTGTGCGTCGTTGTTGCACGTCCGGAGCACATTGTTATTTCTCTTGCTCATTGTTTAGTAAACATTGACCTTGTTAATTCCTGCGTCTGCATCCTGCCTCTTCGTATACTCAGTACGCGTCACAATATAGGTGTCAGGGGTTGATGTAAGTGTGGTGTGGAAGTCAGGCGCAGGATACCGAAGCTTAGTCCAACAAAGTTTACTAGTTAACCACTAGGCAAAAATACAATAAACGGCCTCAAAAACACACAGAGGCGAGCGATTACGCAAACTGTGCGTAAACTCCAAAACAACAAACAGAGCAAACACGCAGATGCGAAAAACAACACACAACCTAACCAATACAAAACAGGCAACTTATAGAACACATAATCAGACACAAATGGACACAGGTGCAATAGACAGACAAAAGCAATCAAACATAGAAACATTCAACGGTGGCAGCTAGTACTCCGGGGACGACGAACGCCGAAGCCTGCCCGAACAAGGAGGAGGAGCAGCCTCGGCAGAATCCGTGACAGTACCCCCCCCCTTGACGCGCGGATCCAGCCGTGCGCCGACCCTGGCCTCGGGGACGGCCAGGAGGACGCGGACCCGGGCGCGTGGGATGCCCACGGTGGAACTCAGTCAGGAGGGATGGATCTAGGATGTCCCTCCTAGGCACCCAGCACCGTTCCTCCGGACCGTACCCCTCCCACTCCACGAGATACTGGAGACCACTCATCCGGCGCCTCGAGTCCAAGATGGTCCGGACCCTGTACGCCGGGGCCCCCTCGATGTCCAAAGGGGGCGGAGGGGTCTCTCCTATCTCATCTTCTTGGAGTGGGCCAGCTACCACCGGCCTGAGAAGAGACACATGGAACGAGGGGTTAATATTCTTGTAATCAATAGGCAGTTGTAACCTGTAACACACCTCGTTCAATCTTCTCAGGACTTTAAAGGGCCCCACAATCCACAGCTTGGTATTTTTTTTAAAAGAAGCTGTTGATCCTCTGTGGTTAAATTATGGCATTTTCATGGTGTAGTAGGACATTCTGAATTATTTCATTTCTTTCTGAACAGACGGCAGTTATTCTATAACTTTGGGAAATGTATTTCATTTTATCAGAGGTGCTGCAGCTCCTTCAGAACCCTTTACGCGGAGATGAGTCTGTAAGAAAATAAATTATGAAGTGCAATGCTGGAGAGATGAGAGTTGCAGGCTCATTCATGTCAATCAGAGCAGGGAGAGAGATCATAGAAAGTGAATCTCATTCTAGTTCTGTGTGCGATACGGGGGGCTGACAAAATCACTGGCTGACAAAATTCCATGACCGCCACAGCCCTATCCAGACCTCTCCGGAGTACTAGCTGCCACCGCTCTATGTTTCTTGTTTGATTGGTTTTGTCTGTTTGTCACACCTGTTTTGTGTTATGTCTCATTAGCACCCTATTTAGTTTCCTTGTTGTTAGTTAGGTGTTGTGTGTAATTGTTCCATGTCGTGTTGCTGCGCTACATGTATTTTGGTGCGCTATTTTGTGCTTTCCTCCTTGTTTGTGTTTAGGAGTAGATTACGCACTTGTTTATTGCGCCCGTTTGTATACGCCTGTGCGCGCTTTTCTCGCCTCCGGGCTGGTTTTGGATATTAATTGTGAGATCTACTAAAGTATTTTTGTTGGACTTTACTTCTGCCTCCTGCGCCTGATTCCACACCACACCTACCATAGCAACCCTTGACAGAATTACACACCATATATGGAATCAGCAGGAGCACCCACCGACATCATGGAGGAGCGTCTTCGCGGTCAAGAGGATCGAATCAACCAGATCGGGCACGCCTTGGACCGCGTAATGAACACCCTCCATCGATGGGAAACCAGCGGGGTACCCACACCCCCACCTATCGCACCATCACCATCGGACAGCCCGCCCGTCCAACTACCGGAACCCAGTGGGATTCGGCTCTCGCTCCCGAGGGCGTACGACGGCACCGCTGCCGGGTGTCAGGGGTTCCTATTACCACCATACACCCGGCGCCCTCGGGATACGAGAGCGTTTCCGCCCTCATCTCCTGTCTCACCGGCAAGGCGTTGGAGTGGGCCAACGCCGAATGGAGGGGAATAGACGCCGCCACAGTCACCTATGCGGAGTTCTCCCGCCGCTTCCGTGCTGTCTTCGACCATCCACCAGAAGGGAAGGCGGCGGGGGAGCGTCTATTCCACCTCCGACAGGGGATGAGGAGCGCTCAAGAGTTTGCGCTGGAGTTCCGGACTCTAGCGGCCGATGCAGGGTGGAATGAGAGGGCCCTCATAGACCACTTTAGATGTAGCCTTCGGGAGGACGTCCGCAGAGAGTTAGCGTGCAGGGATACTACACTAACATTTGACCAGCTGGTGGACATGGCCATTCGGCTGGACACCCTGCTCGCGACCCGCGGACGTTCCAGGTGGGGGTCTCCCATTCCACCCTCCAGCGCCTCCGAGCAGAGCCCGATGGAGCTTGGAGGTGCTGGCGCTAGAGGGAAGAGAGGAAGGAACCCGAGGGGGGCAGTCTCCTGCACCAACTGTGGCCGCGGAGGGCACACCGCGGCTAGGTGCTGGGGAGGGTCCCCTGGTGAGGGAGATGGCAGGTCACACATTGGGGAGTCCTCCCAGGTGAGTAGGCGCCCTACTTACCCAGAGCTTTCTGTCGTACACATTACATTACCTGTTTGTTTCCCACAGGTTGCACCTCGTTCCCAGCATAAGGCGCTAGTCGATTCAGGCGCAGCTGGGAATTTTGTAGATCGTAATTTCTGTGTTAAGTTAGGGATTCCCCTCCTTCCAGTCGATAAACCCTTCCCTGTACATGCCTTAGATAGTCGTCCGTTAGGATCTGGGTTAATTAGGGAGGTCACGGCGCCACTTAGGATGATGACGCAGGGGGGTCATGAGGAGACGATTCAACTCTATCTGATCGACTCTCCTGCGTATCCGGTGGTACTGGGGCTTCCCTGGTTGATTACCCATGATCCTACGATTTCGTGGCGAGAGAAGGCTCTTAAAGGGTGGTCTGCTCAGTGTGAGGGGCTATGTCTGGGTGTTTCCGTAGGGGCGACCTCGGTGGAGAGCACGAACCAGATGCCAGCACTGCACATTCCGCCTGAGTATGAGGATTTGGCACTCGTGTTTAGTAAGACCAGAGCGGCAAGGTTGCCACCTCATAGACAGGGGGATTGTGCGATAGACCTCCAGACAGGAGCTGCGCTCCCGCGGAGCCATGTGTATCCTTTGTCACAGGAGGAGAAAAGGGCAATGGAGACTTACATTGCCGAGTCTCTGAGACAGGGATACATACGGCCCTCCACTTCTCCCGCTTCCTCGAGCTTCTTTTTTGTGAAGAAAAAGGATGGAGGTTTGCGTCCGTGTATTGATTACCGCGGTCTCAATCAGGTGACTGTGAAATATAGTTATCCACTCCCGCTGATTGCGACCATGACGGAGTCATTACACGGGGCACGGTTTTTCACAAAATTGGACCTCAGGAGCGCATATAACTTGGTGCGCATTAGGGAGGGCGATGAGTGGAAGACAGCATTTAGTACTACCTCCGGCCATTACGAGTATCTCGTCATGCCATATGGGTTAATGAATGCTCCATCAGTCTTCCAATCGTTTGTAGATTAGATTTTCCGGGACATGCAGGCGCAGGGAGTAGTGGTGTACATAGATGATATTCTTGTGTACAGTTCTACTCGGGCCGAGCATGTAGCCCTGGTGCGCATGGTATTGAGGAGACTGTTGGAGCATGACCTGTATGTCAAAGCCGAGAAATGTCTGTTCTTTCAGGAGTCAGTCTCCTTTTTGGGTTACCAGTTGTCTGCGTCAGGGGTGAGAATGGAGGTGGACCGAGTGTCCGCCGTGCGTAATTGGCAAACCCCAACTACGGTTAAAGAGGTGCAGCGGTTCTTGGGTTTTGCGAATTACTACCGAAGGTTTATCCGGGGTTTTGGACAGGTGGCAGCTCCCATAACGTCTCTTCTTAAGGGGGGTCCGGTGCGCTTGCGGTGGTCGGCTGAGGCGGACAGGGCCTTTGGGAGACTGAAGGACCTGTTTACCTCGGCTCCGGTGCTGGCGCACCCGGATCCCACTTTACCCTTCCAAGTAGAGGTGGACGCGTCTGAGGCCGGTATCGGGGCAGTTCTTTCACAACGGTCCGGCACACCACCTAAGCTCCGCCAATGTGCTTTTTATTCTAAGAAGCTCAGTCCGGCGGAGCGGAACTATGACGTAGGGGACAGGGAGCTGTTAGCCGTAGTACAGGCCCTAAAGGTGTGGAGGCATTGGCTTGAGGGGGCTCAGCACCCTTTCCTTATTCTGACCGACCATCGTAACCTGGAATACATTCGGGCAGCTAGGAGACTGAATCCTCGCCAGGCTCGATGGACTATGTTTCTCGCCCGGTTTGTGTTCAAGATCACTTACATCCCTGGGTCCCAGAACGGGAAGGCAGATGCCCTGTCCCGGCGGTATGACACGGAGGAGAGGTGCGTGGAGCCCATTCCCATACTACCAGAGTCTTGTCTGGTGGCACCGGTGGTGTGGGAGGTCGATGCGGAGATCGAGCGGGCATTACGCACCGACCCTAGCCCTCCACAGTGTCCGGTGGGTCGGACGTACGTCCCGCTCGAGGTCCGGGATCGGCTGATTTATTGGGCTCACACGTCCCCCTCCTCTGGACATCCAGGTATTGGCCGGACAGTGCACTGCCTTAGTACGAAGTACTGGTGGCCAACGTTAGCCAGGGATGTGAGGGTTTATGTCTCCTCCTGCTCAGTGTGTGCCCAGTGTAAGGCGCCCAGACATTTGCCCAGGGGTAAATTACAACCCCTGCCCGTTCCACAACGACCCTGGTCTCACCTCTCGGTGGATTTTGTTACCGACCTTCCCTCCTCACAAGGGAATACCACCATCCTGGTCGTTGTGGATCGGTTCTCGAAGGCCTGTCGTCTCCTTCCCATGCCGGGTCTTCCTACTGCCCTACAGACCGCTGAGGCTCTATTTACTCACGTCTTCCGGCATTACGGGGTACCCGAGGATATAGTGTCCGATCGAGGCCCCCAGTTTACCTCCAGGGTCTGGAGAGCCTTTATGGAACGGTTGGGGGTCTCGGTGAGCCTTACCTCGGGTTACCACCCGGAGAGTAATGGGCAGGTCGAACGAGTCAACCAGGATGTGGGTAGGTTTCGGAGGTCATATTGTCAGGGCCGGCCGGAGGAGTGGGCGAGATATGTGCCCTGGGCCGAGATGGCACAGAACTCTCTCCGCCACTCCTCCACGAGACTAACCCCTTTCCAGTGTGTGTTAGGGTACCAGCCGGTTCTGGCACCTTGGCATGAGAGCCAGATCGAGGCCCCTGCTGTGGATGAGTGGGTGCGGCGCTCGGAGGAGACGTGGAACGCTGCACACGTCCATCTGCAGCGAGCCATCCGTCGACAGAAGACGAGCGCCGACCTACACCGCAGTGAGGGGCCAGTGTACGCACCTGGAGATCGAGTCTGGCTCTCAACCAGAAACCTGCCCCTCCGCCTGCCCTGCCGGAAGCTGGGTCGGCGGTTTGTGGGGCCTTTTAAAGTCCTGAGGAGATTGAACGAGGTGTGTTACAGGTTACAACTGCCCATTGATTACAAGAATATTAACCCCTCGTTCCATGTGTCTCTCCTCAGGCCGGTGGTAGCTGGTCCACTCCAGGACTTTGAGATTGAGGAGACTCCTCCGCCCCCGTTGGACATCGAGGGGGCTCCGGCGTACACTGTTCGGACCATCCTGGATTCGAGACGCCGGATGGGGGGTCTCCAATATCTCGTGGAGTGGGAGGGGTACGGTCCGGAGGAGCGGTGCTGGGTGCCGAGGAGGGACATTCTGGATCCGTCCCTGCTGACCGAATTCCATCGTGGTCATCCTACGCGCCCTGCTCCGCGTCCTCCTGGTCGTCCCCGAGGCCGGGGGCGGTGCACGGCTGGAGCCCCGCGTCAAGGGGGGGGTACTGTCACGGTTTCGGCCGAGGCGGCCCCTCCTCCTTGTTCGGGCAGGTTTCGGCGGTCGTCGTCTCCGGAGTACTAGCTGCCACCGCTCTATGTTTCTTGTTTGATTGGTTTTGTCTGTTTGTCACACCTGTTTTGTGTTATGTCTCATTAGCACCCTATTTAGTTTCCTTGTTGTTAGTTAGGTGTTGTGTGTAATTGTTCCATGTCGTGTTGCTGCGCTACATGTATTTTGGTGCGCTATTTTGTGCTTTCCTCCTTGTTTGTGTTTAGGAGTAGATTACGCACTTGTTTATTGCGCCCGTTTGTATACGCCTGTGCGCGCTTTTCTCGCCTCCGGACTGGTTTTGGATATTCATTGTGAGATCTACTAAAGTATTTTTGTTGGACTTTACTTCTGCCTCCTGCGCCTGATTCCACACCACACCTACCATAGCAACCCTTGACATTCAGACACCGGACAAGGCCCAAATCCCCATCATTCGCATGAAGAAGAGACAGAGATATAGGGGTCATAGGTCGGGGTGCCTTGTAAGAATCCAATGGCGAGTGGGTAATCCGCCTTTACCATCCGTCCTATTAGCCAACGTGCAATCATTGGATAATAAACTGGATGAGCTCCGATCAAGACTATCCTACCAACT
Source organism: Coregonus lavaretus (assembly GCF_964263955.1). Taxonomy (NCBI): domain Eukaryota; kingdom Metazoa; phylum Chordata; class Actinopteri; order Salmoniformes; family Salmonidae; genus Coregonus; species Coregonus lavaretus. The sequence continues at coordinate 28,927,469 of NC_140024.1, read as the reverse complement.
AGACATTAAAAACTGTAATATCTCATGTTTCACGAGTCCTGGCTGAACGACGACATGGATAACATACAGCTGGCTGGGTTTTCTGTGCATCGGCAAGATAGAACAGCTGGTTCCGGTAAGACAAGGGGTGGCGGTCTGTGTATACTTGTCAATAACAGCTGGTGCACGAAATCTAATATTAATGAAGTCTCGAGGTAGAGTATCTCATGACAAGCTGTAGATCACATTATTTACCAAGAAAGTTTTCATCTATATTTTTCGTAGCTGTCTATTTACCACCACAAACTGATGCTGGCACTAAGACCGCACTCAACGAGCTGTATAAGGCCATAAGCAAACAGGAAAATGCTCACCCAGAGGCGGCGCTCCTAGTGGCCGGGGACTTTAATGCAGGGAAACTTAAATCTGTTTTAACTCATTTCTACCAGCATGTTACATGTGCAACCAGAGGGAAACAAATTCTAGAACACCTTCACGCGTACAAAGCTCTCCCTCGCCCTCCATTTGGCAAATCTGACCATAACTCTATATTCTCCTGATTCCTGCTTACAAGCAAAAACTAAAGCAGGAAGTACCAGTGACTTGCTCGATACGGAAGTCGTCAGATGACGCAGATGCTAAGCTACAGGAGAGTTTTGCTAGCACAGACTGGAATATGTTCCGGGATTCTTCCGATTGCATTGAGGAGTACACCACATCAGTCACTGGCTTCATCAATAAGTGCATCGATGACGTCATCCCCACAGTAACCGTACGTACATACCCCAACCAGAAACCATGGATTACAGGCAACATCCACACTGAGCTAAAGGGTAAAGCTGCCGCTTTGAAGGAGCGGGACTCTAACCCGGACGCTTATAAGAAATCCTGCTATGCCCTCCGATGAACCATCAAACAGGCAAAGCGTCAATACAGGACTAAGATTGAATCCTATTACACCAGCTCCGACGCTCGTCGGATGTGGCAGGGCTTGCAAACTATTACGGACTACAAAGGGAAGCACAGCCGCGAGCTGCCCAGTGACAAGCAACACTGAAGCATGCATGAGAGCACCAGCTGTTCCGGACGACTGTGTGATCACGCTCTCCATTGCCGATGTGAGTAAGACCTTTAAACAGGTCAACATTCACAAGGCCGCAGGGCCAGACGGATTACCAGGATGTGTACTCTACGCGTGCACTGACCAACTGGCAAGTGTCTTCACTGACATTTTCAACCTGTCCCTGACCGAGTCTGTAATACCAACATGTTTCAAGCAGACCACCATAGTCCCTGTGCCCAAGAACACCAAGGTAACCTGCCTAAATGACTACCGACACGTAGCACACACGTATGTAGCCATGAAGTGCTTTGAAAGTCTGGTCATGGCTCACATCAACACCATTATCCCAGAAACCCTAGACCCACTCCAATTTGCATACCGCACCAACAGATCCACAGATGATGCAATCTCTATCGCACTCCACACTGCCCTTTCCCATCTCGACAAAAGGAACACCAGTGTGAGAATGCTATTCATTGACTACAGCTCAGCGTTCAACACCATAGTGCCCTCAAAGCTCATCACTAAGCTAAGGACCCTGGGACTAAACACCTCCCTCTGCAACTGGATCCTGGACATCCTGACGGGCCGCCCCCAGGTGATAAGGGTAGGTAACAACACATCTGCCACGCTGATCCTCAACACGGGGGCCCCTCAGGAGTGCGTGCTCAGTCCCCTCCTGTACTCCCCGTTCACCCACGACTGCATGGCCAAGCATGACTCCAACACCATCATTACATTTGCTGACGAAACAGTGGTAGGCCTGATCACCGAAAACGATGAGACAGCCTATAGGGAGGAGGTCAGAGACCTGGCCGTGCGGTGGCAGGACAACAACCTCTCCCTCAACGTGCGCAAGACAAAGTAGCTGATCATGGACTACACGAAAAGGAGGGCCGAACACGCCCCCATTCACATCGACGGGGCTGTAGTGGAGCGGGTCGAGAGTTTCAATTTCCTTGGTGTCCACATCACCAACAAACTGTAATGGTCCAAACACACCAAAACAGTCGTGAAGAGGGCACGACAAAGCCTTTTCCCCCTCAGGAGACTGAAAAGATTTGTCATGGGTTCCCAGATCCTCAAAAAGTTCTACAGCTGCACCATCGAGAGTACCCTGACCAGTTGCATCAGCGCCTGGCATGGCAACTGCTCGCTACAGAAGGTAATGCATACGGCCCAGTACATCACTGGGGCCAAGCTTCATGCCATCCAGGACCTACAGTATATACTATGCGGTGTCAGAGGAAGGCCCAAAAAATTGTCAAAGACTCCAGTCACCCAAGTCATAGACTGTTCTCTCTGCTACCGCACGGCAAGCGGTACCAGAGCACCAAGTCTAGGTCCAAAAGGCTCCTTATCAGCTTCTATCCCCAAGCCATAAGACTGCTGAACAATTAAATCAAATGGCCACCCAGACTATTTACATTGACCCCCCTCCTGCTGCTACTCGTTGTTTATTATCTGTGCATAGTCACTTTACCTCTACCTATATGTACAAATTACCTCAACTAACCTGTACCCCCGCAAATTGACTCGGTACCGGTAACCCCTGTAAATAGCCTCATTATTGTATTGTGTTCCTTTTTATTTTATTAAATTTTTTACTTTTGTTTATTTAGTAAATATTTTCTTAACTCTATTTCTTGAACTGCATTGTTGGTTAAGGGCTTGTAAGTAAGCATTTCACGGTAAGGTCTACATCTGTTGTTGTATTCGGCGATGTGACAAATAAAATTTGATTTGATTTGAAATTACATACTTTATTAGGGTTGTCATGATGCCAAACTATTACCCACAAAACAATGCCAAGCCAGAGTGTCATGATACCGAGTAGTATCACGATACCACGGCAAAACTTTTTGTCACTGATATTCACATCTCGCATCAATATAACACTGAATTTTACCTTGCACTGTTCACAAACTGTATACAGTCGTGTTAAAACGTTTTGAGAATGAAAATTAATATTAATTTTCACAAAGTCTGCTGCCTCCGTTTTTATGATGGCAATTTGCATATACTCCAGAATGTTATGAAGAGTGATCAGATGAATTGCAATTAATTGCAAAGTCCCTCTTTGCCATGAAAAGGTACTTAATCCCAAACAAACATTTGCACTGCATTTCAGCCCTGCCACAAAAGGACCAGCTGACATCATGTCAGTGATTCTCTCATTAACACAGGTGAGAGTGTTGACGAGGACAAGGCTGGAGATCACTCTGTCATGCTAATTGAGTTAGAATAACAGACTGGAAGCTATAAAAGGATGGTGGTGCTTGAAATCATTGTTCTTCCTCTGTTAACCATGGTTACCTGCAAGGAAACACGTGCTGTCATCATTGCTTTGCACAAAAAGGGCTTCACAGGAAAGGGATATTGCTGCTAGTAAGATTGCACCTAAATCAACGATTTATCGGATCATCAAGAACTTCAAGGAGAGAGGTTCAATTGTTGTAAAGAAGGCTTCAGGGCGCCCAAGAAAGTCCAGCAAGCGCCAGGACCATCTCCTAAGAGCGTCTGCTAAATGACTAAAATGTAAATGTAAATGTTGATTCAGCTGCGGGATTGGGGCACCACCAGTGCAGAGCTTGCTCAGGAATGGCAACAGGCAGGTGTGAGTGCATCTGCACGCACAGTGAGGCAAAGACTTTTGGAGGATGGCCTAGTGTCAAGAAGGGCAGCGAGGAAGCCACTTATCTTCAGGAAAAACATCAGGGACAGACTGATATTCTGCAAAATGTACAGGGATTGGACTGCTGAGGACTGGGGTAAAGTCATTTTTTCTGATGAATCCCCTTTCCGATTGTTTGGGGCATCCGGAAAAAAGCATGTCCGGAGAAGACAAGGTGAGCGCTACCATCAGTCCTGTGTCATGCCAACATTAAAGCATCCTGAGACCATTCATGTGTGGAGTTTCTTCTCAACCAAGGGAGTGGGCTCACTCACAATTTTGCCAAAGAACACAGCCATGAATAAAGAATGGTACCAACACATCTTCAGAGAGCAACTTTTCCCAACCATCCAGGAACAGTTTGGTGACGAACAATGCCTTTTCCAGCATGATGGAGCACCTTGCCATAAGGCAAAAGTGATAACTAAGTGGCTCTGGGAACAAAACATCTACATTTTGGGTCCATGGCCAGGAAACTCCCCAGACCTTAATCCCATTGAGAACTTGTGGTCAATCGTCAAGAGGTGGATGGACAAACAAAAACCCACAAATTCTGACAAACTCCAAGCATTGATTATGCAAGATGTCAGGATGTGGCCCAGAAATTAATTGACAGCATGCCAGGGCGGATTGCAGAGGTCTTGAAAAAGAAGGGTCAACACTGCAAATATTGACTCTTTGCATAAACTTAATGCAATTGTCAATAAAAGCCTTTGACACTTATGGAATGCTTGTAATTATACTTCAGTATACCATAGTAACAAAAATATCTAAAAACACTGAAGCAGCAAACTTTGTGAAGACCAATACTTGTGTCATTCTCAAAACTTTTGACCACGACTGTACATAAGCCTGTGGTAGCTGCTGTGGTTGTGGGATTGGTGGTTACAGTGTCTGCAGTGGTCTCTGGAGCCCAGACTGTCCCGTCTCTAGACCCTCTCCCCTCTCTGAGTGGTGAGAGTGGTGGGAATACTAGACCAAAAGTGTGGCATAAACATTTGCCTAGAGCAAAAGTCTAGAATACAAAATGTGTCCAAAATTAGATTTTCTTTGTCTTGTAACAGGCACAAATACGAATGGCTCCATTCAGGCTATAGAAAGACAGATCCACTCTGATTCTGTAGCTCCACCTCAGCTTGTCACTCCAATATCGTTAAAGTGGAACTGAGAGCGTTTTAGCAACATGAAATCTTAATAAAAATCTGTTCATATAAACCCCAAGGAAGAATATGTCACCTTTTTTTTCTGACAAGCGAGTGCCTAGATATGGTCATTTTCACATTTTCATAAATTCATAGAATGTTTGGGAATGATGTAGAGTAAGGTATTTGTGAAGATTCTATATCAATATAGAGTGGGAAAGCGGCCGTGCGTTTGGACAATTAATAGACACTGCAGTAAATAAAACCTAATAAAAACATTGTCCAGGACCAGAGTCTACGCAGACAAGTGCGTCATAGCCAAACAGAGTTACAGTAGGCCTTTATGCAAATAAGCCATTTGCCACACGGCCCTGCCATCATTCACTTTGAACTGGACTGTGAGTTTACAGGCAGTAGCAACAGAGCGACTTTTAGATCATTAGAAAGCATTCGCCAAAAGCCACAAAATACACCTGAATGGATTTCTGCAAATATGTTAATACCATCATTGCCCTTGCTAGTTTGATTGTATTGACATTCCCAGCCTTAGTTACATTTGTCCTGTTTCGTCAAACAATATTGAGTAATTGAAACTGAAACAGTGCATCCCGATTAGGTGGAGGCAGCAAACAATGTACCAGGCCAGCTGTGATTTACAACCTGATAGATATATTTTTTGGACTACCAAGAAATGTATTGGTGAATTATATTAATCATGCATTGAACTGCATCCATCTATTCTCCCAACAATGTATGTCATGGAATTTTGAGTGAAACAGAACCTATTTTTAAAACCTCTTATAAAGTTGGTTGTGTAGCATGAACTGGGAATTTGATATGTTTTACTGATATTATGATTGTCTGTTTGTTTCATATTTGCAAAGAAGTTAAAACAATGTCAGTTCCACTTTAAGGCCCCAATTAAATCACCTACATATAAAGAAAACTGCACTGCAGGTTAACTCAGAATGAACACAAGCTGTTCATCTCATGGAATTTGTGAAAGGAGATCGACACAAAACCATTCCTGTCCTTATAATTAAAACTAGCTTAAACAATCCGAATGAATCCCCCCCAAAATGATCCTATTATGTGCAATTGACTTGGAACCTAATTTCGTTGAAGAAGAAAAAAATAGATGCTTTTGTCTTTCCAGTCATTTTAAAAGTGTGCACTTTTCCTTCTCTGTTCCAGCACCCAGCCATAAGGGTTCATGTCCAGTTGGAGCATGTCCATGATCCATGGGTCTCCCTGGGCCCCCTCAATGAACTCCTCCAGGGTGATGTGACCTGCATGGGCCATCACAACAGAAAGGTTGTTCAGAAAACAAGGCAGACGGTGGGCAGAAAACAAGGCAGACAGCGGGCAGACATACAGACGGACGGGAAGTTTCTGTGCAGGCCTACAGCACACCTGGACAAGCAGACCAGGGCCACGTTCAGTAGGAAAACGTTGTGGAACGTTGCAGATAAACATGTCATAAATACAGCTGACATGACTACATGTAGAAGAAAACATGAGGGATTTCAAAACATATTTATATCTGATTGTTCCACAACGTTGTGCTCTGCTGAATTCGCCCCAATACTGCACATAATGTAAATATAAAGACTCTGAGTAAAGTGGCTCCATGCACCTACCGTCCCCGTCCACATCCACGGTCTTCAGTATTCTCTCGCACACTTCATTCACCGACAGCTGCATACCCTCCTGCTCTCTCTTGGACGTCTTCTTTAAGTGATATATACTCTAGGGGGGAAATGAATAAATAAAAAGTGTGTGACCAATACATACAGTCAATGGTTACAAATAATTTGCGCCAAAATAATTGACAAGGTAAGTGGGCCTAAAAACCTTTACTATAGATAGGCCTAACTTATATCAATGGAACCTGTTTGCAGTTGTGCATTCACACAACGTTTTTACACGTCAGAGTTGTTTTAGATTTGTTATTTAAACCACACCTCATGCCAAAAGTAGCCTACACACACACACACACACACACACACACAGAATTGGGTCATCAGAATTGTTCAAAGTTAGCCGTCTGACCAGAAATGTTTAACTCATTAACTGATTGTCTGCTTCGGCTTATTCATCACCACTGAAGAAGACCCTCCCATAAGACCCTTGGGTAATTGAATCACTAGACACCGTAGTGACCTTGTGGAATCCTCAGGTGACCTTCACTGGGTGCTTACATCAATAATAGCTCGCAGTTCCGTCCTATCCACGTGGCCGTTGCCGTCCTTATCGTAAACTTTAAATGACCAGCGTAATTTGTGCTCCAAGTCCCCCCGGAAAACAAGATTCAAGGCTGCCACAAACTCCAGGAAATCAATGGTGTTATCCTGAAAAGACAAATTGAAAACAATCGTTTTTTCCCCCCTAAACTTAGAAAAACGGTGTGCCCGTGTTCATTTGCACGGATATAGAAAACTGCAAAACTCAGAAACATATACAATAGGCTATCTCACCCCATTCTTGTCGAAAGCTCGAAACATGCTCTCCGCATACTCCGAGACTTCCCCAGTTGGGTCGATGCCAAAAAAACGCTTGAACTCGTGGATAAATAAAACACCGCTCGGGCACTCCGTCACAAACTTTTTGTACATGTCCTGGAGCGCCTTGACGTTGATCTCCGGGTCGTTCTGCTCCTTCTGGTGCGTCTGTCCCATGTTCGGCGGGCAGGTGGTCAGCGGAGCGTCGTCCTCGGTGCTGAAACTCATCGGTTCTGAGTCTCTGCAGTAGGCTTACTAAAAGAGGCCATTGACAAAGAGGAGGGGCTCCCGAGTTGGTGTCAACAATTAGGAAGGACTCGATCATGAAAGCACTTGAACCGATAAGAGGTTGGACACAGAGGCTTCACTAATGTTCATGTCAGGTGACTTGGAGCAGCTTTAGAACAGGAATTATGTCAGACAGGTTTCCCCAGGCCCCAAGGGTCGTGAATTGATAAGTGTATGGTACCCTAGCCGATAGACCCTGTATATACCCTCATGTCAGCTTGTCCTGAACAGTATTCAAGATAATGCCTACCTAGACACTCTCTCCTCAATTCAAATGATCATACAACTCCCCAAATTCTTTAATTAATTTGAAATGGAATTCATTAAATTCCCTAAGAAATAAAACTAAATCTAGTACCCATGATAAACTTAAACCACTATTTAATGAGCCTGTACCATCCCATCTCGTTCTTTCTAGTGATTCTATTTCTATGAGGTCAAGACCGTCTTGACAGCATAGAAATAGAATCAGTAGAAAACACAAAGCCCCTCAGATCCCGTTAATGTGACTGGTAAAGTCCCTCAATATGTGGTTCTCATCCTATGGTTCATTAACTGTCTTTCACTGTGGAACCATGGAGCTGCTGATCAACCAATCACTATGAAGGAATCGTCCATAACCAATGGTCCATGGATTATGCCAGAGGACATCCATTACTGCCATGTAAGCATTTCACATCAAAACACTCTTACATTAGATGAACCTGAGCTTAGAAAACAATTGTCCTTAAAGGGGTTCCCAGCTTGATGCCCGCAAATCTTCTTAGAACAGAACATCTTAACATAACAGAGAAGTCAATTAGTTGAGTGAGTGCCAGGCCTTTTACAACTAGCCTGGGTCATTTTCATTAGGCACCAAATGGAACAAAACAGATTGAAACAGGGAGGGACAGCCTGAACTTGTCCACTAAGAAACGCTCGTTTTCATTTTCTGTTGTAAAACGTTTTACTACGTCAACTACAGTGTGCCCTAATGAATACAACCTAGGCCATCCATAGCACAACAAGGTTGATAGTCATTTATATCCAGTGGTCACACACACATTTGAAGTTCAAACGTCAAGCACCATTTGTTTTCTGGTATAATAACAGAGAAATGCAACACATCAATTACTGTAGGAGCAAAAAGCATGTGTCTCTCATCTTACCCTAAGAGCCACCATCCAATCAGTCTGTTCATCAATTCATCAACAAGCCCAAAGAAAAGCTAGATGGTTATCACCAATACCAACTGTTGAGATTGTTGAGATACTGACTCCAACTGTTGTGACACTCACAACAACTGTTGAAACAATGACTCCAACTGTTGAGACACTGACTCCAACTGTTGAGACACTGACAACAACTGTTGAGACACTGACTCCAACTGTTGAGACACTGACTCCAACTGTTGAGACACTGACTCCAACTGTTGAGACACTGACTCCAACTGTTGAGACACTGATTCCAGCTGTTGAGACACTGATTCCAACTGTTGAGACACTGACTCCAACTGTTGAAACACTGATTCCAAATGCTGAGACACTGATTCCAACTGTTGAGATACTGACTCCAACTGTTGAGACACTGATTCCAGCTGTTGAGATTCTGACTCCAACTGTTGAGACACTGATTCCAACTGTTGAGACACTGATTCTAACTGTTGAGTTACTGACTCCAACTGTTGAGACACTGATTCCAGCTGTTGAGATTCTGACTCCAACTGTTGAGACGCTGATTCCAGATTAGTTGGCAAAGACAATAACACAGCTAATGTGACTGAATGCTGAAACATTCAGGTAGGTTAGCTACCCAAGCTAGGAACCTCATATGCTATACAAAACATTCTTACACAGATTTGACTGTAAATTGCACATACATGTCGTGATCCACGTCAAAACTGTAATGTAGGTTTAAACACTTTGAACTGAGATGCACTTATAAGGCCATGGCCAGATTGAGCTCCATGTCTGTCCTTACTCCTTAATCAGTCTCAATGTTGTTTTTCCTGGACTGGATGTCTCCCCAGGTGAAGCTAAGAGGCTCTCGGCCATGCTAGATTTGTAGATGGAAGACTTGTATATCAAGCTCCCTAATGGGATTGTGGCAATGCCAGGCTAATGCATCAGGCTAGGCTACACTGAGCTAAAGAGAAGATAAAGCAAACCTGGGTCATATTCATTAGGGCACACTGTAGCAAAACAAGCGCTTCTTATTGGACAAGCTCAGATAGTACCTCCCAGTTTCAAACAGTTTTCTTCCGTTTCATGCCTAGTGAATGCGACTCTGTATGTTTTCCAGTGTGTCAGTCCATAATAAGGGAAGCCTATCAAGCATCTCCCACTGGGCAAAAACTGTTTGCATCAACGTTGTTCCCACGTATTTTCAACCAAAGAATTCAATCTGATGACGTTGAATCAATGTGGGAAACTGATTGGATTTGCAAAAAGTTATCAACGTAAGGCAACTTCTTTTATTTTTTCACCCAACTTTTAACCTAAATCCAATGACATAGTGACATTTTTTGTTGATTTCACGTTGAATTCACATTACAGTTTTTTCCAACTGCTTACACACGTTTTCAAAACGATGTCTCCTTTTTTCAAAACTCTACACACAATTCCCAAAACTGCACACACAAAATGCAAAATGCCTCACATCTCCTTCAAAATGTAACACTGCATTCAAAATGCCATAAACACATGTCAGAATGAAGTTTTCTCTTGCCAAACATCGAGGGAAGTATCTCCTAGCATGGCGTATCCAACCTTGGACAGAGGCAACCTCTATGTCCCCACATGCGTCCTCCATTGCCTGGAGAAGCGGCATGCGGGCATAGGGTTGGCAATCATACACTTTCCAGCGCCAGGCTGAGAAGAATTCCTCTATGGGATTTAGAAAAGGTGAATATGGGGGTAGGTACAAAACTACAAATTGTGGATGGGTGGCAAACCAGTTTTGGACCAGAACAGCCCGGTGAAAACTAACATTGTCCCATGTAACCACAAATCTAGCAGGCTCCTGATCTGGATCAGGGACAAGCATTGTGTAAATTGCATCCAGAAAAGTGAGCATATGGCCGGTGTTGTACGGACCCAGTGTGGCATTGTGATGGAGGACCCCGTTTTGAGTGATGGCAGCACACATAGTTATATTACCCCCACGCTGTCCAGGGACATTGGTAATTGGCCTCTGTCCTATTACATTTCTTCCGCGGCACCTGGTTTTGGTGAGGTTGAAGCCAACCTCATCCACATAAATACATTTACATGGGCATCCATCTCCAATACTCTCTGTAACAGACAAAAGGATATACAGATGAGTAAATATGGTATGTCTGAAGTACTGGAAGTAGTGTTGCATACATACCTCTACAAAGTCATGTCGCAGATTCTTGACTCTGTCAGAGTTTCTCTCAAATGGCACCCTGTAAAGTTGTTTCATCGTCACTTGGTGCCATTGGAGGATGCGTTGTATGGTCGACAGGCTTACAGCATTGATGTTGTTAAATATGGTGTCATTATTCAAGATATGTTCTCTTATCTCTCAAATCCTAATTGCATTGTTGGCCAAAACCATATTTATAATTGCAGTCTCTTGTACATCTGTAAACAAGCGTCCTCGTCCTCCATGATGTATTTGCCTTTCCACTCTGTACAAAATTCAAACACAGTATGTGTTCAGCATAGGAACTGTAAACAATGTACACAAAAATGTTGTAGTACAGCATGATAACCAACCTCATTCATTCAATGCAGTGCAGTAAATGGATGGCTTAGAGTTACAAATGTTTATGCAATACTATGCAGTCATACGTATTTTACAGTACATTACTGTAATGCTAAAATAGTCATTAGATAGTTTCATACCTGTTCTCATTTCTGAAGGTTCGAATTATGGACGCCACTGTAAATCGACTCAAGTTGGGCTGGACTCTCAGTCCAGCCTCTCTCATGGTCAAACCGTGGTTGATCACATGATCAACAAGTGTTGCCCTAATCTCATCAGAGATGGCTCTCCTTCCTTCTCTTCTTTGCCCTCGTCCTCGTCCTCTTCCTCTTCCTCTTCCTCTTCCTCCTACTCCTCCTCCTCCTCTTCCAACTATTCGTCTTTGAATTTGTCCTCGTTGTTGTCCCCTGCCTCTCCCTCCTACTCCTCTTGCTCTCTGTCCATTGTTGGCATCCATTGATCAAAACAGTCCTATACTACAGTAAAGCAGTGATTGGTTAGTGATCAGTTAAGCAATTAGTGTTTGCACATGTGAGGAGTGTGTGCGTATCCTGGTGAATAAGTGTAGCATTTTGATTGGTTGTGTTTGGAAAAGGAAAGCAAGTCACTTCCTGTTAGATTTTTGTGTTTTAGGTAGAGAATTGTATGTAGTGTTTTGAAAAAAGTGTTTTATGCAATTGACAACTGAGTCAAAGGCTGAGAAATAGCTTATGGTTTTGGAGATTTGGTGTGTAGTTTTGCACTTTGAGTGAGAGGTTTCAAAAATCGTGTGACATGAAAATATTTTGTGTGTAAGCAGTTGGAAAAAACTGTAAGTACATTACTCAAGGGCACATTGACAGATTTCTTACCTAGTCGTCTCGGGGATTCAAACCAGCGGCCTTTTCGGGTTACTAACCCAACACTCTTAACCGCTAGGCTACATTCAATAGTTGTTTGTTATCCATTTCATAATTGGTACAATAGTTCTCATTTCATAGTGGCAGGCTGGCAGGAATCCACCAGTTGATCCAAATAAAAAATTACATTGGAGAAATTTGGTAAGGTGTGGATAAGGTAAGCCATTAGCCCAAATCTCATTAAAGTATTTATAAGACATATTAGACCGACCTTCCCCTGTATTCAATAGTAAAATTACTTTTATTTACTGTGGAATTTCAAAGTTATACCTCCTAAACCACATTTTGCCTATTCATTCTCTATGACTACCTCTGACCATAGTTAAAAAGACAGCACAAACAGATCTGGGACCAGGCTACCCTTTCCACTCACATGTGAAAGGCACAACATAGTAGCCTAGCATAGCTGGTTTGTTTGTTTGGCCTGCGTAGCAAAACTCTTGTGGATTAACCATCACCTTGGGTTTCGGATCTCGAATGCAGTTAAACTGGCTTGACCTCTCTCCCTATCTCTACCCCCATGATAGATGCCACGTGTGCACTGAGCCTAGCTACGTTCGGTCCCCAATGCAATAACAGTATATCACTACTGACCCTGGAACTGTCCCTGTACATGGCGTCTTACTTTCTTGTGTTCTTCTTGTTTCTTATTTTAATTTATTGTGTCTTTTTGTTCTACCTTGTGTTATTTTTAGTGCTACATTGATATTAATCACTGCGTTGATGCGTTTGGAGCTCGCAAGAAAGGCATTTCACTGTATTGTGCACGTGAAACTTCAAAGTTAATTCTGATTTACAATTGATTGAGTCGTCAACGAAAATGAATTCAAAGTGAAATCAACAAAACTTTTAACCATCTAATTGGATTATGTAGTTCTGTCCTTGAGCTGTTGTCTATTAATGTTCTGTATTATGTCATGTTTCATGTTTTGTGTGGACCCCAGGAAGAGTAGCTGCTGCTTTTGCAACAGCTAATGGGGATCCTAATAAAATACCAAAATACCAAATTCTTGCACACAATAGATTTGACCATATCTGTGTGTTGCATAATGACGGTCATCTTGAGCCTCATTGTTTGTCAAACCTTACAGTATACAGCCCCATCCCCCAGTTTAAGTATCGGGGTTTCTGCTGGGCTGAAGCACGAATCCCAAACTGCCCCTTTAAGACTAGATTGGCAGTGCGTAGGAGATGCTGTTGTACAGTAAGCCTACATTCTTGACATCTGAAAACAGAAATGTTGATGTGAAATGTTGCAGAGCGTGTTCTGTGCATGTGTGTGTGTGTGGGGGTTAAACAATGGGAGCTGTTTGCAATGGTGTTAAGGAATTTACCTGCAATAACACAGATCCGTTCAGATAAACCTGCTACTAGTTTTTTACAGGTTACGTAACTACATCTCAAACTGGGTTTTAAGTGGTCAAAAGTGATTTATTTTTTTAAAAACCTTTTTTTTTAAACCAACCATGTAACTGCATGTGCCTTACGCACATGGGCGAGTCAGTGCCACATTCATTTTTGCCAAAAGAAAAGGTCATCCTGCAAATCCATGCCATGGCGGCACAATAGAAATCTATGCCATGGTGCCACATTAGAAATCTATGCCATGGTGGCACATTAGAAATCTATGCCATTGTGCCACATTAGAAATCTATGCCATGGTGGCACATTATAAATCTATGCCATGGTGGCACATTAGAAGTCTATGCCATGGTGCCACAATAGAAGTATATGCCATGGTGGCACATTAGACACCTATGCCATTGTGCCACATTAGAAATCTATGCCATGGTGGCACATTATAAATCTATGCCATGGTGGCTCATTAGAAATATATGCCATGGTGCCATATTAGAAGTCTATGCCATGGTGGCACATTAGAAATCTATGCCATGGTGGCACATTAGAAATATATGCCATGGTGGCACATTATAAATAAATGCCATGGTGGCACATTAGAAAGCTATGCCATGGTGCCACATTAGAAGTCTATGCCATGATGGCACAATAGAAATCTATGCCATGGTGGCACATTAGAAATATATGCCATGGTCGCACATAAGAAATATATGCCATGGTGCCATATTAGAAGTATATGCCATTGTGGCACATTAGACATCTATGCCATGGTGGCACATTAGAAATCTATGCCATTGTGGCACATTAGAAATCTATTCCATGGTGGCACATTAGAAATCTATAACATGGTGGCACATTAGAAATCTATGCCATGGTGGCACATTAGAAATCTATGCCATGGTGCCACATTAGAAGTCTATGCCATGATGGCACATTAGAAATCTATGCCATGGTGGCACATTAGAATTATATGCCATGGTGGCACATTAGAAATCTATGCCATGGTGGCACATTAGAAATCTATGCCATGGTGCCACGTTAGAAATCTATGCCATGGTGGCACATAAGAAATCTATGCCATGGTGCCATGTTATAAATCTATGCCATGGTGCCACGTTAGACATCTATGCCATGGTGGCACATTAGAAATATATGCCATGGTGGCACATTAGAAATATATGCCATGGTGGCACATTGTCACGCCCTGGCTCTGGGGACACTGTTATGTTGAGCCAGGGTGTGTAGATCTATGTTCCCTATTTCTATGTTGGCCTGAGTGACTCCCAATCAGAGGCAACGAGTGTCAGCTGTTTGCTGGTTGTCTCTGATTGGGAGCCATATTTAAACTGTCGGTTTTTCCTTTGTTTTTGTGGGTTCTTGTTTCAAGTTGGTTGAGTTTGACCGTGAACTGTCACGTTACCGTCTTTGTTGTTTTGATCGTGTTTTCGCTCAATAAAGAGTATGTTTGCCTGCAACGCTGCGCCTTGGTCCTCATCTGTTCCTGACGATCGTGACACACATTAGAAATCTATGCCATGGTGCCACGTTAGACATCTATGCCATGGTGGCACATTAGAAATCTATGCCATGGTGGCACATTAGAAATCTATGCCATGGTGCCACATTAGAAATCTATGCCATGGTGGCACATTAGAAATCTATGCCATGGTGCCATATTAGAAATCAATGCCATGGTGGCACATTAGAAATCTATGCCATGGTGGCACATTAGAAATATATGCCATGGTGGCACATTAGAAATCTATGCCATGGTGGCACATTAGAAATCTATGCCATGGTGGCACATTAGAAATCTATGCCATGGTGGCACATTAGAAATCTATGCCATGGTGCCACATTAGAAATCTATGCCATGGTGGCACATTAGAAATCTATGCCATGGTGCCATATTAGAAATCAATGCCATGGTGGCACATTAGAAATCTATGCCATGGTGGCACATTAGAAATATATGCCATGGTGGCACATTAGAAATCTATGCCATGGTGCCACGTTATAAATCTATGCCATGGTGCCACGTTAGACATCTATGCCATGTGGCACATTAGAAATATATGCCATGGTGGCACATTAGAAATCTATGCCATGGTGCCACGTTAGAAATCTATGCCATAGTGGCACATTAGAAATGTATGCCATTGTGCCACATTAGAAATCTATGCCATGGTGCCACATTAGAAATATATGCCATGGTGGCACATTAGACATCTATGCCATAGTGGCACATGAGAAATCTATGCCATGGTGCCACGTTAGAAATCTATGCCATGGTGGCACATTAGAAATCTATGCCATGGTGCCATGTTAGAAATCAATGCCAAGGTGGCACATTATAAATCTATGCCATGGTGGCACATTAGAAATATATGCCATGGTGGCACATTAGAAATATATGCCATGGTGCCACGTTATAAATCTATGCCATGGTGCCACGTTAGAAATATATGCCATGGTGGCACATTAGAAATATATGCCATGGTGGCACATTAGAAATCTATGCCATGGTGCCACATTAGAAATCTATGCCATAGTGACACATTAGAAATGTATGCCATTGTGGCACATTAGAAATCTATGCCATGGTGCCACATTAGAAATCTATGCCATGGTGGCATATTAGAAATCTATGCCATGGTGGCACATTAGAAATCTATGCCATGGTGCCACATTAGAAATCTATGCCATGGTGGCACATGAGAAATCTATGCCATGGTGCCACGTTAGAAATCTATGCCATGGTGGCACATTAGAAATCTATGCCATGGTGGCACATTAGAAATCTATGCCATAGTGCCACGTTAGAAATCTATGCCATAGTGGCACATTAGAAATGTATGCCATTGTGGCACATTAGAAATCTATGCCATGGTGCCATGTTAGAAATCAATGCCATGGTGGCACATTAGAAATCTATGCCATGGTGCCACGTTATAAATCTATGCCATGGTGCCACGTTAGACATCTATGCCATGGTGGCACATTAGAAATATATGCCATGGTGGCACATTAGAAATCTATGCCATGGTGCCACGTTAGAAATCTATGCCATAGTGGCACATTAGAAATCTATGCCATTGTGGCACATTAGAAATCTATTTCATGGTGGCACATTAGACATCTATGCCATAGTGGCACATGAGAAATCTGTGCCATGGTGCCACGTTAGAAATCTATTTCATGGTGGCACATTAGAAATCTATGCCATGGTGGCACATTAGAAATCCCCTCTTTCTTTTATTGTGCTCATCATTAATGCAATGTTCGGTCCTTATCAATGAACGAGCAGGCTGATTTCTTCCACTCCTGTAGATAAATAAAATGTTATTAATAGGCATACAAATGTTTGAACTACTTAATAAATTAGTGAAGTGTCAAAACAGCTGGGTCAAATTGACACGAAAGTGGTTTAAATGGTTAATGCAACGTGATCAAGTTGATGTGGTATAGTAAAGTAACATTAGCACAATGTTGACTCAACCGATGGTTGCCAGCCAGGTGGAAAGTCCAGGACTAGATACATAAATAGCTTGTATTTATTCTTGATAAAACAGATGAAAATACCCTCAATTAAAAGGTGACATTCTGTACTGTCGCCTCATATTCATCATTTGATCTCAAATCCAAAATGCTGGAGTACAGAGCTTAATGTACAATTTCAGCTTCAGTGGTTAAGGTAAGGGTTAAGGTTTGGGATAGGGTTAAAACAGAAAAACAAATATTACCGAACAATTGCCTAGCACTGGGAGTGAACCTGCGATCCTCGGAGCCATAGTTCGCTGTTTAAGCCCATCATCAACCCCATCCCAAACGCCCTAGCTCATCGTGAACCTACTAGACGGTAATAGGCTCTCGCGTTGCCCCTAGTAGATGGTAGGAAGTTGCCATAGAAATAAAATTCCACCACATGCCATAATTTCACCATTTCAAATATGCCTAGACTTTCGCATTATTCACCCACCCATGACCAACCTCCCTACTTTTATTTCTGTTTTAAAGGGGCAATCAGCAGTAGAAACCATGACAAAGCATTTTCCCAGCCCCTGTTTTGGTTAAAAGCTGAGGGATGGGGCTGGAAAATGTAACCACTCTCATAATATATCAACAGCGCTATGGAAGCGAGTACTGACTATCCATGATATCAAAATTATAGTTTTAACCATGTTTTGAGGCTATATAGTGTTTGTTTACATTTATGTTGTTTACAAACATTGGAGTAAAACAAGCTTATATGTTGGGTCCTGATTGGGTACAACGGTTGAACCAAGCTCATGGGGCATTTATAAGTTATATTCTTCAAGAATTAATGGGTACCTATTGTGGGGATCCATTTTCTTACAACTAGATGTGATGCCTAGCTTAGAAAGAATACATTAATGATTAAACATAATAGGTTTGTGCTGTACTGATATATATTGTTTAACATAACAACCTGTGATTAATGTGAGGAACCGTTAGGGGGTAGGCTGAGATAGACTTGTGACTCACACACACATACTGCCTCTTTGTTAAACTGCTCAAGGACATGTGTACTGTAATAAAAACAACTAATGCCCGGCAACAGGGATGCGCCAAGGGGCTGGGACCAGCCTGAGCGCCAACGATAGGTTGGGTAAGTTTAAACCACACCCAGCCTCTACTCTGACAGGCCCAGCCTGGAGCAGGAACTATCACTGTCAGAGTATTAAAGAAGAACCTTGGGTTGAAAAAGTTAGTTCTCTGTCTGCCCTGCGTGGTGTTTCAGTGGGCCCGTATATACGAACATCATATTTACCATTCAAGTGTTTGCATTAATTAAAATACTAGTCTATCTTAGAAGACGTGTATTGACCTCTTTTTGTTCCTATACCAGATTTGAATTGACGCAACTTGACACTATCATTTACTTATAGGTCTAAAAATGGATGTTGCAACTGCTGATTGCCCCTTTAAGTAACCAGACCATTCGTACATATGATATGTCTTGGAGGTACACAAAAAAACGTAATATCTTTTGTTTAGCTCTGAGGCCAGACAGTTTTTTTTTTTTACTGACACAAATGAGAAAATAAAATAAATACGCCATTTACAAACATAAAGTAATCACACCCTTTTGTTTGCAAGGACTGTCGTGGAAATTCTAATCAAAAGGAAGAGAGGCTGCAGATTCTTCAAACAATCATACTTTAATATCGATTAATTATTGCAATAATGGAGCTGGTCAACGAACCACCCGTAGGTGATTTGTTGAGAGCCCAACAATACAAAACATTTTGAGGTCTTATATAGTATTCCTAAAAATGCTGTGTCCTGGCTGGTTCCACCCTCCCCGGCAGATCGGGGCATCATGAGCTACCTTGTGTTCATCTTGTGGTTATGTGTATCGGGTGTGTGAGATCATAGCGCTCAAACAAGTGATGACGTTACTCCGTTCTGCTGATAGATTTGTCAATGATGCTCAAGCCAGCCTCTGTCCACTTCATATCTCCACACAGCTGTGCCCTTGAAGATACGAAAAGAACAGGATAGACCAAAAACGCGTCACTCTCAGACGGCCCTTTGTCTTGGCCGTGTGACTAAGTTGAACAGAGGCAGAGTGGAAAAATACCAGCTTCTTCTTCTTAGTGGAAATGTACAGGTTGAAGGCTAATACAGTGCATTTGCATAACAAAGCTTAGTGTTAAGAACTATTACATTAATTATTCATTACATTGTTTTCTGCTATAAAAGCTTAAAGAGGTTTATACAGGGTTTTTTCCCTCACAGCACCACCTCCTTCAAAATATAGATACAAATAGGGCAGGTTTCCAGGAAACAGATTAGGCATAGTCCTGTACTAAAAAGCACTTCAAATGGAGAAACTCCATTGCACATGCTTCTTAATCCAGGAATAAACTGTAGTATCGAGTAAAAGTTGCTAGTCATTGCTGATAAACAAAGGAGTCCGCTCATACTGAACCTTGATCATAAGTTTATTCATATCACAAGCTTTCAGCATGAGTTACAGGTGTCAAGATCACCCGGAGAGCAACGTCCCAGATTGCAATGGCTGCTCTAACCTCTTCTTCCTCCAGCATATACTTATAAACAATGCAAAAACATGGGTTGCTCCCTCTGCTGTCCAATCACCTGTCTCCCCTGGGACGTCACCCTACAAATGGCTACTTTTGAACTAGAATAAACATTCTTTCAGTTCCACTTAAAACCCATTAACAAAGACATAATCCTAATACACTACAAAACGTAATCTGTGTCCTGGAAACCCGCCCATAGGCTTTCAGACAGAACACATCAATTAAACATTTCTGTTGTTTACAGTTTGTAATGTTTATGAAAATCTGAGTTAAGGGGAAACTTAAGGGGAAACGCCCCATTTTCACATATGTTGACTTTGGGGTGATGCTGGAGATAATGAATATGAAGTTGAATTTATTTTAAATTTCCCTTTAATTGTATGGTAAAACAGATAAAAACTTTGATTACTTGAATACATTTGACCTACACTCATATGTACCAGTGGAGGATGCTGAGGGGAGGATGGCTCATAATAATGGCAGAAGCAGAGTAAATGAAATGGCATCCAACACCTGGAAACCATGTGTTTGATGTATTTGATACCATTCCACTGATTCCACTCCAGTCATTACCACGGGCCTGTTATCCCCAATTAAGGTCCCACCAACCTCCTGTGATATGTACAGTATTTGGACAGAGAAGCATTTGTTTTTAAAATGTCCTCTATTTTGGATTTTGGATGAAGAAGCCCATATTTATTCTGAGCTTCTTAACTAACTCATCAATATGGTTTTTAAAAGACAGCTTTTCATCTATCCAGATGCACAGATATTTGTAAGCAGAGACACGATCAATGCATTTCAATGCAGACTTGCTATTGTTTCCAATCGCCACCACTTCAAATACATAATTTCTATTAAAACCAAAATGCTCTCTGTACAGGACTGAACAACTGCTCTACAGTGTATGTCTATATTCTTTAACACAATGTACAGGACTGAAGGACTGCACTACAGTGTATTTCTATCTTCTTTAACACAAAGCAATAGTGTTTTCTAAAGTATGAGCCTTAGCTCCCTATTACACTTCCAAACTGATGTGTTTTATCTTTGTCCTTCTAGTTTCAGCCTGAGTCTGAACCTGGTGTTCATAGCTGGATGTCTCCTGATGTGTTGAGTGGTGGTCTACTGTTCCCGGACATCAAAGGTCAAATATCTCTGACCTCCGACTTCTAAGGAGAGCTGTCCTTACATGGGACACTAAAAGTGGAATCGGAAATATGGCAATTATATCTATGGCAAGACATGCTGTCCACTTTGTTTTACTGTGGGAGAATGTTTATCACTTTAAAATAAATGTTGGGGGAAGAAAGTTTATCACTAAAATAAATGTTGGGGGGAGAAAGTTTATCACTTTAAAATAAATGTTGGGGGGAGAAAGTTTATCACTAAAATAAATGTTGGGGGGAGAAAGTTTATCACTAAAATAAATGTTGGAGGGAGAAAGTGTATCACTTTAAAATACATTTTTGGGGGAGAAAGTTTATCACTTTAAAATAAATGTAATGAATAAGCATTAATAAACTGTCAGTATTGTAAGTACAACGAATGAGTACCAAAGCATGAATCATGTATTAGCATTAGGCTACATGGGAACGTACTTTTCAACCCACTTTAGCTGTGTTTTAATTCATGCAGTATTATGCACGATATCTTTTGGGGAAAAACACTTGGTGACGTGTACTTCAATAAATGTTCCTTAAGGTTGGTCTCCTTTTCTTTGGTGGAAATTTACCTGAAAGCAAGTGGCCTCAAAGTACCACAAGATGGGCTGGCCCTTGGCTCTCACAGAAGGCTCCATCATGCAGGCCTCCTACCAGACTGAGTATGTCATGCATACAGTCACCGCTCACACAACGAGTAGCTGGGTTGGAATGTTGTTGTGACACACAAGCAGAGCATCTTACTGTCTCTCCTTCTGTCCCTCCTTCACTTCTCTCTCTCTCTCTCTCTCTCTCTCTCTCTCTTTCTTTCTCTTTCTCTCCCCATCTCTTTCTCTCCCCATCTCTTTCTCTCTCTCTCTCTCTCGCTCTTTCTCTCCCTCCCTCATTCCTTCCCTACCTCCTAGCGCAGTTGACTTCCGTCGGTCTAATCTGTCAATGTTATTTCTGAAGGAAGTCATTAGACCAATATTTGTCTATCATACTTATATTGGCCATATACCACAAACCCCTGAGGTGCCTTATTGCTATTATAAACGGGTTACCAATGTAATTAGAGCAGTAAAAATACATGTTTTGTCATACCCATGGTATACGGTCTGATATACCACGGCTGTCAGCCAATCAGTATTCAGAGCTCGAACCACCCAGTTTATAAAAGTTGTTATTTGTCTTTAGCGGATGTACCAAATTCAGTTGATGTAAATGTATTCCTTTATTGCCATTGTACCAGGTCGTTGGCTCCTCCTCAATCATTACATAGTGTTACGATGAAATCACAAGATTTGGCTAATATTTGATTCCACTCTACTAAGCTTTATAAGAGTAGAACGTTGAAGTTTCACAAATTCTCAATTGTATTTCGGAATATTTTGTGATTGTTTTAATTCCTTAGGGATTGTGGATTGGGTCTTCCTAATGGGGGGTTTCTAAAACCACATAAGTAGGCACCAGTGGAGGCTGCTGAGGGGAGGACGGCTCATAATAATGTTTTTCATGCATCTGGCCCCGTGTAGCTCAGTTGGTAGAGCATGGCGCTTGCAACACCAGGGTTGTGGGTTCGATTCCCACGGGGGGCCAGTATGAAAAAATTATGTATGCACTCACTAACTGTAAGTCGCTCTGGATAAGAGCGTCTGCTAAATGATGTAAATGTAATTCCATTCACGTCATTATTATGAGCCGTCCTCCCTTCAGTAGCCTCCACTGGTGGCACCCCTTGACTTTTTCTCAATTTTGTTGTGTTACAGCCTGAATTTAAAATTGATTAAATTGAGATTTTGTGTCACTGGCCTACACACAATACCCCATAATTTCAAAGTGTCATTATGTTTTTACAAATTAATAAAAAATGAAAAGCTGAAATGTCTTGAGTCAATAAGTATTCAACCCCTTTGTTATGGCAAGCCTAAATAAGTTAGGAGTAAAAATGTGCTTAACAAGTCACATATGTTGCATTGACTCACTCTGTGTGCAATAATAGTGCTTAACATGATTTTTGAATGACTACGTCATCTCTGTACCCGACACATACAATTATCTGTAAGGTCCCTCAGTCAAGTAGTGAATTTCAAACAGATTCATCCACAAATACCAAGGAGGTTTTCCAATGCCTCGCAAAGAAGGGCACCTATTGGTAGATACAAATTTTTTCAAAAGTAGACATTAAAGATCCCTTTGAGCATGGTGAAGTTATTAATTACACTTTGGATGGTGTGTCAAATACATCAAACACATGGTTTGATGCCATTCCATTTGCTCCATTCCAGCCATTATTATGAGTCGTCCTCCCCTCAGCAGCCTCCACTGAGCTAAGCATTGGCAAAATCCTAGAGGAAAACCTGGAGTTGCTTACCAAGAAAACAATGAATGTTCCTCAGTGGCCGAGTTTCAGTTTTGACTTATATCTACTTGAAAATCTATGGCAAGACTTGAAAATGGTTGTCTAGCAATGATCAACAACCAATTTGACAGAGCTTGAAGAATAATGGGCAAATGTTGCACAATCCAGGTGTGGAAAGCTCTTAGGAGAGACTTACCCAGAAAGACTCAAAACAGTATTCTCTGCCAAAGGTGCTTCTACAAAGTATTGACTCAGGGGTGCGATATTTTTCCATTTCATTTTCAATAAATTGGCAAAAATATATAAAAACATGTTTTCATTGTGTGTAGATGGGTGAGACAAATGTCATCCATTTTGAATTCAGGCTGTAACACAAAATGGGGAATAAATCAAGGGGTATGAATACTTTCTGAAGGCACTGTATGTACTATCATGCCATAAAATAAAACAATAAAATGTTATTGCTGTAGTGGTGACGTTGTAATACCTGGGAACTCCACATGGTGGCAGGCAGTACCCTGTGATTACAGAGCATACAGCACCTTGCACATTTTCAGCTTCCAGTCTGGCATTTTTTTCTTTCTTTTTTCCACTGATCAACATAATATACCACACCATTTACAAGTTAAATAAAATCACGAAATTGATCAACAAATTAATGATTGTATTGGATAAGAGTCAAAAATAAAATCTGGGAATTGATTAACAACTTAATGATTGTATTGGATAAGACTGTACAGACAACTGTACAGACGTCAATGTATTCTGGATCAGTAAAATAATCATTGGTCGCATCGTTTTATAAAAAAATGTTTAATGTATTTTCATTTCTCAAAATAACAAAAATGGCATTACATGCATGTTCAACACAAATATAAACCTACAAATCAAGCAAGACTTGAGACACGAGATCTGCATAAAACGATCATGATCCGTTAACCGGTGAGTCTTCATCCATATCCTCAGACTCTTCTTCCTCAGACTCTTGTTCTTCTTCTTCCTCCACCTCCTTGACATCTTCTACATCCTCCACCTTTCCTTGTACTTCCTCCACCTTTCCTTGTACTTCCTCCACCTTTCCTTGTACTTCCTCCACTACTTCCTTTTCCATCTCCTCCACTCCATTTCCTTCCTCCATCTGTATCTCTGGTTCCATTTGCACAACCCCGTTCTCCTCCTCTTCCTCCTCCTCCTCCTCCACCACCATTTCCGGGGGGACTGCAACAAGAGAAATAAAGACAGGAAACAGTCAAAAAACCATACATGCAAACCCCTCTGCACCATAACGCTGTTTACTTCATCCATCGCTGACTCTACATTTAAATACTCAAGACAACGCAGGACATGACAGACACGGCATGTCCAAGGCATGTACTGTATATGAGAAGATGTAGTCGCCTGTACAGACCTTGTCTGACGTCCCGCCCAGGGATCTGACCAGCCTGGAGCATCCCCTTCAACCTCTCCACCTCGGCCAGAGACGAGGCGTTAGCTATAGCATTCTGGGTAGGGCACAGAACAGATGTATAAGTTCATGCATATAGAACCATTACAGTAGATAGGCATTTTGGTTTCACATTTGTTTAGCTGAACAGACCCTTTTTGAAAGGACCATTAGAGTAGATTGCCAGTCCCCTTTTACATTCATTTGTTTAGCAGACCATAAATTGACCATTACAATTGTGAAAATTAAGTTAGGTCAGTGGAATGTTGGTATAGAAACTGAACTGTCCACACCATAGTGTGAAAACAATGCGGTAGATCTAATCTATGTGTTGCAATGAGTTCCAACACACAATCCATGGAATGGAAGCTAGCCAAAAGGAACAAACTGCACAGCGAGTGTACATTTTCTGGCGCTAAATAAATAAATGTTGACGTGCCTTAATCGCTTCCACGTCAGCGGGAGACGGTCCCATCTTCTTCTTCTCAGGCTGCTGCACGGCAGCTCCGGGGGTGAACCTGAGAACGCAGACCAGCGGAGTTAGAGAACATGGAGGGGATGGGTGCTTCTCTAGCCTCTCAACCAGTGTAGTATCTCAGGTGTAGTATCTTTTCTTGGTGAGTCAAATAAACTGATACGACAGGAAATGCCAGAGACGGCGCTCCTAAGAAACACTGTTGCATGGGGGCACACAATTTTTTTTTTGGGGGGGGGGGGGTTTACAGCAGTTGGGTCACCACATATTTAAATACTCCAGTTCCTAAGCAACACCCCATCTACAAGAGTGATTGGTGGTGCAGCTAGTCTGATTCTAGAGTGTTCCGGTGATTTTCCCGACACCCCCACCAGCCAGTGTCCAGTGATTCTAAGGAGCTGCCGTCTGACTGGGACTTTCATCTTACGTTTTGGTCCGCTTGGCAATATCCTTTGCAAGCTGAGCACCTCGTTTGCCCTTGAACATTTTCTCCGCCTCCTGACGCTCCTATGGTAATACATCACAGTTAAAGTGAGAGCTTTTCCAATCATCAGACAACGAGACCTTCACGAGAAGGACTGGGATTGGCTGACTGACGTTTGGGAGAAACATACAAATACACCATTCTCTTAGCATGCCTAGGAAGACAGATATCTACTCCTATACATTTCCTTCTATTCTGCAGGCTTCTGTATCACTGCACTGCAAAGATGAAAAACTAGGGGCTTTGTAGGCCAAGTCCAACAGTATGTGATTGTATGCACTAACTAAAGGCCTACATCATTACATTTCATACAACCTGACTTGTGTTATAGACGACAACCCTTTGGTCCTGGTAATGACAACGCTTTTCTATAAAGCTACAACTCCTAGTTTCTGAACCATGGAATGCACTTACCTTTAACTTGACCTTCTGGAAGTCAAGCACGTGAATCTGGGGGATTTTGTTGATGACATAGAGCCTGTAGTGCTTCTTGTTGGTCACTGGATTCCTTAGGAGGCTGAGATATCACAAAAGCAGAGATTACGATTTTGACTCACAAAACACAGGATTTAGGTGCACAAATATAGCAACTCATCTTGTCCTGCAATTTACAGTGAAATTGATAGCAACATAATGCATAAATCTGACTTAACTAGGTGTTGTAGTAGAGGAAAGTACTGATCATTAGATACCTGAGAAGGGTCAATGTCTTCACTGAGGCTAGCGGATCCAAATCACCCTGGAGGTAAAAGCACATTTAAAAACATGACAACACAATAACAACAAATCGATGGTTCAACCACTGTGATTCAACACACACGCACACTCATGTCACAAATCTTGCTAAATTACAGCACAGGTAATATTTCTCAAATCAACAACATGCATAAGTAAAATGCTCCCAATCTGTAATCATTTAAAATGATCTGATCAGATAAGCTCTTGACGCATTC
This sequence comes from Coregonus lavaretus, assembly GCF_964263955.1. Classification (NCBI taxonomy): domain Eukaryota; kingdom Metazoa; phylum Chordata; class Actinopteri; order Salmoniformes; family Salmonidae; genus Coregonus; species Coregonus lavaretus. The sequence goes on along the minus strand of NC_140024.1, from coordinate 28,900,925 downwards.
ACTGATGGGATTGGTATGTGTGATAACTCACCAATTCCTGGATGTTGTTGCTTGTGAGGATCAGCTCCCTCATACTCGGCAGTGCCTGTTCAAGGTTTTCACCAACACGACTGTGGGGAGCACATTGTTTACAAAACAGTGATAGCTAGCTAGCTAGGAAGCTAACCTTAGCAGACAACACAGGTCACGTTAGCTAATTAAAACGAATTCTATCAATCCTAGACAACATACATTTGCTGCGAAAGTTACCATATTCTGTTGTTGTTCATGAGCAACGTTTTGAGCCTCTTGAGCAAAGGGAAGCCGTCCAATTTTCTGATTTCATTGTCAGAGAAATCGATGGTATCAAACTGGTCAAGTGTAGCCCCGAGGTTTTCAAGTACAGGAATTTTGTAACCTAAATGAGAGCAGAGCATAACAGCATACGGTTAGCCGGCTAGTTTGGGTGATGTAGCTAGTACTGCCTGCATAGTTAGCATAGTTACCGCTAGTAGTTAGCCAGTTAGCAAGCACTATATATCACTTATTACAGTGCGAAGGCCTAGCCAACCAGTTAGCTTTTCTCGTTAGCTAGCATGAAATGCGCAGGTTAAGATTTACCTCGCAGATCCAGCTCCCTGTCGCGCACGGGGTTTGTGTACTGAGCAGCCTGCTCAATTAGCTCTGCCGATAATTTTACCATATCGACGACTAACTGGGAAACAAAAAAATAGTTTATAAGCGGGTTTCTTGATTTCAAAAAATCCACAATCCTTACTATGCTTTTTCAACACGCTGCCGCCCGGAAGTAAGACTACTCCCATAATGCAACTCAGTGGAAAATAAATAACTCAAATTTCATCGCGCGCCCTCTAGCGCTGAGAACTCAGAGGTTCAATCAGTATGTCTGATTATGACTGATTATCATTCAAAGATAACTGTCACGGACTCACGGGGGTGACTATGTATTTTTCTAGAAGCTGCTCAGAACCTTATTCACTTGGTAAGTGTTTCACCACACCGAGATACATGCACACCTCTTTTACCCCTTCTTCTACAGTCAGTGCTATCTGGAATCCTTGGGAAGTCCCTACCCTAAACCCTAACCGTACCCTAACCCTAACCCTAACCTTAAACATTTAAAATGTAAACTTCAATGGGTTAGGGACCAAGGATCGCAGATAGAACGGACACTTCTTCTTGTAACTTTCTGGCAGGCTAGATACTTTCTGGCTTATTGCTGCCTTTCACAGGTCAGCGTAGGTATTATCCCACTGGTATTATCAGAGAGGAAGAGGCAAGATTATAATTGAGGTAAGTGGGATTGCACGGTCAAACTACGTCTCTTCATTTGGTTGAATTTTAGTCATTTAGCAGACGCTCTTATCCAGAGGGACTTACAGTAGTGAGTACCTACATTTTCATATTTCTTCCAACTGGCCCCCGTGGGAATCAAATCCACAACCCTGGGGTTGCAAGTGCCATGCTCTACTAACTGAGCCACACGAATATAAATAAGTGAGTGCAGTGATCTTTTGGTTTCTCAGTTAAGGCACCTTCTTTGAAAGTCACCTATGCATAACATGTTTCGAAATTACAATTAGATATCCTCTTTTGATACATAATGATAATTCCATTGAGCGTGTTATTTGCCCACAGCTAGGTTACTAATAGATCTTTCTCAGCTTCACCTGGCCAAAAACTTCAAAGGACGGTAAGCAGGGCAACTCATCCTCATCTTTTCTATAATTGGGAACAGTTTCCATTTCTTCCTTCTCAAATCATCTGATGTGGGGTCATCCTTTTATGGGTTATAAACTGACTGGTGCCTTAACTCTGCAATTGTGTGCTTGTTGTCTTTTAAAGGAGTAGTTCAATAATATAACATGGGTTCCGCGGGTGTATCCAGTGACCTGCTAGGTCAGCATTAAAATGAAATAAATGATTTAATCTTGAAGGGTAAGGAAGGGGGGGGGGGGGGGTATTTAAGGGATTTTCATACTTTTTCTAAAACTGTGTGGAGTGATTGAATGAATGTGTGTGGGACATTGATGGTGGAATATGTTGTGATGCAAAACAGTCGTTACAGATGAACATTAACATGTACAGTGCTATGAAAAAGTATTTGCCCCCTTTCTAATTTTCTCTACTTTTGCATATTTGTGATACTGAATGTTATCAGATCTTCAACCAAAACCTAATATTAGATAAAGGGAACATAAGTGAACAAATAACACAACAATTACATATTTATTTCATTTATTTCATAAACAAGGCAAGTCGTCCAGGTCCTGAGGCAGCAAAGCATCCCCAGTGTTTGGTTCTTCCAAGAGTCTTGATGATTATCCAGGTGCTTTTTGGCAAACTTGAGTCAACTTTTTGGACGAGATGGGTCCCATTATGCCTGGCGAAAACCAAACACTGCATTCCACAGTAAGAACATCATACCAAAGGTCAAGCATGGTGTTGGTGGTGGTGTGATGGTTTGGGGATGCTTTGCTGCCTCAGGACCTGGATGACTTGCCTTAATAGAAGGAACAATGAATTCTGCTCTGTATCAGAGAATTCTACAGGAGAATGTCAGACCATCCGTCTGTGAGCTGAAGCTGAAGCGCAGCTGGGTCATGCAGCAAGACAATGATCCAAAACGCACAATCAAGTCTACATGAAAATAGCTAAAAAGCAACAAATTGGAAGTTTTGGAATGGCCTAGTCCCAATTGAGATGTTGTGGCAGGACTTGAAACGAGCAGTTCATGCTTGAAAACCCACACGTCACTGAGTTAAAGCAGTTATGCATGGAAGAGTGGGCCAAAATTCCTCCACAGCGACGTGAGCGACTGATCAACAACTACAGGAAGCATTTGGTTGGAGTCATTGCAGCTAAAGGTGGCACAACCAGTTATTGAGTGTAAGGGGGCAATTACTTTTTCACACAGGGGAATTGGGTGTTGCATAACTTTGTTTATGAAATAAATATGTAATTGTTGTGTTATTTGTTCACTTATGTTCCCTTTATCTAATATTAGGTTTTGGTTGAAGATCTGATAACATTCAGTATCACAAATATGCAAAAGTAGAGAAAATTAGAAAGGGTAGAAAGGGGGCAAATACTTTTTCATAGCACTGTACATTTCCATACTGTCTGTCTCTCTTGTTTGTGATACTGGGAATAACAGCCCCATTACAGTTCAGTTCATCGTAAAAGATTACTCATGCACACAGGACCTATGTGCACTTTCATTGCTGATGATTATTGTCAACATTTCTGTTGACTGTCTTGTCTTGATGGTTACTGACCGAAACGTCGGCAATAAATATGCAGAGGTAATTGTGCGTGTGGGTGTAGTTTTACAATGATGTGATACTGAACATACTAAACTGTTTTAACTTCGCTAAGCTATCTGCCTTTAGTCTCTCTGGGATCTCTCGCTCTCCCCCACAGGTATGAACTCACTCTATCCAGGCTGAAGACAACCATCTAGAGCAGGGGTGTCAAACTCCTTCCATGGAGGGCCTAGTGTCTGCTGGTTTTCCATTTCAATTAAGACAACCAGGTGAGTTCCTTACTAATCAGTTACCTTAATTAATCAATCAAGTACAAGGGAAGAAGGAAAACCCACAGACACTCAGCCCTCCGTGGAATGAGTTTGACACGTGATCTAGAGGGAAGACCTTTACTCACCCAACAGCAGTAATGACGGCATGACTGTGTGAGAGAAGTCCTCATTAAAATAACTGCAGTGGATTCAGACACTATGAAGCTTTTCAACAAGACTGGAGGGACATGGAATCAGGCTCTTTCCACAGTATCTATTTTTATGCTCATTCCTCTCAGGGTCTGAAATGTGTAGTGATTCACACCAAAGGTGCAATACATTTGCCATTGTTGGTTGTCATTTTCCTGAACCAAATATATTAAACTTTTACAAGTTGCCCAGTTGACATTTTTGCCTTAAATTGAAATAATTGAAATAATAAAAAATCGAAGATGTCTTGATAGCATTAGTATTTCTGTACCACATCTAAATTAGTTCAGGTGCAAACATTTGTTTAAACTGAATGGAGTCCATCTCTGTACAATAACAGCAGTTCACATGAGTTCACACTAAATACCCCTGTCTTTGCCACGTCCCTCAACACATTTTTAAAAATGGGGGAAAACAGCATGTTAATGCAATATATTTATTTTCACTTTATTTTTACATTTATTGTAGGCCAACAGAGAATCATTATCACACGATTTAGCAGAACAGACAAATTCACTATTCATTAACCGAAAGGTTGTTAATCCCAATATATATGCATACAACAAGGTAAAGACCATGGTTTATGACCCACTTTGCAAGAATTGTGTTCTCTGAGAACAGCCAAAGGTGATTACTTTCTTAAAGTGAACTTTCACAAAACCTGATGACTTACTGTTCAAGTGAAAACACTAAGGGCTGGTTTCCCAGATAGAGATTAAGCCTAGTCCTGGACAAAAAAAAAACATGCTCAATGGAGAATCTCCATTTAAATAGCCTTTTAGTCTAGGATTTTACTTAATCTGTGCTGTCTGGGAAACCCTGTATTAGACATTCAAACAAAGTGGACATGAAATCAGTGAAAATCACAAAACCTAGGCTCAAATTGTTACTATCTAAACATTTTGAGTTTGATTTGACTGATTATTCCAATATAGAGCATGTCACAAGTAAAAAAAAAAAGAAGCATTTTAATTATAAAGCAGATCCTGTCACGACCCGGTGCGAGAAACAGTCACTAATAATTGTCAGAACCCAGAAGATGAGGCAGACACAGCAGTACTAGAGATGGTGGTTTAATAAAGAACAAAATCCTCAGGCAAAGAAACTAAATCCACAATGTCCAAAAATAAAGCCAAGAGGCACAAAGAGGAAAACCTCCAAAAAAACAAGGAAACTCCACAAAGTGGTAAAAATCCCACCAGAGAAATATCCATATAACACAAGGCTTGGGCTGGGGCTGGGTGCTAACTTACAAACACTGAGCAAGGAACTGAGGAACACACAGGGTTTAAATACTAACAAGGGAATGACCTACAGGTGCAAACAATAATTAGATCAAGAAAAAACAAAAAGGTACAAAAAAGGTGCAATGGGGACATCTAGTGACCAAAACCCGAACAGTCATGGCCAAAACCTGACAGAATCCCCCTCCTAGGAACGGCTCCTGACGTTCCTACCAGCCTTCTCAGGGTGGAGGGCCCTGAACTGACGAATGAGGTCAGGGTCCAGTATGTCCTTGGCAGGAACCCAGGAGCGCTCCTCGGGACCGTAGCCTTCCCAGTCCACCAGATACTGCCAGGACCGCTGCACCCGGCGGGAATCCAGTATCCGGTGGACGGTATAAGCCGACTGGCCACCGATGACACGGGGCGGAGGGGGAGGTCTGCCTGCCGGAATAAGGGGAGAAAAAACAACAGGTTTTAATAAAGAAATGTGAAATGTTGGATTGATCTTAAGGGATCTGGGTAAGTGCAGGCGAAAAGTAACGGGATTGACTCTCCTGGCAATCTTAAAGGGACCGATGAACCTCTGGGACAGCTTGCGAGACTCCACCCGTAGCGGTAGGTTCTTAGTTGAGAGCCATACTCTCTGGCCGGGGTACAGGGTAGGACCGGGACGGCGACCTCTGTTTGCTTGTCGTTGGTACTGCTGAGAGGAACGCAGAAGATTAAGACGTGCCTTCTTCCACGTAAGCCGACAGCGTCTGATGAACCTCGAGGCTGAAGGCACTCTGACTTCTGCCTCCTGGTCCGGGAACAATAGAGGTGCATAGCCAAACTGACACTCATGCGGGGACATACCAGTGGAGGAGGAGCACAAGGTGTTGTGCGCGTACTCGGCCCAAACAATGAAGGATGACCAAGTGGACGGGTTGTTGGAAACCATGCATCTGAGGGTGGTTTCCAGCTCCTGATTCATCCTCTCAGTTTGGCCATTGGACTCCGGATGGTACCCGGAAGATAAACTGGCCGTGGCCCCTATGAGTTGGCAGAAGGCCTTCCAAAACCTTGAGGCGAACTGGGGACCTCTGTCGGAAACCATATCTTGCGGGATCCCAAAGACTCGGAACACATGGTTAATCACCAACTCAGCTGTTTCCTTGGCAGAAGGTAATTTGGTCAAAGGAACAAACCTGGCCGCCTTAGAAAACCTGTCGATGATGACTAGGATCGTAGTATTACCATGGGACGGAGGAAGGCCAGTAATAAAGTCCAATGAGATATGGGACCAGGGTCGGTGGGGAATAGATAGAGGGTGAAGGAGTCCTTGAGGGCGAAGGTGAGAAGATTTTCCCTGGCAGCACACGGAACAGGCCTTGATGAAAGTGGCAACGTCCTCCTTCATGGTGGGCCACCAGAACTTACGCTGGATGAACTCCAAGGTGCGGCCTATGCCCGGGTGACAGGTGAGGCGAGAGGAGTGCCCCCACCGAAGGACTTGGGACCTTGCTGCCTTGGGAACAAACAACCGATTAGCAGGACCTCCACCAGGGCCCGGTTCGATGGCTTGAGCTTGTTTCACGGTATCCTCCACTTGCCACGAGATCGGAGCCACGATCTTAGCGGCCGGAAGGACAGTCATGTCAGTATCTTCTCGAATGGCAGGAGAGTAGATTCGTGACAAGGCGTCCGGTTTCAGATTCTTCGACCCGGGTCTATAGGTGAGGATAAACTGAAATCGGCTGAAGAAAAGAGACCATCGAGCTTGTCTGGCGTTCAACCGCTTCGCCTGCTGGATATACTCCAGATTCTTGTGGTCCGTAAGCACTTGAAACGGTTGAGAAGCCCCCTCGAGCCAGTGTCTCCATTCCTTCAATGCCATCTTAACCGCTAGGAGTTCACGATCCCCCACATCGTAATTCCTCTCGGCCGGGGTAAGCCGGTGAGAGAAGAAGGCGCAAGGATGAAGCTTCTTGTCTTCACCCCTCTGAGACAGGACAGCTCCAACCCCAACCTCTGATGCGTCTACCTCCACCACAAAAGGTTCCTCCGCCGTTGGTAGTGTCAGGATGGGAGCAGAGAGGATGCGCTGCTTGAGTCCTTGGAAGGCCGTCTCAGCTTCTCTCCCCCACAGAAACCTTGTGTTGCCACCCTTGGTTACCGCCGAGAGAGGGGCTGCCACCGAGCTGAAGTTCTTGATGAACTTGCGGTAAAAGTTGGTGAAGCCCAGGAAACGTTGAACTTCCTTAACGGACTTGGGGGTGGGCCAATCCGCTACCGCCTCTACCTTCTTGGGGTCCATCTGGACTCGTCCGGGTTCCACAATAAATCCCAGGAATTGTACTCGAGAGGAATGGAATTCACACTTCTCCGGCTTAACGTACAAATGGCTGTCTAGGAGGCGTTTGAGCACTTGTCTGACATGCTTAGTGTGTTCTTGAAGGGAGCTCGAAAAGATGAGGATGTCATCCAAGTACACAAACACGAAGATGTTAAGCATATCCCTAAGCACATCGTTTATGAGCGCTTGGAACACAGCCGGAGCGTTGGTCAGGCCGAAGGGCATCACCGAGTATTCGTAGTGACCAGTAGGCGTGTTGAAAGCGGTCTTCCACTCGTCCCCGGGTTTGATCCGCACAAGATGGTATGCGTTCCGAAGGTCAAGCTTAGTGAAGGCTCAGTGTTTCTGTCACGACCCGGTGCGAGAAACAGTCACTAATAATTGTCAGAACCCAGAAGATGAGGCAGACACAGCAGTACTAGAGATGGTGGTTTAATAAAGAACAAAATCCTCAGGCAAAGAAACTAAATCCACAATGTCCAAAAATAAAGCCAAGAGGCACAAAGAGGAAAACCTCCAAAAAAACAAGGAAACTCCACAAAGTGGTAAAAATCCCACCAGAGAAATATCCATATAACACAAGGCTTGGGCTGGGGCTGGGTGCTAACTTACAAACACTGAGCAAGGAACTGAGGAACACACAGGGTTTAAATACTAACAAGGGAATGACCTACAGGTGCAAACAATAATTAGATCAAGAAAAAACAAAAGGTACAAAAAAGGTGCAATGGGGACATCTAGTGACCAAAACCCGAACAGTCATGGCCAAAACCTGACAGATCCCACTGGGCACAGATGTCAGTTAAGTGTCTAGTTTTACATTTGGTTAAGTTGTTAACTAACCGTGAAATCAACAACAAATGACACCATGTCATTGGATTTAGGTTAAAAGTAGGGTGCAAAAAGTTTTTTGGGGTTGAAATGACGTGCAAACAACGTTGATTCAACCAGCTTTTGCCCAGTGGGATTTTGGTTTCGAATATTACAATTCAGCTACACCTCATAAATTACAGTTAAACAAATTACATGTTGATATTTCTTTATTATGTATCGGTATGATAAAAAAGTAGTAAAAGATAGATAGAATGTATTGGCCAAATCGTCTACCCCTACTTGAAAGTGATCAAGTACTCAGGATATGCCTGATTGTCATGGAAAATGATGAACATGGATGGTGGAGACACACCATCTGTCACACTGTCAAAGAGCTGAATAGTTGTGGTGTCTTTAGATGGAGGTACTTTCATTCCCTGTTTTCCTGTTGTGAAATCTCCAGTCAGAACTCGACATAGGTACATGTACTTCTGCCCTTGGGGATCCGGTTTTGAGTATGTGTCATTGGCAGAGTAATTTGCATTGACAGCAAAGTAGGTGCCGTCTCCATGCAATGCAGCTGCAAAAAATATTTTGGAATAGTTATGAAATTCTCTAAACCTTTAAATCATTGCAGACTCTAGAGTACTGCCTCGTACAAATAGAATGCCTAAAAGCAGGAGAAAGCTCATTGCATTTCAATAGAAATGTGCAAAAACATCATGCCAATAGCTAGATCAGAATCATAAAGTTGGATAAAGGATGCACTTGGTCCAAAGCCTGTTTCAGCATAGTCCCACCCAGAAGTAGCCAATAAATTACACTCCTGAGCAAATATTCCATAAGTGCAGGTGCCAGACAGTAAATCACCAAACTTGGCTTTATACCTTTTAAGACTTTACAGTCCAGCACAGTGGTGGTATGCACCTTTTTTCAGTTTATTTATGAACAGACAATACTTTAAAATGGAATTAGCCCTCAATGGCGCTGCCCATGCTGTCACAGAAGCGGCCATTGCCAAGATAGGAGATGAGCTCTCTAGTAGAGCTCTATGATCGGAATGCAATAATTCAGACACAAGAAAGTATGAGAATTCAAACATTAAAACAGAAATAAACCTCAAATTGTTGGCTTTTGTCACGCCCTGATCTGTTTCCCCTGTCTTTGTGCTTGTCTCCACCCACCCACCAGGTGTCTCCCATCTTCCCCCATTATCCCTTGTGTATTTATACCTGTGTTTTCTGTTTGTATGTTGCCTGTTCGTCTTGTCTCGTCAACCAGCGTGTTTTTCCATACTACTGTTTTCTCTAGTGCCTGTTTTCTAGTCCTCCTGGTTCCGACCATTTCTGCCTGCCCTGATCCTGACCCCGCCTGCCAGACCATTCTGCCTGCCCTGACCCTGACCCCGCCTGCCATACCATTCTGCCTGCCCTGACCCCGAGCCTGTCTGCCATACCATTCTGCCTGCCCTGACCCTGACCCCGCCTGCCATACCATTCTGCCTGCCCTGACCCCGAGCCTGTCTGCCATCCTGTACCTATCTGACTCTGACCTGGTTTACAAACTTCTGCCTGCCCTGACCCGCCCTTTGTCTGCCTCCTGTGGTTTAATAAACTACTCTGTGTATTGAACCTTCCGTCTCCTGTGTCTGCATCTGGGTCATATCCTGAGTCGTGTTAGCTTTTCTCTTTTGGTGTTGGCCATTACTTACCATTTTTCCCAGCGTAGCTCCGATTGAAGCCAAGCTCGTTAATCTTATCTATGGTTGTGTGGCAGGCTCCATGGAAGAGCTTCCTCTCATTGTTCTGGTGACGGTTCCTGACCTCCATGTCTTTCTTCTTGATCTTAAAGGCCCCCCATAGGCTTGGGTTCTGGATCCTCTCAATCTGAGTGAAGAACAACCTTGCATTACACATTAATTGGCTAGCTAGACTGTGATAAAGATCTTTCACTACCATAAAGAGGTCCCCAGAATCCCTAACATAATGTTGCTAAGCTGTGATGCTTGAACCTATCTAGTTCAATTACATTGAAAAGGTTATTGTACTTTATCAACCCATTCCTGAGTATGTACAAACCATTCCATTCTCCAGACCCAACCATGACATCTCAACAGACATGTACAAGATAGTTGTACAATAAATAAATATACATGTAACTACTAGGGAAAATAGGAGAAGAGAGACCTTTAGAACATTCTTCTTGCAAGTATCCTCAAAAAGTTTAAGGACATCAATATGCTCTTGGGTTTCAGGTTGAGTGGGGATTGACAGACATGGAGTGTTGTCTGGCATTTCATCCCAGTGCTGGGGTAAATCTTTAAAAGCCTCTTCTGGCCGGACCTTTTTTAGCATTTCATGGATCTCATTGGAAGCCTTGAGCACGTCTTTGCTGAGGCCCTCTACGGTGAGTTTGGCCTCCTTCTGGGAAGAGTTGTGTAGACTAATGCTCACGTCCATGGCGGTCTGCATGTCAAAGATGTGCTGCAGGTCCAATTTTGATAGGCTGAAGAGGGCTTTGTCAATGATGAGGATGGAGTCTTGCTCTTTCACAATCAGGCCCTTGATCACTTGCTTGGCGTTGTCTACATGGGCCTGCGACACACCGCAGATGTGAAAGCAAGCAGGATCCATGTCATGGCTCTCAATTTCGATGACTTCATTCTGTTGTGCATTATCAACTTTACTACCGGTAAGGAATGCTGTAAGAATATGAAGATAACTTAATTACAGTATATTACATCCAATCGTCTTTACAGCTCTAAATGACAGTAAATATTACAATAAGTACAATGGTAAACCTGACTTTATTTTCCATAAATGATGTACTGTAGATCAAAGTTTAGAAAATAAAGTAGCTCATACATATAAACTTTTGGAAGAAGCCCTCCTTTTCCTGAACGTCAGTGCCTTTCTTTTTAAGCATACTTGTGTGGAAATCAGTAAGCATGGCAGGCTGAAAGATGACCATTCGGACAAGCTTCAGGGAGTTCTGGGACTTCTTGCCCACCACTTCCACAACAGCATCCAACATGGCGTCTGCCACTTCACTCGGCTGTATGTTGCCTTGGCCTTGAATGACAGGACACTTTAGTTGGCACACATTGCAAATATGGATTTGAGATTGAACAATCTTAACAGCTTTATGTCTACTGTAAAGTTTGTCATTGACTAATGTATAAAGACTAAAGTCTCCTTTCAGTAACTCACATTCTCTTTCCCTCTGTTTTCGTAACTTACCCGTGCCAATAGCAGGTAAAGATATGGATGTGAAGTTATTCTTTGCACACATTTTGAGTGCACCTTCGACAGACTGTTGGATATTCTTAGTGTCTGTCTGGGTAACCATGTGGATGATCTTCTTACACTGCAGGTTGCCTGGCTTTGTCATTATCATGCCTTTGTTAGGCTGGGCTCCTGAAAATATACATTGTAGATTTTATTGTAAAAAACTGAGCAAATCGATAATTTCCTGCTTATTTCATGTTTATTGAATAGGACAGTGAAAGATTGACGAAAATTAGGTGAAGATAGTGTACTAGAATAGCAATGGATTGAAATTTGCTTAAATCTCATGCACTAATTAACTCTTTCTGAAATATTCGCCTGTATTTACCCCCCAAAAATGAAATGCTAATTAGCTGCTAATTTGGCTGTCATAAAAACTACAAATGCCATTATGATCTGGATAAAACTGCAGAATCAAAGGTAAGAATCTCTGGATTAACAATATAATGTTAGATAAATGTAGTAATTAATAAATAGGCAAAAGTTCTTTAAATTGACAATTCTGTGAACTGTCTTGTGCAAGTTTTAAATTGACACAATACCTGTTAGCAAAGGTGTCAGCTAGAGTTGACATGCACGATCTTGCAGGCATTTGTAGTCTTCTATGATTTCTACTTTGACGCTAATTGGAAGTTTCGAACATGAGAGTAAATAAAGCTGAATAAATTCATAAAAGTTACCTTGTCCGAGAGAGATTTACATGGTTATCAAAACGTCACCCCAGGGTAAGCCTACATGAAACACAGCCCTTATTTTAAGTGTTTCTAAAATCCTCTATGGGAAAATTGAATGGTGGAAAACGATTGGCACCATTTCCCTGTTTGACCGCTAGGTTTTATGGGTATTATGACACCTCCACTGTGGGACTCTATTAGCTTAAATTGTAACACAGAGTTTAAAACCAAAGTTCAAGCGGCCAATACTTCCAGGGATGCACACGAACAGTGGCGTGTATTCATGGCTTCCAAGGGAATAAATAATATAAATAATAGCCAATCAGCGTTGAGCTAAGCCCAGTGAGCTCAGCTGTGAATGGTCCTGGCACACCAAAAAAAGGTATCAAGGGAAGCCATTTTGGATTTGGCGTCAGACTAATCACATCACAGGCCAAATGTCATCATTGACATTAAAAAAACTTGAATTGTTGCATCTCGTTGTGTTGCTGTCCTCCGGTGGCTAGATAGCTAGCCAAAATCGTCCCTTTCCTAAATTAACCATGGATGGAGATAGGGATTTTGACTTGTGGTTTTACTTAATTCTCCGTACTGGCCAATGATTATAACGGTGATTCTGATCCAACCATAAATGCATACATTGTGCCCCTGGCCTGAGAGGATGGAAGTTTAACATGTAACTAGATGTAGTATGCTAATGTTAACTAGCTGGCCTAGCGTATCGTTGCCCATGAAAGGCTAGCAAGCAAAGTATTTTAGCCAGTTAGCCTAGAACAACAAAAACTAAAAGCGTGTACCGTATGACAGAGTCACAGACTGTTTAGGCAACATGACAAAGGAGGGATGGCATTGGCATTTCTCTACAAGTAGGGTGAGTCAACATGTTTTTTCTGCTTGCACGCACGCACACACGCACCATTTACACAGGAATCAGTCCCAAGGACAGCCACCATATTTAGCTTACGTTGATTGGACTAAATCGTTTTTGGTATCTTTTAGTTGTCACTGTACTAGACTAAGCATAGGTGATTAGATGTTGAAATGTTGAAGTTGAAATGGTGCTGGAATAGTGGAGGCAGCTCCTGTTTTCTTTGCAACTTGCGATAACTCTCAGTGATTCTAAATCAATAGTTGTTTCGTAGTCCGAAAATGTCGGAAACATTACCTTCCTTGACCATGATGTAGGTCATGTAACTGTTTGTTACATGCAATATATTTTGTTGACTTCACCGGACAGATGTTGTTTGTAATGAAACAAATGTGTGGTTGAATATATTCTGCCACTGTGTCTTCTTATTGTCTCGACCTTAGGCCTATATATCTGCTACAAGACCATGGTGCTTGCCTACGGAGCTGTGAGGGGAACGGCACCTCCTTACCTTCAGGCTCTGATCAGACCCTACACCCAAACGAGGGCACTACGTTCATCCACCTCTGGCCTGCTAGCTCCCCTACCTCTACGGAAGCACAGTTCCCGCTCAGCCCAGTCAAAGCTATTCGGAAGGTGGCCAGGACAGTGGAGTCACTGACCACCTTCCGGAGACACTTGAAACCCTACCTCTTTAAGGAATACCTGGAATAGTATAAAGTAATCCTTCTTCCCCCATAAAAAATAAAAAATAAATAAAAAGGTGGTTGTCCCACTGGCTATCATAAGTTGAATGCACCAATTTGTAAGTCGCTCTGGATAAGAGCGTCTGCTAAATGATGTAAATGTAAATGTCGCAAGGCATATGAACGAACATGTTATTGAGCAAACAACGCAATTATTACAACACATACAGTGTAGTTTGTCATATGTTTTTTTTTCTGGATAGTTTTTTTCTGGATTGGCTGATTTGACCCATGCACCGCTACTGCACGCGAAGCAGACCAAACAGACCAGACCGGGGTTTCAATGGGAGAGTGAAAATAATCTTCCTTAGTTGTGAATTTACTAGAAACCTAAATGCACAACCTAGATTTGAGCCAATGCGTTAAGTAGCTGAACATGTCATGACTACAACCTCGTAAAAGTTATTAACTGCCACTTTTTCATTTTCATCAAAAAAAAGCTTTATATCGAAGGAGTGACTTTGATTTGACTGCCTGCATGTGAAGTGTAAATGTAAAGTGTAGGTCATGTGACGCTGTATGTTTTGTGGACAAGCAGTAGACCGGATGATATGTTTCTGCGCATGAGCTTTGCTAGGTAACGTCGCCGACATCACCTACAAGTGTGATCGGGGGATTTCAATTGGAGTGGGGGTGAATTGCGGTGGATGCTGGTTAGAAGAGATATGGAATGAGTCGGATACCACGGGAGGGTAGGCAGCCCCGTAAGCGTGGTATCTGTTTTGGCAGCATGGCTTCTTCAGCGAAAAGACAAGCAGTTGGAATGGGAGAAAATCCAGCTGAAAGTGAGGATAACAGCTCGGATGAGGGATTGGAAGACGATGGTGATTCAGAAGAGAAGGACAGCGGATCAGAAGAGGAAAGCAATGAAGAGGTCATTGTGGACTGTGAGGCCGAGGATAGAATGGACGCCGGAAGGGAAAGGAGGGGAAAATGGAGTCCTTTGAGAAGGCAAGAAACAGAAGAAATGCAGTATTATCATAAGGAGACGTATACTTGGATGAATGAGGAGGAATGGAGGGGAAAAGAGAAGCAGAGGAGGTCTAAGAGAGAGAGGGAGGAAGACTGAGTTTGAGTCTGTAAAAAATGGCGGGAAAAAGGGAGAAGGTTTGTTAAAGAAGAGTGGTAGGAAATGTAAGCAAAGTGAGCTGAAGACAGGTGGTAGGTGTGTTGAAGTGCTCGGAGCCAGAGGCTTGCGCAGAGGGTCAGGATAAAGATGAGTCTGTGACAGTAGGAGTGAAGTTTGTGGAAAAAGTGGATCCTTGCCTTTTGGCTGATACATTTGTGGTTTCAAGATGGGTGAAAAAAGCGTTGGGTATAGTGGAATCGGTGAGGGTAACCAGAAGTGGTCTAGTGAGAATTGTTTGTGTTTCTGTTGGTCAGAGGGAGAAGGTGCTCAGAGTTAAACAAATGGGGGAAAGAAATGTGAATTGTTTCGCTCTTAAGAAAAGGGCACCATTGAGAGGAGTGATTACTGGGGTAGCAGTAAATATAAAAGTGGATCAACTGAAGGAGATGATTCCCGGTATGTGTGATGCTCGTCGTTTGGTGCGACGTAAAGAGGGTGGCGAGAGTGTTGAAACAGAAGAGTCATTGTCTGTTCTTTTGAGTTTTGAAGTTGAGTCTTTGCCTGATAAAGTGAAGTTAGGATATATAAGTTATCCTGTGCGAGCTCATGTGCCGAGTACATTACGATGTTACAGGTGTCAAACTTATGGACATGTGGCAGCAGTATGTAGGAGGGAGATTCCAAGGTGTGAGAAGTGTGCAGAAGGGCATGAGACTAAGGAGTGTGAAGCAGTGGGGAAAGTGGTGGTATGTGCTAATTGTAGGGGTGGCCATGGGGCTGGGGATCAGACATGTCCAGTGCAAGAGAAGCAGGTTGAGGTTTCCAGGGTAAGAGTAGAGAAGAAGTTGTCATATGCGGAGGCAGTGAAGAAAGTAGAGGAAGAGGGGTCAAGGGGGGGGGGGGGGGGGGGGTGAGAGTAGGAGATATGTACCAGTACAGTGGGATAGGCAAGCAAGTGATATATGTTTCAGTAAGATTGGGTTTTTAGCATTTATAGCAATGGTTATTAATTGTATTGCAGGGATGGAACGCATATCGAAGAAAATTGAGGTTGTGGTGGCAGCTCCAGAGAGATATTTGGGTGTGCGAGACTTGACAGCAGAAGAGTTACAGGGAGTGTTAAGTGGTGATGTGCCATCATTTCAGGTTGAGGGCATGAGGTAGGAGTGAGTACATTTAAATAGTGGAGAAGGGTGGGGTTAATTATTATTATTAGTTTTGAAGTTGTGAGTGTAGTGTTACATGGTAGGATATTTCTTTGCTTTGTTTTATTTTATTTTTCAAGGAAAGATAAGGGAGTTGTACTCCAGTCTAGTAGGTGGCGGTAATGCAACAAATTGGATGCCAACCGCCGTTAAACCTCATTGAAGAAGAAGAAGACAATTGGCGTGGCAGTTCATGGAACTGTTCTTGTTCACTCTCTTTGGTTGTAATGTACAAGTTATCAATCTAGCTAGATTAGCTGTTTATGCCAGCTATCCATTTTAGAAGCTAATGTTAGCAAGCTTCTCACAGTAAACGCCACCGACACTGTTTGTAGCATAATTAAGGTTTCATGATAGTTCTAATACAAAACATGGTTTTGGTTTGTAGCTGTTCCTAGTCGTTTGTTTGAACGAGGAAGTCCCACGCGCTACCAAAACCACTCTGCTCGTGATTCACTCGAAATGTATCACCCAACTGGGAGCGGGCAGAGCTAAACATTGCGTTTGATTGCCTGATTGTGTGAAGACGGAGCATTACATTTACATTTACGTCATTTAGCAGACGCTCTTTTCCAGAGCGACTTACAAATAGGTGCATTAGACAGCTAGCTAGGCCACCCCAGGCCATGTGAATCTGCTTTCTAAAGCAGAGTTAATGTTGTTTACCACTGGAAAACCAGGAGGAGGAAAATACCCAGATGAAAGAGAAGTATAGTGTAACCCTGTGATTGTCATATATTGTGTTATGATGTCAGGGGTAGAGGCTCTTACCGAGTTGTTGGCATTCAGTCTCCACAGTCGGACCAGCCGCGTCCAGAATGGCTTTAGACACCCCTGGAGTAGTGTACAGTAGGGATATTTCATTTTTATTTTAAAATATGCCTGGCTAAAGCTAGCTCAATGGGTTAATACAATATTCAGTCGTGAAGACATGTCAGGTTTGATACTCTTATCAGTTATATGACAATATTTTTTTATCCAAAACTAACCCATATGTACCTTTTTGTTTACTATTATTTGCTACGTTTCCAAGTGTATGATCTTAAATAGAGGTAAGAGTACCTGACTTGAGGCTGAAGGAGGAGTTGGAGGAGTTGACAATGACGTCCGAAGTCTCTTTGGTAATGTCCCCTGTGATGGCCTGTACAACCACTCCTGCAATCTTTATCTCATACATTGCTGAGCTTGAGGAAGAATCTAGCAGTTGAGAATAAAAGTAAAGCTATGGACCATCAAAATGATGGGAGTGTCCTGGCAGTAATAGAAACTTGCAAAGACAGCATGAAACACAGAGTATGTGGCAATAACCATCAGAAATGATGGTGGCTGAATAACTATCAACTAGGATACATTTTTCCTGGTTAGGTCACAAGGTCAAGAAACACTCTGGGCCTAATTTATTATAGTTCAGGTCACCATAATTATGAAACAACATTAACATTAAAGGATATCTTCACTTATTTAAACTTACCTTTCTTTTTCCACTTACCCTGAAAGTAGTCCGTCATCCACAGAGAAACTGTCATACACGGTTCGGATTTGTTTAAATAGCCACTGCTAACTTGGGTTAACACTGCTATACAAAAGGGGGCAAGCTCAACATGTTCAAACTTGATGACCAAATTCAGATTACATCAAATAAAATAAATTACTTTTTTGGACACACATGACTGACTCTGGTTGTTTTTTGGTTAGCAGTGGCTAATGTTAGCAGTGGCTTTTGAAACAAATCCGAAATGCTGATGTCTCTCCTGGACCGTGAACTACCCACTGGGCACACTATGTCATTTCAATGTGGACAATTGGGTAATATTTGGTTGAGATGTTGATAAATGACATTACAACCCACAGTATATTCACCCACTCAAAAAGACCGCTAAATGTTTGTTGAATTCCCAAATGTGTTATCACTGTGCTTTCAACCATTTACAAGCACAACAAAGTTCAAATTGGAAAACAATGCCAGATATTTTGTTTATTTATACAACAATTGAATGTGTTATCACTGTACTTCATCTGATAGCCAAATTAACTGAATTGCAGTTGAGGTTACATGATGCAAGTGGTGGTGAATGCTGTTTGAGATTCTGCACAGATTATTATAGCAATTGTGAAGATCTCCACAGACCTGCCACCTTTGCATGCTGTCCTGAACATACACGCTGTCTAAGAACTTTGTAGTTAAAGTAACCCCAAATTGTGGCCATGGATGTTTTACTCATTTTAAGGTTGAATAAATACTGTTACATGTTTGGAAGATAATCTTCAGGCCATTTACTGTATCATAAAATTAATATTGAGTTGTCTACACAAACAAATATCAACGTTTGAAGGAAATGTATCTACTTATTGGATAGTTCCATCTGGCTTAGTCCTATTCTTTAACTTCGATTTTTAGTTGAGTTGGAGACGTGAATCCCATATTATTTGTTAACTTGTCGACGAGTTAATAGGCTATTTACTGTATTACAAAAGTGGTATTGAATTGTGTTTGGTTGTCAACACAACCAAATATCAACATTTGAAGGAGATGTACCTACCGCTTGGATAGTTCCATCTGTACAACTGGCTTAGTCCTATTCTTTAACTTAGATTTTTGGTTAAGATGGTGTTGGGAATCTAACATATAAATGATTACCTTTTAGACAAACTGTAGATTAAGTTGAAAATCAACCAAAGCTTGAAACCTTAGGCCTATACATGTAAGTATTGCCAATTTTTTGTTGAATCCTGGGTTAAATTGAAACAATAGCTGTTGGTGACTTTTCACACAGTAGACTAAGCATCAAATCAGACTATAGCAAATGCTATGTAGGCCTAAATAGTATAATTGATAAATATGATTATATTGATGTGGTAAATTTGCTCTGTTTTCGACATCCGCACAGAATCGTCATTTTATTCATCAAAATCCATCTGAAGCTAGAGACTTCCGGGGTTTTACATAAGCTGCGTCTCAATCCACCGCATCCGCCAATGTCGGACTTCCACATCTGTGGTGGAAGGCGGCTGAGGTATAGCGCTGTTTGTCAGACCAGGGGTCGTGTCCACAAAGCGTCTCAGAGTAGAAAATTGGTGGTAAGTGCTGAGAATAGAGAAATTTTTCTACTACTCTTATGGGTAAAAATAAAAGCTATGCATGAATCCTCTTTAGGCACAAGAGTCCCACTTAGTTGACAGATATTTAGGAGGTCTCATGAGCTATCCTAACCAGTTAACAGTTACCAGCAGGTGTCTTCATAATAGAAAAAGGAAGTGAATCAGAGGTTCCTGCGCCATAGACAGAAAATTGCTTTGGAGTTGTTGAAAAAATGTTTTGATATTCCTATATGATCAACCCATAAATAATCTAGGCCTACATGAAACATAATTATTTCACATGAGGCCAAATTCACATGATATGCCTAAATACATATAACCACTAGGCTAATACTGTGTATAATCACATTTTTATTTCGATTATTTCATTAATGTACATCATGTTATTTCAAGTTATCCCTTTAGAGCGCACGTTGTTAAAAAAAAGTTGCCTATAAATTGGGAAATTGAAAGCATAGGGCCTATGTTAACTTTTATTGTGTTCGGTGAAAATGATAGACCTTTCAAATGTTTTATGCGACATTATCGGCAAGTGACTTTATGCTTAGCCTACTGGGCCAAAGCGATTTAGAGTTGTTCAACAGGATTGACGAGTGTGTTGATATAAAGGTAATATTATAAAAATTCCACTTTTAACATACCAGCACACTGTATGATTCAGTGCAATACGCCTATCACATTATTCAAAATATTAGAATTGGTTAAAAGAAGAAAAAGTTATGCATGCCAACATATTAGGCAAGATTTAAGAATAGGCAAAGTGATCATGTCAGGCGAAAATTATATAAAACGTTTTACAATTGCAGTCACTTTCACCATGGTTATCTGAAGCGTGCTATAGAATTCATAGCTGGCAATGCCTCATTGCGATTGGTTAATGAGCATCATCACTATCTTTCCTTTGCGGTACCTCAAACTGTCATGATTACCAGCTGAGATAAACTTTTATGAGTTGATTTTATTCCTGACACAGAGTTTGTCTGAGCAGTGTCTCAACATCATCCTAAAACGACGCTTTGCGGATACAGCCTCTGGAGTAATCCCGAAAACCAGCCTTCTCACAAAAACGTCTGTAAAGTCCAAGTGGTTTGAGCTACAAACGAATATGACCCCACTATGGAAAGCTGAGACTCTCACGAACACTGACATGTTGCCGAAAAATGTTAATATTGGTACAAGGACTTGAATGAGATTTGTGACACAAATGCTAAAATGTTAGCATTTGGAAACAGTGCCAGGGAAGCTAAACCAAAACATGGATTGCTGTCATACTGTAGTATCTGAAGATTCTATGACTTTGGCTGAGGTTTGCATATCTATTTGCAGTGCAAAGATGGATTCAAACCCTATGAAAGAGGAGATGTTGCAACAAGTTCCAGAAGGTTTGTGGTCTCAACATAGTACCGATATTGGACTTCGACAAGGAACCAGACCTCCTTGGAAGAATCAGTATCCATTGAAAGATGAAGCAATCCAAGGGATCGAACCACAAATTGAAGGATTTTGTTATCGTGTGGGAGATAAATTGTGTGCTGGCTATGCTGTAGTTAAAGCTCATGGAACTGGATCTGTTGTTGAAAAGGCTGAAGTAATACCACAGTCTGCGTCTGCACAATTTGCTGAACTTGTGGGGCTAACAGAAGAGTGTTTGTTAGCAGAAGGAAAGCGAGTGACGATATGTACTGATTCAGCATATGCACATAGTGTATGTCATTTGTTTGGAGCAGTGTGGAAAGGTCGAGGGTTTAAGAAAACGGATGGTTCTCCGATACAACATCATGAGCAAATAATGAAACTGTTGAATGCTATGATGAAACCTAAAGAGATAGCGATAGCTAAGTGTGCATCTTATAAAATAGATGTGTCAAGAGTCACACAAGGAAACAAAGGAGTGGATAAATTGGGCAAAGTTTTTCTGGTCACTCATGGAGTTGACTTGGAAGATAAAATTACGCTTAGGGATGTGATTTTAATGCAGGAAGCTGCTTCTACGATTGATAAATAGTTATGGCTAGACCGAGGTGCCGTCAAAGATACTACTGGTCTTTGGAGAAACCATGAGGGGTTGATAGTAGCGCCTCTAGACCTATTAGGTCTGATGATTCAGGAAGCACATGGGTTAGCTACTGTTGCAAGGGGGGAGGTTAGGAGAAAGATCACAAAGAAGTATGTTTTTTGGGTACCATATTTGCTTGAATAGGTTGACTATGTTATAGGTAGGTGCACAATCTGTCTGAAAAATAATGATGGCAGGAGGCCTGTCCGACTAAGTGAAAAGATGCTCAGTCGGTTGCAAAGTTCTTGTGTAAAGAAGTCATAAGCAGGTGGGGACTTCCCGATCGAATATCCTCAAATAATGGGAAAGAGTTTTGTGAATAAATCAGTGAAATTGATTTAGCAAAAATTGGGGAAAAAGTCAGACCAAAAAGTTAGGAAAACTAGGGTTGAAGTAACTCTAGGAAATTTGGAATATCTGATTGTGTGATAAATTTTTACTTTTTTTTGCATATTGTTGTGATATTTAGTGTTTTCTTATGAATCAAAGGGGGGAAATGGAATGTGATTCATTTTTATATATCATTTATATATCATTTTATATTATTTTGATATTGATGTTTTAATTTTCATGTGTTGCTTTGAAAAAGATACTGGTTGGTATTTTCTTTTCTTCCAGGAGCATAGGGGAATGTGTAGATTGGGATTCAAAGACTCAAACATGGACAATATGAATGGACTGGAGGAAGTTGAACAAGGATGGTGTGGAAATGTTCAGATTCCATCATCGACGTTCCATTGAAAGTCGACACTGCGGAGGAGCTGCAGTGTAGTGGACTACATTCCAGTGTTATATTCTTTCTGTGTTAATTTTTTGAAGAATGATGTTTTATGTTGTTGGGTACATGTGGGAACCTCAGATGTTTTTGTTTTTTTCGTTGAAGCTTAGGGATA
Organism: Coregonus lavaretus; assembly: GCF_964263955.1. Classification (NCBI taxonomy): domain Eukaryota; kingdom Metazoa; phylum Chordata; class Actinopteri; order Salmoniformes; family Salmonidae; genus Coregonus; species Coregonus lavaretus. Next base: position 28,878,927 of record NC_140024.1, on the reverse strand, counting down.
TTGGGTCTAGGCAGGGACAGAGAGAATCCACAGTAGGGTCCGATGGGTCGACCAGCCTGAATGTGGACATTTTTGATTGTATTTTGTTTTTTGAGGCTTTCATGTGTATTCAATTGCATCATAGTTTAAAATGCATTGATAAAGATTTATAAATTGATCTGGAGTACTTAGGTGGTCGCCTGGGGCAGAGGGGCCGTGAGAGAATTTTCCTGTCTTGATTGATTGATGGATATTTGGAAAGAAAGCTGCCAGATAGGTTTTTCGCTTTCACACTCCATAGAAATTTGTTCACACTCCATAGAAATGTATTTACACTCCATAAAGATTTGTTTACACTCCATAGAAATGTGTTTACACTCCATACATTTTGGTTTATTGCTAAAGTTACACAAGAAGTCTGATGTAATAAAAATTGTTATTTGTCATAATCCTATTATTTTTGTTTTCGAGACTTAATTAGTCTCGAAGGGGGGAAATATGTAGTATCTGAAGATTCTATGACTTTGGCTGAGGTTTGCATATTCTGCTTTGCTGAAACATCTGGAAAGCATTACTATAGGGGCCCCCTAAAACATAGGAGAGTTTGCTATGTGGAGGTTAGGGATTGGTCTATTAAAATCCACCCATATTATGTTACATAGGATAAATACCATGTTTTGAACAAAGGACTGGGAGAATAACATATTAGAGATTGGGTTAGTTGTTCTCCGGATTTCTGCAGAAGTCTGTAAATTGATGCTGTGGCCTTTGATGTAATAACCCATTATAATCAAGTTCAGTGTCAGCGGATTCCTTGTCCACGCAGCATATCAGCATGGTTGTCTCGACACCACAATACCTTGTCCATAGACTGCTTACAGATAAAGGAAACTAATGTCATTTTGCAATTCAGCTGAACTAGCCCTTTAAACCTACAATTTGGAAGGTTTATAGCAACAGTGAACCTATTTCGTTTTAAAGTGGAGATCCCTCAATTACAGTGCATTCAGAAAGTATTCAGACCCCTTTACTTTTTCCACATTTTGTTACGTTACAGCCTTATTCTAAAATGGATTTTTTTTTAAATATCCTCATCAATCTACACACAATACCCCATAATGATGAAGCAAAAACTGGTTTTTATAAATGTTTGCAAATGTATTACAAATAAAAAACGGAAATATCACATTTACAAAAGTATTCAGGCCCTTTACTCAGTACTTTGTGGAAACACCTTTGGCAGCGATTACAGCCTCAAGTTTTCTTGAGTATGACGCTACAAGCTTGGCACACCTGTATTTGGGGAGTTTCTCCCATTCTTCTCAACATATCCTCTCAAGCTCTGTCAGGTTGGATGGGGAGCGTTGCTGCACAGCTATTTCCAGGTCTCTCCAGAGATGTTAGATCGGGTTCCAGTCCGGGCTCTGGCTGGGCCACTCAAGGACATTCAGAGACTTGTCCTGAAGCCACTCCTGCATTGTCTTGGCTGTGTGTTTATGGTCGTTGTCCTGTTGGAAGGTGAACCTTCGCACCAGTCTGAGGTCCTGAGCGCTTTGGAGCAGGTTTTCATCAAAGATCTCTCTGTACTTTGCTCCGTTCATCTTTCCCTCGATCCTGACTAGTCTCCCAGTCCCTGCCACTGAAAACATCCCCACAGCATGATGTTGCCACCACCATGCTTCACGTAGGGATGGTGCCAGGTTTCCTCCAGACGTGACTCTTGGCATTCAGGCCAAAGAGTTCAATCTTGGCTTCATAAGACCAGAGAATCTTGTTTCTCATGGTCTGAGAGTCCTTTAGGTGCCTTTTGGCAAACTCCAAGCGGGCTGTCATGTGCCTTTTACTGAGGAGTGGCTTCCGTCTGGCCACTCTACCATAAAGGCCTGATTGGTGGAGTGCTGCAGAGATGGTTGTCCTTCTGTAAGGTTCTCCAATCTCCACAGAGGAACTCTGGAGCTCTGTCAGAGTGACTATCTGGTTTTTGGTCACCTCCCTGACCAAGGCCCTTCTCCCCTGATTTCTCAGTTTGGCCGGGCGGCTAGCTCTAGGAAGAGTCTTGGTGGTTCCAAAACTTCTTCCATTTAAGAATGATGGAGGCCACTGTGTTCTTGGGGACCTTCAATGCTGCAGAAGTTTTTTGGTACCCTTCCCCGGATCTGTGCCTGGACACAATCATGTCTCGGAGCTCTACGGACAATTCCTTCAATGTCATGGCTTTGTTTTTTTTATTTTCTTAATACAATTTCTAGAAACCTGTTTTCGCTTTGTCATTATGAGGTATTTTGTGTAGATTGATGAGGAAAATGTTTTATTTAATCCATTTTAGAATAAGGCTGTAACGTAACAAAATGATGAAAAATGGAAGGGGTCTGAATACTTTCCGAATGCACTGTATCATTCTCACAATAGCACATTGGTAATAGTCATTGACACATACACTATATATACAAAAAGTATGTGGACACCCCTTCAAATTAGTGGATTCAGCATTTTCAGCCAAACCCGTTGCTGACAGGTGTATAAAATCAAGTACACAGCCATGCAATCTCTATAGACAAGCATTGGTAGTAGAATGGCCTTACTGAAGAGCTCAATGACTTTCAACGTGGCACTGTCATACAGTATACTTGGGGAAACCATAATTTGTAAACATACCTTTAATCTGCTGAGTAGACACTGCTTCTGAGCCCCCTAAAGTTGCAGACTTGGTTGTGAACCTCTTGTTAAATTCATCATTGAAAGCCTGAAAATAAAATCTAAAGCTTTAAAAACACTAAATGGAAAATCATAAATCAATCTGCTAGCACCAACTCAACCCTCCTTCCTAGAGAACACTTACCAATATGTCCTGGCTATCAATGTTACTCAATCCTGGTCCTGAGTGAGGATCCACAGGGGTTTGTTCTTACCCAGCATTAACACACCTGATGCAGTTACTCTTTGTGTGTCAGGTGTGTTAATGCTGGGCTAGGACCTCCTAATCAGTTATAATCAGTGATTAATGTCCACACCCCCGTAGAAATCTAATTAGCATAATACAACAATCTGTCTGTTTAAGATAGAGATAATGTACAGTTGAAGTCGGAAGTTTACATACACTTAGGTTGGAGTAATTAAAACTCTTTTTTCAACCACTCCACACATTTCTGGTTAACAAACTATAGTTTTGGCAAGTCGGTTAGGACATCTACTTTGTGCATGATACAAGTAATTTTTCCAACAATTGTTTACAGACAGATTATTTCACTTATAATTCACTGTATCACAATTCCAGTGGGTCAGACGTTTACTTACACTAAGGTGACTGTGCCTTTAAACAGCTTGGAAAATTCCAGAAAATGATGTCTTGGCTTTAGAAGCTTCTGATAGGCTAATTGACATCATTTGAGTCAATTGGAGGTGTACCTGTGGATGTATTTCAAGGCCTACCTTCAAACTCAGTGCCTCTTTGCTTGACATCATGGGAAACACCTGAAGGTACCACGTTCATCTGTACAAACAATAGTACGCAAGTATAAACACCATGGGACCAAGCAGCCGTCATACCGCTCAGGAAGGAGACGCGTTCTGTCTCCTAGAGATGAACGTACTTTGGTGCGAAAAGTGCGAATCAATCCCAGAACAACAGCAAAGGACCTTGTGAAGATGCTGGAGGAAACAGGTACAAAAGTATCTATATCCACAGTAAAACGAGGCCCATATCGACATAACCTGAAAGGCCGCTCAGCAAGGAAGAAGCCACTGCTCCAAAACCGCCATTAAAAAGCCAGACTACGGTTTGCAACTGCACATGGGGACAAAGATCATACTTTTTGGAGAAATGTCCTCTGGTCTGATGAAACAAAAATACAACTGTTTGGCCATAATGACCATCGTTATGTTTGGAGGAAAAAGGGGATAGCTTGCAAGCCGAAGAACACCATCCCAACCGTGAAGCACGGGGGTGGCAGCATCATGCTGTGGGGGTGCTTTGCTGCAGGAGGGACTGGTGCACTTCACAAAATAAATGGCATCATGAGGAAGGAAAATTATGTGGATATATTGAAGCAACATCTCAAGACATCAGTCAGGAAGTTAAAGCTTGGTCGCAAATGGGTCTTCCAAATGGACAATGACCCCAAGCATACTTCCAACGTTGCGGAAAAATGGCTTAAGGACAACAAAGTCAAGGTATTGGAGTGGCCATCACAAAGCCCTGACCTCAATCCTATAGAACATTTGTGGGCAGAACTGAAAAAGCATGTGCGAGCAAGGAGGCCTACAAACCTGACTCAGTTACACCAGCTCTGTCAGGAGGAATGGGCCAAAATTCACCCAACTTATTGTGGGAAGCTTGTGGAAGGCTACCCGAAACATTTGACCCAAGTTAAACAATTTAAAGGTAATGCTACCAAATACTAATTGAGTGTATGTAAACTTCTAACCCACTGGGAATGTGATGAAATAAATAAAAGCTGAAATAAATCATTCTCTCTAGTATTATTCTGACATTTCACATTCTTAAAATAAAGTGGTGAACCTAACTGACCTAAGACAGGGAATTTTTACTTTGATTAAATGTCAGGAATTGTGAAAAACTGAGTTTAAATGTATTTGGCTAAGGTGTTTGTAAACCCGACAACTTTTTTTCTGAGGTCTTGGCTGATTTCTTTTGATTTTCCCATGATGTCAAGCAAAGAAGCACTGAGTTTGAAGGTAGGCCTTAAAATACATCCACACCTCCAATTGACTCAAATGATTTTTTTATTTTTTTTTGTCATTTAGCAGACACTCTTATCCAGAGCAACTAGGGTTAAGTGCCTTGCTCAAGGGCACATCAACAGATTTTTCACCTAGTCGGCTCGGGGATTAGAACCAGCAACCTTTCGGTTACTGGCACAACGCTCTTAACCACTAAGCTACCTGCTGCCCCTAGAAGAAGCTTCTAAAGCCATTACATCATGTTTAAAGGCACAGTCAACTTAGTGTATGTAAACGTCTGATCCACTGGATTTGTGATACAGTGAATTATAAGTGAAATAATCTGTCTGTAAACAATTGTTGGAAAAATTACTTGTGTCATGCACAAAGTAGATGTCCTAACCGACTTACCAAAACTATAGTTTGTTAACAAGAAATTTGTGTAGTGGTTGAAACAAGTTTTAATGACTCCAACCTAAGTGTATATAAACTTCCGACTTCAACTGTATGTCTCACGTTTTGAGGGAGCGTGCAATTGGCAGAGTTGTTGCCAGAGAATTGAATGTTAATTTCTCTACCATAAGCTGCCTCCAACGTCGTTTTGGAAAATTTGGCAGTACATCCAACCGGCCTCACAACTGCAGACCACTTGTAACCATGCCAGATCCACATGTGGGATCGTCTGAGGGGGGGGGTGGGTGGGATGCTGAGGAGTATTTCTGTCTGTAATAAAGGCCTTTTTTGGGGAAAAAACCCCCTTCTGATTGGCTGGGCCTGACTCCCCATTGGATGGGCCTGGCTGCCAAGTGGGTGGGCCTATGCCCTCCTAAGCCCACCCATGGCTGCACCACTGCCCAGTCATGTGAAATCGATAGATTAGGGAATGATTCATTTATTTCAATTGACTGATTTCATTATATGAACTGTAACTCTTTGAAATTGTTGCATGTTGCGTTTATATTTATACAGGGGTCCTAAAATTCAAAATCAAATAGCTAAATGATCCTTGGTATTTAAAACAATTCCAGACAGCTTAGAAACCCCCGGGCTTTTAGACTCTAGGGGGTTATTTAGTCTAAGGCATTAAAAGCTTATTTTTACAGTATTGCATGTTTTTCTGCTTTCCATACCTGGATAGTACCTGGATCACCTGGGTGGAGGATGAACACAACATCCTTCAAGTGTTTGTGCTTCTTCTTACTGCTGAACTTGAGGACTTCATCCAGCATAAGTGAAGCCACCAGATCCTTAGGGAAGCCCAGGTTTCCTGTGCCGATGGCAGGGAAGGTCATCGAGACTAGTTTCTGCTGCTCTGCCGCCACCAGGCATTCCTCCACAATTCCACTCAACAACTGTGGGATGTCAGGCACAAGTTGTTTGTTTTATGTTACCTTTATAAATAAATTGTAGCAAATGTGTTATAATTGGTAATTAGGGGACCAGGCACTGTAGGTTTTTACGATTTTGTCCACCACCAAGCCTTTTAGGACTGCAACTTTTTTTGCAATACTGTGCTGGATACAGGTTCCATTCAAAATATTGAATTGTAAAAAAAAAAAAAAAGAAAAAAAAAAGAAATGTACGATACAAATTGATTGAGACAACAATGGGGTGTTCAAAATGACCATCTTAACTTGGAAAGGTTATAGCAGCATTTGACAGTATATTTTACTTGATCTAAGAAGTCAGTGAGATACGTAGACAGCTTTCTACCTTCTGTGCTGCACCTTTCCCTTGATCCCACTTAGGGGCAATGGTATGAAACACCAGCTTGCTCTTAAGGTTGCAGCCATCAGTGATGATGACTGCTCCTGCAGCAGCACTGCCAGCGGCCTCCTGTTCTTTTATCAGGTCTTGAAGTCGGGGTCCGGCAGCTTTTAGGATGGCATTGGAGACCGCTCCACTATGAAGTAGCAGGTCTAGACCCACTGTGTTCACAACCACCTGAGTCTGTAACAGACAAACACAAATATTTTATAGATCTTTTAGTTGCACTGCATGGTTAATGGCTAGTTTTAAATGTGTTGTGGATTTAATTCAATGACAATTATTAGTGCATATCATTTAAGTGCCCAAAGGGTAATCTCTGATACTGTATATCCTGTTTTGATTGAATCTATATTGAATGAAGGTTGAACTAAGACAACTGAGACAAAAGCCAGGAACAGGACACACTAGTGATAATTTACCGTAGCATCCTGGATGTTCCCTTTCATCAGGATGATTGTCAACCCCTCTTTGGTCTGCACTCTGTCAGAACCATCCGTACTCTGAATCCGTCTATGCTGGTTCTGTGTCGAGAAGGTTGGATGATTATGTTGCTGATTACTTTTTCCATCACTCCCAAACCCCTTCTGAACTGCGATTTCCATAGCCTGGACCGTCTGGTCATCCTTTTCAACCAGATGGACCACACAGCCTGTCTGTCTCAAGACTTCCTCAACACACATGGCCTCCTTTTCCTTGAAGAACTTCTTTCCACCAGGCTTGGAGACTCTCAAAATATCAAAGGATGTTGAGGATATTAAGTTTTGAAATAAGTCCATGCAGTCCTTGACATAAACCCTGATGCCGCTAAGGCAAATGGCCTTATCTTTGAAAGACACGTTTACTGTGTCTTTAACCTTATCAGACCAAGCATTTTTGTTGTGTTCCTCGATGAATTTGACAATGGCCTTAGACTTGACTTCAAGAGTTTCATCAACTGGAGCATTCTGACATAAGTAGTCTTCAAGTTTTTTCCGAACTGAATCAACAGTTTGCTTATAGCCAGATATTACCACTTTTAGACTTGGATATACACCAGCTGTCCTGATTATGAATTTCTTGGATGGAGTGTTGAAATCTTTCTCCAAATCAGTGACAATGTCTTGCCACTCTGATATCTTCAGGACATTGGAGTCCTCAACATCGATGTATTGTGAAATCAAAAGGGTATCTAGTTGGTTTTCTGCTTCGCTCAGGACCTCCTCTGAGACAGCCAGGAGCTGAACTCCCTTTCTTTCTAGTTCTAGTGCTGCATTAATCCCTTGTGAAGTGAAAAGGGAACTGGTAAGCTTTTCCTCATCTCCCTCATTGCTCTTCTGCAGAAACTCAAAGACATAGTTGTCTAATTGCACCATCCTCCGTTTCACTGCCATCCCTCTTTCTATAAACTTCCTGTTAGCACCCAAAACCTCTTGTGTCAGGCCAAATAAGATCACACTCTGGTTCTGATGATTGTACGTCATTTTCAGCTCTGGAAATTCACCTGCAATTTTGTCATGTAGGCCATCTTGCAAAAGTATATGGTAGGTAGAGGGTGTCAGGGGGAACTCCTCTGTTATACCCGTCTTCTCCCTCTCAATGCTGTTGGCAATCCTGTCCATGATCCCATTTAGTGTTTGTTTGAGTCTATCCACATCTTCTTCCAATCCCACCACTTTCACAATACCTCCAGGCTGATCAGGAACTACAACCACCGCTTCCCCTGACATCGCCTTGTGTATTGCACCTTCATATGCTTCCCATGCGTTGGCCTGGATCTGGAGCTCCAAGGACTTGAATTTAGACAAGGCTTGAATGAAGACAGCCTTGGCAGTGGTCTTCCACTTCTTGATGTGCTTGGCTTCGACATCCTTCTGCTGGAGTAGAGAAGGCAGAGGGCTTAACTGGACGGTAGGTTGTTGAAAGTCTACTTTGCAGAAGTGATCAGCCATATTCTTGTGGATGGTCTCTGCAACTCCTTTCTTGTCAGAAAGGTATCTCCAAATGGCCTGGTCAATGTTCTCAGTGAAGGCCGCAGGGAGTTTCAATGTGGGTCTATCTTTGCCATACAGGGCTGTTCCCAGAGATTCATAAAATGGGAAAACTTTCATCTCTTTATTTTTCTGTTTTAGGATTCTGTCAACAGCTAAAAGACAATAAATATTTGTTAATACATCATTTTAAAATATACATTTTTCTAAGGCATACTGTATACCAATAACTTACCTTTCGAATCTTGAAAGGTGATGATTGCACATTGGTCCTCTTCAGTCATTACAACGTCTTCCACAACCTCATATTTGTCATAGTATAAGCTGAGGTGTTCTGAACTAAATTTAGGCGGAATGTTTTCAACTTTCACTTTTGCTGTAACCTCCAGGGGTTTGACTCGTAATTGTTTCTGCATGAACTTTCTGTTCCCGGGGCAGCTTGAAATGAAGTGCTCAGTCGCTGCCAAAAAATAAAAGTAGACTAGCTGAGATCTATTCTTTTTTTCAATCAATGTACTCAGGCAAACCATGTTGAATTATGTCCTGGAGATCTTCTCTTTGAAGTTTGACATACTGTAAATGAAACGTTCCTGAAACTCAATAAAAACTGGACATATTCATGTTAGGTGAACAGTAAACCATAACATTCCAAACATGTATAAGACCTACAGTCGTGGTCAAAAGTTTTGAGAATGACACAAATACTAATTTTCACAAAGTCTGCTGCCTCAGTTTTGATGATGGCAATTTGCATATACTCCAGAATGTCATGAAGAGTGATCAGATGAATTGCAATTAATTGCAAAGTCCCTCTTTGCCATGAAAATGAACTTAATCCCAAAAAAACATTTCCACTGCATTTCAGCCCTGCCACAAAAGGACCAGCTGCCATCATGTCAGTGATTCTCTCCTTAACACAGGTGAGAGTGTTGACGAGGACAAGGCTGGAGATCACTCTGTCATGCTGATTGAGTTAGAATAACAGACTGGAAGCTTTAAAAGGAGGGTGGTGCTTGAAATCATTGTTCTTCCTCTGTTAACCATGGTTACCTGCAAGGAAACACGTGCCGTCATCATTGCTTTGCACAAAAAGGGCTTCACAGGCAAGGATATTGCTGCTAGTAAGATTGCACCTAAATCAACCATTTATCGGATCATCAAGAACTTCAAGGAGAGAGGTTCAATTGTTGTGAAGAAAGCGTCAGGGCGCCCAAGAAAGTCCAGCAAGCGCCAGGACCGTCTCCTAAAGTTGATTCAGCTGCGGGATCGGGGAACCACCAGTGCAGAGCATGCTCAGGAATGGCAGCAGGCAGGTGTGAGTGCATCTGCACGCACAGTGAGGCGAAGACCTTTGGAGGATGGCCTGGTGTCAAGAAGGGCAGCAAAGAAGCCACTTCTCTCCAGGAAAAACATCAGGGACAGACTGATATTCTGCAAAAGGTACAGGGATTGGACTGCTGAGGACTGGGGTAAAGTCGTTTTCTCTGATGAATCCCCTTTCCGATTGTTTGGGGCATCCGGAAAACACCTTGACCCGGAGAAGACAAGGTGAGCACTACCATCAGTCCTGTGTCCTGCCAACAGTAAAGCATCCTGAGACCATTCATGTGTGGGGTTGCTTCTCAGCCAAGGGAGTGGGCTCACTCACAATTTTGCCAAAGAACACAGCCATGAATAAAGAATGGTACCAACACATCCTCCGAGAGCAACTTCTCCCAACCATCCAAGAACAGTTTGGTGACCACCAATGCCTTTTCCAGGATGATGGATAACTAAGTGGCTCGGGGAACAAAACATAGAAATGTTGGGTCCATGGCCAGGAAACTCCCCAGACCTTAATCCCATTGAGAATTTGTGGTCGATCCTCAAGAGGCGGGTGGACAAACAAAAACCCACAAATTCTGACAAACTCCAAGCATTGATTATGCAAGAATGGGCTGCCATCAGTCAGGATGTGGCCCAGAAGTTAATTGACAGCATGCCAGGGTGGATTGCAGAGGTCTTGAAAAAGAAGGGTCAACACTGCAAATATTGACTCTTTGCATAAACTTAATGTAATTGTCAATAAAAGCCTTGACACTTATGGAATGCTTGTAATTATACTTCAGTATACCATAGTAACATCTGACAAAAATATATCATAACACTGAAGCAGCAAACTTTGTGAAGACCGATACTTGTCATTCTCAAAACTTTTGACCACGACTGTACACTGTAAAGGGGTTGCTGTGAATTTGACAGTTATTTAAAGGTAGCTCGAGATAAGTTAGTTACTGTAGTGTATTTGATATTGCAGTACATCTACTGTAATCTAAATACAGTTTCAAAGCATATACTGTGTAATGACACACAGTACAATACCGTAAAATTGACTGTATCATACTGTAAAAAAGTTAATGCTACTGTAATTGGAATGAATGAATGAATGAATGAATGAATGCAATTCATTGAGGGGAGATTGGGTTTGTATTTTACAGTAGGTTGGGTGTTAGGTAATGTTTTTACACATCACAGCATATCAATGAATATGTTGTGTTTTATATCACTTGCACTTCTAGAGGCCTTAACAAAGGCTTCCAAACTGGCAGCGACTACAGGACAAAACAGACCAAAAGGACATAGCAAAATCCTCAACCAGTAGAACCACATAGGAGTTAAATTGGAACAGCGTTCTCACTAACGGGTGCAACAAATATAGCCTCTAATAAGGCACTCCTCCAAATATGGTAATGAGACAGAAACAACAATAACATGCAATCCCTTGTGGTCAAAAGGTTTTTGCCGTTCAAAAAATATGGTCCAGTGCTGAAATACAGTACAATTTGAAATACAGCAATTTTCTCTTCCCACAATGCACCATAATTTATAGTATGCTGCAGTATTGTGGCATTTTACAGTATTTTACTGTTGATAATACCCCAAATCACTTATAAATTACGGTTTTCCATTAAATGGTAGTATTTGTTAGCCTGGATGTAACCACTCTTCATTTCATAGAGTTCTAGATGTAAGGGTTGACCATCCATGGGATCTACATAATACTTTTAATTATTTTTAAACTATACATCATTTGTTTACAAAGACTCACAAGCACATAAGCACATAAACATAAACAAGCACATAAACAAAGGAGTAAAACAACATATTTGGGGCGGCAGGTAGCTTAGTGGTTAAGAGCGTTGTGCCAGAACCGAAAGGTCGCTGGTTCTAATCCCCGAGCCGACTAGGTGAAAAATCTGTCCATGTGCCCTTGAGCAGGGCACTTAACCCTAATTGCTCCTGTAAGTCGCTCTGGATAAGAGCGTCTGCTTTAAAAAAAAATAGATATTTGGGGTTATGATGGGGTACGAACGTTTTACTAAGCTCATAAGGCACTTACAGGATATTCAGAAAGTATTCAGACCCCTTCACTTTTTCCAGATTTTGTTACGTTACAGCCTTATTCTAAAATGTATTACATTGTTTTTTCCCCTCATTAATCTACACAAATTAACCCATAATGACAAAGCAAGAACAGGTTTTTAGAATTTTTTGAAATAAATAACTGAAATTTCACATTTACATAAGTATTCAGACCCTTTACTCAGTACTTTTGTTGGAGCACCTTTGGCAGCTATTACAGCCTCGTCCTCTTGGGTATGACGCTACAAGCTAGGCACATCTGTATTTGGGGAGTTTCTCCCATTCTTCTCTGCAGTTCCTCTCAAGCTCTGTCAGGTTGGGGACCTTCAATGCTGCAGAAATGTTTTGGTACCCTTTCCTAGATCTGTGCCTGGACACAATCCTGTCATCGGAGCTCTACGGACAATTCCTTCGACCTCATGGCTTGGTTTTTGCTCTGACATGCACTGTCAACTGTGAGACCTTATATAGACAGTTGTGTGCCTTTCCAAATCATGTCCAATCAATTGAATTTACCACAGGTGGACTCCAATCAAGTTGTAGAAACATCTCAAGGATGATCAATGGAAACAGGATGCACCTGAGCTCAATTTTGACTCTCATAGCAAATGTTCAAACATTTCTGAAAACATGTTTTCGCTTTGTCATGATGGGGTATTTTTTTAATTTATTTTTTAATCAATTTTAGAATAAAGCTGTAATTTAACAAAATGTGGAAAAAGTGAAGGGGTCTGAATACTTTCCGAAAGCACTGTATAAGCTGTAAACTTTTTTTCATTCGTTTACCTTTTGCATTTTGAAAAGTCACAACAGCCAAGCAGGTGTCAGGTAGGATCTCCAGACTGAAGTTCTCTGATGCAGAAGGACAGTCTTTTAAAACATTCTCCACCAGCATCTCCAATAATTCCTGGTCCATACTCTCCTGAATGTTCTCCAACAAGGCTGAGGTTGACCCCTGCTCTTCCTCGTCCGCTGGTGCACTCACACTAACCGTCTCCCTCTGAATCTCAAGAGGGGCTGTGTTTCCACCCTGAAGTAAGTCTTTTGGAACAGTAGCAGCTGAGAATGAACAAATTGATTGCTGTAAATGTAAAAGTGTGTCCAAACTTTTGACTGGTACTGTGTGTATATAAAAAAATCATACATTTATAGTGAAACCATTTTTTACAGATTTTTACAGCCAACAAGTGCTAAGCATATGTGGGAACTCCTTCAAGACTGTTGGAAAAGCATTCCAGGTGAAGCTGGTTGAGAGAATGCCAAGAGTGTGCAAAGCTGTCATCTAGTTAAATGGTAGCTATTTGAAGAATCTGAAATATAAAATATATTTTGATTTGTTTAGAAATTTTTTGGTTACTACATGATTCCATATGTGCCTTTTCATAGTTTTGATGTCTTCACTATTATTCTACAATGTAAAAATAAAGAAAACCCCTTGAATGAGTAGGTGTGTCCAAACTTTTGACTGGTACTGTGTGTATATATATATATATGCTTATTTTGGGGAATTTAAACCATTTACTTGTGTTACAGTGGTCCTCTGTAGCTCAGCTGGTAGAGCACGGCGCTTGTAACGCCAAGGTAGTGGGTTCGATCCCCGGGACCACCCATACACAAAAATGTATGCACGCATGACTGTAAGTCGCTTTGGATAAAAGCGTCTGCTAAATGGCATATTATTATTATTATTATTACAAAAGGTTAATAAAATAAAATAATAAAAAGTGTTACTGCTCAACAGTGTCTCTGCAATTTTTATTTTTAAACCTAGAACTATGCTGACGCTTTTAGGGTTAAATCACATGAGAAGACAATTTTTTAAGTCTGGAAAAAAAAAACATCAAATATTGATTTTTTGTGTGTAATTCCCCTTTAATTGCCCATCTAACCAGAGCGGAATGTGTCTGTCTAGCAATGTTTCTGTCTACCCACAAGATCATAAGCATCGCCAACTGGCTACACAAAGGGATAGATAAACGTGCGCACCACCAGACACATACGGGCAACATTGCTGAAGGTCAATAGGCAAATATTGTATTACATTTAGCTTTTTAAGCCAATATTTGGCTTACCAGTGGTGGGATAATGTACTGTAATTGTGGTTTTGTTTGGAAAGTAGCGTAGGACCTTGCGTTGTCCGATACTTGTGAGATTTGTTTATGACAGTGTGGTGGAACACGTGAAAAATGTATTTTCAGAATTGTTTGGCGAGTTACTCATAGGTGGGCTGCAAGCTCGCGATCAACCTGTTGGATACCCCTGCTTTAAGCCAATACTATCTCCATCTGCTGGCATGGTGAATACCTACCACATACATGTGAACTCTCTTTCCTTGTCCCCTTTCCATCCTTTTCTCCCCTCCATTGCTTTCTTATCTCCCTTTCCACCTATCCTTTCCTTACTTCCTTTCCACTCCTCCTTTCCTAGCTTCCTTTCCTCCTTTCCTAGTTACATTTCCTTTCATCATTTCCTTGCTTTCTTTTCCTTTTCTCCCTTCCAGTGGCGACCCGTCATTCAGGGCAGCGTTGCGCTGTGATTGGCTCAGTGTTCTCTCACTCATGGGGGACACTAGGTCACCGCCAAGTCTAAGGGTAGAGCTACAAAATTCAAGCCCCTTGTGTGCTGCCATAGAGTTATATTAGAAGTGACCAATCCAAGAAGGCTGAAGGTCATTGGCCACAGATAAAATCAAATCACATTATATCTATAGTAGCTTTGATTGGACTGATTATGTCAACATCATACTTTAAAAATCTTGGCTAGCAGTCATCATCATGAATCAAGTCGACAATCTACTGGCATGTTCTTTTTAATCCTTATCATATGAAGAGAAATAATGAAGAGAAATTATAGATACAATTTATCGGTGCTCATCAGCTATTGGAAATAAACATTACACAACAAGTTGGAAATCACAAATTCAACAATGCTTGGTTTGGAAGGAATCGGTGGCTAACTGCAAGCATTCTGAAAGAGCTGCAAAATCTGGACCCCTACAAATCATCTGGGCTAGACAATCTGGACCCTTTCTTTCTAAAATTAGCTGCCAAAATTGTCGCAACCCCTATTACTAGCCTGTTCAACCTCTCTTTCGTAACGTCTGAGATCCCCAGAGATTGGAAAGCTGCCGCGGTCATCCCCCTCTTCAAACTGTTACAAACCTATATCCATCCTTCCCTGCCTTTCTAACGTTTTTGAAAGCCAAGTTAACAAACAGATCACCGACCATTTCGAATCACAGCGTACCTTCTCCGCTATGCAATCCGGTTTCCGAGCTGGTCATGGGTGCACCTCAGCCACGCTCAAGGTCCGAAATGATATTATAACCACAATCGATAATAGACAGTACTGTGCAGCCGTCTTCATCGACCTGGCCAAGGCTTTCGACTCTGTCAACCACAGCATTCTTATTGGCAGACTAAATAGCCTTGGTTTCTCAAATGACTGCCTCGCCTGGTTTACCAACTACTTCTCAGATAGAGTTCAATGTGTCAAATCGGAGGGCCTGTTGTCTGGACCTATGGCAGTCTCTATGGGGGTGCCACAGGGTTCAATTCTTGGGCCGACTCTTTTCTCTGTGTATATCAATGATGTCGCTCTTGCTGCTGGTGATTCTCAGATCCATCTCTACGCAGACGACACCATTTTGTATACATCTGGCCCTTCATTGGACACTGTGTTAACAAACCTCCAAACGAGCTTCCATGCCATACAACACTCCTTCCGTAGCCTCCAACTGCTCTTAAACACAAGTAAAACTAAATGCATGCTCTTCAATCGAACGCTGCTGGCACACGCCCACCCGACTAGAATGACTACTCTCGACGGGTCTGACCTAGAGGATGTGGACAACTACAAATACCTAGGTGTCTGGTTAGACTGTAAACTCTCCTTCCAGACTCACATTAAGCATCTCCAATCCAAAGTTAAATCTAGAATCGGCTTCCTATTTCGCAACAAAGCCTCCTTCACTCATGCTGCCAAACATGCCATCGTAAAACGGACTATCCTACCGATCCTTGACTTTGGCGATGTCATTTACAAAATAGCCTCCAACACTCTACTCAGCAAATTGGATGTAGTCTATCACAGTGCCATCCGTTTTGTCACCAAAGCCCCATATACAGTGAGGGAAAAAAGTATTTGATCCCCTGCTGATTTTGTACGTTTGCCCACTGACAAAGACATGATCAGTCTATAATTTTAATGGTAGGTTTATTTGAACAGTGAGACACAGAATAACAAAAAAATAATCCAGAAAGACGCATGTCAAAAATGTTATCAATTGATTTGCATTTTAATGAGAGAAATAAGTATTTGACCCCTCTGCAAAACTGACTTAGTACTTGGTGGCAAAACCCTTGTTGGCAATCACGGAGGTCAGACGTTTCTTGTAGTTGGCAACCAGGTTTGCACACATCTCAGGAGGGATTTTGTCCCACTCCTCTTTGCAGATCTTCTCCAAGTCATTAAGGTTTCGAGGCTGACGTTTGGCAACTCGAACCTTCAGCTCCCTCCAAAGATTTTCTATGGGATTAAGGTCTGGAGACTGGCTAGGCCACTCCAGGACCTTAATGTGCTTCTTCTTGAGCCACTCCTTTGTTGCCTTGGCCATGTGTTTTGGGTCATTGTCATGCTGTTATACCCATCCACGACCCATTTTCAATGCCCTGGCTGAGGGAAGGAGGTTCTCACCCAAGATTTGACGGTACATGGCCCCGTCCATCGTCCCTTTGATGCGGTGAAGTTGTCCTGTCCCCTTAGCAGAAAAACACCCCCAAAGCATAGTGTTTCCACCTCCATGTTTGACGGTGGGGATGGTGTTCTTGGGGTCATAGGCAGCATTCCTCCTCCTCCAAACATGGCGAGTTGAGTTGATGCCAAAGAGCTTGATTTTGGTCTCATCTGACCACAACACTTTCACCCAGTTCTCCTCTGAATCATTCAGATGTTCATTGGCAAACTTCAGACGGGCCTGTATATGTGCTTTCTTGAGCAGGGGGACCTTGCGGGCGCTGCAGGATTTCAGTCCTTCACGGCGTAGTGTGTTACCAATTGTTTTCTTGGTGACTATGGTCCCAGCTGCCTTGAGATCATTGACAAGATCCTCCCGTGTAGTTCTGGGCTGATTCCTCACCGTTCTCATGATCATTGCAACTCCACGAGGTGAGATCTTGCATGGAGCCCCAGGCCGAGGGAGATTGACAGTTATTTTGTGTTTCTTCCATTTGCGAATAATCACACCAACTGTTGTCACCTTCTCACCAAGCTGCTTGGCGATGGTCTTGTAGCCCATTCCAGCCGTGTGTAGGTCTACAATCTTGTCCCTGACATCCTTGGAGAGCTCTTTGGTCTTGGCCATGGTGGAGAGTTTGGAATCTGATTGATTGATTGCTTCTGTGGACAGGTGTCTTTTATACAGGTAACAAGCTGAGATTAGGAGCACTCCCTTTAAGAGTGTGCTCCTAATCTCAGCTCATTACCTGTATAAAAGACACCTGGGAGCCAGAAATCTTTCTGATTGAGAGGGGGTCAAATACTTATTTCCCTCATTAAAATGCAAATCAATTTATAACATTTTTGACATGCGTTTTTCTGGATTTTTTTATTGCTATTCTGTCTCTCACTGTTCAAATAAAACTACCATTAAAATTATAGACTGATCATTTCTTTGTCAGTGGGCAAACGTACAAAATCAGCAGGGGATCAAATACTTTTTTCCCTCACTGTACTACCCACCACTGTGACCTGTACGCTCTTGTTGGCTGGTCGTCACTACATATTCGTCGCCAAACCCACTGGCTCCAGGCCATCTATAAATCATTACTAGGCAAATCCCCGCCTTATCTTAGCTCATTGGTCACCATAGCAACACCCACCCGCAGTATGCGCTCCAGCAGGTATATCTCACTGGTCATCCCCAAAGCCTTTGGCCGCCATTCCTTCCAGTTCTCTGCTGCCAATGACTGGAACAAACTGCAAAAATCTCTGAAGCTGGAGACTCTTATTTCCCTCACTAACTTTAAGCATCAGTTATCAGAGCACCTTACCGATCACTGCACCTGTACACAGCCCATCTGAAATTAGACCACCCAACTACCTCATCCCCATATTGTTATTTATTTTTGCTCATTTGCACCCCAGTATCTCTATTTGCACATCATCTCTTGCACATCTATCATTCCAGTGTTAATACTAATTGTAATTATTTGGCACTATAGCCTATTTATTGCCTTACCTCCTTAACTTGCTACATTTGCACACACTGTATATACACTGCTCAAAAAAATAAAGGGAACACTAAAATAACACATCCTAGATCTGAATGAATGAAATAATCTTATTAAATACTTTTTTCTTTACATAGTTGAATGTGCTGACAACAAAATCACACAAAAATTATCAATGGAAATCAAATGTATCAACCCATGGAGGTCTGAATTTGGAGTCACCCTCAAAATTAAAGTTGAAAACCACACTACAGGCTGATCCAACTTTGATGTAATGTCCTTAAAACAAGTCAGAATGAGGCTCAGTAGTGTGTGTGGCCTCCACGTGCCTGTATGACCTCCCTACAACGCCTGGACATGCTCCTGATGAGGTGGCGGATGGTCTCCTGAGGGATCTCCTCCCAAACCTGGACTAAAGCATCCGCCAACTCCTGGACAGTCTGTGGTGCAACGTGGCGTTGGTGGATGGAGCGAGACATGATGTCCCAGATGTGCTCAATTGGATTGGGAACGGGCGGGCCAGTCCATAGCATCAATGCCTTCCTCTTGCAGGAACTGCTGACACACTCCAGCCACATGAGGTCTAGCATTGTCTTGCATTAGGAGGAACCCAGGGCCAACCGCACCAGCATATGGTCTCACAAGGGGTCTGAGGATCTCATCTCGGTACCTAATGGCAGTCCTCTGGCGAGCACATGAAGGGCTGTGCGGCCCCCCAAAGAAATGCCACCCCACACCATGACTGACCCACCGCCAAACCGGTCATGCTGGAGGATGTTGCAGGCAGCAGAACGTTCTCCACAGCATCTCCAGACTCTGTCACGTCTGTCACGTGCTCAGTGTGAACCTGCTTTCATCTGTGAAGAGCACAGGGCGCCAGTGGCGAATTTGCCAATCTTGGTGTTCTCTGGCAAATGCCAAACGTCCTGCACGGTGTTGGGCTGTAAGCACAACCCCAACCTGTGGACGTCGGGCCCTCATACCACCCTCATGGAGTCTGTTTCTGACCATTTGAGCAGACACATGCACATTTGTGGCCTGCTGGAGGTCATTTTGCAGGGCTCTGGCAGTGCTCCTCCTGCTCCTCCTTGCACAAAGGCGGAGGTAGCAGTCCTGCTGCTGGGTTGTTGCCCTCCTACGGCCTCCTCCACGTCTCCTGATGTACTGGCCTGTCTCCTGGTAGCGCCTCCATGCTCTGGACACTACGCTGACAGACACAGCAAACCTTCTTGCCACAGCTCGCATTGATGTGCCATCCTGGATGAGCTGCACTACCTGAGCCACTTGTGTGGGTTGTAGACTCCGTCTCATGCTACCACTAGAGTGAAAGCACCGCCAGCATTCAAAAGTGACCAAAACATCAGCCAGGAAGCATAGGAACTGAGAAGTGGTCTGTGGTCACCACCTGCAAAACTAGTCCTTTATTGGGGGTGTCTTGCTAATTGCCTATAATTTCCACCTGTTGCCTATTCCATTTGCACAACAGCATGTGAAATGTATTGTCAATCAGTGTTGCTTCCTAAGTGGACAGTTTGATTTCACAGAAGTGTGATTGACTTGGAGTTACATTGTGTTTTTTAAGTGTTCCCTTTATTTTTTTGAGCAGTGTATATTTTCTGTTGTATTTTTGACTTTATGTTTTGTTTTACCCCATATGTAACCCTGTTGTTGTTTTTATCGCACTGCTTTACTTTATCTTGGCCAGGTCGCAGTTGTAAATGAGAACTTGTTCTCAACTGGCTTACCTGGTTAAATAAAGGTGAAATAAAATACAAATAAAAAATAAATCATTAGCCTGCTATTCAGTCGAGTGTCTGTGTGGTCCCAAGTCTAAGATTAAGGGTCTCTTTTCCTAGTTTAAAATGATAAACATTCAACATTAGCCATGCTGTCAATGAACTTAACTCGGAACTGCAAAATCGGACTTTAGTGAGTTCAAGACAACTGGGAATTCAGGAAAAACAAGCTACGACTGGGAAAATAAGTTTTGTACTTTCATCCAACTGGGAATTATACATTCGGAAACTCGGTCCTCTTTCTAGAGCTACGACTTGAAGATCTCTGACGTCATCATGATTCTACCTTTTTTTTCTTGAGTTCCCAGTTGTCTTGAAAGCACCATAAATCCAGAGAATGCCAGACTTTGATGACAAAGTTTGATGACAGAATTTGCCCACGAAGGACCGCCGCAACACCTTCCTGTTCAAGTGAGCACAGCACAAAAAGGTGAGTCCAAAAATGTATTGTATGCTGCTGCATAAATGATGTAATATGCCAGGGAGATATGTATACTGTAGCTGAGAAAGTAATACTAAGTTTTTTGCCCCACCAAGATGTACATGCTAAAATCGCCACTGCTTCCCTCTATTTTCCTAGCTCCCTTTCCTCCAATCCTTTTCTTAACTCCCTTTACTTTCCTTGTTTCCTTGCTCCCTTTCCTTCCCTAGCTTCCTTTCCCCTCCTCCATTCCTACTTCTGTTTCCTTTCCTCCATTCCAAGCTTCCTTTCCTTGTTCCCCATTCCTTTCTTTCATTTTCTCGATTCCTAGACTCATTTTCTTCTTTCCCAGCTCCCTTTCCTAGGAAAGGAGTGGAAAATAAGCTAATTAAGGAAAGGGGGCAAGGATAGGAAGAAATGAAGCTAGGAAAGAATGAAAGGGAGCTAGGAAAATAAAATAGGGAAAGCGGTCTAGGAAAAGACGGAAAGGAAGCTCAAAGGATAGGAGGAAAGGAAATGAGCTGGGAAATTCGAGGAGAAAAGGGACCTAGGAAAGGGAAGATAAGAAGGAAAGAGAGCTAGGAAAGGAGGAAATGAACCTCCGAAAGGATAGGAGGAAAGGGGGCTAGGAAAGGAGATAAGGAACAGGAGCTAGGAAAGGCAAGAGAGCTAGGAAAGTAAAGGGGGAAAGAGAGCTAGGAAATTAGGAAAGGAAGCTCAGAAAGGATCGGAGGAAAAGGGACTAGGAAAGGAGATAAGGAATGGGAACTAGGAAAGGCAAGAGAGCTAGGAAAGGAGGAAAGGGAGCTAGGAAAGGAGGAAAGGAAGTCAGGAAAGAAAACAAAGCAAGAAAAAAAAAAAAAGGAAAAAGCTTCATTCCTCCCTATTAACAGAAATCATAGTAAATTGTGTGTTTTTCTGTCGGAAACTAGTTGTCCTAAAATTTCAGAAGGATCAAAAAAAGGTTATGAAATTACGACGTTTATGACCCCTTGGTGTCAAAATTGAACCATGTTGGCGCTTTTAGGCTTTGACAGGGACTCAGAACATCCAATGTTGTTGTTTCTCTATGAACATAATTGTGAGAGTGAAAAACAGAAGAAAAAAAACCAAACCAGGAGGCATTTACCAAGAAAATGGAATTCGGGAAAATCCCAAACTGAATTTTGGAAAAATTAAGAAACTAGGAAAGGAAAGTCGGAAAGAGAGCTAGGAAAGTAAAAAAGGAAAGGGAGCTAGGAAAGGAGGAAAGGAAGCTAGGAAAGTTAATAACTTAAGGAAAGGGCTATAGGGAAGGATAAAAGGAAGCTAGGAAAGGGGGGAGCTAGGAAAGGAAAGGAGGAAAGATAGGAAAGGAGAGGAAGAAAGGGAAAGCTGGGAAGAAAAGGGAGCTAGGTTAAGAGAAAAGGAGGAAAGGAATCTAGGAAAGGAGGAAGGGAAAGGGATCTAGGTTAGGAGGAAAGGAGGAAAGGAATCTAGGAAAGGAGGAAGGGAAAGGGATCTAGGTTAGGAGGAAAGGAGGAAGGATCTAGGTAAGGAGGAAAGGAGGAAAGGGATCTAGGTTAGGAGGAAAGGAGGAAAGGGATCTAGGTTAGGAGGAAAGGAGGAAAGGGATCTAGGAAAGAAAAGGATGAGTTCACATGTATGTGGTAGGGAATAACTACGGCCAGTAGATTAGTGACAGGCCATCTGCTGCGGGCCTGCAGCTGGACTAGATCAACAGCACCCTGGCTAGACTAGTGGTAGTGGCAGGTAACTACATCAAGACTGGCAGATCCCAATTTTACAGGAATTGTTTACAATAATCTGATTATCATGAAACAGTGTATGATAAAAAATGTTTGTGAACCATTACAAGATATTGAACACAAAACATTCCTTTCACAAACATTGGACCTAGTCTATGAATCATGAGCAATATACATTTGTGCGTAGGCCTTATGTTAAGCGTAGAGTTCTTAGCACAGCTTTACAGACATTTTTCCATCACTACCAAAACAACCCCTCCCATATGGAACAAAATGTAATTTAATCCACTTACCAGTAGTTGATTTGCCTGAGTTGACAGCAGATGGTGTTTCCTAAAAAAAAAGTGTTATTCCTATTTTTCTTGTTTTTTGTATTTTACTATTTAATCAAATCAAATCAAGTCAAATTTGATTTGCCACATGCGCCGAATACAACAGGTGTAGACCTTACAGTGAAATGCTTACTTACAAGCCCTTAACCAACAATGCATTTTTTTTTTAAAAGGTGTCAAGTAAAAAAAATAAGCTAATAACTAAAGAGCAGTAGTAAAATAAAATAACAGTAGGGAGGCTATATACAGGTGGGTACCGGTGCAGAGTCAATGTGCGGGGGCACCGGCTAGTCGAGGTAATTTAGTTAATATGTACATGTGGGTAGAGTTAAAGTGACTATGCATAAATAAAATGAAGAGATGTTTAGGCTTGACCAAACTACTCTTTCTTAAAACACATGTACTATTAGGGACAGATTGAAATGTACTGGGGGAAGGGGTGGTCCAAAATAGGGGAGTGGTGTCAAACTTTTTTTTTTTTGCTTTGGGGAGGGCTGTGTTTTTTTTATTGGACACAGGGGAGGGTAGTGTGTGTTTTCCCTGGTTTATATTCATATTTTCTCTATACAATGGCTTGACTTACAGTGCATTCGGAAAGTATTCAGACCCTTGTCTTTTTCCACATTTTGTTACATTACAGCCTTATTCTAAAATGGATTCCATTGTTGTTGTTTTCCTCATTAATCTACACACAACACCCCATAATGACAAAGCAAAAACAGCTCTAGGAAGAGTCTTGGTGGTTCCCAACTTCTTCCATTTAAGAATGATGGAGGCCCCAGTGTTCTTGGGGGCCGTCAATGTTGCAGAAATGTTTTGGTACCCTTCCCCAGATCTGTGCCTAGACACAGTCCTGTCTTGGAGCTCTACGGACAATTCCTTCGACCTCATGGCTTTGTTTTTGCTCTGACATGCACTGTCAACTGTGGGACCTTATATAGACAGGTGTGTGCCTTTCCAAATCATGTCCAATCAATTGAATTTACCACAGGTGGACTCCAATCAAGTTGTAGAAACATCTCAAGGATGATCAATGGAAACAGGATGCACCTGAGCTCAATTTCGAGTCTCATAGCAAAGGGTGTTAATACTTATTTAAATAAGGTATTTCTGTTTTTTATTTTTGATAAATTAGCAAACATTTCTAAAAACCTGTTTTCGCTTTGTCATTATGGGGTATTGTGTGTAGATTGAGGAACAACATTTATTTAATCCTTTAGAATAAGGCTATAACATAACAAAATGTGGAAAAAGGGAAGAGGTCTGAATACTTTCCGAATGCACTGTACTTTTGATATTACCCTAATAAAGTTTAGAAACGTTTGTAAAGGTTTGGTGTGGTGTGGCTATTATTAAGCTTTAGCTACTGCAGGGCTATGATATGAAGTCAGTGCACCCCGGAGCTCCAACTGACTCCGACAGTTGAACTTGAGGTGAGGAAGTTTGTTTCAGGCCTACCAGAGTTACTCCTATAATCTAACAATATAATGCTTATTTTGATACAAATTATTCTGATAGAAAATTAACGAATTAGCCTCCTTCAGTGTTGCTATATCTGTATAGCAGACGCAGTAGCCATCTGACATAAAGAAATGCATGTCGGTGTCGTAGCATGCCACTGGCCTATCTCTCTCTCCATCTCTAAGCTTCTCTTCCTTTATATTAAATTATTAATAAATTATTAAAATAGTAATATCATACAGTGGTTACCAAAGCCTATAGGTCTATGCATGCAACACGTTTAGTGCTCAAATCTCTGACAGCTGAACCCTGAGGTGGACAATTATTATTTTAGGAAAGTAGCCTAAAAAACAAATTAAAAAAATTGGGTACATACTTTTGCATATGCTACACATCAAAACACAAGCAATAGTGTTTTTGTTATAGCTGTTTTTAAGGACACGTAAATGTTGCTCCTTTGGCCAACAACCCTAGTTTATTGATGGCACTGGTTGCGCCAAGTCGGATCTGAATGCATATGGATGTCCATAAAATTTCACAAATGTCCAGTAAATTAAAATCTTCCCTGTCATGTTGTCCAGTGGCAAATTTTCCTAAAGGAAACTCTGAAATGGTATATTGTTTTATGAATATTTCAGAATATTCACATTAAAATCTGTCGTCAATTGGATGGAAACTTAGCTATAAACACCCCTAAGACTCTGGCAAGTGTGCTAGTCCAGTGTCACTTTGATTATGCCTGATACATCACGGTTTACCAGCAGCCCCAAACATCTAAAGAATAAGCTACCAGCCAAACAAGCTTGTAAGAATTGTACTTAACTTCCCCCCTCATACTCATCTGGAGGTTGAGCATTTTTTCATCTCTATCTCTGTAATGTGTCTGTATCTCTGTAATGTGTCTGTATCTATGTAATGTGTCTGTATCTCTGTAATGTGTCTGTATCTATGTAATGTGTCTGTATCTATGTAATGTGTCTGTATCTATGTAATGTGTCTGTATCTATGTAATGTGTCTGTATCTATGTAATGTGTCTGTATCTATGTAATGTGTCTGTATCTATGTAATGTGTCTGTATCTCTGTAATGTGTCTGTATCTATGTAATGTGTCTGTATCTATGTAATGTGTCTGTATCTATGTAATGTGTCTGTATCTATGTAATGTGTCTGTATCTATGTAATGTGTCTGTATCTCTGTAATTGTTTTTGTATTTATGTTAAAAATAGGGACCACAATGGAAATAAGTCCCCGACTTTATTGTGCAATTCGGTCACTTTCAAAATTCTTTGTAAATATATGTATTTTTTTTTACTGATAAATAAAATCAATCAATCAATCCAAACTGTGCAGCAGCCAATTGATGAATGGAAAGTGACATCTGTTACAAAACACCAAAAACCTTAATGACATTCAGAAATTGTCAAGCCAAGCCTTCGATACTGGGTAAGACTACAAGGTAGGGTGGGATGTATGTTCTGTTTGTCCAGATTGACATAGTCTATTTATTGTGGTGTAGAAAACGCAAACCATGATATTGAAGTGCCCGAAGTCAGTATGTTTGTTTACTGGTTGTGTGGTGCATTGTCACAAAAACCTGTTGGTTGAAAATTCGTTGCTTATATTTTATATAATTATAAAAATGGCATCAAATTGTTGAAAATCAGTTATTGTTATTTTTGGTCGTGAACATTATTTTGAGTTAATTTAATGAGTGGGGAGGGTGTTCAATTTATTTGACAGTGCAAGGGGAGGGTCATGTGAAAATATTTTTTAGTTTGGGGAGGGGGGTGCATTTCTATTTTATTACACCTTGAGTTGGACCAGCCCCTGCCCCCCAGAAAATGTTGATCTGTCCCTTAAAATCATGGTACTGTATATAAGATTTTGAAACAAAAGACATCAACAGTGTCTTGTGGCTGTAAAAGGATCATGATTGGACATTTTCAGGGACCACTGACCTGTGAACTTGTGACCCCATCAGGTGGCAGTCGAACGGTCAGTTTCAGCACTCCTTGATCCAACTTTATCTCGTGCACTTGCTTCCCAAGAACCTTCTGCCTGGCTGTGAATGGGACAGAAATGACACACTCTTACCAATTTATAAAGCTTCAAAGTTTGAAACCAGCAACTGAAATAGCAGCCATGGGACTTTTTGTAGCAACACTTGTTTCCTACAGAATAAAGTATTCCTTTTCTCTATACTTGAGCTTGGGTATCACTTTATTTGTATATTACCAAACAGGTGCTTTGTAGGTGTTCAGTACATAATCAACTAACTGACACCAACATTTCAGCTAAATAGCCACTAACCCTAACAAGGGAACTGTCACTGCTTTTCAACGTCATATTCATAATCTCCAGCACCAGCACCATCACCCCCAACATCAACAGGTGTAAACGGCAGGTTTTTATTTATTGCAGTCAAAAACATAGAAGAAGATAGGTGTTGCCAATGACAGAAACACTTTTGTCATCTTCTAGTGTGCATCATGTGATTTTAATACTGGAGTGGGCTAAATCAGGGTCACACAGAGTGTTTCTTGGTAGTCTTAACAAATCTGCTTCGAAACAAAAGTATACACCTCACACACATGGTTTTGGGCTTTACAAAAATAAAACCCCTGTACCATGTCAGAAAAAGAGTTAAAATGTATAACATTTTGAGTTTGCATCCCAATATTACACTTTTATATAAACTCAGCAAAAAAAGAAACGTCCCTTTTTCAGGACCCTGTCTTTCAAAGATAATTTGTAAAAATTTAAATAACTTAAAAGATCTACATTGTAAAGGGTTTAAACACTGTTTCCCATGCTTGTTCAATGAACCATAAACAATTAATTAACATGTACCTGTGGAACGGTCGTTAAGACACTAACAGCTTATAGATGGTAGGCAATTAAGGTCACAGTTATGAAAACTTAGGACAGTAAAGAGGCCTTTCTACTGACTCTGAAAAACACCAAAAGAAAGATGCCCAGGGTCCCTCCCTGCTCATCTGCGTGAACGTGCCTTAGGCATGCTGCAAGGAGGCATGAGGACTGCAGATGTGGCCAGGGCAATAAATTGCAATATCCATACTGTGAGACACCTAAGACAGCGCTACAGGGAGACAGGACGGACAGCTGATCGTCCTCGCAGTGGCAGACCACGTGTAACAACACCTGCACAGGATAGGTACATCCAAACATCACACGTGCGGGACAGGATGGCAACAACTGCCTGAGTTACACCAGGAAGGCACAATCCCTACATCAGTGCTCAGACTGTCCGCAATAGGCTGAGAGAGGCTGGATCATCCGTTCACCTACTCCGCGTCTCACAAAGACACGGCGGTTGGAACCAAAAATAAAAAATTTGGACTCATCAGACCAAAGGACTGATTTTCACCGGTCTAATGTACATGTACATTGCTTGTGTTTCTTGGCCCAAGCAAGTCTCTTCTTATTGGTGTCCTTTAGTACTGGTTTCTTTGCAGCAATTCAACCATGAAGGCCTGATTCACGCAATCTCCTCTGAACAGTTGATGTTGAGATGTGTCTGTTAATTGAACTGCAAAAGGGCTGCAATCTGAGGCTGGTAACGCTAATTAACTCTGGGTCTTCCTTTCCTGTGGCGGTCCTCATGAGAGCCAGTTTCATCATAGCGCTTCATGGTTTTTTCGACTGCACTTGAAGAAACGTTCAAAGTTCTTGAAATGTTCCGGATTGACTGACCTTCATGTCTTAAAGTATCAATGGACTGTTGTTTCTCTTTGCTTATTTGAGCTGTTCTTGCCATAATATGGACTTGGTCTTTTACCAAATAGGGCTATCTTCTGTATGCTACCCCTACCTTGTCACAACACAATTGATTGGCTCAAACACATTAAGAAAGAAAGAAATTCCACAAATTAACTTTTAACAAGGCACACCTGTTAATTGAAATGCATTCCAGGTGACTACCTCATGAAGCTGGTTGAGAGAATGCCAAGAGTGTGCAAAGCTGTCTTCAAGGCAAAGGGTGGCTATTTGAAGAATCTCAAATATAAAATATATGTTGATTTGTTTAACACTTTTTTGGTTACTACATGATTCCATATGTGTTATTTCATAGTTTTGATGTCTTCACTATTATTCTACAATGTAGAAAATAGTAAAAATAAAGAAAAACCCTTGAATGAGTAGGTGTTCTAAAACCTTTGACCGGTAGTGTATGTAACCAAATAAGAGAATCATTACAACACTAATGTAAAAACTATATTGTGTGCCTGTGCGTGTGGGCTCTCAAATATAAAATATTTGTTTTGTTTAACACTTTTTTGGTTACTTAATGATTCCATATGTGTTATTTTATGTAGAAAATAGTAAATATTTAAAAAAAAACTGGAATGAGTAGGTGTGTCCAAACTTTTGACTGGGACTGTGTATATATATATATATATATATATATATATATATATATATATATAAAAGGCCAAACTCTTGAGTCCAAAGAGGGTGCTTTTGGTAGTTGACTGCAGGAAACTTTAAGTAGGCAAAGGTTAATTTAGTAAGAACATTGGGGGCATAAAGTAATAAAAGCAGATATACACTGAGTGTATAAAACATTAAAAACATCTTCGTAGTATTTTGTCTTGCCCATTCACCCTCTGAATGGCACACATACACAATTCGTCTCAATTGTCTCAAGGCTTAAAAATCCTCCCCTTCATCTACACTGATTTGAAGTGGATTTAGCAAGTGAGATCAATAAGGGATCACAGCTTTCACATGGATTCACCTGGTCAGTCTATGTCATGGAAAGAGCAGGTGTCCTTAATGTTTTGTACACTCAGTGTAGAATCTTACTGCAGGGTGTGATGAGTTCTTTTAACTTTCGCTTTTTCCTCTGGCTAGTTTTACGTGATTGGAATAAATGGCCAATCTGCGTGCAGTACATAGGGTGGCATTTCAAAGGCTCTGTCCAAGAATAGCACTTGGGAATAGGGTGCCTTTTTTGGACATAGGCAAGGTTCTTATAACAATACATTGTGTAGTGGGCTTTATAGGACAATGTCATTTTTTATTCGACAGCAAATATTGTAGCCTACAATAATTTACAGAAAACATATTAGAAACCCGACATGATTTAATATTTTTACATTTAAATTGCAGAATTCAAATGTGCTTTTGTTGAATCTTCAATCTTCATATGTGAAACTATTTTATACAAAGGGTGGCTTGGAATTCCCATTGTTAGAGCCTATCCTGCCCATGATATACTAGGCAACATACACGTGGCCAGTACATTCATTAAAAGTGCCATAGTTTACGTCATTACCTAGCAACACACTACTACTACTACTACTTCTACTACTACTATAATGTACCTTATAAACAGACTTTTGCATTTGATTCCAATATGCACATAACCTCATCTGGTGTGGATCATATGATTTTAATCATCTATACATCACCCTAGCATTCCAGGTGACTACCTCATGAGGTTGAGAGAATTCCAAGAGTGTGCAAAGCTGTCATCAAGTGTCACACCCTGGCTATGGGACTCTAGTTGTTGAGCCAGGGTGTGTTTGTTCTATGTGGTGTGTTTCTATGTTGGGGGTTCTAGTTCGTCTATTGCTATGTTTTGCCTGAGTGACTCCCAATCAGAGGCAACGAGTGTCAGCTGTTGGCTGGTTGTCTCTGATTGGGAGCCATATTTAAACTGTATGTTTTCCCTTTGGGTTTGTGGGTTTTTGTTCCGTGTTGGTCATTGTTACCAAGGACGTTACGAGTCCTTTGTTGTTTTGTTTGTTGTATACATTATCACTGAAGATAATAAATATACAATGTTCGTTCAACACGCTGCGCATTGGTCTACTTCTCTCCCTGACGATCGTGACAGAAAAACCCACCAAAACTGGACCAAGCAGCGTGTCCAGGAGCCATCGCCAGGGGAATCGCTTGCAGATCTCCGTGGCAACCTCGACTGGGTCCAGCCTTGTAAAGAGCAGAGTGGATGGACTTGGGAACAGTTGAGGAAGAGTCTCGACTGGGTCAAGCCAAAGGAGGAGCAGAATGGCTGGAGTTGGAAGCAGGAGAGCGAGAGTTGGGCGAGAAATATAGAGGCCTGGCCCACGGGGAAGAGAGACCCCCAGAAATTTTTTAGGGGGGGGCTAACGCCGTGGACGACGGGCCAGCAGGAGACCGCGGCAGAGCGGCCCAGCGGATTGGCAGAGGAGGCCGCCAGGTTACGGGGGCCACTGGTCGAAGAGGGGGTGGAAGATGTAGAGGCACGGCGAGAGGTACTGGCGTGTGTTGCCAGTCCGGTCCGGCCTGTTCCTGATCCCCACGTAGGGCCAGTGGTGTGTGTTCCCAGTACGGTCCGGCCTGTTCCTGCCACTCGCACCAAGTCTACGGTGCGCATCGCCAGCTCGGCCCGGCCCATTCCTGCTCCCCGCACCAAGTCTGTGGTGCATTTCGTCAGCCCTGTCCGGCCCGTTCCTGCCACTCGCACCAAGTCTACGGTGCGCATCGCCAGCTCGGCCCGGCCCATTCCTGCTCCCCGCACCAAGTCTGTGGTGCGTTTCGTCAGCCCTGTCCGGCCCGTTCCTGCTCTCCGCACCAAGTCTGTGGTGCGCGTCGCCAGCCCAGTCCGGCCCATTCCTGCTCCCCGCACCAAGTCTGTGGTGCGTTTCGTCAGCCCTGTCCGGCCCGTTCCTGCTCTCCGCACCAAGCCTGTGGTGCGCGTCGCCAGCCCAGTCCGGCCCATTCCTGCTCCCCGCACCAAGTCAGTGGTGCTTTTCGTCAGCCCTGTCCGGCCCGTTCCTGCTTCCCGCACCAAGTCAGTGGTGCGCGTCGTCAGCCCGGCACGGTCCATTCCTGCTCCCCGCACCAAGTCAGTGGTGCACTTCGTCAGCCCGGTTCGGCCCGCTCCTGCTCCCCGCACCAAGTCAGTGGTGCATTTCGTCAGCCCGGCTCGGCCCGCTCCTGCTCCCCACACCAAGCCAGTGGTGTGCGTCGTCAGTCCGGCACGGCCCGTGCCTGTTCCACCAGTGGCGGGTCTGGCACCGGTCAGGTGCTGCATCACGCCGGAGCTAGAGCAATCCGCTCCACCAGTGTTCAGTTCAGCTCTGGTCAGCAGGGCCAGACCGGACCAGGGGTACTTTGGGGGGTTAGAGAAGGAGTGGGGGTCAAGCCCGGAGCCAGAACCGCCGCCGAGGAGGTATGCCCACCCAGCCCTCCCCTGTTTTGCTCTTTTTGAGGCGCGGTCGCAGTCCGCGCCTTTAGGGGGGGGTACTGTCACACCCTGGCTATGGGACTCTAGTTGTTGAGCCAGGGTGTGTTTGTTCTATGTGGTGTGTTTCTATGTTGGGGGTTCTAGTTCGTCTATTGCTATGTTTTGCCTGAGTGACTCCCAATCAGAGGCAACGAGTGTCAGCTGTTGGCTGGTTGTCTCTGATTGGGAGCCATATTTAAACTGTATGTTTTCCCTTTGGGTTTGTGGGTTTTTGTTCCGTGTTGGTCATTGTTACCAAGGACGTTACGAGTCGTTTGTTGTTTTGTTTGTTGTATACATTATCACTGAAGATAATAAATATACAATGTTCGTTCAACACGCTGCGCATTGGTCTACTTCTCTCCCTGACGATCGTGACATCAAGGCAAAGGGTGGCTATTTGAAGAATCTCAAACATAAAATATAATTTGATTTGTTTAACACTTTTTTTGGTTACTACATGATTCCATATTTGTTATTTTATAGTTTTGATGTGTTCACTATTATTCTACAATGTAGAAAATAGTAACAATAAAGAAAAACCCTTGAATGAGTAGGTGTGTCCAAACTTTTGACTGGTATTCTGTACATAATGTTTCTGCCACTGTCTCGTATGACCAAAAAGAGCTTCTGGATATCAGGACAGCAATTACTCACCTCGTATTGGACCAAGATTTTTTCTTCAACGAGTCGGCCGCAAAGGATATTCTACAAACACCCGACTAGGCCCAAATTCCCGTCATTCGCATGAGAAAGAGACGGAGATATGGTGGACTTAGGTTGGGGTGCCTTGTAAGGATCCGACGGCGAGCGAGTAATCTGCCTCTTCCATCAGTCCTATTAGCCAACGTACAATCATTGGTAAACAAAATGGACGACCTAAGATCAAGGATATCCTACAAACGTGACATTAATGTGGCTGAACGACGACATGGATAACAAACAGCTGGCGAGATATACGCTACATCGGCGTATATTTTTTGTAGCTGTCTATTTACCACCACAAACCGATGCTGGCACTAAGATTGTACTCAATGAGCTGTATAAGGCCATAAACAAACAGGAAAACTCTCATCCAGAGGCGGCGCTCCTAGTGGCCGGGGACTTTAATGCAGGGAAACTTAAATCCGTTCTACCTAATTTCTACCAGCATGTTAAATGTGCAACCAGAGGGAAAAATACTCTAGACCGCCTTTACTCCACACACAGAGACACGGACAAAGCTCTCCCTCGCCCTCCATTTGGCAAATCTGACCATAATTCTATCCTCCTGATTCCTGCTTATAAGCAAAAACTAAAGCAGGAAGTACCAGTGACTAGGTTAATAAGGAAGTGGTCAGATGACGCAGATGCTAAGCTACAGGACTGTTTTGCTAGCACAGACTGGAATATGGCATTGAGGAGTATACCACATCAGTCACTGGCTTCATCAATTAGTGCATCGATGACGTCGTCCCCACAGTGACCGTATGCACATACCCCAACCAGAAGCCATGGATTACAGGCAACATCCGCACTGAGCTAAAGGGTAGAGCTGCCGCTTTCAAGGAGCGGGACTCTAACCCGGACGCTTATAAGAACTCCCGCTATGCCCTCCGACAAACCATCAAACAGGCAAATAGTCAATAGAGGACTAAGACTGAATTGTACTACACCGGCTCCGATGCTCGTCGGATGTGGCAGGGCTTGCAAACTATTACAGACTACAAAGGGAAGCCCAGCCGCGAGCTGCCCAGTGACTAGAGCCTACCAGACGAGCTAAATCACTTCTATGCTCACTTTGAGGCAAGCAACACTGAAGCATGCATGAGAGCATCAGCTGTTCCGGATGACTATGTGATCACGCTCTCCGTAGCCGATGTGAGTAAGACTTTTAAGCAGGTCAACATTCACAAGGCTGCAGGGCCAGACGGATTACCAGGACGTGTACTCCGAGCATGCGCTGACCAACTGGCAAGTGTCTTCACTGTAATGCCAACATGTTTCAAGCAGACCACCATAGTCCCTGTGCCCAAGAACATTAAAATAACCTGCCTAAATGACTACCGATCCGTAGCACTCACGTCTGTAACCATGAAGTGCTTTGAAAGGCTGGTCAAAGCTCACATCAACACCATTATCCCAGAAACCCTAGACCCATTCCAATTTTCATACCGCCCCAACAGATCCACAGATGGTGCAATCTCTATTGCACTCCACACTGCCCTTTCCCACCTGGACAAGAGGAACACCTACATGAGAATTATATTCATTGACTACAGCTCAGCGTTCAACACCATAGTGCCCTCAAAGCTCACCACCAAGCTAAGGACCCTGGGACTAAACACCTCCCTCTGCAACTGGATCCTGGACTTCCTGATGGGCCGCCCCCAGGTGGTAAGGGTAGGTAACAACACATCTGCAACACTGATCCTCAACACGGGGCCCCTCAGGGGTGCGTGTTCAGTCCCATCCTGTACTCCCTGTTCACCCATGACTGCATGGCCAGGCACGACTCCAACACCATCATTAAGTTTGCCGACGACACAACAGTGGTAGGCCTGATCACCGACAACGATGAGACAGCCTATAGGGAGGAGGTCAGAGACCTGACCGTGTGGTGCCAGGATAACAACCTCTCCCTCAATGTGATCAAGACAAAGGAGATGATTGTGGACTACAGGAAAAAAAAGAGGACTGAGCACGCCCCCATTCTCATCGACGGGGCTGTAGTGGAACAGGTTGAGAGCTTCAAGTTCCTTGGTGTCCACATCACCAACAAACTATCATGGTCCAAACACACCAAGACAGTCGTGAAGAGGACACGACAAAGCCTATTCTCCCCCTCAGGAGACTAAAAAGATTTGGCATGGGTCCTCAGATCCTCAAAAAGTTATACAGCTGCACCATCGAGAGCAACCTGATTGGTTGCGTCACCGCCTGGTATGGCAACTGCTCAGCCTCTGACCGCAAGGCACTACAGAGGGTAATGCGTACGGCCCAGTACATCACTGGGGCCAAGCTTCCTGCCATCCAGGACCTCGATACCAGGCGGTGTCAGAGGAAGGCCCTAAAAATTGCCGAAGACTCCAGCCACCCTAGTCATAGACTGTTCTCTCTTCTACCGCACAGCAAGTGGTACCGGAGCGCCAAGTCTAGGTCCAAAAGGCTTTTTAACAGCTTCTACCCCCAAGCCATAAGACTCCTGAACAGCTAATCATGGCTACCCAGACTATTTGCATTGTCCCCCCCACCCCACCCCCTCTTTTACGCTGCTGCTACTCTGTTTATTATCTATGCGTAGTCACTTTAACTCTACCCACATTACCTCAATTACCTTGACTAACCGGTGCCCCCGCACGTTGACTCTCTACCGGTACCCCCTGTATATAGTGTAGTGTATGAAGGTCTATTGATTTTGCTGATGTTTGCAAATGGTGTAATAGATGAACTTTACTCTGCTTTGCTGAAGCATTTGGAAAAGCATTGCTACATAGGTTTCTTGGAATAGAGGACATTTGGAGATATGTGAAAGCCGGGGATTGGTTTATTAAAATCACGCCATACTATGTCACATAGGATATAAATACCATGTCTTAAACAAAGAAGGGGAGAGACAACATATTGGATCAACAGATTGGCCGTTTCTCTCCAGATATAACTGCAGATATCTGTAAATTAATACTGTGAACTTTGATACAATAAATCTTTATAATCAAAGAACAGTGTAAGCGGACTTCTTATCATCACAGCATTATCAGCATAGTTGTCTTGGACACCACAATTGCCTCACTACTGTTATTTTATTTTACTGCTGCTCTAATTATTTGTTACTTGTTATTTTTTACTTATCTATTTTTTACTTAACACTTATTTTTCTTAAAACTGCATTGTTGGTTAAGGTCTTGTAAGTAAGCATTTCACTGTGAGGTCTACAGCTGTTGAATTTGGCTCATTTGGCAAATAACATTTGATTTGATTTACTGTATATATACAGTATATACTCCGGACTTTGACATTGCTCGTCCTAATATTTCTAAATTTCTTCATTCCATTATTTAACTTTTTAGATTGGTGTGTATTGTTACATATTAC
Organism: Coregonus lavaretus; assembly: GCF_964263955.1. Taxonomy (NCBI): domain Eukaryota; kingdom Metazoa; phylum Chordata; class Actinopteri; order Salmoniformes; family Salmonidae; genus Coregonus; species Coregonus lavaretus. The sequence goes on along the minus strand of NC_140024.1, from coordinate 28,843,828 downwards.
TGCAGTGTTGGGGCTAGGAACACAAGAATTTTGCTACACCTGCAATAACATCTACTAAATATGTGTATGTGACCAATAAAATGTGATTAGATTTAATTTGAAATTGTGAAAAACTTTTTGGTGTAAGAGCTGTTTGAAAAAACCGCCTGAAATTGTTTAGGTGGGGTGAAGTTTTGGCCAGCATGGTGACATCCAAAAAGCTATTTTTGTTTCTTTTTGACTTTTCGAGATAAAAACGGCTGCATTGGACCTTTAATAAAGTTAGATCAAAGCTGAATCAATGTCTTCAAGATCACATAATGATTTTATTCTACATAACTTAACCAAATATAATAATAGCATAGTATGTTACTAAGACAAAAAACACTACCTAATTTTGCAAATGGTCGTATTTTAGAATAAATGGCAAATCTGAGTGCACTATATAGAGGGAAAACTGTAGGTGCCATTTTGAAGTCTCTGTCCAACAGTAGCACTTGAGAATAGGGTGCCATTTTGGACACACAGATGCGGTCAAATATGTTGGCACCCTTGCACTTTACAATGGAGTGCAATGGAGCAGAATCTTCCGGGTGGGGGGGAGGGGGGGGGGGTTCCAAACTATTTTTACCCTGTAGGCAGCTGCAACTTACCACAGGTGAGATAAATTGCACAGTTAAGGAGAATCGTTGCCTCCAACCAAATTAATTTGAATTCTGAATAATTAAGTCCAGGCCATTTTTTACTTTGAAGTAAAAGATCTACATTTCAGTTTAGATTATACTTTTTTTTACTTGGTCCTGTTCAATTGTAAATCAAACAAATACATGTATAAACCTAAAATATGTTTTATCACCCAGTTACCAGTGTTCCATGAAAATATGTTTTCATGCAAGGGTGCCAATATGTTTGATTGCATCTGTAGACAATGTTTTTATAACAATACATTGTATACTGTTGTTATCTTTATATGACAATGGAACTTTTTATTCTACAGCAAATGGGTCATTCCACGAAATGTATCCCTTTGATATTTGAAGTAGAAATTGTGCACAAATAAAGCCTGTTATATTAAACGAAGGGCCCTTTAATATATAGACCACATGGAACATTCTATAGATCAGATTTTTTTATACGACTTACAACAGCCAAAACTCAGCATTTTGACATGGCCCTCTGTGCACCCTCTGTGACTTCTAGGAAGATTTTCAACCCCTTTACCCCAACATTTCTCCAGGTTTTCACCATCATTGTAAAGCCCTAGTTATTTTGTTAATTTGACAGTCATTTCTGAAGATTATTGTTAATTTCATATTTATTTCATGTGATTAGTGATCCAATCTAAAGAACCATTGAACATCTAATAGTCAAATCAAAGTGTAAAAGCAGGTGACCTGGTTGTTTTGTGGTGGAAAAAATGTGCAGGTCGAGCATAACACGTCAACCCTGTTACCCATTGATAGACAGGCTAGAAATGTTTTAACAATTTACATTTTTTGGGTGAACCCTCCCTGTGCACATAACAACCTTCCATTCCTTCTGTCATTCATGGCTGACTTAAGATGAAATCGTCAACCCTGTTACTTTTTTTGGCGCATAATAGGAACTTACTATAGTCGTTTATTTAACCTCTTGAGATGGGAAAACATGTTTGTTCTTTTAGTTGAACATGTGCTCTTTATGAAAGAATGTGAAAAAAGTGTGAAATAAAAACATTATTGTGACCAAGTTACACTGATTTCAATATGCACATAACCTTTATAATTAGTGGAAAAACAAGTGAACTTTTATAACAACTCACCTTCCTCTGTCTGGAACCGCACAACTGCTCTTTGTCCATTTGAGACTTCAACTAGACAATCACCACCGTTGGACTTTTTACTCTGGAAATATTTTATCAACTTGTTTTGTACTTTGGGGACATCAGTGTTTCCTAGCTCAACAAGCAGAGAGAATGAGTATGCTTCTGCCATTGCTGCTGGCCACCAAAGAAGGAACAAATCTGTAGGCTGCTGTAGATATAGATCGCGTGTTCTTTCTGGTTTCACTTTTACTTATGTTTTAATGAAATAAATATCTTATTTGACAATGAAACATTTTATTGCAGCAACATAACATACAGTAGATTACAAAGAAATAGATTACAGAAATTATTCCTTAAAGTCGATGAAAAAACAACAAATAATGGCTGTGTAGTAAATCCTTTATTTTCAGGAATGCACATGTACTGTAATTGTGTGTGTGTGTGTAAAAAAATTGAGCACAATCTCCAAATAAAATGATACTTGGTGGCAAAACTGCTGCAACAGAATTCGTCAACAGAATGACGTTTTAATTTTGCTATGTGGTGCCATATCTTAGCTGTCAGTCAAACTATCCAAAGGTGAAACTAAAACTTAAATGTAGGTATTCATTTCGAATGGTTAGGGATAGGATTAAAGGGATAGTTCAGGCATTAATTCCGAGTGGTTAACTTAAGGGTTAAGGTTTGGGAAAGGCTTAAAACAAAAAACAGTATCTAACACTAATTTATTTATATTAGAGAAATATACACTACCGGTCAAAAGTTTTAGAACACCTACTCATTCAAGGGTTTTTCTTTATTTGTACTATTTTCTACATTGTAGAATAATAGTGAATACATCAAAACTATGAAATAACACATACGGAATCATGTAGTAACCAAAAAAGTGTTAAACAAATCAACATATATTTTATATTTAAGATTCTTCAAATAGCCACCCTTTGCCTTGATGACAGCTTTGCACACTCTTGGCATTCTCTCAACCAGCTTCATGAGGTAGTCACCTGGAATGCATTTCAATTAACAGGTGTGCCTTCTTAAAAGTTAATTTGTGGAATTTATTTCCTTCTTAATGCGTTTGAGCCAATCAGTTGTGTTGTGACAAGGTAGGGGGGTATACAGAAGATAGCCCTATTTGGTAAAAGACCAAGTCCTTATTATGGCAAGAACAACTCAAATAAGCAAAGAGAAACGACAGTCCATCATTACTTTAAGACATGAAGGTCAGTCAATACGGAACATTTCAAGAACTTTGAGCGTTTCTTCAAGTGCAGTCGCAAAAACCATCAAGCGCTATGATGAAACTGGCTCTCATCAGGACCGCCACAGGAATGGAAGACCCAGAGTTACCGCTGCTGCAGAGGATAAGTTAATTAGAGTAACCAGCCTCAGAAATTGCAGCCCAAATAAATGCTTCACAGACACATCTCAACATCAACTGTTCAGAGGGGACTGTGTGAATCAGGCCTTCATGGTCGAATTGCTGCAAAGAAACCAGTACTAAAGGACACCAATAAGAAGAAGAGACTTGCTTGGGCCAAGAAACACGAGCAATGGACATTAGACCGGTGGAAATTTGTCCATTGGTCTGGAGTCCAAATTTGACATTTTTGGTTCCAACCGCTGAGTCTTTGTGAAACACATGTGTGGGTGAACAGATGATCTCCGCATGTGTATTTCCCACTGTAAAGCATGGAGGAGGAGGTGTTATGGTGTGGGGGTGCTTTGCTGGTGATACTGTCTGTGATTTATTTAGAATTCAAGGCACACTTAACCAGCATGGCTACCACAGCATTCTGCAGCGATACGCCATCCCATCTGGTTTGGGCTTAGTGGGACTATCATTTGTTTTTCAACAGGACAATGACCCAACACACCTCCAGGCTGTGTAAGGGCTATTTGACCAAGAAGGAGAGTGATGGAGTACTGCATCAGATGTCCTGGCCTCCACAATCCCCCAACCTCAACCCAATTCAGATGGTTTGGGACGAGTCGGACGGCAGAGTGAAGGAAAAGCAGCCAACAAGTGCTCAGCAAATGTGGAAACTCCTTCAACACTTTTAGAAAAGCATTCCAGGTGAAGCTGGTTTAGAGAATGCCAAGAGTGTGCAAATCTGTCATCAAGGCAAAGGGTGGCTATTTGAAGAATCTCAAATATAAAATATATTTGGATTTGTTTAACACTTTTTTGGTTACTACATCATTCCATATGTGTTATTTCACAGTTTTGATGTCTTCACTATTATTCTACAATGTAGAAAATAGTACAAATAAAGAAAAACCCTGGAATGAGTAGGTGTTTTAAAACTTTTGACTGGTACTGTATACCTGATGTGAAGTTTATGCTCATCATTCATCTTCTCCCTCAGTGCTGCTCCAATGAATTTGGGGGGTATATCTGGAAACTTGTTTTGCACAGTTTCTACAAATCCAAATCGGGTCAAAGTAAAACATTTAATGAGTTAATAAATGGGTTTGCCACTGGAAATAACTTTGTAGTGCTGCATTAGTATCTAAATGTTTCCCTTACCAATTATCAGTTTGACTTTTCCCTCATCAAGGGCCGGCTTTGCTGAAGTCCCTTTATTGGCATTTCCAATTTTTCCAGATAATCCATGGGTAGCAATCACCTCCCACCCTCCCAAACACAGCCACAGCCAGGTCTTTAACCATGGCTGTGTTGGAGGTGCCAACTCTACCGCAGGCCTGCAGCGTGGCAGTACTTATGCCCAAAGGGGTAATCCCCTCTGCCGATGGTCCTGGCTGTATAAATGGTAACATAATCATACACTAATATCTTAGCACTGTCCATTGTTAAAAGATGACAAATACACTTTTTGAATGGCTAATTAAGCACTTACCTTTAGGGCTGGTTGTTGGGCAGTGACCTGAGAGGCTGGTGGTTGGGCAGTGACCTGAGGGGCTGGTGCTTGGGCAGTGACCTGAGGGGCTGGTGATTGGGCAGTGACCTGAGGGGCTGGTGGTTGGGCAGTGACCTGAGGGGCTGGTGGTTGGGCAGTGACCTGAGGGGCTGGTGATTGGGCAGTGACCTGAGGGGCTGGTGGTTGGGCAGTGACCTGAGGGGCTGGTGGTTGGGCAGTGACCTGAGGGGCTGGTGATTGGGCAGTGACCTGAGGGGCTGGTGGTTGGGCAGTGACCCGAGAGGCTGGAGGCTGGGGGACAGCTTCAAGTTTTATAAGCAAGGCTATTCATGAGATTGAAAAACAGAAACAAATAAATCTGTTTTCAATTCAATCATTTGAAAAGAGTGAGAAACAGACAGAAGAGAGACATTCAGGTGAGTCCTTAATAACAGTACAAACATGCCTATAGCAATACATACCTCTCTGCAGAGACATTCTGGAACTTCAACAGTTTCACCTCTTTTTTAAGAGCCTTCATCTCCTCTTCCTCCTCTTCCTCAGCCTTATTTTTCCTTTCTGTGATATTCTCCATAACGAGAAGATCCTTTGTCCTGTCAGCAACTAAATCAGTTCAAAGTTTAATGTGAGAAAATAGGAGCTCCTAGAAATTGAGAGAGCAATTGAATGATTTAACTTTAAGGATCTGCACAAGAATAAAAACGTTTGTCTTCTTTGCCGGATTGGTTTGGGTCCTGGCAGACTGAGGTGTGCTGGGGGGAGTGTATGGGTGCTTGGTCTGCGTTTGGCTTTTGCTTTTGGGTTCTTCGTCCTTCCTTTGACTCTAGGTGCCTCAAGTTTGAGTCATTTCCTCATTCATTTGTCTTTGTGCTCTATAAGTGTGACTTGATAGACAGCAACAATTAGACAAACATTACCTAAGCATGGCAATAATAAAGAGACACCAGTTTAACATATCGAAACCTACTACTTGTTTCAATCTCTTTGGTAGGAGAACTCTCGTCCTCCCACACAACATCCACTATTTCCCCCAGGTGGAACTCCTCTATGAGTATTTTTTTGCGAGGTACAATATAACATTTGGGTGTCTCCTCCTGCCACTCTATTAGCACCCACTCATCTGTAGGTTAAACATGGAGAAATCATTACAATGGGGTCATTGTCAGTAGGGATATGCCTTAGACTAGGCAGCTACGTTACCGTTATAGCTAGCTTTGTAAACTCCTTCAGTCTGTTATTATTATATTTTTCAATTTAGGGATCAGCTTTAATACTGCAGATATATTGTAGCTTCCATCAATGTAATTGTCTTCATCATTTCCAATCCCCCATATAAATATTTTTGTAAATATATATATACACATACATACATACATGAGGTCGAAGGAATTGTCCGTAGAGCTCAGAGACAGGATTGTGTCGAGGCACAGATCTGGGGAAGGATACAAAAACAATTCTGCAACATTGAAGGTCCCCAAGAACACAATGGCCTCCATCATTCTTAAATGGAAGAAGTTAGGAACCATCAAGACTCTTCCTAGAGCTGGCGGCTCGCCCAAACTGAGCAGGAGGAGGAGAAGGGCCTTGGTCAGGGAGGTGACCAAGAGCCCGATGGTCACTCTGACAGAGCTCTAGAGTTCCTCTGTGGAGATAGGAGAACCTTCCAGAAGGACATCCATCTCTGCAGCACTCCACCAATCAGGCCTTTATGGTAGAGTGGCCAGATGGAAGCCACTCCTCAATAAGGCACATGACAGCCCGCTTGGAGTTTGCCTAAAGGCACCTAAATACTCTCAGACCATGAGAAACAAGATGCTCTGGTCTGATGAAACCAAGATTGAACTCTTTGGCCTGAATACCAAGCGTCACATCTGGAGGAAACCTGACACCATCCCTACGGTGAAGCATGGTGGTGGCAGTATCATGCTGTGGGGATATCTTTCAGCGACAGGACTGGGAGACTAGTAAGGATCGAGGGAAAGATGAACAGAGCAAAGTACAGAGAGATCCTTGATGAAATCCTGCTCCAGAGCGCTCAGGACCTCAGATTGGGGCGAAGGTTCACCTTCCAACAGGACAACAACCCTAAGCACACAGATAAGACAACACAGGAGTGGCTTCGGGACAAGTCTCTGAATGTCCTTGAGTGGCCCAGCCAGATCCCAGACTTGAACCCGATCAAACATCTCTGGAGAGACCTGAAAATAGCTGTGCAGCTACGCTCCCCATCCAACCTGACAGAGCTTGAGAGGATCTGCAGAGAAGAATGGGAGAAACTCCCCAAATACAGGTTTGCCAAGCTTGTAGCGTCATACCCAAGAAGACTCAAGGCTGTAATCAATGCCAAAGGTGCTTCAACAAAGTACTGAGTAAAGGGTCTGAATACTTATGTAAATGTGAAATCTTTTTTTAATTTGCAAAGAAATCTACAAACTGTTTTTGCTTTATCATTATGGGGTATTGTGTGTAGATTGATGAGGGAAAAATACTATTTAATCAATTTTAGAATAAGGCTGTAACGTAACTAAATGTGGAAATGTCAAGGGATCTGAATACTTTCCGAATGCACTGTATACCGACTTTGGGCACTTCAATATCATGGTTTGCGTTTTCAACACCACAATAAATAGACTATGTCAATCTGGACAAACAGAAAATACATCCCTCCCAACCTAGTAGACTTACCCACTATCGAAGGCTTGGGTTGACAATGTCCAAATGTCATTAAACGTTTTAGTGTTTTGTAAAATATGTCTCTTTCCATTCATCAATTAGCCACTGCACAGTTTGGATTGATTGGTTTTATTTGTCAGTTAAAAAAATACATACAGTGGGGAGAACAAGTATTTGATACACTGCCGATTTTGCAGGTTTTCCTACTTACAAAGCATGTAGAGGTCTGTAATTTTTATCATAGGTACACTTCCAAAATCCAGAAAATCACATTGTATGATTTTTAAGTAATTAATTTGCATTTTATTGCATGACATAAGTATTTGATCACCTACCAACCAGTAAGAATTCCGGCTCTCACAGACCTGTTAGTTTTTCTTTAAGAAGCCCTCCTGTTCTCCACTCATTACCTGTATTAACTGCACCTGTTTGAACTCGTTACCTGTATAAAAGACACCTGTCCACACACTCAATCAAACAGACTCCAACCAGCACAAGGCTGGGATGGGCTACAGGACAATAGGCAAGCAGCTTGGTGAGAAGGCAACAACTGTTGGCACAATTATTAGAAAATGGAAGAAGTTCAAGATGACGGTCAATCACCCTCAGTTTGGGGCTCCATGCAAGATCTCACCTCGTGGGGCATCAATGATCATGAGGAAGGTGAGGGATCAGCCCAGAACTACACGGTAGGACCTGGTCAATGACCTGAAGAGAGCTGGGACCACAGTCTCAAAGAAAACCATTAGTAACACACTACGCCGTCATGGATTAAAATCCTGCAGCGCACGCAAGGTCCCCCTGCTCAAGCCAGCGCATGTCCAGGCCCGTCTGAAGTTTGCCAATGACCATCTGGATGATCCAGAGGAGGAATGGGAGAAGGTCATGTGGTCTGATGAGACAAAAATATAGCTTTTTGGTCTAAACTCCACTCGCCGTGTTTGGAGGAAGAAGAAGGGTGAGTACAACCCCAAGAACACCATCCCAACCGTGAAGCATGGAGGTGGAAACATCATTCTTTGGGGATGCTTTTCTGCAAAGGGGACAGGACGACTGCACCGTATTGAGGGGAGGATGGAAGGGGCCATGTATCGCGAGATCTTGGCAAACAACCTCCTTCCCTCAGTAAGAGCATTGAAGATGGGTCGTGGCTGGGTCTTCCAGCATGACAACGACCCGAAACACACAGCCAGGGCAACTAAGGAGTGGCTCCGTAAGAAGCATCTCAAGGTCCTGGAGTGGCCTAGCCAGTCTCCAGACCTGAACCCAATAGAAAATCTTTGGAGGGAGCTGAAAGTCCGTATTGCCCAGCGACAGCCCCGAAACCTGAAGGATCTGGAGAAGGTCTGTATGGAGGGGCCAAAATCCCTGCTGCAGTGTGTGCAAACCTGGTCAAGACCTACAGGAAACGTATGATCTCTGTAATTGCAAACAAAGGTTTCTGTACCAAATATTAAGTTCTGCTTTTCTGATGTATCAAATACTTATGTCATGCAATAAAATGCAAATTAATTACTTAAAAATCATACAATGTGATTTTCTGGATTTTCTGGATTCCATCTCTCACAGTTGAAGTGTACTTGTGATAAAAATTACAGACCTCTACATGCTTTGTAAGTAGGAAAACCTGCAAAATCGGCAGTGTATCAAATACTTGTTCTCCCCACTGTACCGTATATACAAAAATATTTTTAAAGTGACTGAATTGCACAATAAAGTCGGGGACTTATTTCCATTGTGGTCCCTATTTTTAACATAAATACATAAACAATTACATAGATACAGACACATTACAGAGATACAGACACATTACATAGATACAGACACATTACAGAGATACAGACACATTACAGAGATACAGACACATTACAGAGATACAGACACATCACATAGATAGAGATGGAAAAATGCTCTAGAAGCTTCTGATAGGCTAATTGACATCATTTGAGTCAATTGGAGGTGTACCTGTGGATGTATTTCAAGGCCTACCTTCAAACTCAGTCCCTCTGATTGACATCATGGGAAAATCAAAAGAAATCAGCCAAGACCTCAGAAAAAAACATTGTAGACCTCCACAAGTCTGGTTCATCCTTGGGAGCAATTTCCAAACGCCTGAAGGTATCACGTTCATCTGTACAAACAATAGTACGCAAGTATAAACACCATGGGACCACACAGCCGTCATACTGCTCAGGAAGGAGATGTGTTCTGTCTCCTAGAGATGAACATACTTTGGTGCGAAAAGTGCAAGTGTGAAGATGCTGGAGGAAACAGGTACAAAAGTATCTATATCCACAGTAAAACAAGTCCTATATCGACATAACCTGAAAGGCCGCTCAGCAAGGAAGAAGCCACTTCTCCAAAACCGCCATAAAAAGCCAGATTACGGTTTGCAACTGCACATGGGAACAAAGATCGTACTTTTTGGAGAAATGTCCTCTGGTCTGATTAAACAAAAATATAACTGTTTGGCCATAATGACCATCGTTATGTTTGGAGGAAAAAGGGGGTGCTTGCAAGCCGAAGAACACCATCCCAACCGTGAAGCACGGGGGTGGCAGCATCATGCTGTGGGGGTGCTTCGCTGCAAGAGGGACTGGTGCACTTCACCAAATAGATGGCATCATGAGGAAGGAAAATTATGTGGATATTTTGAAGCAACATCTCAAGACATCAGTCAGGAAGTTAAAGCTTGGTCGCAAATGGGTCTTCCAAATGGACAATGACCCCAAGCATACTTCCAAAGTTGTGGCAAAATGGCCTAAGGACAACAACGTCAAGGTATTGGAGTGGCCATCACAAAGCCCTGACCTCAATCCTATAGAATATTTGTGGGCAGAACTGAAGAAGCGTGTGCGAGCAAGGAGGCCTACAAACCTGACTCAGTTACACCAGCTCTGTCAGGAGGACCTAAAACAGGGAATTTCTACTAGAATTAAATGTCAGGAATTGTGAAAAACTGAGTTTAAATGTATTTGGCTAAGATGTATGTAAACTTCCGACTTCAACTGTATGTATGTATATTATTTTTTGGGAAAGTTTCCTGGTCACGCCACCAATATAACTGTGATAAGAGGCAAAGGCCCTGCCTAGAGAGATAACACTTGGACTTTGGAAGCAAATGGTGGTGTGGCACTAAAATACGTTAATTATTTACATAAAGAGGAGTAACTATGTACGTTATATAAGCATGACTATGCATGTTGTGTAAGCATGAAACTGTATAAAATGAGAGCTCCGAGTCAGGGCAGGCAGTTGCTCCATGTACCAGCCCGGCTTGTTACTTTGAAATAAAGTCTATACTGAATTCACAAGCTCCGGTTTCTGAGAGATATTATTTAACTAATATTTCTACCACAAATGCTTCCATAAGGGTGAGATAGGTGCCAGATTGTAAACTACTGCCCTATAACACTGTCTTATAGCTTCACTGTTTTATATCATTATATTCTCTCAACATTTTTTGCATCATTATATTCACTTGAGTATGAATATATTGCTTATTCTCAGAAATAGCTCTTTGTGTATGAGAAGGACAATTATCTAGTGGACTGCGGCAGGCTGCAAGAATGTGCATTTCCTAATCAAATCAAATCACATTTTATTTGCCACATGCGCCGACTACAACAGGTGTAGACCTTACAGTGAAATGCTTACTTACAAGCCCTTAACCAACAATGCATTTTTAAGAAAGAACACCTAAAAAAACATAACTAATAATTAAAGAGCAACAGTAAAATAACAGTAGTGAAGCTATATACAGGGGGTAACGGTACAGAGTCAATGTGTGGGGGCACCGGTTAGTCGAGGTAATTGAGGTCATTAGTACATGTAGGTAGAATTCAAATAGTGTAGGGGCAATGCAAATAGTCTGGGTAGCCATTTGAACAGTCTATGACTAGGGTGGCTGGAGTCTTTGACAATAATCTCAAGGCTTCTCCTGACTGATAAGAAGACTGTGACATGTGTGGAGGAGTACCAAAGTTTCCGGACTCAGGCTGAGACGATAACACCATCTAGCCACAGAGATTCATCCAACATAATCCAGGTAGAATCAGGAATTCCCCAGGGCAGCTGTCTATGCCCCTTACTTCTTTCAATCTTTACTAATGAAATGCCACTGGCTTTGAGTAAATGCAGATGACTCAACACTATACACGGCAGCTACTACAGCGAGTTAAATCACTGCAACACTTAACAAAGAGCTGCAGTTAGTCTCAGAATGGGTGGCAAGGAATAAGTTAGTCCTAAATATTTCAAAAACTAAAAGCATTGTATTTGGGACAAATAATTCACTAAACTCTAAACCTCAACTAAATCTTGTAATAAATAATGTGGAAATTGAGCAAGTTGAGGTGACTAAACTGCTTGGAGTAACCCTGGATTGTAAACTGTCATGGTCAAAACACGTTGATACAACAGTAGCTAAGATGGGGAGAAGTCTGTCCATAATAAAGCTCTGTTCTGTCTTTTTAACAACACTGTCAACAAGGCAGGTACTACAGGCTCTAGTTTTGTCACACCTGGACTACTGTTCAGTCCTGTGATCAGGTGTCACAAAGAGGGACCTCGGAAAATTACAATTGGCTCAGAACAGGGCAGCACGGCTGGCCCTTAAATGTACACGGAGAGCTTACATTAATAATACGAATGTAAATCTCTCATGGCACAAAGTGGAGGAGAGATTGACTTCATCACTATCTCCCGAGTGGCGCAGTGGTCTAAGGCACTGCATCGCCGTGCTAGCTGTGCCACTAGAGATCCTGGTTCGAATCCAGGCTCTGTCGTAGCTGGCCGCGACCGGGAGACCCATGGGGCGGCGCACAATTGGCCCAGCGTCGTCCAGAGTAGGCGAGGGAATGGCCGGCAGGGATGTAGCTCAGTTGGTAGAGCATGGCGTTTGCAACGCCAGGGTTGTGGGTTAGATTCCCATGGGGGGCCAGTATAAAAAATGTATGCACTAACTGTAAGTCGCTCTGGATAAGAGTGTCTGCTAAATGACAAAAAATGTAAAAATGTACTTGTTTGGTAAGAAGTGTTGACATGCTGAATGCACCGAGGTGTCTGTTTAAACTACTAGCACACAGCTTGGACACCCATGCATACCCCACAAGACATGTCACCAAAGGTCTCTTCACAATCCCTAAGTCAAGAACAGACTATGGGAGGTGCACAGTACTACATAGAGCCATGGCTACATGGAACTCTATTCAACATCAGGTAACTGATGCAAGCAGTAGAATCAGATTTAAAAACCAGATAAAAATACACCTTATGGAATAGCGGGGACTGTGAAGAGACACACACACATGATAAGACACACACTCTACACACATGTAGACATGGATGTTGTATTGTAAATATGTGATAGTGGAGTAGTGGCCTGAGGGAACACACTGAATGTATTGGGTAAATTGTTATGAAATGTAATGAGCTCTGAATATGAAGATCCCAATTTTAACTCTGTCTCCCTCTCTCTCTTTGTCTCTCTCTCCCCCACAGCCCACACGCACAGGCACACAATATAGTTTTTACATTAGTGTTGTAATGATTCTCTTATTTGGTTACATACACTACCAGTCAAAGGTTTTAGAACACCTACTCATTCAAGGGTTTTTCTTTATTTTTACTATTTTCTACATTGTAGAATAATAGTGAAGACATCAAAACTATGAAATAACACATATGGAATCATGTAGTAACCAAAAAAGTGTTAAACAAATCAACATATATTTTATATTTGAGATTCTTCAAATAGCCACCCTTTGCCTTGATGACAGCTTTGCACACTATTTGCATTCTCTCAACCATGATGTAGTCACCTGGAATGCATTTCAATTAATTGGTGTGCCTTCTTAAAAGTTAATTTGTGGAATTTCTTTCCTTCTTAATGCGTTTAAACCAATCAGTTGTGTTGTGACAAGGTAGGGGGGTTATACAGAAGATAGCCCTATTTGGTAAAAGACCAAGTCTATATTATGGCAAGAACAGTTCAAATAAGCAAAGAGAAACCACAGTCCATCATTACTTTAAGAAATGAAGGTCAGTCAATCTGGAATATTTCAAGAACTTTGAAAGTTTCTTCAAGTGCAGTCGCAAAAACCATAATGCGCTATGATGAAACTGGCTCTCATGAGGACCGTGTCTTCACTGACATTTTCAACCTATCCCTGAACCCGTCTGTAATACCAACTGGTTTCAAGCAGACCACCATAGTCCCCGTGCCGAAGAACGCCAAGGTAACCTGCCTAAATGACTATCGCCCCGTAGAATTCACATCTATAGCCATGAAATGCTTTGAAAGGCTGGTCATGGCTCAATTCAACACCATCATCTCTGACACCCTGGACCCACTCCAATTTGAATACCGCCCCAACAGATCCACAGATTATGCAATCTCTATTGCACTCCACGCTGCCCTCACCCACCTGGACAAAAGGTAAGAATGCTGTTAATTGACTACAGCTCAGCATTCAACACCGTAGTCCCCTCCAAGCTCATCACCAAGCTCAGGAACGACAGCACCTCATCCCCCTCAGGTGACTGAAGAAATATGTCCATGGGCAATCAGATCCTCAACAAGTTCTACAGCTGCATCATTGAGAGCATCTTGACTGGCTGCATGACAGCTTTATACGGCAACTTCAAGGCACCCGACTGCAAGGCGCTACAGAGGGTGGTGAGTACGGCCCAGTACATCACTGGGGCCAAGCACCCTGCCATCCAGGACCTCTATACCAGGCAGTGTCAGAGGAAGGCCCAAAAACTTTTCAAAGACTCCAGCCACGTAAGCCATAGACTGTTCTCTCTTTTGCCGCACGGCAAGTGTTACCAGTGCACTAAGTCTGAAACCAACAGGACCCTAAAAAGCTACCCCCAAGCCATACGACTGATAAAGAAGACTGCTAAATACCTAATCAAATGGCTACCCGGATTACCTGCATTGACAATTTTTTGCACTAACTCTCTTGCACTGACTTTATGCACACACACTGGACTCCACCCACACACTCACACATGCTTACACTGATACCCCAACACACACATACACACACACATAACATGCGCAGACATGCATACTGACGCCATACACACATTCACACACACTTTCACACTCACCACATACGCTGCTGCTACTGTCTTATCTATCCTGTTGCCTAGTAACTTGACCCCTACCTATATGTACATAGCTACCTCAATTACCTGGTACCCCTGCACATCGACTCCGTACTGCTACTCCATGTATATAGCCATGCTATTTTTACTTGTTATTGTTTTTCACTGTGTAATTATTCTTGTGTCACTATTTCTATTTTGTTTTTATCTTTAACTCTGCATTGTTGGAAAAGGATCCGTAAGTAAGCATTTCACGGTTAGTCTACACCTGTTGCTTACAAAGCATGACAAATTAAATTAAATGTTATTTGAAAGAAACTGACTGTCTACACTGTGCTACAATGTGGATGGGTAGGCTACTTGTGGAGTGAACTGTACTGGCCTGGCCTCACAGGTCATGTCGGGTCTATGCTTAATTTTTGCCTTCCAGTTTATAGAATGAAAAGTGGCAGGACTTTGTGATAAGTGTAGGGCTTTTTGAAAGAACTAAGTTAGTGTGTATTGACTTCTAGTTAAGCTTGCTAGGATACATTTATTGGACTCTGCCGCCATCTACTGTGTGACTGGTGTCTTGCTCAGAAGCACGATAGGCTTCCACGTCATCTTTACTGGCGTTGTTTTGTTTAGAAATAGACCAGGAAATTGCGTTTTTGTCAACTCACGAAGCATGGAAAAGTAGCTAGTTGGAGCTGTGGTGACATTGAAACGCAGAATTAGAGGACTATAGTCAGAAATGGATGACGATGTTACCATTGAGGACGAGGGTGGACCAGAAATACAGAATACACCCCTTGAAAACCAGGATTTAAGTTTCCTGCAACAAACTGGTAAATTCGCTAGCTAATATCAGCTGCACATCTGTCAGTTTTCTGGCTTGTTTACCAAGCCTAGCTGGCCTGGCAAGATATCCTTCAAATACTAAAGCTAATAATGCAGCTAGCTAGCTAACGTTGTAGCAGTGGTTGTAGCTTAGCTAGTGTAGGCTAAGATAGCTAGCTACAGTAGCTAGCTAGCAAAATAACTAAATGCAGAGACACATCATTCATTGACAGGGCTGCCAACTTTCGAAGAATGCTTGGAGTGAGATTTGCTATGTGAATTTCATTTCCCCCTGGCACACCCCTAGATGGGAGAACCATTTTACTGTTTTAAATGTCCTACAATTCTACGTATTTTGACATGGCTTAGGCCTATGACCAACATTTTTAAAAAATAAAAAATAAAACACAGGTCAGGTGTATTCAGGATGCTTTGAAAATTGAATGAACACTCAAAATCTGATGACTTTGTTACTTTGAGATTTTGGGGGGCTGACATTTAAATTATGCTAATATTTTAAACACATTTTTTAGGTGGTTTGACACTATTCAGACAGTAATGAAATGAGATGGGGAGACAGGCAAATGTGAGAAATAGTGGGGAGGTTGGAAGCAGGGATTGATCCCTGTTCTCAGGTGGAAAGTATGCAACACCTTCCGCAACACCAAGGCTCTGCACAGGAAATTCTAATATTAATATTAATGGTTAATAGCAGTGGGTAACCAAATCATAGATTGCAGTCTCCTTGTCCATAGACTGCTTTCAAGGTAAGGACACAAACATTTTAGTATTTTGTAATTTGGGTGAAAATCTCTTTAAATAGGGCTGGAAGAAAATCCTGCTTGCTCTCCAGGAGGGTTGACAGTCCATGTGCTTATGGATAATTCATATTTCCTTTCATCTCGGGCAAGGTCAAACAAGAGGAAATTAATAGTTTGATCATTTTTCAAGTTGCTCTGTTTCCTAAGTGCTGGGTGTTTGAAAATGTTCTTGCTATAATAATTAATTTCTCAATCACCCAACCTTCAAGAAAAATCTAATAATTATCAATATTCAGGTGGTTTATGCCTACTAGTTGAAGGTTCTTGCCATCAACTTACTCTACATAGACAAAATATGATGCGTTTGTGAGTTGAGTCCCCCTACCATATGTGCACAATACTAAAATGTCAAAATTATTTGATTCCTGGAGCATTTCATATCCAATGCTTTTTTTGTGTGACCTATACAAAACTGTCCATGAATGGCTGCAAAAATACACAGACTCGTACAATTCATTTTTAAAGACACAAGTAGGCATATCAGATTTCCAATATGTGATTCCACTGGCAACACTGGGAAATGGAATAATACAATATTGTAAGTGTGGGGAATAACAGTAGTGTACTTGCTGACATGCACATTCATTACCCTGTATTTTAGCCCAATGTTAAGAATGAAAATTATTCCTCTGATCAGACTAAATAAAGTAAATAAATAATCACATCTCCTGAAGACAAGATTACATGAATCTGTCCCTACACCCTAATAAAATACATTTTCTATTTATTGTCCCCCCTCTAGACAGACTTGGGTTCACAATCTGTTCGACACATTTATTTGTATAGTTACACATCAGGTCACCCTACCAAACGTCCCTGCTAAAACATACTGTAGGTCTGTCTGCTGCCTTTTCGTTGTCACCACCTAAATTAACCCGATTTAACATCTCTAGAGAGACCTGAAAATAGCTGTGCAGCGACGCTCCCCGTCCAACTTGACAGAGCTTGAGAGGATCTGCAGAGAAGAATGGGAGAAACTCCCCAAATACAGGTGTGCCAAGCTTGTAGTGTCATACCCAAGAAGACTCAAGGCTGTAATCGCTATCAAAGGTGCTTCAACAAAGTAATGAGTAAAGGGTCTGAATACTTATGTAAATGTCATATTTCCGGGGTTTTTTATTTATAAATTGGCAAAAATTTCTAAACCTGTTTTTGCTTTATCATTATGGGGTTTTGTGTATAGATTGATGAGGGGGAAAAAACAATGTAATCCATTTTAGAATAAGGCTATAACGAAACAAATATCGAGTCAAGGGGTCTGAATACTTTCCAAATGCACTGTACTCAGGGCCAGTTCTAGCCTTTTGAGGGCCCTAAGCAAGATTTTGTTGGGGGGCCGCCCACCTCACATCAAAACATTTTAGTGGCCCACCTCTTGACAGTGGAGAGAAAAATACAATGTTTAAAGTAAATCTCCTGCAATTCTGCACATTTTGCCAAGGGGTGTAGAGAAAATGTTGCCGTTTAACAGCAAATTTTCTGCAATTCTACACTTTTCCATGTGGGGGAGAGAACTTTGCAATTTTACAATAAAATTAATGCAGTTCTACTCATTTTGCCATGGGACAGATCAACATCTTTGCAGTTTTAAGGCAATTTCCTGCAATTATACACATTTTGTAATGAATTATGCCATGTTCATATTATATGAGTTTGAATGACTAACAAAATCCATCTGGGCCCCCTGGAGGTCAGGGCCCCTGGGCAGGTGCCCTGCGTGCCCTGTTGGTATGCGGACATGATTACTACTCGTTTAGATAGTTTAGGCTAACTACAAATCTGAAAATTGTTAGCTGACGTGGCTAAAAGAGAAAAGCTGCTGATGCACAACGGAATTTTGAAATTGCACCTGATGTATTCTACTATTCTTACACTCAATAGTAAGTTGAGACCCTGTCTGAGTTCCAGGGGCCCTAAGCAGCCAGGGGCCCTAAGCAGCCGCTTATGACACTTAAGCCTGGAACCGGCCCTAAAAATACTATCAGTAACCCATAATTTCTCTTCCTGTCCACAGTCGGACCATTGGTGGCAGAATATGGATGGTATCTGCTGTTCATGTGTGTGGGGGTCTACCTGGTGGTACAGCACCTGAGCAAGAGGAGAGGCAGCCAGGGACAGAGCAGCTCGCCTTCTGGAGCGGTGCAAGGTGAGTGGCTGTAACCAATCGTTTTTTATTTATTTAACCAAGGAAGTCACTTTGAGATTGCAAGTACATTTAGTCACACACACATACATAGATACATACACCCGCAGACAGACACGCATGCACGCACACGCACCTAGGACATGAGCATTCTTGCTGCAGCTACAACAATGCCACTTATTCTCAAAACGATGACAAGCTTGCTAAAGCAGAAACCAACTGGCACTCACAGGCTAGAGCCGGCTCCCATTCCAACAAGGTGACTGACACATCAGGAACGGAATCTCGGAATGCAATGGAATTTATGGAGTCAGTAATATCATCCAATCTTTTTAATTTTTTTCTGGCAGATCCCAATGCAGTGGTGAGGAGACAAGAGGCACTGGAGGCATCCAGGCGAAGAATGCAGGAGGAGCTGGATGCCAAGGCGGCCGTCTTCAAGCTGAAACAACAACAGGTAAAAGGTGACACCTTTCACATAGATGGACCATACATAGACGGACAATAGATGGACCATAGACGGAAAATAGATGGACCATACATAGACGGACCATAGACGGACCATACATAGACGGACCATAGATAGACCATGGCTTCTTAGCAAAGAGCAATTTCTCAATCAAGAATTTTGCTAGGACTGTCTGGGAGTGGTCTGAGTTGGGAGGGGAAAACTGAAAACGATCTGTAATTGGCAGAGAGGTTTGGAGCTCTTAATTATTGGTCTATTAACTAATTTAATTTAAAGCCAAAACTCCATCCCACCAAAACGGGCAGAAATTTCAGGCGGTCTTTTCAAACAGCTCTTACAATAAAAGGCCATTATCATCGTTTTCACAATTTCACAGTATTTTTCCAACCTCATAGTGTGGAAATATACACTACTGGTCAAAAGTTTTAGAACACCTACTCATTTAAGGGTTTTTCACACAGTCTCCTCTGAACAGTTGATGTTGAGATGTGTCTGTTACTTGAACTCTGTGAAGCATTTATTTGGGCTGCAATTTCTAATGAACTTATCGTCTGCAGCAGAGGTAACTCTGGGTCTACCATTCCTGTGGCGGTCCTCATGAGAGCCAGTTTCATCATAGCGCTTGATGTTTTTTGCGACTGCACTTGAAGAAACTTTAAAAGTTCTTGACATTTTCCGGATTGACTGACCTTCATGTCTTAATGTAATGATGGACTGTCATTTCTCTTTGCTTATTTGAGCTGTTCTTGCCATAATATGGACCTGGTCCTTTACCCCCCCACCTTGTCACAATACAACTGATTAGCTCAAATGCATTAAGACGGAAAGAAATTCCACAAATTAACTTTAAGGAAGGCACACCTGTTAATTGAAATGCATTCCAGGTGACTACCTCATGAAGCTGGTTGAGAGAATGTCAAGAGTGTGCAAAGCTGTCATCAAGGCAAAGGGTGGCTATTTGAAGAATCTTAAATATAAAATATATTTGGATTTGTTTAACACTTTTTTGGTTACTACATGATTCCGTATGTGTTATTTCATAGTTTTGATGTCTTCACTATTATTTTACAATGTAGAAAATAGTAAAAATAAAGAAAAACCCTTGAATGAGTAGGTGTTCTAAAACCTTTGACCGGTAGTGTATATGTAAAACACAGGTAAGTCAAGTTTTTGACTGCACTGGGCCTTTAACACAGATCTGAAACCCCAGGCACCACAAACCAGTTTGCCCATTGTCCCTGCCAAATCTGATGTTGAAGACTTTTGGTACTTGTCTTTTGTTTACTGTGTGATAGCTGGAGGAGGAGAAGAGACGACAAAAAATTGAGATGTATGACAGCATGAAAGAGGGGAGGAGTTACAGAGGACAGGCAAAGACAGTCCAGGTAAGCTGCGTTCTCTATCGTAGGCCTAAATAACATACATTACATAACTTATGCCATTTAGCAGACGCTTTCATCCAAAGTGACTCGTAGTCATGCCTGCATACATTTTACATATTGGTGGGCCTGGGAATCGAACAAACAACCCTGGCATTGCAAGCGCCATGCTCTACCAACGGAGCCATACAGGACCACCCATAAGTAAATGCAGCATTTGATAGATATTATGGCCAAGCCAGGAGTTTTTCATGGTCAGGACACGGGGTCTGACCATGTCCATCCTGACCATGAAGAAACTCCTGTCTCAGACATATTTCTCAGAAGTCGCAGATTTGTTAATGGGTTTCATGTAAGCACTTTGAGGTTTCTTGTCTGTAAATGAAAATAGCTCAATATAATTATTGTTGTTATTATGATGTAACATTTCAGAACACTGAAGAGGTCAGCACATCGACTACAGTGTTGAAATCAAAGACCGACAAGAAGCCCCTACGGAGCAGTGGTATGTTGACATATTTCATGATGAGAGCAGTATTGTAATTGGTTAATTACTCACATCTCTATTCATGTGAAAATGTAAGACATCATGCTCACTCTTAAAGTAATCAATCAGTAATTAAACAGGTTCTGAATCCTACTAGATCCATTTATGCATCCATGCAATGATGAGCAACTTTCATGTTCATGCATGTAAGGCACTGATCTTGCTGTCGATAAGAAGCACTGTGATTCTTACTGAAACCGTTTCAAAGGTTATACATGTCACATTTCCACCTACAAATAGAAAGTACACACCAGTAGTAATGAAGGAATGAAATCCACAAAAGAAAAAAACCCATTTTTGAACACTGCGCAATGCTGCAAAGTAGCTTTGTACTGCAACTAGCTGGTCTTGCCAGTTGTGTGTACAACTTTCTGTATTACGATACAGGAAAACAGCTAATATTGCTCATGTTTTATATTTCAAAAACATATATATTTTTTTATCCTTTATTTAACCAGGCAAGTCAGTTAAGAACAAATTCTTATTTACAATGACTGCCTACCCCGGCCAAACCCGAATGATCTGGTATGAAGCAGTGCTAAGCTTTTGGGGGGATTTCTAAGCAGTGTCTTTAAAGAGAAAATGGCTAAAATGTGACATGTTACTCATTTAAGGATTAAGTAGTAGGTAGGTGACGCTGGCGTCCTCCATCTCCTCTCTGTGCCAGTAGCCTACATTCTGCCCTGCTGTCTGTATTTCAGGCTTTAATCCCCTGAGCGGAGAGGGAGGTGGATCCTGTGCGTGGAGACCAGGAAGGAGAGGGCCGTCGGCTGGCGGTGGATGAGGTTAAAGGAGGTCAGAGCCACAGGCTCGGGTTAGACCTCGCCCCCTTAACCCCGGATCTAGGATCAGATTACCCTACCGTCATTCCTAACCTGAACTTTTCAGGGGATGGAAGACATATCTGACCCTGTATCTGTGGCTAGGGGTGACTTGTGCCTACTCTGAGGTGACCTGTGAACTCTGACCCCTGATCTTTGACCCCTGACCCGACCCGTCATAGGCACACACACTGACCTACTGAAGGAAGCTGCCAGCAATCTCAAAGCCCTCTTAGTTATTGATCTAAATCAATATGTTGTTCTTCTCAAAGCCCTCTTAGTTATTGATCTAAATATATCTGTTGTTTGGGTTTCAGAATTGGTAAAAAAGAAAAAAATGATTCAACTGGTTTCGCTACTGTGTATGTTTTAGATCATGTTGCCTCAGTAATATTAGCATTGTCCAAAATACAATGTGTTGCCACATGATAAAAATGAATCCTTTCTGTTTTAATGAATTTGGACAACTTCAAACTAACCAGTGTTGAAAACAATTGTCTTGTTTCCACTTTCAAATTTTGGCTTATTGAATCATCTTATTTAAGAACACATGAGAAGGCCTTCTGAGAAGGACAGTTTCTAATGATGCTATTCCTGTAAATGGCACCTGTGCCAGTGGGTTTGGCTGATGACTTTCAGAGTAACAGTGTGTATATGTTTTTTTATTTTATTTTGTATTTTGTGCCGTCTAACAAGGCTTCATGTTGCGAGAGTAGATGCTAGCCAGATGGCTTTAGTACTGCTGTGTACCGTACTGCTTGTTATACTATTACATAAATCAGATGTAACCGTAGTCATCGTGTTATGTATTGGAAGATCAATCATCAAACAATTTTAGTTATTGAAATTCTGACAATAGCTCTTTTCTGCCCCAAATATATTGGGGGTCAAGAAATAAACTGAACTGCACCATTTTTATCACAATAAAGATATTATAGATAAGTTGTCTTTGTATCTGTGATGTTTGATGGGGAGGCTGAGTATGTGACGACACACAATGGCTAATTTAATGGTCCAGTGACAATAATTATACACCTGCCATCTCCGTGTTGTCCACCAGATGGAGGCAGTGTAATGTAAATGAAGCCACAATCATAACGGTATGGGCACAGAGTTTCTAAACTGTCTTGGGTATGGGTAAGATCGCACTGATTTCAATTATTGTTGTAGTCTTGCTCTTAAATTGATATGCATTTTATACAATCATTATAAACCTTATGTTCATTTTCTGCACACCATTTCCATTAAGTGAGTTATAGAGCATTATGTAGTTGGCCTAGTCCATTATGATTTCTCATAAATTGCTTTTTCATTTCACTATCAGTGCCGCATATTAATTCGGATGCCGTTTAATTTCAAGGTTCAACAATGCTTGATCTGTACTTTTCTGTCTGCATGCATGGCCTCTCACTTTCACCAGCTCATCACTCCGGGGAACTCAGCTTGTGATCAGACTTGTGCGTCAAATACTGGAAGGAAAAAAAGATGAGACCACTGCGTAATCACACACCACAGCCAGTCAGAGCTTTCCTACGGGGTATCTACTAGGTCAAATCACACAGTTAAGCCGCGAGGCTACTAAGCGTTTTCGACATTCTCACAATGGCGAGGTAGTGGAAAGAATGGGTTGGCTACGCGTCTCGGGGCGAAGAAGAAACCATACATTTAGTTGAAGGTCGTTTATTGATAGCGACGGAATGCTTGCTGATTAGAAGGGCCACATGAAGAGAGGAGTGTATGTTCAGGTGGTGGGTTTATGGAGACTGCTACGTATGCAGCAGCCAGCTTACAACGGGAGCAAAAGCGGGTTGGAGGAGAAAGAGGCTTCCTACCATGAGAGCGAGTTAACCCCGTTTTTATGAGGAGGGAGAAACAATTTAACCGATATTGCTTTACAAAGACGCTGTGTTGGCAACAGCGAGAATAGGCTACGAGGCAAATCAGAGTTGGGTCAAGTTTTGGGGAATGGCAGGTCGAAGCCGAAGAGCATGGTTTAGTGTTCTGTTGGGGCTGGTTGTCGGGTTCACCCTGGCTTCCAGACTCATATTGCCGAAGGCTACGGAGTTGAAGAAATCCGGTCAGAAACGCAAGGCGAACCCAGCCGGTTGCGGGTTGAACGGGGGTTTGAGGGGAGAATACGGTGGGGTATTGTGGCCCCCGCAAGATAACGGATTTTCGGCGACGGAGAAGCCAGTTCCGAGGTCCAACAATTTCCTTTACGTCGGCGTCATGACCGCCCAGAAGTACCTGAATAACCGCGCCATCGCGGCACATAGGTATGTGTAGAAAAGGAAGGAATGTTGATTTTTTCTTTTTAACAAGCTACCATTTTAAGCTATTAGTTTTTTCTGTCTCAGGGTTTCTGTACACGTCAGTTCTGCTCATTCCGCTCCCCATTCTGAAATTGTCAGCCTACATTTTTACATGAACACTGAAAGATAAATATTGTTGCAAGTTTTCTGGGAAATAGGGATGCCGAATTGCAACAATGTTGCCTACTCTCTGCGAGTTGCTTCAGTCTTCTGCAAAATTGTTACAAATGTAATCGATACAAATGTTGCTTGTCACCCTTTAACAGAGTGTCGATGCCATGTGTGCCTGCGGTATCTCTATTATGATATTCCTTTTTCTTGTAAGCTATTAATCACCTCAACGTTAGGCAGGTCATGTGCTATCAGCTGTAAAGACAAAACCTTTTTGGATATACTGTTATAGATTATATACAGTCACTACAACTTGTCGTAAGTGAAATGCAGAAGTCTTTGTTACAGGGCCTATGTTATAACATGCTCTCAACATTCACACCCACATTACCCTACAAAGATCATACTTCAGTAGGCCAAATGTAATGTTCAGTTTTCCACGCCTTTGCCAACTCTAAACACAATCGCTTCACAATTGAGCTGTACCATTCTGTAGTGTTGGTTTTGCCTTCAGATGAGCTGCATAGGCTCTTTGGTAGGCTAGTTTAGTTCCATTGAGTAATCTTGGATGGAGCCATTGCGATCTCCAATTGTGAGGGGTTTCTGTCAGTGTTTCGTTGTAGACTAGCAGTGATGCTATTAGGATAGCTCTAAATGTAGAGATGTCTTGTTGGAAAGAGTTAATATCATTAGCCCTGAAATGTCTTTCATCTAGGCCCCACTGAAATGCTGTGAATGTGAAGCTGAAGGTTTTATGAAATTAGGGGTTGGACGGAGAAGAAAGCCTGCAGACTCAACAGGGATATCTTTTCATGGGTCCAGTCATGTGGAAGATTGAATATAATTAAGGGGAAATGTGCTTGCACATCTGCAAAGACATACAAGGATATCTGTATTCAATCAGATTCATTAGTAGAGTAGTTTATTTAGTCTCCCTCGAATGTCCTTTCAATGGACCAATCAGGATCAACGTCTAGAGATAGTCCTGAGAAGGAGATATCTAACACTGTATTTTACATCCACCCACATGTCTTTATTTTGGGCCCAAAGTAAAGTCCCATTTAGTTTATTTTCAGTGCAGATCGTGGAAAGCAGGCCTGCTTTTTAGTCTCAGTTGTTAGTTAATTACTAGATCCCCATTCAAACACAGTTCTTTATCCTAATAAAACATTACTGGTGCTCAGTTGGGTATTTAGTGGGCTCAAGTCTGTCTGTGAACCTCTTGTAAATACATATTAGTACCCAAGTTATGCCCTGCTATTACATGTCGCTCATCTCTTTTATTTTACATTTTAGTCATTTATTAGACGCTGTTACAGTAGTGAGTATATACATTTTCGTACTGGTCCCCCGTGGGAAACGAACCCACAACCCTGGCGTTGCAAGCGCCATGCTCTACCAACTGAGCCACATGGGACTGTCTATCTATGTCCTCCGTGGGCCCAGATATGTGTGTATGTGTTAGAACTCTACCCCTGCTCTCCATCCTATCGAGTACCTGACCTCTGCCGCCCTCTGCCCGTGTCTCTCTCTATTTAGAACGTGGGCTCAGACCATCCCGGGCCATGTGGAGTTCTTCTCCAGCGAGGGCTCGGACACCACCATCCCCATCCCCATCGTGGCTCTGCGCAACGTGGACGACTCGTACCCGCCGCAGAAGAAGTCCTTCATGATGCTCAAGTACATGCACGACCACTACCTGGACCAATACGAGTGGTTCATGCGGGCCGACGATGATGTGTACATCAAGAGCGAGCGTCTGGAGAGCTTCCTGCGCTCTCTCAACAGCAGCGAGGCCCTCTTCCTGGGCCAGACGGGCATGGGCGCCCGCGACGAGCTGGGCAAGCTGGCGCTGGAGCCCGGCGAGAACTTCTGCATGGGCGGCCCCGGCGTGATCATGAGCCGCGAGGTGCTGCGCAGGATGGTGCCCCACATCGGCCAGTGTCTGCAGGAGATGTACACCACGCACGAGGACGTTGAGGTGGGCCGCTGTGTGCGGAGGTTTGCCGGCGTGCAGTGCGTCTGGTCCTACGAGGTAAGAGCAAAGATGGCGGCTGGTCGTATTGTATACTGCAGTTAGTAGATCTATCACTCCTTTTGAAAGTTAATTTTTTAATTGGTGTCATACAAGAGAAGGCTGGGTAGAAAACCATCTGAGATTGAGGGTTTAGTCGGTAGAAGTGTCCTTCAATGTAGTGCGCCTGAAGTGTACTACAACGTGAGAAGGGGAATCGCCAACAAGATGCCTGCCTTGGCTTAACGTACTCTGTGAAGCAGAAGAGATCATGAAGTGGAGTGGATTGCCTACACACCACAGTAGAGCCAAAGGCAGAAGTTGATACTCAGTAGATCTGGCTCCTTCAGTAGGCACTCCTTCTCTCCTGGCAGATTTAATATTCAGAGCTTATTAATGTGACGAAATGATTGCTCGACAGAGCAAAGAAAGGAGCAATTCCATGAAATTATGCTGAGACCAGGGCTCTAAAGGGTGACCATTTTGGTCGCATATGCTCCTACTGTAAATATTTTTCTGTGCGACCTGATATTTTATTTTGGGAGCACCAGTGCACCTAGGAAAAAAATCACCCAGATAATAATTGTTGTAATGATTAGGCTTCGATGTACTGTCGTTCCCGAGTGACCTAGAGAAAAAACCAAGCACATATTCGCTACTGTCATGGCTGCACCATCATTACAACAGAGAAAACTGACTGTTTCAAGCACAAACAGGTAAAAAGATATGACCCATACTACTGCCGCAATATTTGTTTCTTCCCATCATGGATTGGCGGGCTGCATTTTACATTCATAAACCATGAACGTTTACACCTTGTTCGGGCATTTGTTTACACCTTGTTTAGTCATGTTACTTCATTATCTAGCTAGCTAACAACCTGCTTGCTTTACCATTACATCCACTAAACATTTGGACGCACAGAAAGAAAGGAAAAGCGATAGCTTCTTCAGGAGATCAAGGATCACACCAATGAATGAATGATCTCTTGCATGTCGTCACTCACAAACTTGACGCTCTTAAAGAGACCCTGTACAATTTCAATGTTATGCATCTCAGTAGGTACACAATGTAGAAACCTAATATTTCAATGACAGGTTTCTGTTTCAACATTTTATCTTTTTATAATAAACAAATTTCTTTACATAGTTAAATGTTAGTATCTATGGCACAACGTGCTTCAAAGTAGCTGGAATTCACATAGACTATATCTCAATCAATAACAAAATCTTATTTTCTGGTGCTCCTAAATTTTATGTTGTGCTCAGGGCTCTAACTAAATAAAAACATGTCATTGGTAGCCCTGGTGCGCCCAACTTTAAAAAATTAAGAGCACCACATGAAATTTAGGAGCACCAGAAAATCAGATTGTTTTAATTGATTGGGATACAGCCTATATTGGGCCTATATTAATTCTAGCTTCTTTTGAAGCACATGTTGTGCCCTAAAAAATTATACATTGGTCACACTTTAGAGCCCTGGTTGTGCTCCTTATGTGTTTAAGTTGGGAGCACCAATGCTAGTAATGTAAAATGTATTTAGAGCCCTGACTGAAATGTATGCCAAACAATAGTTTATTTCCGCTTATACTGCAATCAAAATTCTTCGTTTCAGACTTTTGCTTTCTAATGTGCATTGTTCTAAAATCCACCCAGTTTAACAAGGTTTTGCAGCCGTAATTTGGGGTATCTGAAATGATGGGTTGCAGTTTGGCAAAAGCGGTCTGTTTTCTGACTGACAGCCTTTGTTACTGTGTTCTTCTCCCAAGAGCTGTGGAACCTTTGTACTGCTGTCCTCCTCACAGGCAGTAGACAGAGATTAGAGAGGGAACTGTGTCAGACTCTTCATTCAACTGGCGATCAATTCATGGATTTATTTATTAGGCACACTTCATCTGACGTGTGTGTGAGCTTACGCCCCGGCGCCCCGCTGGTCCATTGATATCAAGGTTATGACTCAGAGTCACTTTGGCCTCTGTGAGTGTGTGTATATATTGACCAGTTTGCAAACCATAACAATACGCTTTCTGTTTGCGGTTGTCCACTGGGTTCCTTTGCAAACTACCAGAAACAGTATGTTGTGTACTAGGCTGGGCACCCACCCACCATAAGGTTGAATTTGCAGCCTTCACTTCAGTTAGTCATTTAGCCATAAATTAAGTCAAGGGTTCCATAGTCACGGTTGAGACACGCAGCTAAACGCACATTTCCCCCATCCAAATAAATCTGCATATAATATCACGCCTGTGAACAAATTGGTAAAACGCAGCATCTGTTCAGTTTTTAAAGCTGCCAATGAATCTGGTTTGGCAGGTGGAATGAGACAGAACGGACATGTCTGCTGTCTCATACAGAGTTCAGCCCCAGCCACTGTTACATCAGGCCTGGGGTAACTTTTAAACAGCCATTTGATGAGTTTTAATTACGGCTTATCGTTATCTAGTTAGAGAGCGGAGCCAAGCAACTGCATCATTCATGTCAGTGAGAATATGTGTGTGTGTGTGTGTGTCTGTCTGTCTGTCCTCTTCCTCCCACGTGTGTGTGTCTGTCTGTCTGTCCCTCCAGACAATTTCCTCATTTTGATGATTTAGTACATTGGTAGGAAAAGGAACACTTGCTGACATCACAGTGGAGGACTTTACTACTAAAATATGGATAAAAGGTTGCTAATGGGGATTTATTCCTTCAATAAGAGGCAGTTGTTTGGTCAGCCAAGCCATCGTCAGTGTGTTTCGTGGGAGCTTTTGAATGAATGTCTGTACATTAGTCTGTTTTATGTGGTGTGACCCAAACCAATGCTTATTATTCAGTCCAGTCTTAGATGTGAGACACACACACAAACAGCCTCTCTTTGTGGCACTGCTAATAAAACAAATCCCACTACTTAGTCATGGTGATCAAACCTCTTCTTGTTTATTTTGGTCACCGGGAGGGATGGACGGGAGGGATGGACGGGAGGGA
Organism: Coregonus lavaretus; assembly: GCF_964263955.1. Classification (NCBI taxonomy): domain Eukaryota; kingdom Metazoa; phylum Chordata; class Actinopteri; order Salmoniformes; family Salmonidae; genus Coregonus; species Coregonus lavaretus. The sequence goes on along the minus strand of NC_140024.1, from coordinate 28,814,978 downwards.
TGGACGGGAGGGATGGACGGGAGGGATGGACGGGAGGGAGGGACGGACGGGAGGGAGGGATGGATGGACGGGAGGGACGGTGGGAGGGACGGTTGGGAGGGTGGGAGGGAGGGAGGGAGGGGTGGATGGACGGACGGGAGGGAGGGAGGGGTGGACGGTTGGGAGGGAGGGATGGACAGGACAGGAGGGACGGTTGGAGGGAGGGGTGGACGGTTGGGAGGGAGGGATGGACAGGAGGGACGGGAGGGACGGTGGGAGGGAGGGAGGGAGGGGTGGACGGACGGACGGACGGGAGAGGGAGGGGTGGATGGGAGGGAGGGGTGGACGGACGGGAGAGGGAGGGGTGGACGGACGGGAGGGGTGGACGGACGGACGGGAGAGGGAGGGGTGGACGGACGGGAGAGAGGGAGGGGTGGACGGACGGACGGGAGGGAGGGAGGGAGGGGTGGGTGGAGGGAGGGAGGGAGGGAGGGGTGGACAGATGGATGCAAATAATCACAGGGGCTCATCATAGTAAATTATGGTCCTGAGTCATGTGATTGTGTCTGTATTCCCTGACCAAAGAAACATCTCTGGTTTCCTCAGTAATGCCTGCCTGTGGAGTCAGTTGCTATGGTAGCTGTGCATCTATGTCTCCCTTCACTACGAGCGAGTCAGTGTTGTTGAGAGTCCATTATCCAAATGGAGTTTTCGAAGAGCCCTCTCCAGTGCTTCAGAAAGAGCAGCAGAACAGCCGTCACTGGGCTTTGAGTCTATGGATCCTCTATCACAGCCACAGAACCCAGCGGTTTCTATCAGACTAGCTGTTATCATACACTACATGTCCAGTGGTGGCTGTTCGGCGAACATCTAATTCCAAAATCATGGGCATTAATATGGAGTTGGTCCCCCATTTGCTGCTATAACATCCTCCACTCTTTTGGGAAGGCTTTCCACTAGATGTTGGAACATTGCTGCGGGGACTTGCTTTCATTCAGCCACAAGCATTAGTGAGGTCGGGAACGGATGTTGGGTGATTAGGCCTGGCTCGCAGTCGGCGTTCCAATTTATCCCAAAGGTGTTCGATGGGGTTGAGGTCAGGGCTCTGTGCAGGCCAGTCAAGTTCTTCCACACCAATTTCAAAAAAACATTTCTGTATATATAATATAATATAATATATAATATGCCATTTAGCAGACGCTTTTATCCAAAGCGACTTACAGTCATGCGTGCATAATTTTTTTTTGTGTATGGGTGGTCCCGGGGTTCGAACCCACTACCTTGGCGTTACAAGCGCCGTGCTCTACCAGCTGAGCTACAGAGGACCACAATCTGTATGAACCTTGCTTTGTGCATGGGGGCATTTTCATGCTTTAATAGGAAAGTGCCTTCCCCAAACTGTTGCCACAAAGTTGGAAGCACAGAATCGTCTAGAATGTCATTGCTGTAGCATTAAGATTTCCCTTCAATGGAACTAAGGGGCCTAGCTTAGGGCTGTTGGGGTGACCGTATTACCGCCAAACCGGCGGTCACAAGTCATGAAGGCAGTCAAAGTCACGGTAATTAGGCTTCTCCAAGCTCTGATGCTGCTGCTGGTCATTAGTAGCAAAAAACAAAGCAGAGCTCATGCCTATCAATCGACTTTTTTCAAATCATCATTAGTCGCATCATGCAGCCTTACAATGTATTCAAGCTCTAAACATATAGCCCAACGTTTGTAGAACAACTAAAGTTACATTAATAACTCTAAATTAAGCATATAGGAGTACCTATTTCTTTGTTAACCGCTCAACACAGAATAGCCGCATGTGCGCACTCACTCAAATCGTTTGGAGAAAATATCCTTTCTATTTTATTCAGCTTTGTTCAATTGTATTCTTCATACTATGAAGTAATGCCACAGAATTCTAAGCAAATCTTGTCTGCTAAATGAACTAGTGTAGCCCACAGCCATTTGGGATGGCCAGATCAGGACCTAACATAAGGTCAATTCAGAGTATGCTATTTTGTTCTTCTGAAATAGACGACATTTTCTTCATATCATTCTTCTTTAGACCTGTCTAAAATAAATAATGGATTTATTGTGAAGGTGTAGGCTATTTTATATGGATTTATTAGACTTTTTAAAATGTAGATGTTCCAAAGGTCTGCATCAGTGGCTTGTAGGCTATGTGTATTTATGTTAATTAACGGTAAATTACTGTGAGACCCACAGTTATTTGCTTGACAATCACCGGCTGTCGAAATTTTGTGACCGCCACTGCTCTAACTTAGCCCGAACCATGAAAAACAGCCCCAGACCATTATTCCTCCTCTACCATACTTTACAGTTGGCACTATGCATTCGGGCAGGTAGTGTTCTCCTGGCATCCGCCAAACCCAGATCTGTCCGTCAGACTGCCAGATGGTGAAGTGTGATTCATCACTCCAGAGAACGCGTTTCCACTGAACCAGAGTCCAATGGCGTCGAGCTTTACACCACTCCAGCCAACGCTTGGCTTTGCACATGGTGATCTTAGGCTTGTGTGCGGCTGCTCAGCCATGGAAACCCATTTCATGAAGCCCCCGACGAACAGTTCTTGTGCTGACGTTGCTTCCAGAGGCAGTTTGGAACTCGGTAGTGAGTGTTGCAACCGAGGACAGACGATTTTTACGCACTACGAGCTTCAGCACTCGGCGGTCCCGTTTTGTGAGCTTGTGTGGTCTACCACTTTGCGGCTGATCCGTTGTTGCTCCTAAACGTTTCCACTTCACAATAGCAGAAATTTTACGAACTGACTTGTTGGAAAGATGGCATCCGATGACGGTGCCACGTTGAAAGTCACTGAGCTCTTCAGTTCGGGCCATTCTACTGCCAATGGTTGTCTATGGAGATTGCATGACTGTTTGCTTGATTTTTATACACCGATTTTATACACCTGGTTGCCTCTGCCAAGAGGCTGAAACTTGGCCGCAAGTTGATCTTCCATCAAGACAATAACCTCAAGCACACATCAAAATCCCCAAAGAAATGGTTAATTGGCCACAAAATCTAAATTTTGCAATGGCCATCTCAGTCTCCGGACTTGAAACCCATTTTAAAAACCTGTGGTTTTAAATTGAAGAGGGCAGTCCATAAGTGCAGACGAAGGATATCAAGGATCTGGAAGGATTCTGTATGGAGGAATTGTCTAAGATCCCTCCCAATGCGTTCTCCAACTCCTCAAACATTTTTGAAAAAGGCTCAGTGTCGTAGTACTCGCAAGATGAGGTATTGAAAGCTGGGGTGTCAATAATTGACCCCTACCGTTTTTAGATTTTTTGTATTACTTGTTAAACAATTGTATTAGTATTACATCATATCATTTCCTAATTTTGTTGTTGTTGCATAGTCATTTTGGCACATCTTATAATAATAGTTTTGTACCCCACTATTTGGTTTGTGGCACATGCAAGGATCTAACCCTGGTGTTACAAGCGTCATGCTCCAATCAAATGCGCCATTGAAATTATGTTAGGAAGGTCAAAGGGGTGTCCTGCCTAGTGCCTAGTCCAATGAGAGAGATGACCAAATCCTAACTTGAAGATCCACACCTTCCAAGTCTTCCATTGATGATATCAATGCATGATTTACACGAAATCTCACATTATGGTTCATCCCAGAGAGGCAGCAAGTGGGAGGGAAGGGAGTACTCTTGGATTTCACAACGTGTTTGTTGGTTCTTTAGTCTGTTTTCTTTCGGAGGAGAACCGATCATGTTCTCCAGTGCTGGTCAGAGTATTTCGAGATAAGGCAGGGTTTCTCCTCCTGCCAGACAAATCCACAGGAAGTCAAACGCCCACATCTGTACTTTACTGTACAATGCCTCAACATGCTTTCTTTCTCTCTCATACGGTCCCATGCTCGCTCCGTATCAGATAGTACCAACTGAAATACCCAGCAAGTCTTCAACAATCTCTCTTTCTCTCTCTTTTCTCATCTGGCCTCTTTCTCTCTGTTGCTTGCTTGCTTTCTCTTAGTCTCTCTCTGTCTCTCCCTAACTCTCTCTCTGTCTCTCCCTAACTCTCTCTCTGTCTCTCCCTAACTCTCTCTCTGTCTCTCCCTAACTCTCTCTCTGTCTCTCCCCAACTCTCTCTCTGTCTCTCCCTAACTCTCTCTCTGTCTCTCCCTAACTCTCTCTCTGTCTCTCCCTAACTCTCTCTCTGTCTCTCCCTAACTCTCTCTCTGTCTCTCCCTAACTCTCTCTCTGTCTCTCCCTAACTCTCTCTCTGTCTCTCCCTAACTCTCTCTCTGTCTCTCCCTAACTCTCTCTCTGTCTCTCCCTAACTCTCTCTCTGTCTCTCCCTAACTCTCTCTCTGTCTCTCCCTAACTCTCTCTCTGTCTCTCCCTAACTCTCTCTCTGTCTCTCCCTAACTCTCTCTCTGTCTCTCCCTAACTCTCTCTCTGTCTCTCCCTAACTCTCTCTCTGTCTCTCCCTAACTCTCTCTCTGTCTCTCCCTAACTCTCTCTCTGTCTCTCCCTAACTCTCTCTCTGTCTCTCCCTAACTCTCTCTCCGTCTCTCCCTAACTCTCTCTCCGTCTCTCCCTAACTCTCTCTCCGTCTCTCCCTAACTCTCTCTCCGTCTCTCCCTAACTCTCTCTCCGTCTCTCCCTAACTCTCTCTCCGTCTCTCCCTAACTCTCTCTCCGTCTCTCCCTAACTCTCTCTCCGTCTCTCCCTAACTCTCTCTCCGTCTCTCCCTAACTCTCTCTCCGTCTCTCCCTAACTCTCTCTCTGTCTCTCCCTAACTCTCTCTCTGTCTCTCCCTAACTCTCTCTCTGTCTCTCCCTAACTCTCTCTCTGTCTCTCCCTAACTCTCTCTCTGTCTCTCCCTAACTCTCTCTCTGTCTCTCCCTAACTCTCTCTCTGTCTCTCCCTAACTCTCTCTCTGTCTCTCCCTAACTCTCTCTCTGTCTCTCCCTAACTCTCTCTCTGTCTCTCCCTAACTCTCTCTCTGTCTCTCCCTAACTCTCTCTCTGTCTCTCCCTAACTCTCTCTCTGTCTCTCCCTAACTCTCTCTCTGTCTCTCCCTAACTCTCTCTCTGTCTCTCCCTAACTCTCTCTCTGTCTCTCCCTAACTCTCTCTCTGTCTCTCCCTAACTCTCTCTCTGTCTCTCCCTAACTCTCTCTCTGTCTCTCCCTAACTCTCTCTCTGTCTCTCCCTAACTCTCTCTCTGTCTCTCCCTAACTCTCTCTCTGTCTCTCCCTAACTCTCTCTCTGTCTCTCCCTAACTCTCTCTCTGTCTCTCCCTAACTCTCTCTCTGTCTCTCCCTAACTCTCTCTCTGTCTCTCCCTAACTCTCTCTCTGTCTCTCCCTAACTCTCTCTCTGTCTCTCCCTAACTCTCTCTCTGTCTCTCCCTAACTCTCTCTCTGTCTCTCCCTAACTCTCTCTCTGTCTCTCCCTAACTCTCTCTCTGTCTCTCCCTAACTCTCTCTCTGTCTCTCCCTAACTCTCTCTCTGTCTCTCCCTAACTCTCTCTCTGTCTCTCCCTAACTCTCTCTCTGTCTCTCCCTAACTCTCTCTCTGTCTCTCCCTAACTCTCTCTCTGTCTCTCCCTAACTCTCTCTCTGTCTCTCCCTAACTCTCTCTCTGTCTCTCCCTAACTCTCTCTCTGTCTCTCCCTAACTCTCTCTCCGTCTCTCCCTAACTCTCTCTCCGTCTCTCCCTAACTCTCTCTCCGTCTCTCCCTAACTCTCTCTCCGTCTCTCCCTAACTCTCTCTCCGTCTCTCCCTAACTCTCTCTCCGTCTCTCCCTAACTCTCTCTCCGTCTCTCCCTAACTCTCTCTCTGTCTCTCCCTAACTCTCTCTCCGTCTCTCCCTAACTCTCTCTCCGTCTCTCCCTAACTCTCTCTCCGTCTCTCCCTAACTCTCTCTCCGTCTCTCCCTAACTCTCTCTCCGTCTCTCCCTAACTCTCTCTCTGTCTCTCCCTAACTCTCTCTCTGTCTCTCCCTAACTCTCTCTCTGTCTCTCCCTAACTCTCTCTCTGTCTCTCCCTAACTCTCTCTCTGTCTCTCCCTAACTCTCTCTCTGTCTCTCCCTAACTCTCTCTCTGTCTCTCCCTAACTCTCTCTCTGTCTCTCCCTAACTCTCTCTCTGTCTCTCCCTAACTCTCTCTCTGTCTCTCCCTAACTCTCTCTCTGTCTCTCCCTAACTCTCTCTCTGTCTCTCCCTAACTCTCTCTCTGTCTCTCCCTAACTCTCTCTCTGTCTCTCCCTAACTCTCTCTCTGTCTCTCCCTAACTCTCTCTCTGCCTCTCCCTAACTTTCTATCTTTTCCTCTCTCTCTCTCTGCCTCTCTCTCTCTCTCTGTGTGTCTCTCTAACTGGTCTTTGAGAGCTAGCCTATATCATCTATATTTAGTTGTCTTTACAGGCTGAAGTTGTTGCAAGGCGATTTTTCACAAAACATTTTTACTGCCATGAACAGCCTGCCTAATGTGTAATCATATCACTGCTAAAAGAGGAATGGAAGTTCAAGCTATAACGAATATGATCTTGTGTCCCATCAATAACAAAAATGTCTATCGTATCACTTGACTTAATCACTTTATGGTGAGTGTCATGAGTTCAGAAGGTTGACCGGGCCAAATGTCATAAGACAATTCCACACCCAGCGAGTAGAGTCAATCACATGTTGTGTTGTATGTCTGCTTTAGGTTGATTTGATTTGGACACTTTAGCCAGTTAGCGTACAGTACAGGAAGGTCCCTATTCATGTATTCAGTGGCATGCTGTCTATAGGCCAGAGCTAATGGATATCTATAGGTAGGACCTTCATAGCCAGGCGCAATGTAAAAAACGTTGCAGATAGTTCTATCACAACTAAAGAGGTCCTGGTAGTATGTATCACTGCTAACCTCTTGGGCCATGTTCAGTTGGGCACACAGTAGCAAAACAGTTTGTTTCAAACCGTTTTCTCCCTAGTGAACTTAACACTGACTTCTCTAGATCTCTCTAGAAGCACGTGTGAGCTGTGAGGTGGATTAAGCGTCCTAGTATGATAAGCGTCCTCTCAGACAGAGGGTTTCATCATACTGTGTAGGAGGCTTAGGCTGGTGTCCCAGGTCAGTTTGTTGTATAGGCTAGCCAACTCCTTGTCAGTGACAGTTGGAAAGCCTCTCTCCTCCTCGATCGCCATCTCTCGGTCTCTCTATCCCTCTCTCTCTCTCTTTCAGTTTTTCTCTCTCAGACGGCAGGGAATGTGGCGACCCTTGTGTATTTCGAGACATCCTGTGGCCGCTGGTGTGTGTTATTCTCTCTTCTCAGCACTGCCTCGCACCGTGCTAAACTTAGACCCCAAACGAGCAAATCAATGTTTACAGGACGGATTCAGAAATAAACACAAACAGTGGCCAAAAGAGATGAATTTTGCATGAATTACAGTGGGTTTTCTCAACATAAAGTGCACCCTCTGTCTAGCTGCAGGAGATGCTGATGATAAGCATGACAGTGACAGGACTACTTTTGGGAGAATTATATTTGATCTGCTTTAGTGAATCAAGTCTGTGTGTCTGTCTGAGGGCTGGCTGTCTCTGGCTGTCTGTCTGAGGGCTGGCTGTCTTTCTAAGGGCTGTTGGTCTGTCTGTCTGAGGGCTGTTGGTCTGTCTGTCTGAGGGCTGGCTGGCTGTCTGTCTGAGGGCTGTTGGTCTGTCTGTCTGTCTGTCTGAGGGCTGTTGGTCTGTCTGTCTGAGGGCTGTTGGTCTGTCTGTCTGAGGGCTGTTGGTCTGTCTGTCTGAGGGCTGTTGGTCTGTCTGTCTGAGGACTGTTGGTCGGTCTGTCTGAGGACTGTTGGTCGGTCTGTCTGAGGACTGTTGGTCGGTCTGTCTGAGGACTGTTGGTCTGTCTGTCTGAGGACTGTTGGTCGGTCTGTCTGAGGGCTGTTGGTCTGTCTGTCTGTCTGAGGGCTGTTGGTCTGTCTGTCTGTCTGTCTGAGGGCTGTTGGTCGGTCTTGTGTGTCTGCTGCTGGTAGGGCTGCAGCTGAAGGATCTAGGCTGTGCAGTGTGCACACATCCCCGCCCTGAGAGAGAGAGATTGAGAGTCTGGATACCAGAGAATTACACTGTCATTTGTTTGGAGACGTGTGCCAGGTGTTTCTTGTTTCACGCTCTCCTGTGTACATGAGCACTCTCAGCAGTCCCCTTACCCTCTCGCTCTTAAACTCTGACTTAGTTTACATTAGGATGCATTTGAGCACTGTGTTTTTGAAGAAAACCATCAGTGTTTGTAAACAATCACCCATTATGAAGCCTTAAAAGTCCTTTTTTATAATAGTCTGTTCTGACCAAATGGGTGTTGACCTCTGGATTTCCTCTCTACCTCAGCCAGGGGTGAATCCTACCTCCATTCATATTTTGGCGTAGGCCTAAATCATGCGTTGGGAGATGCAAGATTTATTGGGAAATGGGAGTGGGCATTGTCCACACACACACACAGTCAGTCACTCAAATTGGGATCTGATCGCAAGTGTGTAATAGAACAGCGCTGTGTGTATCCAGTAAGTGAATTCCCATCCCTTGTCAGCAGTAGCACTTTTCCTTTCATGCCAACAAACAAACATGCTAGAACAGGGCTAATGGGAATCACAAGCATCCACTGCTGCAAGGTATGAACCCACAGTTTAATCCTAATTTCTCCTGAGTGGCCTGCCTCCTCCGGGCCTGCCTCCTCCGGGCCTGCCTCCTCCGGGCCTGCCTCCTCAGGGCCTGCCTCCTCAGGGCCTGCCTCCTGTACACTACTGTATGTGTCTTTACCTCTAGGAACAAGAGAGCCTTTGTGCTGGGGCTCTAGTAGCCTTTACTCCAGCCCCCACTACTGCCGTTCCCCCTACTTTACCTCCATTCAATTTGTCCTTATTAATATGTCACTTCTTTCACGGCGTGTTGCACACGGTTCAGGTTTCATCTGGTAAATGTGGTGTTTAGGGAGGCTTTTCCTCTTCCTGTCAGAGGAAGAAGTGGAGGGATGGAAAGTGAAAGCTGATAGGATAAGATAGTCCATGCTGACACACACACAGAGCTGTCACTCTCTCCTTTTCTTTCTCAGGTCTCTGAGCCCATGTAATGTATAGTCCTTCAAACAACAAAGAAGGCAATGGTTGGAATTATTGATGTAGTCAGCAACTTTAAAGCTGCTACCATGTTTACTGATTCAACTGATGGTGTGGCTGTCACAGGAAATCCAATTTTTCCATAATGACCCCTTTCCCTATCAAAGGCCTCAATGATGTGTGTTTTGCAGGACCGGGAGTTGGAGCTTTAAGCCTGATGTGATTAAGGACAGATCATGTGACTCAGGGAGAGCGACTGCTGCTGTTGCTTGGGGTTTGGGTTACATCCTGGCTGAACTGCTTGTATTTCAGGCATGTGGATCCGGTGCCCTGTCCCCAGCATCAGCCTCTGGGAGAGGATCACCTTGAACAACACAACACAGCACAACGATACATCATGCATCACAATTAAACACGCAGCACAACAGCAGACCAGGCACGTGTACCTTCACAAGGCCCAAACCATCTGCCTAAATGAACATGGACATGGCCTGCCCTGCTATGTCAGTACTAGAGGAAACCCAGACTCCTCGGGCCTCAGACCAGCCGAAGCTGTGGAGACAAAAGCGTGTCATTAGCCCCATCTGTCTTACCGCCTTACTCTGTGTGTGCTCGGCTGGTCCGCTACGAGGCATTAATGTGTCGACAAGGTGTCAAATTCTCCCCCTGCCTCTGGGGTCCAGAGAACAGGGCCGGGGTTAACTCAGGGGACCAGGGAACAGGGCCGGGGTTAACTCAGGGGACCAGGGAACAGGGCCGGGGTTAACTCAGGGGACCAGAGAACAGGGCTGGGGTTAACTCCACAGGGGCCCTCTGCACCACGCAGACAAAGAGAGATGGTATGGCCCAGCAACACGGCCAGGAGGCTGGTTGAAGTGAATAGGTCTTGCCAGCCAGGATTCTAGGCTGATGGAGTTGATAGAAACTGCAGGTGGACAGCCATGCTAACTGGTGAAGTGGTGCGCTAACTGGCTTTGTACTAACTAGCCCAGTGCTAACTAGCACTGTGCTAAATTGGCTCTGTGTTAAACAGGCACTTTTGGCGAGCCAGCTCTGTGCTAGCTATGTGCTAACTAGCTCTAACTTAACTAGCTTTGTGCTAACTAGCTCTGTGGCACAGATCATATGCCTCAAAAGCAGTGATTAGGTAGCACAGGGCTAGTTAGCACAGAGGTAGTTAGCTAGCCGCGCTGCTCTGCTGCAGCCGTATGATCTGCTCTGGCTGTCACAGGGCCAAGAGGAGATCTTATCTCTGCAATCTGTGATTTCTCTCACACACTCTGGGTTTTGTTCAGGGACGGCGTTAGCTGATGCAGAGCTAACTGGCTGCGGCGCTGCTCTTCAGACGTATGATCTGAGGAGATGTTATCAGAAAGCAGCATCAGTTAGCCTATCACACACCCCACTGGTTTATCTGAGGTGAGCAGAAGTTCTCTCACCACTGGATCCTCTGATGTCCTCTTTTTCCACAGTCTCAGTGGTACTTCAGCTATTAGGCTACTTGATTTCCTGTTTGACTGAATCGACTTGACTGAATGATCGCTGTCTCTGTGGTTAGGCTAGTTGTTATCGTTAAGGTCATTGTTAGGTTAGTTTCTTTTGTCACTTCTTCAGCATTCAGGATGACTGCTGTCTCTATGGTGGTTAGCCTATTGGTCAATGTTCCTGTATTTTGTCTGAGGGCATAGTTCATATTATCAGATTGGGGTCAATTCTATTTTAAGTTTGGTAACGCTGGAAGGCAATTGAAACTCAATTCATGAATTGAGAATCCCTCATGGAAGGCATAGTCGATAGCGCTTTTCAATTCATTTCCTGAATTGACCTAATTGAAATGGAATTGGACCTGGTTCAGATATACTTTGGTACAACACAATGCTACACAATTGCCCAATTGTACCCAAATGTACTGTTGCCCAAGCGATTAGTCTTTTGTCGTATCAACAATGGTTCTGCTTTAGCCTGTTTTGTTAAGTCATGTGGTGACTTGAAAAATATACAGTAAACATTACTCACAAAAGTTCTCTCTTTCTGTCCCCCCTCTCTCTGTCCCCTGTCTCTATCTCTGTCCCCTCTCTCTCTCTGTCCCCTCTCTCTCTCTCTGTCCCCTCTCTCTCTCTCTGTCCTCTCTCTCTCTGTCCCCCCTCTCTCTCTCTGTCCCCCCTCTCTCTCTCTGTCCCCTCTCTCTCTCTCTGTCCCCTCACTCTCTCTCTGTCCTCTCTCTCTCTGTCCCCCCTCTCTCTCTCTGTCCCCTCTCTCTCTCTCTCTGTCCCCTCACTCTCTCTCTGTCCTCTCTCTCTCTGTCCCCCCTCTCTCTCTCTGTCCCCCCTCTCTCTCTCTGTCCCCTCTCTCTCTCTCTGTCCCCTCTCTCTCTCTCTGTCCCCTCTCTCTCTCTCTGTCCCCTCTCTCTCTCTCTGTCCCCTCTCTCTCTCTCTCTGTCCCCTCTCTCTCTCTCTCTGTCCCCTCTCTCTCTCTCTCTGTCCCCTCTCTCTCTCTCTGTCCCCTCTCTCTCTCTCTGTCCCCTCTCTCTCTCTCTGTCCCCTCTCTCTCTCTCTGTCCCCTCACTCTCTCTCTGTCCCCCCTCTCTCTCTCTGTCCCCCCTCTCTCTCTCTGTCCCCTCTCTCTCTCTCTGTCCCCCCTCTCTCTGTCCCCTCTCTCTTTCTGCACCCCCTCTCTCTCTCTGTCCTCCTCTTTCTTTTTCTCTCTATCTGTCAGTTTGACACAGTCTGACAGGAAGTTAATTAGCTTTCCTCTTTGACGTGTCACTTCCACCACAGCCTTATTAAGTGACTCTGCAGAAACAATTAGAGTAACAGGCCTTTCCTGTTTTAGCTTGTTGTCATGTTTTTTTCCTTCCTTTCAGTCGATGGTGATTAGCCCTTTAGCTCGTCTTTGGCTGTGTGTGTGTGTGTGTGTGTGTGTGTGTGTGTGTGTGTGTGTGTTTACCATGGCTCCTCCTCAATACTGTCCCTTTGTCTGATATCACCATCAAGAGTTTAAGGATGTTTGTGTATGTTTTGTGATTTCACAACCTTTCCTTTCTACAAACTAATTAATGAATTACCCACTTCTAACAGAGACAGATGAAGTACATTTTAGGTGTGTGTGTGTGTGTGTTGGAAACAGTCTTGACTGAATGAATGCACACGACCTTGACTCCCACGTCTCATGAGGAATGGGAAAGTTGTCATCGCATAGACTCATCACCTCTCTCTTCCCCGCTCTCTCTCTCTCTCTCCAGTCTGCTGCCCCCTCTCCAGTCTCTCTCTCTCTCTATCTCTCGGTCTTTGTCTCTCTCAGATGACAGGTCTCTCTCTGATCCTCCTGGGGGCACCTGTAATGTGAGGTGAAGTGAAGGGGCTGGCTCTGCTTAAAGGAACATTCCACTCAAACTATCTTTTTGGATTTATTTCCTTAGTCTACTGTTTATACATTCATGTGTTTCATGTCAGCAATCAAGTTTTCAAGATCTAGAACTTTCCAAATACAGAAAGTGTCACAGTATGATGTGTGTGTCTCTGCACCTCTGTGTCCCGCCCCCGCCCCCGCCCCCGCCCTGTGCCTGTGTGAGCCCGTTCTCAGCTGGGATTCCACAGAAATAGCGGGTGAAATTGGTTCCTTGGAAGGTTTTCTCACCGCTTCCTTTGAAGTGCCAGTTATAGTGGTGGTTAGTGACTCAGTGTAAAGGCCTCAACTGAAGTAGTTTCAGATCTCTAATATTTGTAACTTATTCTGTTGTTGACTTCTAAGTGATTGCATATTTGTGTTGGTTGGAGGTATTTCACTGGGCCTGTTGATGTTGGACCAGCAGTTATTTTCCAATCTGTCCCTGTCCCACATGTTTCATATTTGATTGACACAATTAGGGTTGCGTTCAAAATGGCACCCTATTCCCTATATAGTGTATTATTTTTGACCAGGGCGAATAGGGATAGGGTTACTAATAGGGTCACTTAAGTAAGCACACTAGAATATAACCTATGTAGATAGTCGTCATTTTAACCATGTACCACTAGTCCTAACTTGTGTCTGAAACTTCCGGCACATCCTGCTTCTCACAGAGACAACATGATGGTCTGTAAAGTACTCAAATGAATTCATGTGAAAAGGAATAAAACAACAGCTCATACCCACCCGCTCTGCTAGAGTTTGGGAGAGATATCCATCCTGATTGGGACAGCTATAAATACATTGGTGCCATTGATTTGTTGTGGAGAGTTGAAAGTGAGGCGGTGTTGGTGATTGATTGAATGCAGACTGGCCCCTTTAATGTGCAATATGAAGTAGTTGATTATATCAGAGGCTCTGTTCTGACGTGTCCTGTTTTATTACGTGGGCTGGCTGCTTCCTGTGACTAAGCGCTCTACTCAGTCCTTATTGCGGAAGGTCAGCGTTACAGCGTGATCGAAATTTAAAGGCAATGTTCCCGCGGAGACTGCATTCACGGTAAACGCTGCATATGTTGGCTAAATTACCTTAACATTTCTAACACGAGATCTGTAACGCTTTAGCAATACAGTTTGACTTGGGGGGGGGGGGGGGGGTCCAGTCGGTCAGTCAGTCAGTCAGTCAGTCAGCCGGTCACAGCTCCTCCCTACAGCCTGGTTAATCTGTCCCTGTCCATGTACAGGTGACCATGGCTGTTGAGGGACCTGTGTCTGTCCTGTATTGGTTCTTTCTGCTTGAGAAACAGACCACAAGAAGCATGACAGTCCATGCTGCTGCCCCGTTTCACATTATTGACGACAGTCAGACACTCTCCACTGCTAGGGGCAGTCAATCTATTTTCACTTCATAAAGCGCTTTTACCACATTGTCAGGGTTGTGGTCAAGTGGCATGTGAAAGTAGTGCCTCTAAAACAACCAAATCGATCAGGTCCAGAGCCTAACAGGAGCTGGAGACGCAGTATTTGAATTGGCGTTAGTTGTGGCATCAGCCATAGCAAACAAGTCTATCAATATCCCCTGTATCAGTGGAGCCACAGGAGCTCTGTTCATTTCCTCTTCAGCTGCTAGCCCAGTCTTTATTACATGTTTTATTTTACCTTTATTTTACCAGGTAAGTTGACTGAGAACATTTACAGCAACGACCTGGGGAATAGTTTAGCCAGGACACTGGGGTTAACACCCCTACTCGCAGCCCCAGCTCCAGTTCCCCAGCCCCTGTCTTCCAAACCTGCAAGCCCAGCCACAGCCTCCCTCCTTGGGCACATTGTCCAGCCAGCATGCCCTCCACCCAGTCCCAGCTTCAGCCCTAGTCCCTGTCCAGCCAAAGCCTTCTCTCTCCTGTACCACCACGGTGCTCTGCAGGCCCTCCACCGGCCTGCCAACTCATTCGTCTTGGTTTCCTTAGTCTCCGTTGGCTTTATTCCCCTCTTTAATTGTCTCCTCCCTCGCCCGCCCTGCCAGGAATCGTTTAGCAGACGGCGGCCCAGAATGGGTCAGGAGCTTTCCTCCTCCTCCTCCTCCTCCTCCTCCTCCTCCTCTTTCCTCCCACCCTTGCTCAGTCTCAGTCCTCTCTCTATCTGACAGCCTGGACAGTGCTGGCAGACTTCTTGTCCTCTCCCTTCCCTGTCCATTCTTCCCTCCTTTCTCTCTCTCTGTCATATTCTAACCATAATGCCCCTCTCAACCGTTTCCCTCGTCTATCTTTACTTCTGTCTGTCTGCCTGGTCAGCGCTGAGACACTCCTCTCCTCTTCCTTTCCGCCTCTCTTCCCTCCTTCCCTCCTTCTCTGCCCAGTAGCCCATCACCGCTTTTCTCCATACAGTCTGTCTGTCTGTCTGTCTGAGCAGTGTTGGCATCCGCTGGCCCTCCTTCCTCTCTGTGCCACCGTAGCACTCGTCCTGCTCCTGGCGTCTGTCTCCCTCCATGCCAGCTTTCCCTCTCACTCTTTTCTTTCTTCCTTTCTCCTTTTAGGTTCATTCGGTTCATGCATTTCTCAGAGTCTACGTTTTAGGGACAGATTGAAGCCTGGATCCTTCCTGTCTCTGCAGTATTGTGTGTGTGTGTGTGTGTGTGTGTGTGTGTGTGTGTGTCAGGCCGTGTATCACTGTTTGTCTGTGTCCTGTATTGGCGTTCCTGCTGCCTGTAAATTGCTCTTGTAATGTAGACTAGTCTCCCATGTAATATTATCTAATTTCTCTTTCAACAGAATATATGCATTAGCGAGCAACACTCCTTTGGTGCATGAACAATTATCTGCCCATTCCATGCAAGGCATGGTTCCCTGTCAACAATGAATAGATAAGTAAATGGCCGGCAACTAGGTTTTTAAACATTTGTAGATGGCAGCTTCTGTCCAGGGCCGTGTCCATTAGGTACCAAACTGATGAAAACAGATTGAAACTGGGAGGGACTACCTGGACTCCACCAATCAGAAATGCTAATTTT
The DNA here is from genome assembly GCF_964263955.1 of Coregonus lavaretus. Lineage (NCBI taxonomy): Eukaryota > Metazoa > Chordata > Actinopteri > Salmoniformes > Salmonidae > Coregonus > Coregonus lavaretus. Next base: position 28,799,537 of record NC_140024.1, on the reverse strand, counting down.
CATGCCATAATGAACACGACCCAGGTGGCAGCAGGCAGGCCCAGTGATGTCTGTAGAGGGTGTGCTCCTCTCTGCTGTACCTTTTTACCTTGGCCCAAACACACGTTTGATGAACAGGCTGGGATAAGTGAAGGCGTTAACACCCTGGCTAGCTGCCCTCTGTCTGGCTGTAGTGGACAGGCCTTCTGTAAGCCATCTGGTGACTGGAGTGGATAGGAGAGTCTGGCTGTAGTGGACAGGCCTTCTGTAAGCCATCTGGTGACTGGAGTGGATAGGAGAGTCTGGCTGTAGTGGACAGGCCTTCTGTAAGTCATCTGGTGACTGGAGTGGATAGGAGAGTCTGGCTGTAGTGGACAGGCCTTCTGTAAGTCATCTGGTGACTGGAGTGGATAGGAGAGTCTGGCTGTAGTGGACAGGCCTTCTGTAAGCCATCTGGTGACTGGAGTGGATAGGAGAGTCTGGCTGTAGTGGACAGGCCTTCTGTAAGCCATCTGGTGACTGGAGTGGATAGGAGAGTCTGGCTGTAGTGGACAGGCCTTCTGTAAGCCATCTGGTGACTGGAGTGGATAGGAGAGTCTGGCTGTAGTGGACAGGCCTTCTGTAAGTAATCTGGTGACTGGAGTGGATAGGAGAGTCTGGCTGTAGTGGACAGGCCTTCTGTAAGTCATCTGGTGACTGGAGTGGATAGGAGAGTCTGGCTGTAGTGGACAGGCCTTCTGTAAGTCATCTGGTGACTGGAGTGGATAGGAGAGTCTGGCTGTAGTGGACAGGCCTTCTGTAAGTCATCTGGTGACTGGAGTGGATAGGAGAGTCTGGCTGTAGTGGACAGGCCTTCTGTAAGTCATCTGGTGACTGGAGTGGATAGGAGAGTCTGGCTGTAGTGGACAGGCCTTCTGTAAGCCATCTGGTGACTGGAGTGGATAGGAGAGTCTGGCTGTAGTGGACAGGCCTTCTGTAAGCCATCTGGTGACTGGAGTGGATAGGAGAGTCTGGCTGTAGTGGACAGGCCTTCTGTAAGCCATCTGGTGACTGGAGTGGATAGGAGAGTCTGGCTGTAGTGGACAGGCCTTCTGTAAGCCATCTGGTGACTGGAGTGGATAGGAGAGTCTGGCTGTAGTGGACAGGCCTTCTGTAAGCCATCTGGTGACTGGAGTGGATAGGATAGTCTGGCTGTAGTGGACAGGCCTTCTGTAAGTCATCTGGTGACTGGAGTGGATAGGAGAGTCTGGCTGTAGTGGACAGGCCTTCTGTAAGCCATCTGGTGACTGGAGTGGATAGGAGAGTCTGGCTGTAGTGGACAGGCCTTCTGTAAGCCATCTGGTGACTGGAGTGGATAGGAGAGTCTGGCTGTAGTGGACAGGCCTTCTGTAAGCCATCTGGTGACTGGAGTGGATAGGAGAGTCTGGCTGTAGTGGACAGGCCTTCTGTAAGCCATCTGGTGACTGGAGTGGATAGGAGAGTCTGGCTGTAGTGGACAGGCCTTCTGTAAGCCATCTGGTGACTGGAGTGGATAGGAGAGTCTGGCTGTAGTGGACAGGCCTTCTGTAAGCCATCTGGTGACTGGAGTGGATAGGAGAGTCTGGCTGTAGTGGACAGGCCTTCTGTAAGCCATCTGGTGACTGGAGTGGATAGGAGAGTCTGGCTGTAGTGGACAGGCCTTCCTTAAGCCATCTGGTGACTGGAGTGGATAGGAGAGTCTGGCTGTAGTGGACAGGCCTTCTGTAAGCCATCTGGTGACTGGAGTGGATAGGAGAGTCTGGCTGTAGTGGACAGGCCTTCTGTAAGCCATCTGGTGACTGGAGTGGATAGGAGAGTCTGGCTGTAGTGGACAGGCCTTCTGTAAGCCATCTGGTGACTGGAGTGGATAGGAGAGTCTGCGCTAGTTATGATCTGCGTCCCAAATGGCTCCCTATTCACTATATAGTGCACTACTTTTGACCAGGGTCCAAAGGGCTAGGGTCTAAGTAGTGCACTATATGGGATATAGGGTGCCATTTGGGACATGTCCATGGTCATCACTGCACTATGCTAGGAAGGACGTACCTACAAGAGCAAATAAGATTTTAACCATAACTCTGAATGAACAACAAATAGGTTAACCCATATAGAAATAAATGTGCTGCTCTTCTGTTCTGATTGTTCTAGCGTGGCTACCTGGTACTGACCGGGTCCAGACTAGTGGCCTACAGTCAACTTGACTCCTGAGATTTGCACTTTGGATTAACAGTTTCGGTCATAAATGCTCTTGATAACTGCACACTGGTTTGGCTCGGGCATGCTGTCACGACGTTCATTGCATTTCTCAGTAGTCTAATGTATTTGACTGGAAGCTAGAGCTATATGTCTCTGTGTTGCTATAGTTACTCATTGATGCCTGCTCCAAGCCTCCAGTCTGGCAATTATCCTACCACTCACTCTCTCTCACACAGGCCCAATGGCCACAGCCCATTATTTAGAAAGATGTCTACCTCTATTCACTCCCTGCTGTTTCTCTTGTGTCCCAGTCAACAGCCAGCCCCTCTCCATGTCTGCCATCTTGGCTGCTTTCCTCAAATCCAGGAAGGAATTAGGAAAAGAGAACTCCTTACATAATCCCTCGCCACTGCTTTTTTCAATAATGTTTCAAAGATTGATTTCCAGACTGGCTAAGTATGCCTGCCAGCAAGACTATTATGTGTTCATATTTAGTCTGCATCCCAAATGGCACCCTATTCCCTATAATGTGCACAACTTTTGACCAGGGCCCTATATTAAAAGTCCTGCACTATGTAGGGATAGGGTGTCATTTTGGACTCAGCCTTAGTGTGAAAAGGCAGGCTTGGAGTTTACTGTTACTGCAGCTAATTGTGTGGGGCAGCAGATTGTTATTGGTGGACCTGTTTGCCTCTTTATCATGGCCTCTATTAGGCTATGTGTTTGTTGATGTCTCCAGGACCATGTATATCATAGTATCACAGTATTGTGCCAGATGTATTGGCTATAATAGGCCTAGCTAGTAGGCTTCATACACCAGATGTTACTAGGCTATATGCTGGCTATATGCTAGCTCCATACACCAGATGTAGCTAGGCTAAGTGCCAGCTCCATACACCAGGTGTAACTGGGCTATGTGCTATCTCTATACACCAGATGTAGCTACGCTATGTGCTAGCTCTATACACCAGATGTAGCTAAGCTATGTGCTAGCTCTATACACCAGATGTAGCTACGCTATGTGCTAGCTCTATACACCAGATGTAGCTAAGCTATGTGCTAGCTCTATACACCAGATGTAGCTAAGCTATGTGCTAGCTCCATACACCAAATGTGCCTAAACCCCTAGGCATTAAACATCATTGAGTGGTCTCTAGTATCTATGGCCTAAACCTAAAACCCTGGGAATGAAACATCATGACAGAACAGCGAATACAAGACATACTCCAGTCTGGGAACCAGGTGCATAGGTCTAGCCTGATCCCAGATCTGTTTGTGCTCCTGCCAACGCCATTGCTGTTTGGCATGACATTGAATGACAAGGATTTGGCATGATGGCACAAACAGACTGGCACTCAGGCTAGCATGGGTCAGAATGTGACAGATGCTATCAAAAGGCTTCCATTCCTCCCATCCTTCCCTCTCTCCTTCCCTCCATTCCCAGTGGACCTGATGCCCAGACAGCTCCACCTGGTTAATGATGTCATGGCTCTTTATTGGGTTGGGTTAAATGATTGGTATTTATTGGCAACCTGCTGTGGGACTGATGGAGAGGGTTGGCTGTTACTAGAGCGCTTTGCTGGGCAGATGGGCACAGCTGCTGTGTGTGTGTGTGTGTAAACACATCTGCTGGCTGGCCAGGCTAGTGAGAGGACGTGTCAGCGACGTGGCCCGGTGGTGATGGATTCCCATCCCTCTGTTTGTTTACCCTGGGGAGACGGCTGTCAGGGAGAGGGTGGAGTGGGACTGTGTGTGTGTGCTGGGGATGGAGGTTACTGGACTAGTGAGGATGTCTGTCAGGTGACCACAGGAAGGGGGTATGCCATGGATGTGTTCAGACCCCTGTAGCTCAGTTGGTAGAGCATGGCGCTTGCAACCCCAGGGTTGTGGGTTCGATTCCCACGGGGGACCAGTACAAAGAAAGTATGAAAATGTATGCACTCACTACTGTAAGTTGCTCTGCTAAATGACTAAAATGTAAAATGTGTGTGTGTGTGTGTGGTTGTGCTGCTCAGTGCCACTCAATAGCCGGCACAAAAACCACACACTGACACAGCCCGGCTTTATCGGCATGACTCATGCTCTGTTTTGGAACCCCTTCCATAGAACGGCTTTGTTTGGGAACTCTCTCAAATTATTTTTGAGAGACCCATGTTTGGGAAATGTAGTCTGGTTTGTTCACAATTTCCATTTCCACAAACACACTTTGGTAGTTGACTTTGAAATGCTTCTATTGGAGGCCTGTTCTGTTTGGGGCAATGGTGAAAGTAAGCCGGTATGGTCCGGTACAGCTTCCCGGCAAAATAAATAGTGGGGGTACATCGTACCGGTAAAACATGAGCCTACTACAATGATTAAAACAAAGATTCCATGAAAACTATAGGTAATTACACCATTATTTAACATTACCGCATGTCGGCTGCATGAAAATGAGCAAACTTCACTTGAAAACGGGTGCTATACCCTCCAAATTGCGTTGCGGTTCGACAAGAACACTTTTTGCCAAGACGGAGATAAGTGGCCGAGATGCGCTCGTAGCCTACAGCAGTGGACGCATCAACTCAGGCTACAAGTATATTGGGCCTAGTGACAATCTCTGAATGTCATTACACTTCTAGTTTTTTTTGCCAGAGGTGGCACCATAGGTCCCAGAGTGGTGGGCCCATCTTCTTTCTCCAGATGGTAACCAGGTTAACTCCTGAATGTCGTTGTAGCAGAGACCTTAAGGTTGGTCTATTGCCTGGGCCGAGTGAACTGGGCAGTCGTGCTCAGCCCCCCCCAGCTCAAGGTCGTCTCCCTGCTACTACTCTTGCCTGCAGACACAAACTGCAGGGTTAGTGTTAGTGTGTGTGTGTGTGTGTGTGTACTATTGGAATGGTTTCTCCTCCCTCTCTCTCGCTGTGGAAGGTAAAGAGATGCAGACTGAGGGAGGAAGGTAAAGAGATGCAGACTGAGGGAGGAAGGTAAAGGGATGCAGACTGAGGGAGGAAGGAAAGAGATGCAGACTGAGGGAGGAAGGTAAAGAGATGCAGACTGAGGGAGGAAGGTAAAGGGATGCAGACTGAGAGAGGAAGGTAAAGGGATGCAGACTGAGGAAGGTAAAGAGATGCAGACTGAGGGAGGAAGGTAAAGGGATACAGACTGAGGAAGGTAAAGAGATGCAGACTGAGGGAGGAAGGTAAAGAGATGCAGACTGAGGGAGGAAGGTAAAGGGATGCAGACTGAGGGAGGAAGGTAAAGAGATGCAGACTGAGGGAGGAAGGTAAAGAGATGCAGACTGAGGGAGGAAGGTAAAGGGATGCAGACTGAGGGAGGAAGGAAAGAGATGCAGACAGGGAGGAAGGAAAGAGATGCAGACAGGGAGGAAGGTAAAGGGATGCAGACTGAGAGAGGAAGGTAAAGAGATGCAGACTGAGGGAGGAAGGTAAAGGGATGCAGACTGAGAGAGGAAGGTAAAGGGATGCAGACTGAGGGAGGAAGGTAAAGAGATGCAGACTGAGGGAGGAAGGTAAAGAGATGCAGACTGAGGGAGGAAGGTAAAGAGATGCAGACTGAGGGAGGATGGCGGAGTAACACAGACACACACGCTTCTATTCTCTGCATTGTTCCACCTCCTTGCAGAATGTTCCAGGTCCAGCCGCAGCGGTGTGTTTCACTGTGTTGGAGCAGATACAAGGAGACCCTCTCCTCACCTGGCTCCTAACCCCTCCTCACAGGAAAGCCTAAGTGTTGTTGTCCATTAGTTTACTCCAATTAAGGGAGGAGTGGTAGGGTTAGGGGTAAATATATGTATTTATTTTATGTTGTCTTTTTTTTATATTGTGAATCATTCCACTATTACGGCAGATACAGTACCAGTCCAAAGTTTGGACACACCTACTCATTCAAGGGTTTTTCTTTATTTTTACTATTTTCTACATTGTAGAATAATAGGGAAGACATCAAAACTATGAAATAACACATATGGAATCATATAGTAACCAAAAAAGTGTTAAACAAATCAAAATATATGTTATATTTGAGATTCTTCAAATAGCCACCCTTTGCCTTGATGACAGCTTTGCACACTCTTGGCATTCTCTCAACCAGCTTCACCTGGAATGCTTTTCCAACAGTCTTGAAGATGTTCCCACATATGCTGAGCACTTGTTGGCTGCTTTTCCTTCACTCTGCCGTCCGACTCCTCCCAAACCATCTCATTTGGGTTGAGGTAGGGGGATTGGGGAGGCCAGGTCATCTGATGCAGCACTCCATCACTCTCCTTCTTGGTCAAATAGCCCTTACACAGCCTGGAGGTGTGTTGGGTCATTGTCCTGTTGAAAAACAAATGATAGTCCCACTAAGCCCAAACCAGATGGGATGGCGTATCGCTGCAGATTGCTGTGGTAGCCATGCTGGTTAAGTGTGCCTTGAATTCTAAATACATCACAGACAGTGTCACCAGCAAAGCACCCCCACACCATAACATTTCCTCCTCCATGCTTTACGGTGGGAAATACACATGCAGAGATCATCCGTTCACCCACACCACGTCTCACAAATTTCCACCGGTCTAATGTCCATTGCTCGTGTTTCTTGGCCCAAGCAGGTCTCTTCTTATTGGTGACCTTTAGTAGTGGTTTCATTGCAGCAATTCGACCATGAAGGCCTGATTCACACAGTCCCCTTTGAACAGTTGATGTTGAGATGTGTCTGTTACTTGAACGCTATGAAGCATTTATTTGGGCTGCTATTTCTGAAATTTCTAATGAACTTATCCTCTGCAGCAGAGGTAACTCTGGGTCTTCCTTTCCTGTGGCGGTCCTCATGTGAGCCAGTTTCATCATAGCGCTTGATGGTTTTTGCCACTGCACTTGAAGAGAATGCCAAGAGTGTGCAAAGCTGTCATCAAGGCAAAGGGTGGCTATTTAAAGAATCTCAAATATAAAATATATTTTGATTTGTTTAACACTTTTTTGGTTACAACATGACAATGTGTTATTTCATAGTTTTGATGTCTTCACTATTATTCTACAATGTAAAACATTTTTAAAAATAAAGAAAAACCCTTGAATGAGTAGGTGTGTCCAAACTTTTGACTGGTAGTATATACAGTGAGGGAAAAAAGTATTTGATCCCCTGCTGATTTTGTATGTTTGCCCACTGACAAAGACATGATCAGTCCATAATTTTAATGGTAGGTTTATTTGAACAGTGAGAGACAGAATAACAACAACAAAAATCCAGAAAAACGCATGTCAAAAATGTTATAAATTGATTTGCATTTTAATGAGGGAAATAAGTATTTGACCCCTCTGGAAAACATGACTTAGTACTTGGTGGCAAAACCCTTGTTGGTAATCACAGAGGTCAGACGTTTCTTGTAGTTGGCCACCAGGTTTGCACACATCTCAGGAGGGATTTTGTTCCACTCCTCTTTGCAGATCTTCTCCAAGTTATTAAGGTTTCGAGGCTGACGTTTGGCAACTCGAACCTTCAGCTCCCTCCACAGATTTTCTATGGGATTAAGGTCTGGAGACTGGCTAGGCCACTCCAGGACCTTAATGTGCTTCTTCTTGAGCCACTCCTTTGTTGCCTTGACCGTGTGTTTTGGGTCATTGTCATGCTGGAATACCCATCCACGACCCATTTACAGTGCCATGGCTGAGGGAAAGAGGTTCTCACCCAAGATTTGACGGTACATGGCCCTGTCCATCGTCCCTTTGATGCGGTGAAGTTGTCCTGTCCCCTTAGCAGAAAAACACCCCCAAAGCATAATGTTTCCACCTCCATGTTGGACAGTGGGGATGGTGTTCTTGGGGTCATAGGCAGCATTCTTCCTCCTCCAAACACGGCGAGTTGAGTTGATGCCAAAGAGCTCCATTTCGGTCTCATCTGACCACAACACTTTCACCCAGTTCTCCTCTGAATCATTCAGATGTTCAATGGCAAACTTCAGACGGGCCTGTATATGTGCTTTCTTGAGCAGGGGGACCTTGTGGGCGCTGCAGGATTTCAGTCCTTCACGGCGTAGTGTGTTACCAATTGTTTTCTTGGTGACTATAGTCCCAGCTGCCTTGAGATCATTGACAAGATCCTCCTGTGTAGTTCTGGGCTGATTCCTCACCGTTCTCATGATCATTGCAACTCCACGAGGTGAGATCTTGCATGGAGCCCCAGGCCGAGGGAGATTGACAGTTATTTTGTGTTTCTTCCGTTTGCGAATAATCGCACCAACTGTTGTCACCTTCTCACCAAGCTGCTTGGCGATGGTCTTGTAGCCCATTCCAGCCTTGTGTAGGTCTACAATCTTGTCCCTGACATCCTTGGAGAGCTCTTTGGTCTTGGCCATGGTGGAGAGTTTGGAATCTGATTGATTGATTGCTTCTGTGGACAGGTGTCTTTTTATACAGGTAACAAGCTGAGATTAGGAGCACTCCCTTTAAGAGTGTGCTCCTAATCTCAGCTCGTTACCTGTATAAAAGACACATGGGAGCCAGAAATCTTTCTGATTGAGAGGGGGTCAAATACTTATTTCCCTCATTAAAATGCAAATCAATTTATAACATTTTTGACATGCGTTTTTCTGGATTTTTTGGTTGTTATTCTGTCTCTCACTGTTCAAATAAACCTACCATTAAAATTATAGACTGATCATTTCTTTGTCAGTGGGCAAACGTTCAAAATCAGCAGGGGATCAAATACTTTTTTCCCTCACTGTATATATATATGAGGGATTGGTAATTATGAAGACAACTACATTGATGGAAGCTACAATCTATCTGCAGTATTAAAGCTGATCTACCCTCCTCACTTGTCTTGTAACTTTTGGCTATCCTGTGAGGAGTAGATTACTTCTTTCTTCTAGTCGACAAACGGCAATTGATGTACAATAAAATGCAACAAAACGTATATGATTTGTTTCAAATTCTTACCTCAACTACTCTACAAAAGCTGATCGATGTACTCTAAAACGCTACAACATTTCTGTGATTTTCTTTCTCTCCAAATTAGGGATTCCCCCCTGAATTTAGGTGTATGTTCAAGGAAATAGTTGACTTTCCCTTTAAATAAGTTTGTCTTCTCTGTAAAGAGATTTGTCGGTTCTTTCAAGGTACACAGAAACAGTGGCCTGTGGCCCAGATCCCAGCTCTGTAGTAATCCTCAGTAAGAGTCCCACACTAAGACCTTAGCCTGAAGACGCAGTCTCTTGCCACACACACACACACACACACATCCCCACCTCTGATTGACCTAAGCCCCGGTGGTTTCCTCTACACCCCCCCCCCCCCGAGGAGGAAGGATGTAGGTAGGTAGCCTAGCTGTACCCCATGGACCTCCAGACCACCCTGTTCTCCTCTGGCCTCCTGGCCTGGCCTGCCCCAGGCTGGGGGGTTAATTACTTCACCATGTCCTTTAATCCACTAGTAGGTCCTCTCTCTTTCTCTATGGTTGACCACCCACTGGACTGAGGTTGTGTCCTAAATGGCACCATATAGCCTTTGTAGTGCACTACTTTTGACCAGGGCCCATAAGACTCTGGTCAAAAGTAGTGCACTATATAGGCAATCGGGTGCCATTTGGAATGCATTCTCAGTCTCTTTCTTTCTACCTCTCAAGGCTCCTGTGATAAAGATACTACTATTACTGCTACTACTACCTCTAGTACTTCGATAACATTTTAATTCTGTGTAAGGATTTAGGCTAATGTATGTTTACCCTGTGTTGCGTGCGATGTATGTGGAGGATATGTGGCTGTGCCCTGGTTAATACCTTAATTGCCCCCGAGGGGATTGATTAAGTCCCATTGAATTAAATGTAATTGTCTACAGCAATTGGGGGCAAGACACAACAGCACAAAGGGCAAACATGCAGAGCAGTAGCAGTACAGACTGGCAGTAGGACAGACAGACAGGCAGTCGGACAGACAGACAGGCAGTAGGACAGACAGACAGGCAGTAGGACAGACAGACAGGCAGTAGGACAGACAGACAGGCAGTAGGACAGACAGACAGGCAGTAGGACAGACAGACTGGCAGTAGGACAGGCAGTAGGACAGACAGACAGGCAGTGGGACAGACAGACAGGCAGTAGGACAGACAGACAGGCAGTAGGACTGTGTCCGAAACCCCAGAGACCCCCGGAGCTCGTCCATTGACCGCATCTCGTTTCACCCTGACACCCTATCACGGTCAGTCAACACCGCAGAGGCTGAGCCCCGGTCCATCCAATTACGCAGGATTAGTCTGCAAGAGTCTTAGGAGGAGTGGATACGTCGTCCACCACGTCTCTCCAACCTATTGAGAATACTTCCTGTCTGTAGGTCAGTGTCAATATGACCCCTCATTATCTTCACACACTGTCTTTTAACTGTATATGATGTTGTGATATGTACACATTCATGTTGTATGGGGTTTGACACCGCCGTGGTTATATATAGGATACTGTATGCAGGCTGTACAAATTCGAGCGTTGACCGTTCGGGGGGAAATGGGACATGGTCATCCCAAAAAAGGGTCATCCATTGTTTCCAAACACACCGAAAGGTGAGTAAGCAAACACAGCTTTCAGATCTGTATTGGTTAAATCAGCCCAGTGGCTCCAAGCGGGAGACTAGTAAGCAGAATACCACCAATCATGTTTAAGGTTGATCAATGTGTATAGGTCTTGAGGTTTGAGGTGTCTTTGCTGCCCAACGGTGAAGTCACAGAAAATGTATTTATTGAAGATGAGCCTAAAGCAACATAACTAATAGTAACTATCTTCATAAACATATTAATTAGGAACTAAGCTGTAACAAACTTCATAAAGGTGACCTTTGAACGTCTTGTCATCGGATGAACTGTATCAACTCCCTCTTTCAATCAAAACGAATTGATAGATCGGTCAATTAATCGATTGCACATATAATCAATCAATTGTGAAGTGTTGAGCGTTCCCATGACGACATGTCAGTCTGTCTGGACGTGTGAAGGTTAGCGACAAGATGAGTCTGATAATGTCGTCTAAGTTGCCCCTAGAAACTGATCAGTTTCCCCCCTAATGGTTAAAGTTGGGTTTGGTCGAGGGGAAGCTGATCCTAGATCTGTGTGTATGGGAAACCACCCTGGGGCGCCTGTGGTCCTATAGACAAAACCTAAAGTCCTAGTCGCCATAAACATGTTTTTTGAAATGGAAAAACATGGAACATATCCTAAATGTCTCAATTATGTGAGGACAACGTCCCCAAAACATGTTGGGAATGATACGAATTCCTCCTCCACCCTCAGAAAAACCAGAGCAGAGACGTTTCAAGGTCTTAGTCTCAAATGGCACCCTATTTCCCTTTACACTGCACTATTTTAGACGACCACTAGGGCTCTGGTCAAAAGTAGTGCACTATATAGGAATTAGGGTTCCATTTGGGAAGCATCCAAGGTCTTCGGGTGTGTAGTCTCGTCATGAGAGGCGGCTAGTCGACCTGCAACAAGCGCTTCTAAAACCAAATGGCCCCTAAAAACAGCACAGTCAGTCTCTGGCCTTCCAAAACCCAGCCGGGTGATTGTTCTCCACTGTACAGTTTATATTTAGCTTTGAGTCTCAGAAAATAACAGCTTTTACCACTTCGATAGGTACGCTAGTCTGTGCGCTAGTTTGTCTTAGACAGGGGTTTGCGGTCACCTTGTCAGGCCGTGTTGCTCCCGAGTTCTGCTGAGGATTTGTTTTTTCTACCTCTGATCAGGGATCAACTTTCCGGAGTCCTATGGGGGCTGTAGCTTATCCCCCCCCCCCCCCCCCCCCCCTCCCAGTTCCCCTGTAGATTAGCTACGGTCTTAGCCGGGCTGATAGAGGATAACCTTGTCTGGTCCGAGAGGAGGTGGGGGGGGGGGGTGTGTACGTATGTGACAGCTGGCTGTTGACAGCAGAGAGCCCCCCCCCCCCCCTTCTATATTGAGGCCAGAGAGAGCCCCCCGCCCCTCCTATGTTGAGGGTTAGGAGTGGGGGGCATTTTTCAGATGGCGGGCTAATGGAGTTGGTCATATTTAGAACAGAGTACCCCTTCACTGTTTCAAGACTGGATGGAGGTGGGGGAAGGAGTGTGTGTGCGCGTGTGTGCATGCATGCGAATGTGAGTGTGTGTGTGTGTGTGTGTGACTGTCGAGGGGGTCTTCTGAGTACCTCTTAGACCCCATTCCAGAGAGGTGGGGGTGTGTGTGTGAAGCTCTGGTTAGAATGATGTCTTTGTTCCTGAGCTGAGGCAGGTTAAGATTCCACCATGGCTCAGGTTGCTGCTGTCTGCAGACTGGAGTAGTGCGTTGCCCTTAGACTGATCTCAGGTCAGTTTGGAGTTACCACCTCTAATGGCTCAGGATAGGATGGATGGAGGGTAAGCTGATCCTAGATCTGTGTCTATGGGGGCTTGGATCACTCCTCCCTGGGGGGCTGTGGGGTTGGGCAGGAAGTGATGTGGGTAGGGGAATACCACACAGAGAGGCAGAGTGAGAGGAAAAGGCTTTTGCCAAATTTCTTTCACCTGTCATGTTTTTTCTGATCACGAAATGGTGACAAGGGAAAGAAGACTGGGAAGGGGAGTTGTTTAAAATGATTGGGACGCAGCTGAAATGGATCCCTCCCTTGCTGCATGTAGAAAGAAGTTGCCCCATACGCTGATTTTAAGATCAGTTTTGCATTGCTCCCCCAAAAGTTAAGTTACAATAAGGTGTATGGGAAGCTGATCTGAGATCTGCGCCTAATGCAACTCGTACAATATCCCATCTGAAGGGCACACCCGCACCGCTCTGAACAGATCCAAGGTCAGCTGTTACTCTGTGACTCCCAGATAAACCCATTAAGTGTTGTGGAGCTTGGCGGTCGGTGCTGAGCGGAGCGTGAGGCGAGGCTGTCTCCTGTATGCCCACTTTACCACTACCTTCGGCTGTGATACGTCATGGATACCTCGCCTCACGCTCCGCTCAGCACCGACCGCCAAGCTCCACAACTGTCACCTCTGACAGGGATGGAGAACGCTGTCCAGGGCTGTAGCGGTAGGTATGGCCTTCTGTAATCTACATGTAGAATTTATGTAGGACAAGTTCATTTCAATTCTGTGAACTTGATTTGTTCTCTAAGGACTATTCTACCAAGACTGACCATCACGATACAAACAACTGCAGATGACGTGAGAAATAGATCAACAGTGTTGAATTAGACTACAGTAGATGAATGATGATGGACCATGTAGGCCTCCATTAACATGCTCTTGGTTGCCTTCTGCTGGTATCTTAACCCTGTGTTTTAGAAACGCTCCGGGGTAACGTTTCCCCTAGGTACAGATCCAGGATCAGCTTCATCTCCCCCAATCCTAACCTTAACCTTTAGTGGGGAAAATACAAAACTGACACAAGATCAGTGTCTAGGGTCAACTTCAACCTACACCGTTAGATCACCCTAGTGTGTTCAACTTGACCTATTCTTTTCCCCCAGTTGGAATACAGGAGGATTTTGTTAGAATCAACCTTTTTCACTTTTCCTCTGTGTCTTCCAAATGAGTCCAACCACATCAAACATCTTCAATTATTAACCTAGCTCTCCATTTAATAATTCAACGCCTTGATCATAGTCAGTGGTCTAGTCTAGCCAGCCAGCCAGCTCGGCTGTACCTGGTTCTGAACTGAGACTGTAGACAGCCTGGCGACTCCTAGACTCCTAGATTAATATCTAAGTAAGACCTGTACTGACTTGATGCAGTTAGACAGGGTTTTTCCTGCATAGCGAACACTGCCTCGCTGAGTCACCGCCTAAGCTCTATTTGGAGCCAGGAGAAACTCTGGTTGGAGTTTTGTTGACTTGTTCAATATGTGTTATGGGACTACAGGAATGAATCCTTGGTTTATAGCAACCGTCTAACAACTGTTTATTAAAGACCGTAAAGTAAAGCACCTGTCCACCCTTATCTAATAGTAAAGTAGGCCTCAGCCAGAGGAACAACCTCGTAATCAATCAGATAACTCAACACAACACAGGCTAGACCATGACTAAATGTCACTCAAAGGAGGAGCGATTCATTTCTTTCTTCTTCTTCCCAGTCAGTGTAATGATGTACAGTAGGACGTTTTTAGCTCTTCCATTCCCGGTCGTCTACCTTCCAAACCAGTGAGCCTAAATAAAGGCTTCCAATAGGACATCCACCCAAACCAGTATAGAGACTGCTGTCTGGAAGCTCTTCACTATTTCCATCTCCTCACTCCTCTCCTCTCCTCTCCTCCCTGCTGGAGTCAGCGAAAAGAGCTGGAAAAGTGCCGTCTCACCAAATCCCCTGGTTATGACCAGGCAAAACCTAAAAGCTTCCCATACTTTCCCCTCCTCACTCTTTTCCCACTCCCTTTTTCCATGAACATGGTCAAACTTCCTCCAGGCACACCCCAGGATCGAGGAAAGACTTTCCTTCCCTGGCCTGCAATAATAACGGCCTAGCCCCAGCACAGATCTAGAATCAGATTACCCTCGTTCAAGTTGCTATCCTTAACCATTAGGAGGGTCAACTGTCCTTAGCTCAGTGTATAGAGAGACTATTCCGGAAAGAGCTTGAGTCTACAGGCACTGTGAGGAAAGAAAGCAGCGATGGCGAAGCATCTCAAATGACCCAGGAAATGTTTCGATTTATTATTCTTAATTTCCACGTGCTTATTTTGGATTTTATCGTGAAGTACATTTTTATTTTCTGGGTTCTTGTTGAGTTTTTTCTGTTCACCAGCCGAGCTACTTCCATTTTTGTGGAAAGACTAAGTAATTTGTGCTGAACTGTTCTTTTTAAAGCTGCTCTTGCAGTTAGTTACCATATTTGTTACCCTCTATGGTTTGTGTCACATCAAGGAAGCAATGACTCGCAGCCGGCCAAGATCTAGGCTGCTACCCAATAGGCATCCTATTCCCTATATAGTGCACTACTTTTGAGACCTGGTCAAATCTAGTGCACTACATAGGGAATAGGGGGCCATTTGGGATGCAGACCTACTCACCACAGCATGGTGGAAGGTTCCCTATGCTGTGTGTTTAAAACACCATTTATCAGAAGGATTTTTATATAGATGGTGGAAAAAGCATTTAAATGCTCCTTTTTCAATCTTAATGTGCATCTGCCTCGGCATGAAACGTCAAGTTTCCCTCTGTAATCTTTCATTTCACCCACAAACTCTGTTACTGTGGGATTGGGACTCTATACAGCCAAGTGATAAACATGTTTAGAATCTATGGCAGCGTATAATCTCCCTACATCTCAAAGCAGTAGCCTGTTAATCAATAGAGTTTTATGTGATGAAATGCGCTGTGTATTTCAATTACTGTACAATGTCATAAAGATAATGTATAATTTTTTTAAAAGTTGTATTTATTGAGTTTGCTGGTTGTAACGTCTTTTAGATACAAAAAATGTATACAAATTGCACAGGATCTTTTTATCTGGGGGATGGTAGGTCTATAATGTTTTATTCTATAATGTAGGTCTATAATGTTTATCCTATAATGTAGGTCTATAATGTTTATCCTATAATGTAGGTCTATAATGTTTATCCTATAATATAGGCCTATAATGTTCTATCCTATAATGTAGGTCTATAATGTTTATCCTATAATATAGGCCTATAATGTTCTATCCTATAATGTAGGTCTATAATGTTCTATCCTATAATTTAGGCCTATAATGTTCCATCCTATAATTTAGGCCTGTAATGTTTTTGGACAGATATCACCTCAACAGGTGTTATTCCCTCAGCAGAAGATATTCAGTGCCAGATATGCGTGCAATTATATGGTAGTTTAATGTTCCCAAAGATCTGTGAAAATGTGGTAATGAATGCTTTGTTATCAGTTGACAGTAGCCTGTCTGTCTGTCTGTCCCTCAGAAGCCAGGAGACATTGGTTTTCTCGTCCTAATCTGCCTCGTGAGTCATTGTTTTAATTGGAGAGGGATGTGAATATTGTCATGGGAAAGTATCTTGCTACCACTGCTGCTAGCTAGGCCTACTTAAGGAGATTTATAAAGCATTTGATTTAAATGGCTCGCTGCAGTCCAAAATGTTCCCTGACAATGAACAACTCCTCCTCCTTTAGAACATTTCGTCCAGGGCCGCTTTCCTGTACACACATTAACCCTAGTCCTGGACAAAACAACATCAATGGAGATTCTCCAGGATTAGGGTTTATCTGTGTCCGGGAAACCAGGCCAAAGAGTTCAGGGAGTTTAATCAAACGGTTCACGCTTTAAAATCTCTCTCTCTCTCTGTGTGTGTCTCTATCTCTCTGTCTCTCTCTCTGTCTCTCTCTCTGTGTGTCTCTCTGTGTGTGTCTCTCTCTCTGTCTCTCTCTGTCTCTCTCTCTCTCTCTGTGTGTGTCTCTCTCTCTCTCTCTCTGTGTGTGTCTCTCTCTCTCTCTGTGTGTGTCTCTCTCGCTCTCTCTGTCTGTCTCTCTCTCTCTCTGTCTCTGTCTGTCTGTCTGTCTGTCTGTCTGTCTGTCTGTCTGTCTGTCTGTCTGTCTGTCTGTCTGTCTGTCTCTCTGTCTCTCTCTCTCTCTCTCTCTCTCTCTCTCTCTCTCTCTCTCTCTCTCTCTCTCTCTCTCTCTCTCTCTCTCTCTCTCTCTCTCTCTCTCTCTCTCTCTCTCTCTCTCTCTCTCTCTCTCTCTCTCTCTCTCTCTGAATGGCAGTTTTTGGGGCCTGAGTGTGCATAGAGCTCATACAGTTAACATATGAATCTACTGCGCAGGCGGTATAAGGCTGTATATGGTGCCTGGAACTCCCAATAAAACTCTGTTTGACTGTTCCATTAAAGCACCAAATCTGGAACCTCCCTTCTATTCTCTGCCAGTGCCTCCCCTGACGCTGGTTTCCATTGCCTTTTATGTTCTCCATGACTCTCCCTTGTTGATGGAAATAAGGGTCATTGTTTTGCTCTGGAGGCACAGGAGTGCATAGCATAGCAAGCGGATGGGTACGCTGATTAGTGCTCATTGTGACAGTTTCCTGTGTGTGTGGAATGACCCACAGGTGTTAGAATGGCTCATCTGGTTCTGCCAGCTCTGACCATCAACCTCTGCTACGGCAGCCTATGGGCAGTGACCTCACCTCGCTGTGGGGGGGAGGGGGAGGGGAGGGGAGGGGGGAGCCTTCGGTCTGTGTCCCAAATGGCACCATACCCCCTATACAGTGCACTACTTTTGACCAGAGCCCTATTGAACTGGGTCAAAAGTAGTGCACTTAATAGGGAATAGGTTTCCATTGGAGACGCTGTTCTAGTTTCCGTCTTAGGACAGGGAGAGAAGGGTGTGTCCCAGACGGCCGTCTGCCCGTGTCCAGGTGATGTGGTGTAGAAATGGGGTCAGCTCCCTAAGCAGGAGCATTACGCATGTTTTAAAGGGACAGCTCACCCACATTCCACTGTAACCGCTGGCTCACGTGGCATCAGCCCCAAGACAATGGGGCTCTGTTTTTGATATGCAGTTATAATAATTTGACAGACGCCTTTCTGGACACTCAAGGACACCATACATTAAAAGTACATTAGTTAATTGGTTGGTTGACAAAGGCTTGTTAAAGATGTAAAATGACTGAGTGGGCAGTCTGATAGAATCTATGCTTTGTTCAGTTGCTGGCAGTCCATGTCTGTGGAGATATTTCATCCCTTTGTTCCTACACCATCTCTTTTCCCCTTCACATTCCATCCAGACAACTTGGTTTCACCTGCGTGTCTGTGGGACAGAGCAGAGGTGTGTGTGTGTGAGTAGGGGAAAGGGTGTGTTCCGTCAAGTCTGCAACCTGACAGAAAGATGGATGGAGGGGGTGCTCTGCCACATCTCTGGGACCTCCAGATGAGGGAGGGAGAGAAAGGAGGAGAGGGAGAAGGAGAGAAAAGAGAGGGAGAGGGGGGAGAGAGAGGGAGAGGGGGGAGAGAGAGGGAGAGGCACAGAGATGGAGTGAGAGGGAAAGACAGACGGAGACGGAGAGTAACACAGGCAGGAAGTTGGGGCTGAGAATGAGCAGGAGAGACGGTGAGCAAGAGAGGGAAAGAGACATACGGGGAGAGAGAGAGAGACTTTGAACGAAGGAGGGAGGGAGAGCGAGAGAGAGTAGATAGAGACTATGAGCAAGAGAGGGGGAGAGAGTAGAGGGAGACTGGGAGAGAGAGAGACTTAGAACAAGGGAGGGAGAGAGAGCGAGAGAGACTGAGCGAGGGAGGGAGAGTAGAGAGAGAGTGAGCAAGAGAGGGGGCGAGAGACTGGGAGGGAGGGAGAGAAAGGGAGAGAGATGGGGAGAGAGACAGTGGGCGAGAGACAGGGAGACAGTGGGAGAGAGACGGGGAGGGAGGAAGGGAGAGACGGAGAGAGACGGGGAGGGAGAGACAAGGAGAGAGACGGGGAGGGAGAGAGACAGGGAGAGAGACGGGGAGGGAGAGAGAGACAGGGAGGGAGAGAGATGGGGAGGGAGGGAGAGCGAGAGACTGGGAGAGAGACGGGGAGGGAGAGCGAGACAGGGAAAGAGATGGGGAGGGAGGGAGAGACGGAGAGAGAGACAGTGGGAGAGAGACGGGGAGGGAGGGAGAGACAGGCAGAGAGAGAGGGAGGGAGAGAGACGGGGAGGAAGGGAGAGAGATGGGGAGGGAGGGAGAGACGGGGAGGGAGGGAGAGACAGGGAGGGAGAGACAGTGGGAGGGAGGGAGAGACAGGCAGAGAGACGGAGAGAGATGGGGAGGGAGGGAGAGACGGGGAGGGAGAGAGAGACAGGGAGAGAGATGGGGAGGGAGGGAGAGACGGGGAGGGAGAGAGAGACAGGGAGAGAGATGGGGAGGGAGGGAGACAGACAGGGAGGGAGGGAGAGAGACGGGCAGAGAGACGGGGAGGGAGGGAGAGACGGGGAGAGAGACAGACAGGGAGGGAGAAAGAGACAGGGAGAGAGATGGGGAGGGAGGGAGAGACGGAGAGAGAGACGGGGAGGGAGAGAGAGACAGGGAGAGAGATGGGGAGGGAGAGAGATGGGGAGGGAGAGAGACAGACAGGGAGAGAGATGGGGAGGGAGGGAGAGACAGGGAGAGAGATGGGGAGGGAGAGAGAGACAGGGAGAGAGATGGGGAGGGAGAGAGAGACAGGGAGAGAGATGGGGAGGGAGAGAGACAGACAGGGAGGGAGGGAGATACAGGGAGAGAGATGGGGAGGGAGAGAGAGACAGGGAGAGAGATGGGGAGGGAGAGAGAGACAGGGAGAGAGATGGGGAGGGAGGGAGAGACAGGGAGAGAGATGGGGAGGGAGGGAGAAATGGGGAGGGAGAGATGGGGAGAGAGATGGGGAGAGAACTAACCTTTCAGTTTACTGTAGTCCTTTACTGTTCATGTCTCACACACACTTATGGTTTATATCTGAGACAATGAGAGGGTTTCTTCCTCAGCATGTGTTAATGCACTCTCTGGCACCAGACTCCCTCTCACAATTACTTCCTCTATATCCTCTCCTCTGCAGAAAAGAGAACAATGTTTCATTAGCATACACACACACACACACATATTCACACACGTATACACACACACACACACACACACACAGGCAGACACACACAAAGGCAGACACACACATGCTCTCTCTCTCTCACTCATTCACTCACACACACACACACACACACGTACACATACACGTGTGCACACACACGTACACACACACACACACACACACGTACACACACACACACGTACACACAATGATTTACCCTAAAGTCCTCTGCATACTCCAACCCAGTCTGCCGTTCCTTAGTGTGAATAATGCTGTGAAACCCCTGGGGTGTAAAGGCCTACTCTCCCTGTGCATTGGGTTTACTTAAGAATCTGTCAAAATATCAGCCGCCTCTTTACCCCCCGTCAGTAATGAGGCAGATAGACCTCTTCCCTGGGTTCACCCCCCCCCCCCCCCCCCCGTCAGTAATGAGGCAGATAGACCTCTTCCCTGGGTTTACCCCCCCCCGTCAGTAATGAGGCAGATAGACCTCTTCCCTGGGTTCACCCCCGCCGTCAGTAATGAGGCAGATAGACCTCTTCCCTGGGTTCACCCCCCGTCCCCCGTCAGTAATGAGGCAGATAGACCTCTTCCCTGGGTTCACCCCCCCCCCCCCCCCCCCGTCAGTAATGAGGCAGATAGATCTCTTCCCTGGGTTCACCCTCCCGTCAGTAATGAGGCAGATAGACCTCTTCCCTGGGTTTACCCCCCGTCAGTAACGAGGCAGATAGACCTCTTCCCTGGGTTCACCCTCCCGTCAGTAATGAGGCAGATAGACCTCTTCCCTGGGTTCAGCCCCCCGTCAGTAATGAGGCATATAGACCTCTTCCCTGGGTTTACCCCCACGTCAGTAATGAGGCATATAGACCTCTTCCCTGGGTTTACCCCCACGTCAGTAATGAGGCAGATAGACCTCTTCCCTGGGTTTACCCCCCGTCAGTAATGAGGCAGATAGACCTCTTCCCTGGGTTCACCCTCCCGTCAGTAATGAGGCAGATAGACCTCTTCCCTGGGTTCACCCTCCCGTCAGTAATGAGGCAGATAGACCTCTTCCCTGGGTTTACCGCCTGTCTGGCTGTCTGCTCCTGTCTCTATGTGTTCTCATAACGAGCCAAACCCCTGGGTCTAATCGTGTGTGTGCGTGCTCATTACCCCTGTCTGTAATCTAATGGCGACTGTGAGTGCGTTCCGGCTCATTCTGCCAGCTAGCGTGACTGATTTTCACTGATGCTTATAGTGCCTTCCCTTTCACAGGGAGTAGGCTGCCAGAGCAGCACCAAATTAACATTTGGAAAAAGTTTCACTGTTTGTGAAGGTGGGGCTCCGCTAGCGCACACACACTTCCTGCTCACTGGCTGATAACACACACACACACACACACACAAAACGTCTTGGCAAATTGCACATCGTTTCCTTTCCCCCCCCCCAAACATACCAGCCTCTGTTAGATTGAATTAAATTTGCAATTAACCTTCTTCCTAAGGTGGAAACCAGGCCCGCAGCGCGCCAAGGAGCTTATCTTGTGGCACGCCAATGCCCATTGTTGCCCACTGACTGGGCACAGCATGGGGTGTACTGTGCCGGCTCTGTGTCGTGCTGTCTTTTGACTGGCTACGATAAACACATTTCATTAGGCTTGGTCGTGCTGCGACTGGAGCCCCCATAGGATCTCCCAGGTGACTCTAGCAAGGCCTTAGTCCCTGTTGTGTATGGTCCTTAGAGAGTCTACTTGATTAATGACTCAGCTTGTGAAATGCTGGTTGTTACCAGTCAGAAATGGAAGCCGTTAGGCTGGATTCTCTGGAACCAGAATGGAGCGCCAGTTTCTAGAATCAAAATGGGTTGCATCCACTCTACAGCTGTGTGTGTTTACGGCTATCACAGAGCCCTGTGTGAGTGTCTGTGCGAAGCATATGTGTGAAGGAGGCGTAGGTGTTTGTGATGCATAGTGTGAGGCAACCATCTGAAGCTTTTAGCTGGAGCTTTCTGGGGCCCTATACCCTTAATACATACAGCCTCCTCCTCCTGCTCCTCTGTTCTTCCCTTGAGCAAGGCAGTTACCCCCCAACAACAACTGCTCCCCGGGCGCCGATGACGTCGATTAAGGCAGCCCCCAGCACCTCTCTGATTCAGAGGGGTTTGGTTAAATGCGGAAGAAACATTTTGGTTGAATGCATTCAGTTGCGCAACTGACTAGGTATCCCCTCTCCTCCTCCCCTTGGTGAGATCACTGGTTGGCAAGGAGAGTGGATGTAGTGTTTTCATAACCACCACCTAACAGAGAGGTCTTAGTCATTCAAAGTGCGTAGAGGTACTGTCACTCTGCCAGTGATATTGACGGAGCTCCTTGAGGACCAAGTGTTGTTGTACAGAGTCCCTGGTGTGAGCCCAGGTCAGAGACAAGGACGGGACCTACTCTGTTCCTACATCAGCTCGGCTTGGACGTCTAGAAAGGTAAAAATCATTCAGTTAGTTGTGAGTATGGAGGAAAGGCCACATGATGGAGGAGGATTCCAACAAAGTGTCACTGCTCTGTTCACATTCACCACCAGCCTAACCAGGGGAACCATTCACACACAGCAGCCCCTCTGTGGGCCATTTCACTCGTTGGGTGATGAGAGGAGAGTAGGAGCGAGAAGAGTTCAGCATAGCAGAGAGGCAGTAGCCCAGGTAGTTTTCCCAGGCTCTACTCTCCTCTCTCTGAGTGGTGACATCTGGACTCTGGAGATGTGGAGCAGTAACCCAGGGAGTTGTGGAGCAGTAACCCAGGGAGTTGTGGAGCAGTAACCCAGGGAGACGTGGAGCAGTAACCCAGGGAGACGTGGAGCAGTAACCCAGGGAGACGTGGAGCAGTAACCCAGGGAGATGTGGAGCAGTAACCCAGGGAGATGTGGAGCAGTAACCCAGGGAGATGTGGAGCAGTAACCCAGGGAGATGTGGAGCAGTAACCCAGGGAGATGTGGAGCAGTAACCCAGGGGCCCACAGCTGGTGCTCCCTCTACCTGAGGGGTCACCTGGCTGTGTCGTCGGCAGGATCAGACGGGGACCGGGGGTGTAATTACTTCCAACTCAATTTACAGCATACTAGTTCTGAGAACTCACAGAAATGGCCTCTCTGGTTTGCATGCAGTAGACTAGAGTGCCCTCTTTGCGTTGTGAAAGCCCCACACTGGTATGGAGCGCTGAAGAGAAACTCAGTCCAATAGGTGATTTTTCTATAGGCTCTGAATAACTAGCCGTACCTTCACCTGCGCGGCTACAGAGCTGGATGACCTAGCTCCCCGCTAATCTCTGAGGAGTTGAAGGTTTGCACTTCCATGGCACTGGTCATCTCACACTGGGTTTATTCATCATTTAGCCCCAAGTCTTACAAGAAGAAGACCTTTTGTTCTTGCGTACAGTTATCTTTGACACGCGTGTTCATCACAGAGGAGAATATTTCTTATGTGACGTACATGATTGATGTACAATGGCTTAGGAAAGAGGTAGAAAGCGCTTCAACCAGCATGAAACGATGTGCAGCCGACACAAGATCACAAGAACATCAAGGCTCTCACAAGTAAAAACGGATGATTCAATTTGTCGTTTGGGTTCAAAGCGTGACATTTCAGCCATCAAGGGCCTTCATTGGAACTTACGTAAACCTGAGGGTTACTAGACTTCTGCTAGGTTCAGTGATAAGGCATACTTCACTTCCTCTCTCCTGTTCTTTCCTCATCCTCTCTCCTGTTCTTTCCCCATCCTCTCCCCTGTTCTTTCCCCATCCTCTCCCCAGTTCATTACCCATCCTCTCCCCAGTTCTTTCCCCATCCTCTCCCCTGTTCTTTCCCCATATTTTCCCCAGTTCTTTCCCAATCCTCTCCCCAGGTCTTTCCCCATCCTCTCTCCAGTTCTTTCCCCATCCTCTCCCCTGTTCTTTCCCCATCCTCTCCCCTGTTCTTTCCCCATCCTCTCCCCTGTTCTTTCCCCATCCTCTCCCCTGTTCTTTCCCCATCCTCTCCCCTGTTCTTTCCCCATCCTCTCCCCTGTTCTTTCCCCATCCTCTCTCCTGTTCTTTCCCCATCCTCTCTCCTGTTCTTTCCCCATCCTCTCTCCAGTTCTTTCCCCATCCTCTCTCCTGTTCTTTCCCCATCCTCTCTCCTGTTCTTTCCCCATCCTCTCCCCTGTTCTTTCCCCATCCTATCCCCTGTTCTTTCCCCATCCTCTCCCCTGTTCTTTCCCCATCCTCTCCCCTGTTCTTTCCCCATCCTCTCCCCTGTTCTTTCCCCATCCTCTCTCCTGTTCTTTCCCCATCCTCTCTCCTGTTCTTTCTCCATCCTCTCTCCAGTTCTTTCCCCATCCTCTCTCCAGTTCTTTCCCCATCCTCTCCCCTGTTCTTTCCCCATCCTCTCCCCTGTTCTTTCCCCATCCTCTCCCCTGTTCTTTCCCCATCCTCTCCCCTGTTCTTTCCCCATCCTCTCCCCTGTTCTTTCCCCATCCTCTCCCCTGTTCTTTCCCCATCCTCTCCCCTGTTCTTTCCCCATCCTCTCCCCTGTTCTTTCCCCATCCTCTCCCCTGTTCTTTCCCCATCCTCTCCCCTGTTCTTTCCCCATCCTCTCTCCTGTTCTTTCCCCATCCTCTCTCCTGTTCTTTCCCCATCCTCTCTCCAGTTCTTTCCCCATCCTCTCTCCAGTTCTTTCCCCATCCTCTCTCCTGTTCTTTCCCCATCCTCTCCCCTGTTCTTTCCCCATCCTCTCCCCTGTTCTTTCCCCATCATATCCCCTGTTCTTTCCCCATCCTCTCCCCTGTTCTTTCCCCATCCTTTCTCCTGTTCTTTCCCCTGTCCTCCCTCCCCTGTCCTCCCTCCCCTGTCCTCCCTCCCCTTTCCTCCCTCCCTCCTCTTCCAGGCCCCATTCCATATTGATCCCTTGGTGGCTTCTGGCTCGGGCCAGTTGTTGCAGCACATTGGAAACACACAGCGGCGCGTGGTCACTTGGTCAGGATCCTAGCTCTGTCTGTGTGTGTGTGTGTGTGTTAAACAGGGTGGAAGAGAGAGGCTGTAGGCTAAAGAAAGATCAGTGTTCTTCTATCTGGCTCCTGGAGAGATCCCCACGGGCTGCGCAGGTTGTTCTAGCCCAGCACTAGCACACCTGGTTTCAGTCAATCATTCCAAGTCATCATGAAGACGTTGATTAGTTCAAACAGATGTTCAGTACTGGCTTGTCATTTAGTATGGAGAAGTGTCTCAATCTATTTTAGTGTGGGATGTTTTAGTGATCAGTGGTGGAAGTGTCTGGCGTGTTTGGGACGTGTCCTGAATGGCGCTCCTCAGAGTGTCTGGTGAAGAGTAGTGAACTCTGCCACGGCCTGTGGATGCAGAGGAAGGTACAGTGACCTTAGGGCTGCTCCCATAAGGCTGGGTGTTCTCAACCACAACACCACACCCTTAGCCTGGGTTGTGTTCATTAGGGCACAACACTTACATTTACATTTTTAGATTTTAGTCATTTAGCAGACACTCTTATCCAGAGCGACTTACAGTTAGTGAGTGCATACATGTTTTCATACTGGCCCCCCGTGGGAATCGAACCCACAACCCTGGCGTTGCAAACGCCATGCTCTACCAACTGAGCTACACGGGGCCTACATGGGGCCACTTGCAACGGAATATGTGACTTATTGGACACCCCTGTTTCAGTCCCTTTTCTTCTGTTTGGTGCCTAATGAACATGACTGGTGTTCCAGTTTATTTGTGCTTTAGCCAACTCCTCTCTGCTGGTTCATTTTCACACCAAACATCTGGCATCTTGCATATTGTACATGTATTAGGCATTGTGTGTCAAAACAACGATAGATGATTTGACCACAGCACATAGAAAATACTGGACCAGGCTAACAATTCCTAGGACGTTGCTGTACGATAGGCTACCCAACCCTTCAGACGACTAGCTGACAATGATCAACTAAGTGGTCCTCCCAAGGAGGAAAACCACAGATTGCCAGACCCCTGTACAAAAAAAGGTTCAGAAAGCAAGAGTGCCATGAGGCCCTTCATCAACAGGAAGCTCTTAGTCAGAAAACATTACCACTGACTGAAATAGAGGTGTTGAGGAGCCAGTGTTGATGTTTATGTGAATGTCTGGAAGCAGTGATTTACAGTATGACTTTGATCACTTCTACTCAACCTCTGTTTAAACCAGGAAGTCAGTTCCATTGGGATGCATATCCGCCATTTTGCACCCCTCACTTAGTTTACGTTCGGCAATAAACCCGTAAACACGGTGAGGTCACACAGCTCCACTTCAAAGGACTCGAGGCCTGAGATTTCCAGGATTGTTTAGGGCAGAGACGCAGCAAAAAGATTATACTTAAAGCTCGTTTCGCTCTCAATCATGGAGAGTTTGTGTGTAAACGTTTGTCGCAGAGAAACTGTCCAACGCCCACAGCTCAGTTCCCGTCCCTTCCTTCCCTCCACCTCCCTTCAGCTTCCCTAGGGCGGCGCTCTCTAATGCTAGCCTCAACGGACCACCGGCGGTCCACGAGTATGCTGCATCCCGGCCGCAACGCTGTAATTACCTTCAGCAATAAATAAAAACACAACCAACATCAACTCCGTCTTTTACTGGGTTTCATTTTGGCCTTTGCCTTGAAGTCTTGGTAACAGTGTATCCACCCTCCTCTGCGGGCAGGCGGGGCGGTAATGAAGGAGTTGTCAGCTCAGCTCCTCTACCTTCTAGATTGGGACGGTGAATGATTCAGGGGCCCGGGGTGAGAACTTGACAGACAGGCCCTCTTCTATAAATCATAAAGCCCGATCAAATAGCGACACTAATTAGATATTTATACTCGATCACACCGGTATGTTTTTCACGCAGAGCTAAAGATGGATGCCTGTCGTTAAGAGCTCTCCAATCAGGTTATGTTGACATTTCTCGCTCTTTTCTGATCAAACACCACGTGTGGGTATGACCCTATATACACAAAACCCTATTCTAGTTTACTCATGCCTGTAGTGTTTGTAAGACTGATAAAAGGATTTATGTGTGTTTGTATAAAGGTGATGATTGCAGTGAAAGCATGAGAAGATGTTTGTGTGTGTGCATGTGTTTCTGTTCCTGAGTTGGTGCATTAGTATATTTTCAGTTCAACATAAGTTCATCAGCCATGGCATAGATGGAGATAACAGTACTCTGCTGTAAGGCCTAACCAGCCTGTCTTTGAATGCACCGCCTCCACCCGTCTTCTTCCCTGCCCTGCATTTGTAGTGCCGTTCCCCATGCACGGGTCCGGGCCATGCCCCTCTGTCCCACTGTGTGAAGGAAGGAGGAGACAGGAAAGAGAGGGAGCCTGTGGAGGGAGCATCTCTCTGTTCTCTTTCCAGATCCCATGCCTCCTCTCCTCTCCGCCCAGATCCCAGCCAAATCAAACTCTCAGCGGACACTTCAGACACACATCCCTGGCTTGTCCCAGTCTATGGTAGTCTCTCCTCTCTTCCCTCTCCTCCTTTCAGCAGCACAATAACATGGTTGTTTAGAATAGACTACAGTAAACTCCCTCCCCCAGTCCAAGGCTACACTACAGTACTTGAGAACTAAAGACCCCCCCCCCCCCCAAAGTCTCTTCAAATACTTGGCACACCTTCCTTTCAACTTCCACTCCTCACCGGGCCTCTTTGTGTAAAGACAGAAGGGAGTCTGGACTCAGGACAGACACATGTTTCTGGTAGTGGTGACCAGTGGAGGCTGGTGAAGGGAGAAATCGGGGGATGGGCTCATAGCAATAGCTGGAATGGAATGAATGGAAACCACGTGTTTTGATACGGCTTCATTCCATTCCAACCATTACAACGGGCCCGTCCAGGGTCACCAGGGTCGTTTTCACTAGGGACCAAACGGAAGCCAACGGGTTGAAACAGGGAGGGACCTAACTAAATCTGTCCAATGAAAAACCATTTTCTTTTGTTTTTCTGTTGCAAATCATTTTACTATGGTATGCACTAATGAATATGACCCAGCCTCTGACTGGTGGTGACTGGTTCTAAAGACCTTCTGTGACCGTCTGACTGGGGATGAGCGCTGCCCAGTCTTCTGTGACTGTCTGACTGGGGATGAGCGCTGCCCAGTCTTCTGTGACTGTCTGACTGGGGATCAGCGCTGCCCAGTCTTCTGTGACCGTCTAACTGGGGATGAGCGCTGCCCAGTCTTCTGTGACCGTCTGACTGGGGATGAGTGCTGCCCAGTCTTCTGTGACCGTCTGACTGGGGATCAGCGCTGCCCAGTCTTCTGTGACCGTCTGACTGGGGATCAGCGCTGCCCAGTCTTCTGTGACCGTCTGACTGGGGATCAGCGCTGCCCAGTCTTCTGTGACCGTCTGACTGGGGATGAGCGCTGCCCAGTCTTCTGTGACCGTCTGACTGGGGATGAGCTCTGCCCAGTCTTCTGTGACCATCTGACTGGGGATGAGTGCTGCCCAGTCTTCTGTGACCGTCTGACTGGGGATGAGCGCTGCCCAGTCTTCTGTGACCGTCTGACTGGGGATGAGCGCTGCCCAGTCTTCTGTGACTGTCTGACTGGGGATGAGCTCTGCCCAGTCTTCTGTGACCGTCTGACTGGGGATGAGCGCTGCCCAGTCTTCTGTGACCGTCTGACTGGGGATCAGCGCTGCCCAGTCTTCTGTGACCGTCTGACTGGGGATCAGCGCTGCCCAGTCTTCTGTGACCGTCTGACTGGGGATCAGCGCTGCCCAGTCTTCTGTGACCGTCTGACTGGGGATCAGCGCTGCCCAGTCTTCTGTGACCATCTGACTGGGGATGAGCGCTGCCCAGTCTTCTGTGACTGTCTGACTGGGGATGAGCTCTGCCCAGTCTTCTGTGACCGTCTGACTGGGGATCAGCGCTGCCCAGTCTTCTGTGACCGTCTGACTGGGGATCAGCGCTGCCCAGTCTTCTGTGACCGTCTGACTGGGGATCAGCGCTGCCCAGTCTTCTGTGACCGTCTGACTGGGGATCAGCGCTGCCCAGTCTTCTGTGACCGTCTGACTGGGGATCAGCTCTGCCCAGTCTTCTGTGACCGTCTGACTGGGGATGAGTGCTGCCCAGTCTTCTGTGACCGTCTGACTGGGGATCAGCGCTGCCCAGTCTTCTGTGACCGTCTGACTGGGGATGAGCGCTGCCCAGTCTTCTGTGACCGTCTAACTGGGGATGAGCTCTGCCCAGTCTCTCAGAGTGTGGCAGAAGGAGCAGAGCAGAACCCTGGACTGTAAAACCCATTGACTTCGGCCTACCAATGAGCGTAATCTGCTCAGGGCTTTTCTTAGAACGGTTATTTTTGAAATGTTATTTTTGAACGGAACATGAATGCCCTCGCTACTTGTTTGATATTTTTCTCTATCTCTCCAAGTCGGCCCCTTTTGAAAGAATGCATTGATCAGCAGGTGAATGGAGCCGCTTGTGTGGTATGATAGATTGTTTGTGCACATCGTATCCCGTAGAAATAAAACATCTATCTTTGTCATTCTATCTCCACTGTGAATTGACTATCACTTAGTCTACCCCAATGGGTAATATCACTCACACTGTGCAAACCTATCAGTCTGAACACGTCATAAAGATGTGACTGTAATGTGTGCTATAACGTTGTATGTGCCATTTGTATACATTTCGAAGGGGGTGTACGATACTTTTTGCATTTGAGGTAGCTTTTGGTCTTACAAAGATATCTTACTGACCCTTTACTCTATCATCACACACACACACACACACACACACACACACACACACACGCACACAATAATAATCAGTGACCTCAACAAACCCAGCTTCAGCTTGACGCATTTTGAGTTATCTGAGACGTTGTCATTCAGCTACTGTTGTTGTGCATCAAGTGTTGTTTATAGGCACTTTAGTCCCCATGTTCATCTGAGCTGCTGTTAGGACAGCACTGAGACCTGCTGGGGCAGATTCAACACCATCTGAGCTGCTGTTAGGAAAAGCACTGAGACCTGCTGGGGCAGATTCAACACCTGCACACACAATCCATGTTCGTATGATACACTGAATTCTTTCTTTCTGAAACACTGAATTTCATGTGTCAGTCAGACTGTTAATATCCAGCCCCCTGTACAGTCTGAGTGTCAGTCACTGTTAATATCCAGCCTCCTGTACAGTCTGATGAGTGTCAGTCACTGTTAATATCCAGCCCCCTGTACAGTCTGATGAGTGTCAGTCACTGTTAATATCCAGCCTCCTGTACAGTCTGATGAGTGTCAGTCACTGTTAATATCCAGCCTCCTGTACAGTCTGATGAGTGTCAGTCACTGTTAATATCCAGCCCCCTGTACAGTCTGATGAGTGTCAGTCACTGTTAATATCCAGCCTCCTGTACAGTCTGATGAGTGTCAGTCACTGTTAATATCCAGCCTCCTGTACAGTCTGATGAGTGTCAGTCACTGTTAATATCCAGCCCCCTGTACAGTCTGATGAGTGTCAGTCACTGTTAATATCCAGCCCCCTGTACAGTCTGATGAGTGTCAGTCACTGTTAATATCCAGCCCCCTGTACAGTCTGATGAGTGTCAGTCACTGTTAATATCCAGCCCCCTGTACAGTCTGATGAGTGTCAGTCACTGTTAATATCCAGCCTCCTGTACAGTCTGATGAGTGTCAGTCACTGTTAATATCCAGCCCCCTGTACAGTCTGATGAGTGTCAGTCACTGTTAATATCCAGCCCCCTGTACAGTCTGATGAGTGTCAGTCACTGTTAATATCCAGCCTCCTGTACAGTCTGATGAGTGTCAGTCACTGTTAATATCCAGCCCCCTGTACAGTCTGAGTGTCAGTCACTGTTAATATCCAGCCCCCTGTACAGTCTGAGTGTCAGTCACTGTTAATATCCAGCCCCCTGTACAGTCTGATGAGTGTCAGTCACTGTTAATATCCAGCCCCCTGTACAGTCTGATGAGTGTCAGTCACTGTTAATATCCAGCCCCCTGTACAGTCTGTGATAACAGAATAGTAGCATCCAGCACACATTGACCTCAGAGAAGTCAGCAGGTGTTTGTACTTCTGCTATCCTCAGCTGTGAGCTGTATAGGCGTTGATGTCATATCCTCTCTGTAGACGAGTCTCGAGGTGTTTGAAATAACCAGGTTTCTGTGGTTTTGAGATGTCTGGCAGGCTGACTAGCCCTATGGTTGGTCTGGCAGGCTGACTATCCCTATGGTTGGTCTGGCTGACTGACTAGCCCTATGGTCGGTATGGCTGACTGACTAGCCCTATGGTCGGTATGGCTGACTGACTAGCCCTATGGTCGGTATGGCTGACTGACTAGCCCTATGGTTGGTATGGCTGACTGACTAGCCCTATGGTTGGTCTGGCAGGCTGACTAGCCCTATGGTTGGTATGGCTGACTGACTAGCCCTGTAGTCAGTATGGCTGACTGACTAGCCCTATGGTCGGTATTGCTGACTGACTAGCCCTATGGTTGGTATGGCAGGCTGACTAGCCCTATGGTCGGTATGGCTGACTGACTAGCCCTATGGTTGGTATGGCAGGCTGACTAGCCCTATGGTCGGTATGGCTGACTGACTAGCCCTGTGGTCGGTATGGCTGACTGACTAGCCCTGTGGTCGGTATGGCTGACTGACTAGCCCTGTGGTCGGTATGGCTGACTGACTAGCCCTGTGGTCGGGATGGCTGCTACTGCATCAGTGTTCTTCACTACTGGTCCTGCAGAGCCACAGTGTATGCATGCTTTTGTTCCAACCCAACATCAACACACAAACCCTGATTAACCAAACCAACTAATCATTAAGACCTCAATTAAGCTGAATTGGATGTGTTCATGCTGGTCTGGAACAAAAGCTTGCACACAGAATGACCCAATGGCTCTCCATGACCATGAGTGAAAAAACCCAGTCGGAGCATCAGCCATACCAAAGAGCAGTCACTGTGTTCCATACAGTCCGTCTACCAGTACCTCATCTGCCCCTCTCTTCACATGAGAGAATGGAGCGCTCTTGTTTCAGCCACATGGGAGATACTCATCACAGGCTGTGTGATTGTGGCCAGCTCAGGGGTTAGTGTTCCCTTTTATTTTGGCAAGATATAGAAGCCCCCCTGCTGATTTATGGGTTCCGGTCTGGCACGGAGGAGTGCCCAACAGGCACGGACAGAATGGCCGGAGTGGTGAGAGGCATTCTGGGTATCTGTGACCCATAGTGGCCCTGTACATTAGCGAGGTAGTTACCGTGGCTACTGTTCTCAACATCCCAGACAGCTTGAACATAAGCCCCTCAGTCCATAGGAGAAGGTACTTATGGAATTTCCAATATTTCTTTCCAGACTTTCCGATGGATTTTGAGGGGGTTTTCCCTCTTCTTCCTCTTTCAGCCCATTAGATTTTTCTGTCCGTTATTTGGCAGTTAACAGCGCTTTGTCTGTGGCTCACCCAGTGCCAAGAGTAGAAATTCAACACTAGGCTTTTAGGGGGCTGCTTTCAGCACTCTCCTACTAGGAGCGATTCTGACTTTATTAAATAATAAGTGAGAGGTTTTGAGACATAATTACAGCGAGACAATGGGGTCTCTTTATGCCGAGGTTATCATTTTCCAGCTGTACGCATAAGCCTGTAAGACTATAGTGTTTGGCATTCCTATACATCTGCAGATGGGTTGGTTTAATGGAACGTGAATTGTATGCTGAAGATGGAGCTCAGCAACGCAATGGACTCCTCTCCACATAGCCACTAGGTGCTTATTTTAGGTCCATTGTACATGTTGTGCTTTTTCAAACCTCTCCCGGCATGTTTGAATATGCTATCAGGAGTCTCCCAGCCACCCAGTGATATCCGGCCGCTCTGCCCCGAGGAGGGGGCTATGTGTGGGCGTTTGATATCAGGAGAGTCCCAGGCTTGTCAAGGCCTAGCTCGGGGGGGTGGCCACAGCTTGAGCTGAGCCAGAGGGGCCACCGCTTGAGTTTATCCAGATAACTGCTCCATTGTATTGACTTTAATGTACCCGATATCCACCATGGAACAAGATAACAGATTGATTTGTTTTTCTTGCCTTGCCACCTGTATCCTAGATTTGCCCACTCTTACTGGCATACTATTTAGCCCCCGCAACTCTCATACCTCTAACGACGTCCTTGGATACCACAATGGCATTGTAAACTATACGTATCTATGGGGAAAATGGCCCAGACAGGCAAATGTTATTCTAAATATGAAATGAGCCACCTTGTTCTCATTGACAGTTTGAAGTGACTGAAATTCTATTTATTTGCTGATTCGAATCTGTTCTTTTTCCTGCAGTCTGAACAGCCAAAAAGCACATGGAATCTGATATTTCAAGACATATTTCAAACAACCTTCGAAGGTGGTTTGAAGTCAGATACAAATGTGCTTGTCTGAATGGTCCAACCTTATTTATTTGCCCTCAAGTGGTTTTTAGACTGTTATTTGGCATATCTTGTTGCTTGCTAGCTATTCGGTTGACAGTTTGACAAGATCATGTGGTAGCTAACTAGCTTTATAATTGTTTACAAACAAATTAGTGAATGTGCTAGAAAGCTTAACAGCTACATTTACATTACATTTTAGTCATTTAGCAGACGCTCTTATCCAGAGCGACTCACAGTTAGTGCATACATTATATTTTTTTTACTTTTTTCATACTGGCCCCCGTGGGAAACGAACCCACAACCCTGGCGTTGCAAACGCCATGCTCTACCAACTGAGCTACATCCCTGCCGGCCATTCCCTACCCTGGACGACGCTGGGCCAATTGTGCGCCGCCCCATGGGTACCTAGCTACCTAGCTAGGACTCATTTTGAAAGTCCTTTGAGGCTTTAAAAGTGTTCTTACACTATGATTTTGAACATTCAAAGCAATTGGGAAAAGTCCATGGCAGGCATTGTTGTCACCTTCGCTTGCTACATAACTTCTGAGTGATAGGAAGCACGAGCACCACCACCAATCAGCCTACACCACTGCACAAACACCCATCGTTACTATGACAACTAGCATAGCCTTGTCAGCAAATGACTGCTGTCTGAACACACACATCTGATTTGGTCACTTGTAACTTGCTGTTTGGACAGTCAGTAGTCCAAAACAGATTTGAGCATTAAGGCCTGCAGTGTGAACAAGGCTTTAGAGCATTAGAGGCTACCAAACCCTATCCTGGCCTTGATGCCTGTCTGATCCTTCATGGGCACAGCAATGGGGCTTTGCTTGGCAGAATTGGGTCATCATGGTGGGTTTGGCCAGACAGGTTTGGTAGGATGTTGTGATTATGTTCTGCTTTGGATAGAAGTTGGTCTAAGGCACATATCTAGGATCGTCTTATCCTCTCCTAACCTTAACCAATTGGGGGGGAAACTCAGTTGACCGTAGGATCAGGTTGCCCCAATACCCTGATATATCTATGCATTTGCACAGTAATGGGGCTTGGCCTGGCAAAACTGTTGGCACCATGTTGGCACCAAACATTTTATGACTATAGCATTCTAATTCAGAACTCTGACTAGAAGCAGTTGTCTTTGAACTTTTGGTGCCAACATGGCGGCCATTAAAATCCTAACTCTCAAAACAAGTTAGCCATGTATTGTGCCGGGTAGGGTGTTGTCTGTTTAGGTCTGGAACTGCGTCAGCTGTGGTGAAGGAAACAGTGGAGACACTGGAGAGAACACTAAATGCTGACTGACTGACTGACTAAATGGCACTGTGAGCCTGTGGTCACCAACATGTTCATTTCCCCACTTGCTCAACTACAGGGTGGGAGAAAAGCTGTCCGAACGGCAACGACAATAAAATCAGAACGAGCTGATGACTCGTTTCCTCACATGATGCCTTTCATTCCGCAGAATCCCCTTCTCTTTTCTAACCGTCACGTTTTGGAATTACTGCACTCTACCCTGTGGTTAAGATGAACTAAATTGAATATCTGGGGAAAGGGAGTGCAGGAATTCCGTTGTAACCTCACTTTGTTGTTACTTGTCAACCTTCCCTATCTCTGCTAGGCTGGTCCCAGATCTGTTTATATGATTTTTGACTAGAAGGCATGATGAAGGGTAGTCTGAGAAGTTGGCTAAAGCACACACTGATCTGGGACCCCACCTCTCCCTCTAGGCCTTGGACATTAGGGAGAGACGACATCTGGATAGAGGGATGTTAGTGGGAACAAAATACCCTTTCTGCTGTCTGTTGTCTCCCACCCAGGCCTGTCGTTGTCCTCGGCATAGTACTGGGCCAAACTAATGGGTGTTTTTCAGATTCCACCCCTCGTTAGTGCTCCCAAGAGTAACCGGAGCCTAACTCGAATGGCAGCACACTGACTGACAAAGCCCTTATCAAGATGGACGTCTGTTGTGTGCTGCACTCTGAACAGGGGCTGCGTCTTAATAGTGTCAAATGTCCTCCTTCCTTTCCTCCATACTGTCATTATTTACCACTGATCTGAAAGGAGGTGACAGACTGACAGGTGAAAACAACATGCAACAAATCTAGCCTATCCCCCCTGTCAGTTTGTGTCGGACCCCAGTAAGACTAGCTGTCACCATTGGCTAATGGGGATCCTAATAAATCAAATCAAATTAGTCACAAGTTTAAACAGTAACTTTTCTCTGCTCCATCATATTAGGTCTACACCACTCAGTCCCTTTAGGGTGTTACTGCCTTGTTCTGTACACGCTCTCCTTGGGCTTAGTGAAGGATGCCTTCAGTCCACAGGTAGGATTGCTGTTGACTTTGAGCCATCACAGGAGAGGTTGGCAGAGATATAGTTAGTGTCAATATTGACTGCCCATCATTGTGTCCATATCGCCCTTTTCCTAGCTTTATGCCATCCATTGCATTTAACAACTGCTGTTATTGTTTTTGTATTGAGCTGTGTACTTTAAATGAAAGAGCATGAGGGATGAAGCAATCCATTCTCAACCCCCTGTAACTGACTTTCAATGCGGTAAAAGGAACTACAATTTCGTCTGGAGAAGAGCTACCCTCCAGTATGTAGTCCCATTCAGATTCTATATGGCTGGACTCATCATGTCTTATCAAAATATTACAAGCAGCATGTGTGGAAAAGCCTCTGCTCAGTGACTGATGTCCATTCAGGCCTGCAGGACAGTTCCAATACTCTACCCTGCTTGCATCTGAAAACTCTCACAAAGGAGATGAAGAGGAGAGGCCGTTTTAGAGTGTTGGGACAGGGTCCGTGTAGGGATCACTACAAGAGATTAACAGCTGGTACTGTAGGAAAGAAGACTAGGAATCTGTGTTAGAGTATTGGGAGAGGGCCCAGCATTAGCTGAACAGTAGTTATACACTGAGTGTACAAAACATTAGGAACACATTCCTAGTATTGAGTTGCACCCCCTTTTGCCCTCATAACAGCCTCAATTCGTTGAGGCATGGACTCTGCAAGGTCTCGAAAGCGTTCCACAGGGATGCTTGCCCATGTTGACTCCAATGCTTCCCACAGTTGTCAAGTTGGCTGGATGTCCTTTGGGTGGTGGACAATTCTTGATACACATGGGAAACTGTTGAGCGTGAAAACCTCAGCAGCGTTGTAGTTCTTGACACAAACCGGTGTGCCTGGCACCTACTACCATACCCTGTTCATAGGCACTGGAGTGTTGGGACAGCCCAGGGATTGCTCTAGAGATGACTGGCAGCAGTACTGTAGTCTTATTCAATAGCAACACTCTGCCAGGCTAATCACTTTGGCGTGCCTCGCTAATTTCCCACAACAGCCGCTTGTTAACTTGATTAAACCGGCTAGCACGCAGGTCGCGGATTGGAGGACATGAATTGTGTTTGTGTTTGTTTGGGACGTGAGCTTGGAGCGATTCAATGCAAGGCCTCGATCATGTGTTTCTGTTTGCACGTCACAGTTTGTTGCTAACTTGCTATTGAGTGGTGTTTTTTTGCAATTGAAATAACCGAGCTCACAAAGGACTGTTTACATAGTAAGAATGGGACCTGCATACTCGGCTCAATTTCTCAAACACACTTTGTTGAAGGATAAGTTCCAGGACAACAGTTTGATCTGTGCGCGATCTTCCTGTGTGTCAGATTGAGATTTCTCTCTGAGATAGAGACCTGTAGTATAGTGTGTTGGTTGGCAGAGAGCTGAAGGTAACATGTTGGCACAAGCCCGGCCATCCTCTTTATGCTTTGTTATTTGCTTCCTCTGGCAATCACCTGGAAAGCTGTAAGGATAACGCACACTGACTGAATGGCCTGTAAAAACCCACCCGTGTGTGTGACAGGGTAGTGAGATAGAACAGGAGTGGTGAATGGGCATCTTCACTGAAAGGCAAGATGCTGGAAGACATTAGCCTACTCATCTTTTGGAGCATGCTTTACAACGACTCTCTATAGCTCCTGATTTCTTGACAGCCTATCCTAGAATGTCTCCTGCTGTGTCATGTTCTGCCTTGTGTTTGGCTTGGTTGGATGCAGAAACAGGCTGGCTCTCAGGCTAGGGACACTTCCACCATCACAATCTATGCCATTAAAGACCTGGACATGCACCTTTTTTGCAGACCTAGATTAAATATGACATTATACCTTCTTATACTCCTCTTAACGGAACCAAAGGCCTCTCTCTAATGACTTGTTTGATATTTTGGTGTGTCCAGTCCTCCTTTGGCAGAGATCAGAGTATTCTCCTGTAGCCTCTGTCCTGGAGTCTGTCCGGCTTTGGTCTGGGCCTAAACCTCATATCCTGACTGCAGCCTCTGTAATATCCTGACCTGTAACCTCTACTCTCCTCTGTACTGTCTTTGCTTCCCAAATGGCACCCTATTCCTTATGTAATGCACTACCTTTCAGGGCCCATAAGGGATTAGTGTGCCATTTGGAACATAGCCACTGGCTTGTGGTATGTTTTATTCAAATGAGCCTTTCTCTCCCTTCTCCTCCTGGTCCAACCCAGGACCTCTCCCTTCTCCTCCTGGTCCAACCCAGGACCTCTCCCTTCTCCTCTCCTCCTGGTCCAACCCAGGACCTCTCCCTTCTCCTCTCCTCCTAGTCCAACCCAGGACCTCTCCCTTCTCCTCTCCTCCTGGTCCAACCCAGGACCTCTCCCTTCTCCTCTCCTCCTGGTCCAACCCAGGACCTCTCCCTTCTCCTCTCCTCCTAGTCCAACCCAGGACCTCTCCCTTCTCCTCTCCTCCTAGTCCAACCCAGGACCTCTCCCTTCTCCTCTCCTCCTGGTCCAACCCAGGACCTCTCCCTTCTCCTCTCCTCCTAGTCCAACCCAGGACCTCTCCCTTCTCCTCTCCTCCTGGTCCAACCCAGGACCTCTCCCTTCTCCTCTCCTCCTAGTCCAACCCAGGACCTCTCCCTTCTCCTCTCTTCTCTTCCTCTGCTGACTCTGCAGATTGTTAGTTATTTGAAGGGAGAAAACTACTGACAAGAGAAAATAAAGAGATGGTTAGTGGACGGTTACTGAATACTTCTGAAGCTACAGCGAGGAAACGAAGCCACAACACTAGAGAAATCAAGCTAGTTGTTCATCTTATCGTTCACGTGTCTCAGATGTGTTGTAGTTGAAGGAAGCATGGTTTAATTAATTGTTGGCAAACCAGAAAGTGCTAATTGCTGAAAAGCAGATGTTTAAATCTCAGTCGAAGACTGGAACAGTAGTCAACCACAACATGTGTGCAACACACACCAAAAACCGTCTCTTTAGTCTCGTCAAACCAGGAGGAGATTCTTCAGATGAGATTCTTTGGTGTCTCTGAATTTCCTACATAGACACGAAATGGCGTTGATCCAACTCTGCTGTCCAGCATTGTTTTCAGCCCAATACAGCTACAGCCAGAGAGTTGGATAGGGGGCTCACTTGGCCCAAATCCTGTCACGGAAGCAGGCATTGCAAAGATAGGCTCTGTCATCTTTATGGCTACAGCCCATTGCATTCACCACCCAGTATGGTGTCTCTATACATCAGAGGCCTATTGATCTAGACTGTCTCTTTCAGCTTGTCCAGTAATGGCCAATGGCTGCTGCTGCATGACAATAAGTCTGGTGTCACAATGAAGTCATCTGGGATGTGTCCCAAATGGCACCCTATTCCCTATATGACCCTGGCTCTGTTCAAAAGTAGTGCACTATATAGGGAATATGGTGCCATTTGGGACGTAACCACTAAAAGTAATCTGGTGTCACAATGCTACTGAAGGGTACACATCCGTATCCCTTCAGAGACTCCATTTCATGGCTATTGTGAGGCTGCCATAGGTGTGAGGAGAGGAGAGGCGGGCAGGGGAAATCACTTTGGACAGACCACACTTGGGCACAAAGGGGCCAATTACGCCGGCATAATGGTGTCTCAAATTAGATTTGCATGGCCCGCTCCGCTGCGGGCTGTGCAAAGCTACTTTCCTTCTGCCGCGAATTAAACGCAGCCGGCGCCTCTCCTCTCCTCCCCCTTCTACCTCTCATCTCTTCTACTCCTCTCTCCTCTTCTACTCCTCTCCTCTGTCCTGTCTTCTATTACCTGGGACTCCTCCTCTCCTTTCCTCTGTCCTGTGTTCTGCTCCCTGGGACTCCTCTCCTCTGTCCTGTGTTCTGCTCCCTGGGACTCCTCTCCTCTGTCCTGTGTTCTGCTTCCTGGGACTCCTCTCCTCTGTCCTGTGTTCTGCTCCCTGGGACTCCTCTCCTCTGTCCTGTGTTCTGCTCCCTGGGACTCCTCCACTCTCCTCTGTCCTGTGTTCTGCTACCTGGGACTCCTCTCCTCTGTCCTGTGTTCTGCTCCCTGGGACTCCTCTCCTCTGTCCTGTGTTCTGCTACCTGGGACTCCTCTCCTCTGTCCTGTGTTCTGCTCCCTGCGACTCCTCTCCTCCTCTCCTCTGTCCTGTGTTCTGCTACCTGGGACTCCTCTCCTCTGTCCTGTGTTCTGCTACCTGGGACTCCTCTCCTCTGTCCTGTGTTCTTCTACCTGGGACTCCTCCTCTCCTCTGTCCTGTGTTCTGCTACCTGGGACTCCTCTCCTCTGTCCTGTGTTCTGCTACCTGGGACTCCTCTCCTCTGTCCTGTGTTCTGCTCCCTGGGACTCCTCTCCTCTGTCCTGTGTTCTGCTTCCTGGGACTCCTCTCCTCTGTCCTGTGTTCTGCTACCTGGGACTCCTCTCCTCTGTCCTGTGTTCTGCTCCCTGGGACTCCTCCACTCTCCTCTGTCCTGTGTTCTGCTCCCTGCGACTCCTCTCCTCCTCTCCTCTGTCCTGTGTTCTGCTACCTGGGACTCCTCTCCTCTGTCCTGTGTTCTTCTACCTGGGACTCCTCCTCTCCTCTGTCCTGTGTTCTGCTACCTGGGACTCCTCTCCTCTGTCCTGTGTTCTGCTACCTGGGACTCCTCTCCTCTGTCCTGTGTTCTGCTCCCTGGGACTCCTCTCCTCTGTCCTGTGTCCTGCTACCTGGGACTCCTCTCCTCCTCTCCTCTGTCCTGTGTTCTGCTCCCTGGGACTCCTCTCCTCCTCTCCTCTGTCCTGTGTTCTGCTTCCTGGGACTCCTCTCCTCTGTCCTGTGTTCTGCTCCCTGGGACTCCTCTCCTCCTCTCCTCTGTCCTGTGTCCTGCTACCTGGGACTCCTCTCCTCCTCTCCTCTGTCCTGTGTTCTGCTCCCTGGGACTCCTCTCCTCCTCTCCTCTGTCCTGTGTTCTGCTTCCTGAGACTCCTCTCCTCTGTCCTGTGTTCTGCTACCTGGGACTCCTCTCCTCTGTCCTGTGTTCTGCTCCCTGGGACTCCTCTCCTCTGTCCTGTGTTCTGCTCCCTGGGACTCCTCTCCTCCTCTCCTCTGTCCTGTGTTCTGCTTCCTGGGACTCCTCTCCTCTGTCCTGTGTTCTGCTCCCTGCGACTCCTCTCCTCCTCTCCTCTGTCCTGTGTTCTGCTCCCTGGGACTCCTCTCCTCTGTCCTGTGTTCTGCTCCCTGCGACTCCTCTCCTCCTCTCCTCTGTCCTGTGTTCTGCTCCCTGGGACTCCTCTCCTCTGTCCTGTGTTCTGCTCCCTGGGACTCCTCTCCTCTGTCCTGTGTTCTGCTTCCTGGGACTCCTCTCCTCTGTCCTGTGTTCTGCTCCCTGGGACTCCTCTCCTCTGTCCTGTGTTCTGCTCCCTGGGACTCCTCTCCTCTGTCCTGTGTTCTGCTACCTGGGACTCCTCTCCTCTGTCCTGTGTTCTGCTCCCTGGGACTCCTCCACTCTCCTCTGTCCTGTGTTCTGCTCCCTGCGACTCCTCTCCTCCTCTCCTCTGTCCTATGTTCTGCTACCTGGGACTCCTCTCCTCTGTCCTGTGTTCTCCTCCCTGGGACTCCTCCACTCTCCTCTGTCCTGTGTTCTGCTCCCTGGGACTCCTCTCCTCCTCTCCTCTGTCCTGTGTTCTGCTACCTGGGACTCCTCTCCTCTGTCCTGTGTTCTGCTCCCTGGGACTCCTCCACTCTCCTCTGTCCTGTGTTCTGCTCCCTGCGACTCCTCTCCTCCTCTCCTCTGTCCTGTGTTCTGCTCCCTGGGACTCCTCTCCTCTGTCCTGTGTTCTGCTTCCTGGGACTCCTCTCCTCTGTCCTGTGTTCTGCTCCCTGGGACTCCTCTCCTCTGTCCTGTGTTCTGCTACCTGGGACTCCTCTCCTCTGTCCTGTGTTCTGCTCCCTGGGACTCCTCCACTCTCCTCTGTCCTGTGTTCTGCTCCCTGCGACTCCTCTCCTCTGTCCTGTGTTCTGCTACCTGGGACTCCTCTCCTCTGTCCTGTGTTCTGCTCCCTGGGACTCCTCCACTCTCCTCTGTCCTGTGTTCTGCTCCCTGGGACTCCTCTCCTCCTCTCCTCTGTCCTGTGTTCTGCTCCCTGGGACTCCTCTCCCCCTCTCCTCTGTCCTGTGTTCTGCTCCCTGGGACTCCTCTCCTCCTCTCCTCTGTCCTGTGTTCTGCTCCCTGGGACTCCTCTCCTCTGTCCTGTGTTCTGCTCCCTGCGACTCCTCTCCTCTGTCCTGTGTTCTGCTCCCTGCGACTCCTCTCCTCTGTCCTGTGTTCTGCTCCCTGGGACTCCTCTCCTCCTCTCCTCTGTCCTGTGTTCTGCTCCCTGGGACTCCTCTCCTCTGTCCTGTGTTCTGCTACCTGGGACTCCTCCACTCTCCTCTGTCCTGTGTTCTGCTCCCTGGGACTCCTCTCCTCTGTCCTGTGTTCTGCTACCTGGGACTCCTCTCCTCCTCTCCTCTGTCCTGTGTTCTGCTACCTGGGACTCCTCTCCTCCTCTCCTCTGTCCTGTGTTCTGCTCCCTGGGACTCCTCTCCTCTGTCCTGTGTTCTGCTCCCTGCGACTCCTCTCCTCCTCTCCTCTGTCCTGTGTTCTGCTCCCTGGGACTCCTCTCCTCCTCTCCTCTGTCCTGTGTTCTGCTCCCTGGGACTCCTCTCCTCTGTCCTGTGTTCTGCTACCTGGGACTCCTCCACTCTCCTCTGTCCTGTGTTCTGCTCCCTGGGACTCCTCTCCTCTGTCCTGTGTTCTGCTACCTGGGACTCCTCTCCTCCTCTCCTCTGTCCTGTGTTCTGCTACCTGGGACTCCTCTCCTCTGTCCTGTGTTCTGCTCCCTGCGACTCCTCTCCTCCTCTCCTCTGTCCTGTGTTCTGCTCCCTGGGACTCCTCTCCTCCTCTCCTCTGTCCTGTGTTCTGCTACCTGGGACTCCTCTCCTCTGTCCTGTGTTCTGCTACCTGGGACTCCTCTCCTCTGTCCTGTGTTCTGCTCCCTGGGACTCCTCTCCTCTGTCCTGTGTTCTGCTACCTGGGACTCCTCTCCTCTGTCCTGTGTTCTGCTACCTGGGACTCCTCTCCTCCTCTCCTCTGTCCTCTTTTGTGCTCCTATCCACTCTGCTCTAGTCCCGATTGACACTCCTCTTTTTTACTCTTCTACCCATTTTCTTTACTCTTCTCTCTTTCTCTCTCTCGCTCTCTCTCTCGCTCTCTCTCTCGCTCTCTCTCTCGCTCTCTCTCTCGCGCTCTCTCTCTCGCTCTCTCTCTCTCGCGCGCTTTCTCTCTCTCGCTCTCTCTCTCGCTCTCTCTCTCTCTCTCTCTCTCTCTCTCTCTCTTTATATCTCCTCTCCTCTCTGGCTGGCTCCCCCTTGTCATAGGTAGGGCAGCTGATGGATGGTAGCTATCTCTTTGCAGCAGAGGCGTGTGTGTTGACTCAGCAGCGAGAGCCGTTAATGTCACTGGACCATCATTTAACATTGCACCTCTGCGCTCAAATATACCAGAACTGGCCGCTTAGAATTAAGCACCATGTAGACGCACACACACACACACGTGCGCACATACACACAAGCTGTCTCTCTCTCTCACACACACACACACACACACACATTCTCACACACACACACACACACACACAAATCATGGAATCATAAAAGTCATCAATAAAACAAAAAGACATAGAAGGTAACCCTTTTTATTGTACTTTTCAAAGGTCAAAGGTCAAAGGAAACCATTATCAGGTCTCGTGCTGCTGCTCTCCTATATCATGTG
Source organism: Coregonus lavaretus (assembly GCF_964263955.1). Taxonomy (NCBI): domain Eukaryota; kingdom Metazoa; phylum Chordata; class Actinopteri; order Salmoniformes; family Salmonidae; genus Coregonus; species Coregonus lavaretus. Next base: position 28,756,373 of record NC_140024.1, on the reverse strand, counting down.
ACAGGGATTCGAGTGTGTGGCTAGGCCCAGGCTGTATCAAACCTGTGAAACTGGTATGAGCAATAGACTAGGTTACGGCCCTCCAGTCTTCCCTGTGGGATTCTCTGGCTGCTTCCATAATGGCACACTATCCCCCCCAACTGATGCTAATTACCTAATAATACCTGCATGTTGCCTAGGGCCCCACATTTTTCCAGTCACATTCCTGGCCCTGATTGTTGCTGATCAGAGGGGCATATATTTCCCTCAGAGTTGCCCTCCAGCCAAGTGGCATTCCAACAGCTCTTCACATTCCAACACCTGAGAAGTTTTCTGTACGCCAGCCTGGCTCTATTCTCACCCCTTAATGGTGATTTCAGATCACTTGTCCCTTGTAATATTCATTAAACAGCAGATGGAGTCTGCCATTGGTGTTTCCCTTGGCCATGCTTTGTGTTCGTCACAGATTTGACTGGCTCTCAGTTTACTCACGACTCCAGAGGAAGCCTACGCTAGCCAGCGCTAGCCCCGATATGAGCCAGACTGGAACCGTCACTTACGCTTACCCAGCAAGCGTCCCAAATGGCACCCTATCTCCTATGCAGCTCACTACTTTTGACCAGGGTCCCATATGGTTCTGGTCAAAAGTAGTGCACTACATGGGGAATAGGGTGCCATTTGGGACACAACCCCAGAGTGCATATCTACTCACATTACTTTGCAGGGTTCTTCCATCCAGCCGTAATGTGTTGATTTAGGCCCTAGTAGCGCGGTCCAAGGAAGACAATTGTATCACCCGACTCCGAATGCAATCGCTCCACAATCACTCCTTGTTTTTTCAGGGGGGGATATTTAGTCCCTCTGCGATGGTGTTGCCCTCTTGTAATGGACTTGTCGGTTTGATAGCACTGTTTGTTTTCTCTCTGCTTTGTTTTGATGGAGTGGCGTCCATATTGACTTTAAGGAAGCTAGGAGATAAACACTTAGCAGGGAAGGAAAGATGACAGTGGCATGACTAATTCTACATTTACAGCACTGAGCTCTCATCTGAATGTGTCCAGATATGATACAGCACCGAGCTCTCATCTGAATGTGTCCAGATATGATACAGCACCGAGCTCTCATCTGAATGTGTCCAGATATGATACAGCACCGAGCTCTCATCTGAATGTGTCCAGATATGATACAGCACCGAGCTCTCATCTGAATGTGTCCAGATATGATACAGCACTGAGCTCTCATCTGAATGTGTCCAGATATGATACAGCACCGAGCTCTCATCTGAATGTGTCCAGATATGATACAGCACCGAGCTCTCATCTGAATGTGTCCAGATATGATACAGCACTGAGCTCTCATCTGAATGTGTCCAGATATGATACAGCACCGAGCTCTCATCTGAATGTGTCCAGATATGATCTCTTCCTGATTAAGTGCCTGAAGAGATGGTTGTATATTGGGGAACCTTTTGTCCTCTGTTCCTGGGCCGTCTATTCCGACGCCTCTGCTCTTCCACCAGTTGTTGTGATCACTACAATCAGACCTGGGTTCAACTAGTATTTGACGTTTTTCAAATGCATTAAGCGTTTGATCAAGCTTGCCTGACGCGCCAGATGGGTTTGCACTATTCCGTTGGTTACATTGCACCCTGCGAACTCAATCAAGCACAGAAAAGGTATTTTTAAGATTTTTGAAGCGTTTGAACACAGAAGGTCTGAATACAATAGGTTGTTAAAACCTGGCATAAAACACATGGGATGCTTTTCAGCATTTAGCTTATCTGTCCATCACCGAGCTTGAGGTTCTCCACCTTCTTCACAAAGGCTCTGCTTGATGTGGGTGTTTGTGACACAACACACGAGGCTTAAAACTCACAGCGATAACTTACCACTTATATTTTTCTTCCTTTTATTTCTTAATGAGCCATTCAGGGTGATTAGATGAAAGTGTGCTGATGTGAGGCTTGTGAGCGGTGTGTTATGGGGGGTTAATGACTGTGAAAAATCATTCTAATGAGTCACAACTGCTGATGGAGACGTGGAAGACAAAGGTCAGGTCGTTAGAGGCGGTAATGATGGGAAAGCCATGGGGGCGAGAGAGAGGGAAACATCCTGACTGGCTGACTGGTTGACTGGCTGACTGGTTGACTGGCTGGCTGCAGTGCTGATGTCTGCTGCCTCACAGCTGGGCACTCAGAACAACCCGACCTGGCCTACCTGCTGGGGTACGTCTCAGTACTCTTAACTGGCGCCTTCTAATCTTCCTCCTTTCATTTGGCCACCTCTCAGAGCAAAGGAGATCTTCATTTGGCCACCTCTCAGAGCAAAGGAGATCTTCATTTGGCCACCTCTCAGAGCAAAGGAGATCTTCATTTGGCCACCTCTCAGAGCAGAGGAGATCTTCATTTGGCCACCTCTCAGAGCAAAGGAGATCTTCATTTGGCCACCTCTCAGAGCAAAGGAGTGGGAGAGGAAATCTAAAAACATCTGAAAGTAGATGAACGTTCTCCATGTCACCTGATTTCTCCAGTGTATGGAAAGAGATGATGGGAAGGAGACGTGGAGAGGAAGCCACTTTATACTATAGAGATGATGGGAAGGAGACGTGGAGAGGAAGCCACTTTATACTATAGAGATGATGGAAGGAGACGTGGAGAGGAAGCCACTTTATACTATAGAGATGATGGGAAGGAGACGTGGAGAGGAAGCCACTTTATACTATAGAGATGATGGAAGGAGACGTGGAGAGGAAGCCACTTTATACTATAGAGATGATGGGAAGGAGACGTGGAGAGGAAGCCACTTTATACTATAGAGATGCACCCTCTCGTCTGGTGTCCAAAGAAGGCTATTTATTTGCCAGTCGCTTCTCAGAACCAGTGAAACATGGACACGTGTAAGGGTTGACTACTGCAACATAGTCTATTTCCTAGATTACGATTCTTCCGGCATTCATATTTTTGATATGCTCATTTAAATAAATGTGTGTAAGGCTGCCATGCGATTGGCCCCTTGGTTCTGATGTAATAGCCTATCTGACCCCTCACACTCTAAAGCTTGGGGTTTGCTCAAGATTTCCATTGATAACAGACTGCTTGATGTTATGGTTGGCCACGTGCCACCTCCTAGGTGCTGGAACGCAGGGGCAGAGCCTATGGAAAGGCAAAGAGACTTACTCAGTGGGTTCCTGTGACCAGCCGTACACACACTAGTTAGGTATCAGGCCTGGCCTCTGTGCCGGTCCTGTCCGATTCTGTGTATTGCCTTTCCCCCGGGGGAGTGGGTTTGTGGCTGCATTCCAGAGCAGTACCTTTTTCTGAGCAGTGCCCGTCTTTCACAAACAGACCTCTGAGGGCTCCCTTCATTGGATTGGTCAACAACACAGACCCTTCCTTCTTGGCCACGCTTGAGTCGCTGCCAATAGGGGCCTCAGCAGCTGTCCCGCAGTTTACTCACACGGCCCCCTGTGATTGGGGGAACATTAGGTTTGTAAAGCCTCAACAGGTTTGCAGTCAACACTCATCGAACCGCCGAGGCTCACCCGCTCCCTGGTCAATATTTGAGGGCTCTGTAAACTCGGAGCTCACCTCCAGAAGGCATTCCTTGAGCCTGTTCTAATTTGCCCTTTGCATTAGCAGCAGGACGTCTGATAAAAATAACATCTCTGTTGGGCTGCAGGAGTTTACATTCATATAGACATCCATCTTAATAAATCGTCAGTGGCGCGGTATACAAGTACATGCAGCAGAGAGGGGTCAACTGGGATCAAGCTATATTTTTTTGCTATATTCACATTTTAGAGGGCAGATTTTTCTTTCCTAGAGTGCGCTCTGTATGCGTTGTAACTTTTGTACACTCACTCACACACAGGGCCTAGTCTATATAATGCAACAGTGTTATATTGTGCCATATGTAGTTGATATAACATGCTTACTCACCCGTTGTCTCCCTCTCTTCTCTCCCCAGATGCAGCAGCTGTTCTACGAGAACTACGAGCCCAACAAGAAGGGATACATCCGTGACCTCCACAACAGCAAGATCCACCGGGCCATCACCCTGCACCCCAACAAGAACCCATCCTACCAGTACCGCCTGCACAGCTACATGCTCAGCCGCAAGATCGCCCAGCTGCGCCACCGCACCGTCCAGCTCCACCGCGAGATCGTCCAGATGGGACGCTACGGGGCCGCCGAGCCCAGCCGAGAGGACCTGCAGCTGGGCATGCCTCCATCCTTCATGAGGTTCCACCCTCGGCTCCGCGAGGAGGTCCTGGAGTGGGAGTTCCTGACGGGCAAGTACCTGTTCTCCTCGTCTGACGGTCAACCCCCCCGCCGGGGAATGGACTCCTCCCAGCATCTGGCCCTGGACGACATCATCATGCAGGTGATGGAGATGATTAACGCCAACGCCAAGACGCGGGGACGGGTGATTGACTTCAAGGAAATCCAATACGGCTACCGGCGGGTCAACCCCATGTATGGGGCAGAGTACGTGCTTGACCTGTTGCTCCTCTACAAGAAGCACAAAGGGAAGACCATGACGGTGCCGGTGAGGAGACATGCCTACCTCCAGCAGACCTTTAGCCAGATCCAGTTCAGAGAGGATGAGGAGATGGACGCCAGGGCGCTCGCCAGCAGCATCAACCAGGACTCTGACTCCCTGTCCTTCCTCTCCAACTCCCTCAAGATGTTTGTGCCCTTCAAGCTGTCCAGCTCTAGCCAGGACCAGAAGGAGCCCAAGGAGGCCAAGGTCAACATACTGGTGCCGCTATCCGGACGCTACGACATCTTTGTCCGCTTTATGTCCAACTTAGAGCGGGTGTGCCTGATCCCCAACCAGAACGTCAAGCTGCTCATCCTCCTCTTCAGCACCGACAACAACACAGAGCGGGTCAAGCAGGTGGAGCTGATGAGGGAGTACCACATCAAGTACCCCCGGGCCGAGATGGAGATCCAGCCCGTGTCTGGCTCCTTTTCCCGGGCCCTGGCTCTGGAGGTGGGCTCGGCCCACTTCTCCAACGACTCGCTGCTCTTCTACTGCGACGTGGACCTGCTCTTCACCACCGACTTCCTCAAGAGGTGCAGGGGTAACACAGTCCTGGGGGAGCAGACCTACTTCCCCATCATCTTCAGCCAGTACGACCCCAAGGTGGTATACGCCGGCAAGGTGCCCAGTGAGAACCACTATGTGTTCACCGCCAAGACGGGTCTGTGGCGCCACTACGGCTTTGGTATCGTCTGCGTCTACAAGGGCGACCTGGTCGGGGCCGGGGGATTTGACACCTCCATCCAAGGATGGGGCTTGGAGGACGTGGACCTCTTTAACAAATTTGTCCAATCAGGGATCCGGTTGTTCCGGAGCACGGACCCGGGGATCGTACACGTTCACCATCCAGTAGTGTGCGACCCCAACCTGGAGGCCAACCAATACAAGATGTGCCTGGGCTCCAAAGCCTCGTCGCACGGCTCGACACAGCAGCTGGCTGAACTGTGGCTCGAGAAGAACGACCACGGCTTCCGGAAGCTCGGGAGCTCAAATAACGAATCGCTCAGGACAGCGTGAGAAAGCACTCCGGCCAGGACTGAACAAAAACCAGTATGTGGGGTCCCCCAGGCCTGGGTGTCTTTCCCTCTTCTGATTTGTCTTAGCGGCATTTTTAACTACCTAATTTATTTTTTACAGAAACAAAAAATACTTACATGGATATATTTTGGAAATATGCTTTTTTAAGAAAAAAACAACAACACGTGAACATTGAACTGACTGAGACAAACGTGACTCTAAAATATGTTTTAATTAATGCTGAAAAATAAAGAATATCGATGATGAATATTCCTTTGGATGAGCCTACCGTAACTCTGGTAACAAGAAGGAAGTGCTCTGATGTCTTATTCTACCAGTCTAATAATAAAGCCCATTCTGTGTTATTTGGACAGTAACCTCGTCCCCAGGTTATTGCACATATAAACCTGGGATATCAACCATTCAAAGTTGGCCTTAGTGGGAGTGGCCATAGAATTCTATGGCAGTGACCTACTGAGTAAAGTACCTGTCGTCATTTAATTTTAGCGAATCACACGACTGTGAGGCGTGTTGTGGGAGATGATTGGTTGGTAGATTAAGCCAATGCGCCGGGAGTTTCTCACAGTCTTCCTGTATTGGCTAATGAAGGCCAAGTTTGACGCGTTGGTTCACCAGACTCTTGGCATTTGAGAGTATTGGGGAAATGGTGCAACGTTTGTCTTGTGTGTGAAGAAGATGGACATTGTGGTCTTCACAGACCAGCAGTGCTCTAAACGTAACTGGACTCTTGATTGTGAATGTTTACAGGAGGTTGATACGAACAAACATTTCATTATTGAAAAAGGTTGACTTAGATGAAAGCAATTTTAATTATGACTAAGGGCCATTTTTTGATTCCTTTTGATTTGTTTATAATACAGAATAACACTGTTTTGTTTTTTTCATTGATTTAGATTTTCTTTTTATTTACTTCTGTGAACACAACTGCTGGATTTAATATCTGCAATTCATCTTCCGCTGTCTAATTTATTGAATTTGCAGTCTCCATTCTCTGTTACCTGACTGTTGGAATATGTATATTAGAAAAATTGTATACCCATCTCAGTTGTTGGATAGTGTTGTGTTTCCATTTTCTTTTTCGTTCCCTCTCTCAAACTCATCTGATTACCAAAGAGTTTTTGCACAGTGTGTTTTAGGTGTTGTGTGTGTCATGTTGTTTTCTAGGAGGTGCAGGCACAAACATGACATGTACCGTAGATGACGAGGTATAGTGAGTGAGTGAGGGAGCACCGTCCTGGGTCCAGCTCTCTGCTAGCTCTCATGAGGAATCTAAGGCCTGTTTCGAACCAGTCATTCAGATTTAGGAACAAAGGAAGGGGAGGGGCATGGGAATGCTGTGCTCCTTCATAGAACTGGAATTAATTCTAAATCATTTTAGGACTCTTGGATTAAATTCTAGAACCTTCTCAGCACCCATTGGTAGCATGAATTAGAATAGAAATCTGATTTTATACTGAACAAAAATATAAACACAACATGCAACAATTTCAAAGATTTTACTGAGTTACGGTTCATATGAAGAAATCAGTCTTACATAAATTCATTATGCCCTAATCTATGAATTTCACATGACTGGGAATACAGATATGTTGGTCATAGATACCTTAAAAGAAATGGGCCTCACAATGGGCCTCAGGATCTCGCCACGGTATTTCTGTGCATTCAAATTGCCATCAATAAAATGCAATTGTGTTTGTTGTCCGTAGCTTATGCCTGCCCATACCATAACCCCACCGCTACCATGGGGCACTGTGCAAACTGCTCGCCCACATGACGCCATACACGTGGTCTGCGGTTGTGAGGCCGGTTGGACGTACTGCCAAACTCTCTAAAACAATGTTGGAGGCGGCTTATGGTAGAGAAATTAACATTCAATTCTCTGGCAACAGCTCTGGTGGACATTCCTGCAGTCAGCATGCCAATTGCACGCTCCCTCGAAACTTGAGACATCTATGTCATTGTGTTGTGTGACAAAACTGCACTTTTTAGAGTGGCCTTTTATTGTCCCCAGCACAAGGTGCACCTGTGTAACCTGACCTGTCAGGTGGATGAATTATCTGGTCCCTGTCCATATAGCTGTCTATTTAGGAGGGTGTCTTCTGTGCTGTAGCACTCCCCTGGTTTTGGGTTCAAGTGTAAAGGTCTCCTCTACTCCACACAGTCTCTAAGCCCAAGAGTAGACCGGATCAGCTACGCTTGGGGCAGGAGGGCCGACTGAGCTCTACCACAATAGTCTTGGTTTTCTGGGGCTTTTTAATAATGATGTTGTTCATTCAGCCCTGTCCAACTGGGAAAGGTTTTATATTTAAGAAATAAAATGGGGAAATGTTTATCAAAAATGCTTTTGTTGTGGTGGTGTACTTGTTTTTATATAGGCATTCATTTACAATGTGGCAATATTAAATGATGACAGTTGCATTTTACAGTCAAGCCGTGTCAAGGTGTAGCAATAGTAGTTCTAACTTTGGTGATGACTCTCAAAGACTGTCATAGCTTGAATGTGACAGAAATTACAGTAGGATCCATAAATGTAGCTTGGTCCCAGATCTGTATATTCTATCAAGTCAACTCCTTGACAATGAGTTGGCATGATGGCATAAACCAATCTGGGACCAGGCTACCATAAATGGGCCTGGACAAGAGATTTGCTCAGCATAAGTGTCTGCTTATTATTACATGCAAAATCATATGTGCAACATATCAATAATCGTATGATAACCCTGGTGTATTAAATTCCCAACCTGGCTTCATAACATCACAGCCACCTAATCATCCCTTGACTCCTAGTAACCCTCTCCTCTTCATTGTGAAAGCTGATGAGTGGCTTTCTGGTTCACAAATGGCTGCCGTGCATCACCCAGGTTGGGGCAGCACGTTAATAGTGGATGGGGCGACTTTTGCCCCTGCTTTGAGCGCATCTAGAAAAGCACCATCATCAAAACGATGTATTATTATTATTATTATTATTCATGAGTAAATGTATTATCAAAGTGTACTGTATGTTCTCATGGACAAAGTGCCCTGGAGTGAGGCTGCCTGGAGACTAGAGTTTGTTTTCTGAATCTCCTCTGAGAGACAACTGAAACCAGGACAATATCAAGCTTATGTCCCAAATGGCACCCTATTCCCTACATAGTGCACTACTTTTGACCAGCTCTATGTACCCTGGTCAGAAGTAGTGCACTACATATGGAATAGGGAGCCATTTGGGACGTAGAACAAATGATGAATCATGGCTGTAGCTGATCTCGTAGGCCTAGCTCTATGAAGCATGTGGTGAGCTTTAATAGAAAGCAGCCATATGGCATCCTGTGGCTTTTAGAAATCAGAGAGGAGAGACCCAGTCCACCGTGCCATTCAAATGCACTCTGTGCTCTGTCCTCTTCACAAAGAATCTCCCTCTCAGAAATATAGCTTTTCTAAGGTGGCAAGTCATGTTTTTTTACTCTATCCAGACCTTTGCTAGGCCACTAGCTATATGGCGGCAGGTAGGCTAGTGGTTAAGAACTTTGGACCAGTAATTGAAAGGTCGTTGGTTCGAATCCTTGAGCTGGCAAGGTGAAAAAAAATCTGCTGTTCTGCCCTTGATCAAGGCAATTAACCCCCAACAACAATTGCGCCGATGACGTCGATTAAGGCAGCCCCACTCACTGATTCAGAGGGGTTGGGTTAAATGTGGAAGACGCATTTGGGTTAAATGCAGTCAGCTGACTAGGTTAGGTTTTATTTCTTTGAAGGAGTCATGGAGTTATGTTACTTCTGGTACAGGTATCCAGACCTGGGTTCAAATGGTACCTTGAGCATTAGCTTGAGCCTGTCTGGAGTGCCTGATGGGTGGGGCTTTGCTCTTTTGGGACTATTCCATTGGTTCCATTTCAGGCAAGCAATGATCTCAAATACTGTTGGGGGAGCTGACACATGCCGTGTGTGTGTCTGTCTGTGACTGTGTCTGTCTCTGACCGTGTGTCTGTCTGCGACAGTCTATGAGATTGCCTGTTTGTAGACATGTCTGGGTTTGTGTGTGTGACTACGTCTGTTCATGTGTGACTGCATAAGCCTAAGACATGGCTGAAGCTCTTTTGTCCCCCCCCCCCCCCATCCTTGGTCTGTGTGTCTTTATGGTCCCAGAGCAGGACACAATAGCGGGATATTGACTCATCCTGCTATTTGCATGGGGCCTGGTTTCACTGAGCACGGTAGGAGCTTCCTGGGGCCCTATAGCAGCCTGTTCCAAATGCACCTATTGCCTTTGTAGTGCACTACTTTTTACCAGGGCCCATAGGGTAATAGGGTGCTATTTGGGATACAGCCAGAGTCTCTGGTAACACTAGCTGACCAGCTAGGCTGAAATTCAATCAAACCCACCATAACAATATCTACCTCCTGTTTTTGTTTACAAACTTCACCCTGTGTTCACACACTTGTTCTTCTGAAAGATGAAAATATATCTGTAAGGGGAGTCTACCTACCTGGTAGTTGTTTAAAACAGTACACAAGACCAGTAGCTAATTACCTATCTTATGTCACCATCATGACAGCCTTTGCAAGCTCTTTCTCCATTGAGGTCTTCTGACCTCAATGGGATTTGGTTCAATTAAGTTTTAAAAAATGTAAAAAGCCTCATCAAATCAATTGCCCAGATCAAATGCCACCCTAACTGGCCAAGAGTACTGCTGGAGAACGTCTCCCCCTCTCCTGCTCTCTCTAACGCACCGCTGCAGGGGCCAGCAGCAGCAACGATCTGCATCAGCAAAATACACCTCCCCCTCTCTGCCATGTCTCTTACTATTATCAACTGTTTCTGCACAAAAGAAGAAAACAAAAAACAAGTTGTCAACAAGGGGGATGGATTGTTCTACAGTATTTATCCTCTGGACAGATGAAACGTTTCGTTGGAATCGCTCCATCTCAGAAGGGTTCGAATTCAGTCTTCCTCCCCACCCTTTTGTTGGTTCGGTTCTTTCTGGCCTGGCCACATCTGGTTTTGATTAGGGCAGTAATGGCCGCCTCTGCCGTTCCCTCAGGGCGAGAAACTGAAAACAATTTGAAAGGCTTCCTGCAAGGATCTGGGTGTGTTAGGGGGCTATTGTTGAAATGGCAAAGGTGCCTTCAGTTGCACCCCAAATGACACCCTATGCCCATTATAGTGCACTACTACAATAGGGCTGTGGTTTAAATGTGCCCTATATAGGGAATAGGGTGCCCGTGACAGTGCATGGGGTTTAACGTGGTCTGGGGATCGAGCATAGGCAATGACTCAAAGGTAAAGACACAGGAGACAGGAGCGTAGTGCAAACAAAGAGGCTTTTATTTCGAAAAGGCAAATTAAATCCTGTCTCTTCCAGAGCTCTACAAGGTTCAGACTAAACTCATATCCCTTTCATACACATAAAAATCCCACATTTTCCATGCCTGATTTTTTTAGACCAGCTTTTTGCTAAATCTGAAAGGGGAAAAAATAATTAAAAGACCCCTAAAGACCTAGACATGATTTTTGCATTTTCACAGACCCTGTAATGAAAATACAGGTATCGAGTCTGGGTGAATGGTTCTCTGCTTTCTTTTCAGGTAAATTCATGAACACTTCCATTGTTTAACGCCTCCCTAATTTGAAATGCAAACAGCACCCACGGTTTAACAAAACCCCCGACCCTCCCAATTTGGCAGTTACCCACTGATAAGCATAAAAGGGGTATACAGTGCCTTCAGAAAGTATTCACACCCCTTGTACCCTACACACACAATTATCTATAAGGTCCCTCAGTCGTGCAGTGAAATTCAAACACAGATTCAGCCGCAAAGACCAGGGAGGTTTTCCAATGCCTCGCAAAGAAGGGCACCTACCCTTTGAGCATGGTGAAGTTATTAATTACACTGGATGGGGTATCAATACACCCAGTCACTACCAAAATACAGGCGTTCTTCCTAACTCAGTTGCCGGAGTGGAAGGAAACCGCTTAGGGATTTCACCATGAGGCCAATGGTGACTTTAAAACAGTTAGAGTTTAATGGCTGTGAGAAAACTGAGGATGGATCAACAACATTGTAGTTACTCCACAATAATAACCTAAATGACAGAGTGAAAAGAAGGAAGCCTGTACAGAATACAAATATTCCAAAACATGCATCCTGTTTGCAACAAGGAACTAAAGTAATACTGCAAAAAATGTGGCAAAGCAATTAACTTGTTGCCCTGGATACAAAGTGGTATGTTTGGGGCAAATCCAATACAACACATTACGGAGTACCAATCTCCATATTTTCAAGCATAGTGGTGGCTGCATCATGTTATGAGTATGCTTTTAATCGTTAAGGATTGGGGAATTTTTCAGGATATAAAATTAACGGAATGGAGCTAAGCACTGGCAAAATTCTAGAGGAAAACCTGGTTCAGTCTGCTTTCCACCAGACACTGGGAGATTAATTCACCTTTCAGCAGGACAATAACCTAAAAGACAAAGGCCAAATCTATACTGGAGTTGCTTACCAAGAAGACAGTGAATGATCCTGAGTGACCTAGTTACAGTTTTGACTTAAATCGGCTTGAAAAACTATGGCAAGGCCTGAAAATGTCTGTCTAGCAATGATCAACAACCAACTTGACAGAGCTTAAAGATTTTGAAAAAGAATAATGTGCAAATATTGTACAATCCAGGTGTGCAAAGCTCTTAGAGACTTACCCAGAAAGACTCACTGCTGTAATCGCTGCCAAAGGTGATTCTGACATGTATTGACTCAGGGATATGAATACTTACAAAAATGAGATATTTCTGTATTTCATTTTCAATACATTTGCAAAAATGCCTAAAAACATGTTTTCATTTTTTCATTATGGGGTATTGTGTGTAAATGGGTGAGATAAAATATTTAATCCATTTTGAATTCAGGCTGTAACACAAAATGTGGAATAAGTCAAGGGGTATGAATACTTTCTGAAGGCACTGTACCTGCAAGAAAGTGGTAAAAAAAGGTTATGTTTGAAAGGAAAGAGGGTCATATAAACATAGCCTTATATTGTTTACAGGTAATATACTACATCTTCTGTCTGAAATGGGTATTAGAAATCAAAAGCATGAAACCAACAGAGCTAGCCTAAAGCATGAAGCCAACTGAGCTAGCATGAAGCCAACAGAGCTAACATGAAGCTAACAGAGCTATCCTTAAGCATGAAGCCAACAGAGCTAGCATGAAGCTAACAGTGCTATCCTTAAGCATGACGCCAACAGAGCTAGCCTAAAGCATGAAGCCAACAGAGCTAGCATGAAACCAACAGAGCTAGCCTAAAGCATGAAGCCAACAGAGCTAGCATGAAGCCAACAGAGCTAGCATGAAACCAACAGAGCTAGCCTAAAGCATGAAGCCAACAGAGCTAGCATGAAGCCAACAGAGCTAGCATGAAACCAACAGAGCTAGCCTAAAGCATGAAGCCAACAGAGCTAGCATGAAGCTAACAGAGCTAGCATGAAGCCAACAGAGCTAGCATGAAGCCAACAGAGCTAGCATGAAGCTAACAGAGCTAGCATAAAGCTAACAGAGCTATCCTTAAGCATGAAGCCAACAGAGCTATCCTTAAGCATGAAGCCAACAGAGCTAGCATGAAGCTAACAGAGCTATCCTTAAGCATGAAGCCAACAGAGCTATCCTTAAGCTTAAACCAGTAAACATAAAGGTCCCAGCCATAGACGGTTGGTTGTTTAGCAACAAAACCGACGAGTGTGCAACTATGGGGCAAAACAGACTGGGTTGGCTTAGACCGTTGACAACATGCAAACTATATTTAGTCTCCAATGTTAAAGCACAGAGCTGATTGGGCCTGAGTTAAAGCCAAACGTTTTCCAAACCCTTCCCAAACATTCCCCAATCCCTCTCTGGGTTCCATAGTGTTAGCGATAACAACCCTGTGCCCATTTTCTGTTCCCACCATCTGTAGGCCACATGGGACCAACGCTCCTCTAGGGAACGAGGCGTTCTTGGATGTAATCCTTGAGCTGTGGAGTGAGGACATGGGCTACGGGACGTACGCACACACGCACACCATAGGCTAAGCTATGGCACACACACAGACATTCAACATAGGCTACACTACGACACACACACACACATATCCTCAAGAACTGGGGACAGCCCACGACAGATGACATCTGGGGATGTTGCTAACTTGCAACAGATGAGATGATTACAGTATCTGACAGCATTTCTCACATTGTTAAAGTAACTGTCCAGGGTTTCCAGATTTCTATGAAATATGACCTATAATTAATTATAATATAAGTGAAGTTTTCCTTTAAAAAATTGTAATTAAGTATGTTAGAATGGTGTGGGCGTACCCCAACAACAGAATGGTGTGGGTGTATTACGGCGAGTAGAACGCTGATTGGCCAGCTCATTCTGTTGTTGGGCGGCAGGTAGCTTAGTGGCTAAGAGCGAAAAGGTTGCTGGTTCTAATCCCCAAGCCGACTAGGTGAAAAATCTGTCGATGTGCCCTTAAGCAAGGCACTTAACCCTAATTGCTCATGTAAATCGCTCTGGATAAGAGCATCTGCTAAATGACAAAAATGTAAATGTAAATTCTCCATAGGATGACATCATCCTCTATGAGGAAATGGCAAGCATACCCATTTTTGAAAAAGTCTGTTTGAGATACAAGTTTGAGGTGGGGTTTTTGAAGTGTTTTTTTCTCTCCAATTTATGCTTTCAACAACATTATTTAGGTATGAGTTAACAGAATAGGAACTTTTTTAACAGAATATGAAAAGTGAGATTTTCATGGGAGACAGTTACTTTAAGGAAGAGAAGGACCCCTTCATACAATGAGAGGGAGAGGAGAGGAGAGGAGAGAGAGCGAAAGAGCTGTGTAGATCTATTGATATTTCAAGTTCAAATGATGACGTTTTGTCAGTGATTTCATCACTAAAGTGTTTCAATGCACTATATTATATTATAATCCTACATAACTGATTATGAAACCATCTTCAGAAAACATCTCGGCAAATTACTAATTCTTCCTTGAAGGAAACTTGGATCTCTTCTATTCAAATGCGATCAGAAAACAAATGGCTTTTCAATGCTTGAACAGAACACAAAGCTCCTTCAAAACAGATTGCTTTAATCATGTTAATATTGTATGCTTGCCTTGTTTCCCAAATGAACAAGTATGTGCAGCACTATAACCATGTATCTGGTGTTGTGTAAGGTAGAAGGACTACCATGACACACACAGCCAGGGGGTTTGTGTTGGTGACGTCATACTTTTAGTGCAGATTGCCAGGAGCAGCCTATTAAACACACAATCTCTTTCATGGCGCACACACACACACACACACACACACACACACACACACACACACACACACACACACACACACACACACACACACACACACACACACACACACACACACACACACACACACACACACACACACACACACACACACACACACACACACACACACACACACACACACACACACACACACACACACACACCGAATGACTGATCAGTCTGAGAAACATCAGGGATTCTGTGGAAAAAAACACACACTTGCGCAGACATATACACACAAATGTATGCAGACACACACACACACACACAAAGTCTTTCACGTCACACACACGCTCCAGCCGTCCTGTCAGAGGGACTGGCACAGCGGTGTGAAAGTGGGGGATCAGAAGGAGAATAGGGGAGGTTCTAAAATAAACAACACCGTAACGTTGCCCTACTGGCTGGGACAATGCCTCTGTTGTTCCTCAGAGCTGCATGCTGTTTAATGTCTCTCTCTCTCTCTCTCTCTCTCTCTCTGGGAGATTTGGCTTAGTCAGGAGCAAAGCCTCCCCAGGACGTTGCTGATTGCCACAAGTGTTTGTGTGTGCGTGCGTGCATGAGAGAGAAAGAGATCTTTTAGTTGCACTGGCATTGAATCCCGGCCCCAGTCTTCCCACGTCCCCAATGTAACTCAACCTAACATGCGGAGGGCCAACGTTTTCCACCGTAGTGTAAAAGATAGCCTGACCCATTTGGTTTAGAATTCAGAAATGGCCTCAAAGAAACACTGTAACCACAGTCTGTAGAATATCTCAGTTCAAATTCAATTAAAATTATTTTTCAAGTTTCATGGTCTCCCTCTTTCTGACAGTTGAGAAAATGCTGTCTGATTTCTTTGAGCAACACATTGCAGAATGAACATGTGTTCACTCCACCTACTCCCGATGATTTGTTTTTCAAATCATATGAGCAAAAAATATTTTGCTTTATCGGGGATGCTAAACCAGACAAGATAAAGCCGATCTATTTAATGAATATGAACAGGGTGGGTTGGGATTACATCTAGAAGCACTAAACCTCGCTCTAAAAGCTTCACTTTTACAAACGTTTTACTTGAACTCTAAATGGTTCTGAAGTAGATTACTAAGAAAAGCTCATCCATTGTTTAAAAATGGCCTTTTTTCCTTTGTGCAGACTGCCATGACTCATTTCCCATTCATTGAAAATGCTACATTTTTCAAAGTATCTCTCTTTTTCAAACAAGCACTGCAGAGCTGGTTACAATTTGAATTTCATCCCCCTGAAAAGATTGAACAAATATTACAACAAATATTACAGCTGAACTCAAATGTGCTGGTTGATAAAATACATGTATTTATGGAAAATATGTTTGAAAAGGGTATTTTGTTTTTAAATGAAATTGGAATGGTAGAGTTATGTCTTTCATGGAGTTATCAGAATTGTATGGGAAGGTCTGCTCAATCCAAGATTAAAACCAATTGATTACAGCATTACCCCAAAAATGGAGGAGGCAGGTGGCAGCGGGAGGAGGTAGGGAACTGGTCTGTCTGCCCAATATAAAGGATCAAAACTGGTGGAGGAATAAAAATAGCATAAATAGGAAAGTATACTAGTTTCATTTGAGGACCAGGATGTTGACAGCTGTGCCATACAGATTGCAAAATAGTTTGGAAGAGATTTTTGATGTACCAAGTTGATATATAAAACGACGCAAGATTCAAGACTTCGTTGCTTTTCAGCTAAAATTCTTGTACAGAATTCTTGTCCCAACCAAATGTTGAATATTTGGGCATACAATCATCGCAGTTCGGATGGTTGCAGGGCAGCTCTCCGGGAACTGTGCGGGGGATCTTGGTGGCCTGGCGGTTGGGAGCTTGGTCCGGTGGCTGATAGGTCGCTGGTTCGGGTCCCCGTTTTCGACCTTGTGGGAGATCTGTCAACGTGCCCTTGAGCAGGGCGTTGACCCTGGTTGCTTCTGTGGGTCGCTCTGGATGGGAGTCTGTTAGATGACTGAATGTGATGTAGATATTGAGCGGCTTCACTGCAAGTAGATTGTATGTTTTAATATTAAATAAAAAAATCTCCTACACTGGGCACCAAGGACCAGTCAACAAGTCGGAGTTACAGAGTGAAAGTACATTTGACCAAGAAGTACAGCTACCAAAAATATTGAACATTTATATAATTGGCGATCGATGTACAAATCTAAATGGTGCAGCTAACCATCAAAATAATACATGCACTCCACTTATGATGTTGATAGTGTCTGTGTGTGCGCAGGTACATTAAGAGGAAGGGGATGGCCTTACATCCAGGAAGTTGTGGGGTCAAACCCCGCCCCTTTTCCCTGAGTGCTTTGTGTTTCAGCATTTCTTCATGACACATTTATGCAGAGAAGTGTTTAGAATGTGAATGGGTTCATGGCCCTGTGGTAAGGCTCTTGCCCCCAATGCATGAGATTGACTAGCCCTGCTTGGATTTGATCGTACAATGTGGTGGCACTGAGAATTGGGTCAATACCTGGGGTCCCCTCTCATGTGTACAGCAGCTGTTATGGGGAGAAATTTGACAACGTTTTTCTTGGAGCTTTTTCCACATAACTGCTGGAGGATACTGTTCAGGAGCCGCAGGGGGGTGACCCCAGGGTTTAACCCCCTCTACTTATCACATCCTTCCGGCCAATGCACACCACTGCCCTCTGGCCATCTTAGTGTTGTAGCCACTCATCCCCTCCCAGTGGCCTTTGCTTCACTCTGCAGCGGAGTCCATGATCCAGAGCTGCAACTGGGTTTGAACGTGCAACCCTGTACTTATGGGGTGAGATCCGTACACCTGAGCAACAGACTCATTCAGCTTTAAATACTTCTCTTCGTAATTTGGACATAGACATTTCCAGTAATGTACAACAAATGAGGATCGCACTCACAACCTAGTGGATGGAAGGCAGGGATTTAACCAGAAATTTAACCATACACTTCTCTTTGTATGGTTGACATCGAGAATTGTGGAAACATACACAAAGCACCGGAGGGAAGATCTGACCCCACAACCTTGTGGATGGAAGGCAGGGATTTAACCCCTGAACCACAGACTTCAGGTTGCTGCATAAGATTTGTGTGTACTACACTATCTCTACTGACCATGAGTACAGGAGATACATTCAGTGTGTTGGTGATGTTTTATCTATCAATTCATGTGTTGGGTTATTCTCCTGTGTCTCACCTTGAGCTCTGACTTTAGTAGGGTAAGGGGGATAGACACACATAAACAGTCACACAGTCATACACAGCGAGAGAGAAGGAGAAAAGGAAAGAGAGAGAGAGCGAAGGAGAAAAGGAACGAGAGAAAGAGAGAGCGAAGGAGAAAAGGAACGAGAGAGAGAGAGCGAAGGAGAAAAGGAACGAGAGAGAGAGAGCGAAGGAGAAAAGGAACGAGAGAGAGAGCGAAGGAGAAAAGGAACGAGAGAGAGAGCGAAGGAGAAAAGGAACGAGAGAGAGAGAGCGAAGGACAAAAGGAACGAGAGAGAGAGCGAAGGAGAAAAGGAACGAGAGAGAGAGCGAAGGACAAAAGGAACGAGAGAGAGATAGCGAAGGAGAAAAGGAACGAGAGAGAGAGAGAGAGAGAGAGAGTGTGAAGGAGAAAAGGAACGAGAGAGCGAAGGAGAAAAGGAACGAGAGAGAGCGAAGGAGAAAAGGAACGAGAGAGCGAGAGAGTGAAGGAGAAAAGGAACGAGAGAGAGAGAGCGAAGGAGAAAAGGAACGAGAGAGAGATAGCGAAGGAGAAAAGGAACGAGAGAGAGAGAGAGAGTGAAGGAGAAAAGGAACGAGAGAGCGAAGGAGAAAAGGAACGAGAGAGAGCGAAGGAGAAAAGGAACGAGAGCGAGAGAGTGAAGGAGAAAAGGAACGAGAGAGAGAGAGCGAAGGAGAAAAGGAACGAGAGAGAGAGAGCGAAGGAGAAAAGGAATGAGAGAGAGAGCGAAGGAGAAAAGGAATGAGAGAGAGAGAGAAGGAGAAAAGGAATGAGAGAGAGAGAGAAGGAGAAAAGGAACGAGAGAGAGAGAGTGAAGGAGAAAAGGAATGAGAGAGAGAGAGCGAAGGAGAAAAGGAACAAGAGAGAGCGAGCGAAGGAGAAAAGGAACGAGAGAGAGCGAGCGAAGGAGAAAAGGAATGAGAGAGAGAGAGCGAAGGAGAAAAGGAATGAGAGAGAGAGAAGGAGAAAAGGAACGAGAGAGAGAGAGTGAAGGAGAAAAGGAACGAGAGAGAGAGCAAAGGAGAAAAGGAACGAGAGAGAGAGAGAGCGAAGGAGAAAAGGAACGAGAGAGAGAGCGAAGGAGAAAAGGAATGAGAAAGAGCGAGCGAAGGAGAAAAGGAACGAGAGAGAGAGAGAGCGAAGGAGAAAATGAATGAGAGAGAGAAGGAGAAAAGGAATGAGAGAGAGAGCAAAGGAGAAAAGGAACGAGAGAGAGAGCGAGCGAAGGAGAAAAGGAACGAGAGAGAGAGAGCGAAGGAGAAAGGAACGAGAGAGAGAGAAGGAGAAAAGGAATGAGAGAGAGAAGGAGAAAAGGAATGAGAGAGAGAGCGAAGGAGAAAAGGAACGAGAAAGAGCGAGCGAAGGAGAAAAGGAACGAGAGAGAGAGAGAGCGAAGGAGAAAATGAATGAGAGAGAGAAGGAGAAAAGGAATGAGAGAGAGAGCAAAGGAGAAAAGGAACGAGAGAGAGAGCGAGCGAAGGAGAAAAGGAACGAGAGAGAGAGAGCGAAGGAGAAAGGAACGAGAGAGAGAGAAGGAGAAAAGGAATGAGAGAGAGAAGGAGAAAAGGAACGAGAGAGAGAGCGAAGGAGAAAAGGAACGAGAGAGAGCGAGCGAAGGAGAAAAGGAACGAGAGAGAGAGAGCGAAGGAGAAAAGGAACGAGAGAGAGAGAGCGAAGGAGAAAAGGAACGAGAGAGAGAGAGAGTGAAGGAACAAGCGAGAGGGCTGACATGCCAAGTCTCATAAAACCAAGGGTTATGCTCTGCGTTATTGCATGTTGCTGTCATCATATGCGTGAAATCAGAGAGTAAATTTTGGCTGATCTTCTTTCTCCTCCAGTCAGAGGAAATGTGGAATAAATGTTGCGCTCTCTGCTGTCATACATGGGGGCTCGTCTTGTGGAGAACTGGAATTCACAGAGAGCTGTCAAACACATGTATGGATCCTAAAGCTGTTCTTTGCCACCAACTACTGTACAAGAGGTTAACTAAATAAGGTTAAATAAATAAGGTTAACTAAACAAGGTTAACTAAATAAGGTGAAATAAATTAAGGTTAACTAAATAAGGTTAAATAAAGTAAGGTGAACTAAATAAGGTTAACTAAATAAGGTTTAATGCGATAGAAGGCAAGAGAGAGAGAAAGAGAGTGAGAGTGAGGGGAGGCAGGGAAGAGAGAAAGAGAGATGGGGAGTAGGAGAGGGAGAGGGAGGGAAGAGAGAAAGAGAGAGGGGGTGGAGAGGGAGGGAAGAGAGAGAGAGGGGGGGAGTAGGAGAGGGAGGGGAGAGAGAAAGAGAGAGGGGGAGTAGAGAGAGAGGGGAGAGAGAAAGAGAGAGGGGGAGTAGGAGAGGGAGGGGAGAGAGAAAGAGAGGGGGGGAGTAGGAGAGGGAGGGAAGAGAAAAAGAGAGAGGGGGAGTAGGAGAGGGAGGGGAGAGAGAAAGAGAGGGGGGTAGTAGGAGAGGGAGGGGAGAGAGAAAGAGAGGGGGGAGTAGGAGAGGGAGAGGAGAGAGAAAGAGAGCGGGGGTGGAGAGGGAGGGGAGAGAGAAAGAGAGGGGGGTGGAGAGGGAGGGGAGAGAGAAAGAGAGGGGGGGAGTAGGAGAGGGAGGGGAGAGAGAAAGAGAGAGGGGGAGTAGGAGAGGGAGGGGAGAGAGAAAGAGAGGGGGGAGTAGGAGAGGGAGGGGAGAGAGAAAGAGAGGGGGGAGTAGGAGAGGGAGGGGAGAGAGAAAGAGAGGGGGTAGTAGGAGAGGGAGGGGAGAGGGAAAGAGAGGGGGGGAGTAGGAGAGGGAGGGGAGAGAGAAAGAGGGGGGTAGTAGGAGAGGGAGGAAAGAGAGGGGGGGAGTAGGAGAGGGAGGGGAGGGGAGAGAGAAAGAAGAGGGGGGGTGGAGAGGGAGGGGATAGAGAAAGACAGGGGGAATAGGAGAGGGATGGGAGAGAGAAAGAGAGGGGGGGTAGGAGAGGGAGAGGAGAGAGAAAGAGAGGGGAATAGGAGAGGGAGGGGAGAGAGAAAGAGAGGGGGGGGAGTAGGAGAGGGAGGGAAGATAGAAAGGGGGGCGTGGAGAGGGAGGGGAGAGAGAACGAGAGAGGGGGAGTAAGAGAGGAGAGAGAGAGAGAAAGAGAGAGGGGGAGTAGGAGAGGAAGGGGAGAGAGAAAGAGGGGGTGGGAGTCGGAGAGGGAGGGGACGAGAGAAAGAGAGGGGGGGAGTAGGAGAGGGAGGGAAGAGAGAAGGGGGGTGGAGAGGGAGCGGAGAGAGACAGAGAGGGGGGTGGAGGGGGAGGGGAGAGAGAAAGAGAGAGGGGGAGTAGGAGAGGGAAGGGGAGAGAGGACAGGGAAAAGAGAGAGAAGGAAGTAGAGAGAAATAGAGGGAGGGAAGAGAGAAAGACGTGAAAAGAGAGAGGGAGCTAGAGAAAGAGAGAGAAATAGAGAGAGAGGGGAGATGGAGAAGAGTATCCAGGGTAATGGTGGATTGGAGGGGGGTGTAATTGTTAGCTGTTGTGAGGACCATGAGGAGGGGAGCCTGTGGGTTCAATCCAGGCCACTCTGCTTCTTCAGGGCTCCCTTCTCTGTGTGTGTTTCTGCCCCTCTTACTTTCTCCCTGAGTGTGTGTTTCTTCCTTCCTTTCTCCTGATTGGGTCAATGAGTCTGTGTGTAGTATGTGAGTATGCCTCTTTTAGGCTGTGTGTGTGAGTGTGTGTGTGAGTGTGACTTTCTTCACCACTTTCCCTCCGTTTGTATTAATGAAAGAGTATATTCCTCCTCCTTCCCGTGTGTCTAACTCTCTGAGCTTGGCTCAGTCTCTTTTGGCTCATTATACAGAAGGTCTTGGACCGTAAGACTGGATCCTACTGTAGCCCCTTCCCTCCCGCCACTCTCTCTCCTTCTCAACCCTGTTCCTGCCCTCCCTCCTCTCTCATCCCTGTTCTCTCCCTCCCTCCCCCTCTCTCTCTCTCATCCCTGTTCTCTCCCTCCCTCCCCCTCTCTCTCTCTCATCCCTGTTCTCTCCCTCCCTCCCCCTCTCTCTCTCTCATCCCTGTTTTCTCCCTCACTCCCCCTCTCATCCCTGTTCTCTCCCTCCCTCCCTCCCTCCCTCCTATCCCTGTTCTCTCCCTCCCTCCCCCTCTCTCTCTCATCCCTGTTCTCTCCCTCCCTCCCCCTCTCTCTCATCCCTGTTCTCTCCCTTCCTCCCCATCTCCCTCTCTGATCCCTGTTCTCCCCCTCCCTCCCCCTCTCTCATCCCTGTTCTCTCCCTCCCTCTCTCTCTCATCCCTGTTCTCTCCCTCCCTCCCTCCCTCCCTCCCTCCCATCCCTGTTCTCTCCCTCCCCCTCTCTCATCCCTGTTCTCTCCCTCCCTCTCTCTCATCCCTGTTCTCTCCCTCCCTCCCTCCCTCCCATCCCTGTTCTCTCCCCGTCTCCCCCTCTCTCTCACTCATCCCTGTTCTCCCCCTCCCTCCCTCATCCCTGTTCTCCCCCTCCCTCCCTCCCTCCCCCCCTCTCTCTCTCCCTCCCCCCCCTCTCTCTCTCCCTCATCCCTGTTCTCCCCCTCCCTCCCCCTCTCTCTCTCTCATCCCTGTTCTTCCCTTCCTCCCCCTCTCTCTCTCTTATCCCTGTTCTCTCACCCCCTCCCTCTCTCTTCCATCCCTGTTTTCTCCCTCCCCCTCTCTCTATCTCTTATCCCTGTTCTCTCCCTCCCTCCCTCCCCCTCTCTCACATCCCTGTTCTCTCCCTCCCCCTCCCATCCCTGTTCTCTCCCTCCCTCCCTCTCTCTCACATCCCTGTTCTCTCCCTCCCCCTCTCTCTCATTCCTGTTCTCTCTGTCCCTCCCCCTCTCTCTCTTATCCCTGTTCTCTCCCTCCCTCCCCCTCTCTCTCTCTCTCTAATCCCTGTTTTCTCCCTCCCCCTCTCTTGCTCTCTCATCCCTGTTCTCTCCCTCCCTCCCCCTCTCTCTCTCTCTCTCTCTCTCTCTCATCCCTGTTTTCTCCCTCCCCCTCTCTTGCTCTCTCCTATCCCTGTTCTCTCCCTCCCTTTCATCCATGTTCTCTCCCTCCCTCTCTCATCCCTGTTCTCTTCCTCCCTCCCCCTCTCTCACACTCTCTCATCCCTGTTCTCTCCCTCCCTCCCTCCCATCCCTGTTCTCTCCCTCTCTCCCCTCTCTCTCTCATCCCTGTTCTCGCCCTCCCTCCCTCCGCCTCTCTCTCTCTTATCCCTGTTCTCTCCCTCCCTCCCCCTCTCTCTCTCTCATCCCTGTTCTCTCCCTCCCTCCCCCTCTCTCTCTCTCATCCCTGTTCTCTCCCTCCCTCTCTCTCACATCCCTGTTCTCTCCCTCCCCTCTCTCTCTCATCCCTGTTTTCTCCCTCCCCCCTCTCGCTCTCTCACATCCCTGTTCTCTCCCTCCCCTCTCTCTCTCATCCCTGTTTTCTCCCTCCCCCCTCTCGCTCTCTCATCCCTGTTCTCTCCCTCCCTCCCCCTCTCACATCCCTGTTCTCTCCCTCCCTCCCCCTCTCTCTCCCATCCCTGTTTTCTCCCTCCCTCCCCCTCCCTCCCCCTCTCTCATCCCTGTTCTCTCCCTCCCTCCCCCTCTCTCTCTCATCCCTGTTTTCTCCCTCCCTCCCCCTCTCACATCCCTGTTCTCTCCCTCCCTCCCCCTCTCTCTCCCATCCCTGTTTTCTCCCTCCCTCCCCCTCTCTCATCCCTGTTTTCTCCCTTCCTCCCCCTCCCCCTCTAACATCCCTGTTCTCTCCCTCCCTCCCCCTCTCTCTCATCCCTGTTTTCTCCCTCCCTCCCCCTCTCTCTCTCATCCCTGTTTTCTCCCTCCCTCCCCCTCTCTCTCTCTCATCCCTATTTTCTCCCTCCCTCCCCCTCCCCCTCTCTCTCATCCCTGTTTTCTCCCTCCCTCCCCCTCTCTCACTCTCTCCATCATCCCTGTTCTCTCCCTCCCTCCCCCTCTCTCTCTCATCCCTGTTCTCTCCCTCCCTCCCATCCCTGTTCTCTCCCTCCCCCTCTCTCTCTCATCCCTGTTCTCTCCCTCCCTCCCCCTCTCTCATCCCTGTTCTCTCCCTCCCTCCCCCTCTCTCATCCCTGTTCTCTCCCTCCCTCCCCCTCTCTCATCCCTGTTCTCTCCCTCCCTCCCTCTCTCTCTCTCATCCCTGTTTTCTCCCTCCCTCCCCCTCCCCCTCTCTCTTATCCCTGTTCTCTTCCTCCCTCCCCCTCTCTCTAATCCCGGTTCTCTCCCTCCCTCCCCATCTCCCTCTCTCATCCCTGTTCTCTCCCTCCCTCTCTCTCATCCCTGTTCTCTCCCTCCCTCCCATCCCTGTTCTCTCCCTCCCTCCCCCTCTCTCTCTCATCCCTGTTCTCTCCCTCCCTCCCCCTCTCTCTCTCTCATCCCTGTTCTCTCCCCGTCTCCCCCTCTCTCTCTCTCTCATCCCTGTTCTCCCCCTCCCTCCCTCATCCCTGTTCTCCCCCTCCCTCCCTCCCCCCCTCTCTCTCTCCCTCATCCCTGTTCTCCCCCTCCCTCCCCCTCTCTCTCATCCCTGTTCTTCCCTTCCTCCCCCTCTCTCTCTCTCATCCCTGTTCTCTCACCCCCTCCCTCTCTCTTCCATCCCTGTTTTCTCCCTCCCCCTCTCTCCATCTCTTATCCCTGTTCTCTCCCTCCCTCCCTCCCCCTCTCTCACATCCCTGTTCTCTCCCTCCCCCTCCCATCCCTGTTCTCTCCCTCCCTCCCCCTCTCTCATCCCTGTTCTATCCCTCCCTCCCTCCCTCTCTCTCACATCCCTGTTCTCTCCCTCCCCCTCTCTCTCATCCCTGTTCTCTCTGTCCCTCCCCCTCTCTCTCTTATCCCTGTTCTCTCCCTCCCTCCCCCTCTCTCTCTCTCTCTCATCCCTGTTTTCTCCCTCCCCCTCTCTTGCTCTCTCATCCCTGTTCTCTCCCTCCCTCCCCCCCTCTCTCTCTCTCTCTCTCTCTCTCTCTCTCTCTCTCATCCCTGTTTTCTCCCTCCCCCTCTCTTGCTCTCTCCCATCCCTGTTCTCTCCCTCCCTTTCATCCCTGTTCTCTCCCTCCCTCTCTCATCCCTGTTCTCTTCCTCCCTCCCCCTCTCTCACACTCTCTCATCCCTGTTCTCTCCCTCCCTCCCTCCCATCCCTGTTCTCTCCCTCCCTCCCCTCTCTCTCTCATCCCTGTTCTCTCCCTCCCTCCCCCTCTCTCTCTCATCCCTGTTCTCTCTATCCCTCCCCCTCCATCTCTCTCTCATCCCTGTTCTCTCCCTCCCTCCCTCTCTCTCACACCCCTGTTTTCTCCCTCCCCCTCTGTCTCTCATCCCTGTTCTCTCCCTCCCTCCCCCCCTCTCTCTCTTATCCCTGTTCTCTCCCTCCCTCCCCCTCTCTCTCTCTCATCCCTGTTCTCTCCCTCCCTCCCCCTCTCTCTCTCATCCCTGTTCTCTCCCTCCCTCTCTCTCACATCCCTGTTCTCTCCCTCCCCTCTCTCTCTCATCCCTGTTCTCTCCCTCCCTCCCCCTCCCCCTCTAACATCCCTGTTCTCTCCCTCCCTCCCCCTCTCTCTCATCCCTGTTTTCTCCCTCCCTCCCTCCCCCTCTCTCTCTCATCCCTGTTTTCTCCCTCCCTCCCCCTCTCTCTCCCATCCCTGTTCTCTCCCTCCCTCCCATCCCTGTTCTCTCCCTCCCCCTCTCTCTCTCATCCCTGTTCTCTCCCTCCCTCCCCCTCTCTCATCCCTGTTCTCTCCCTCCCTCCCTCTCTCTCTCTCATCCCTGTTCTCTCCCTCCCTCCCCCTCTCTCATCCCTGTTCTCTCCCTCCCTCCCCCTCTCTCATCCCTGTTCTCTCCCTCCCTCCCTCTCTCTCTCTCATCCCTGTTTTCTCCCTCCCTCCCCCTCCCCCTCATCCCTGTTTTCTCCCTCCCTCCCCCTCTATCGCTCTCTCCATCATCCCTGTTCTCTCCCTCCCTCCCCCTCTCTCTCTCTCTCATCCCTGTTCTCTCCCTCCCTCCCATCCCTGTTTTCTACCTCCCTCCCCCTCTCTCTCTCTCATCCCTGTTCTCTCCCTCCCTCCCCCTCTCTCTCTCTCTCATCCCTGTTTTCTCCCTCCCTCCCCCTCTCTCTCTCTCATCCCTGTTCTCTCCCTCCCCCTCTCTCTCATCCCTGTTCCCTCCCTCCCTCCCTCTCATCCCTGTTCTCTCCCACCCCCTCTCTCTCCCATCCCTGTTCCCTCCCTCCCTCCCCCTCTCTCTCGCTCATCCCTGTTCTCTCCCTCCCTCCCCCTCTCTCTCTCTCATCCCTGTTCTCTCCCTCCCTCCCCCTCTCTCTCTCTCATCCCTGTTCTCTCCCTCCCTCCCCCTCTCTCTCTCTCATCCCTGTTTTCTCCCTCACTCCCCCTCTCATCCCTGTTCTCTCCCTCCCTCCCTCCCTCCCCCTCTCATCCCTGTTCTCTCCCCCCCTCCCTCCCCCTCTCTCTCTCTCTGTCATCCTTGTTCTCTCCCTCATCCCCGTTCTCTCCCTCCCTCCCTCTCTCCCTCTCTCTCTCTCTCATCCCTGTTCTCTCCCTCCCTCCCTCTCTCTCATCTTTGTTCTCGCTCTTCCTCCTTTCCCTGCCTAATTGTCTCTCTACTCCTCTTATTCTCTCCTTTCCTCTCCTCTCCTAAATCCTTCCCTCTAACCAGTCTTCATTCTCTCTTCCCCCTGTGTCTTTCTCCTCCTTTCTGTTCTCCCCCTCTCTCTCCTTCCATCTATCCCTCCCTCTTTCGCCTTCCTCCCTCTATCTTTACATCCATCTCCTCTCCTGCCCCCCTCTCCCTCCTCCCCTCCCCCCTTTCTCCCTCCGGGCTTGGGTCCTTTCTCCCTGCAGGCTGTGTCCCAGAGAGCTGGCAACCACCTGGAGGTTATTAACCATTAACCAGTCATCAAGCTGCCTGTGTGTGTGTGTGTGTGAGTGAGAGAGAGAGTCTTTCCCAGCCATGCCCCAGACCCAGTCTTTTCTTGTCCCTTCAGCCTGACTGCCATGTCCAAGCTGGGCCTTCCAGTCAGCGCTGTGTAGATTCATTCATCTCCATTACATAATGAGTGGTTACAGGGATGCATAAAGATTTGTAGATCAGTGATTCTGCACAGGCCAATCCTCTCAAATGGAGAACAATTTTGCGTGCCCCTCCAGTTAGCCTTTTGCTTAGCGCCACATAGGAACACACACACACGGACACGGACACACACAGTCCCACCCCCACAACATAGGAAATCAACACACACTGCCAAACCTTCCACTCCACAACTATACCACTGACTCAACCATTTAAAACATGCTGATGGCTCCACACATCAGAGATACAGGGTACTAAAGGACTTTTCCATCGCTGCACGCATAGCAGCTCTTCTGAGGTCATTGGGAATGTATATGGCGGTATTCTCACACTTACTTTGTGTGTGTGAGTGTGTGTGTGTGTGTGTGTGTGTGAGAGAGAGTACACAGCTAGATAGTGTGACTGCTATAAGGGTGCAAGGTACCCTTCCAGGTGAGGGGAAGTAACACCTATGTGTCTAGCTATATAAATTCCCTCCTGCAATGTTGGATGTAAATACTTGTAGGATACTCTAGGAGAGACACAGCTATTTAGGTCCACGTCTCAATCCTTCCCTCGTCTTGAAGTAGGATAAAGTTGACTTTAGACACTGATCTAAATTTAGATTAGTGTTTTTTCCCTCTAATAGATGAGGTTAGGATTTTGGGAGGGTGATCTTTCTCCAAGGCTATTTCTCTATATTTTAAAGGATCAAGGCCAGTATTTACAAAGAGGCCGATTCCAACTTAGGAAATGTACGCTTTTCCTACGCACGCCTTTCCTACGTACTTCTCAGTAGTTGGTATTCAGACTTACCTTATGCAGGTGCGTAACGGGCTTTGCAGGAGTGGTTCCCTTCCACGCGCTGAATACATTTAATAAATCCCCTGAGAATCCTCCTACTTGCGAGCCAACAGATTTTGGCGTGGAGTTTTCATTCAATAGGGTTTTCAGTACATTTATTTTAAGCCATCCCTTTAAATACGGTGTACCTTTAATTCGAATTTTGACGACGGACTCACTAGAAAACATAAGAGAGAACATGTTCAGAATATAGGGATCAATGAAAAAGTAATCTATGCATATTTCTCTGTTTCAGCATCAACTTGAAACTGGTAGATTTAAAAATAGGTATGTGGGTATTACTGTCGGTGGCTGCCTATAGTGGCTAATATTTAACATGATACAAATTGTAAAATAAAATGGAGAAAAGACAGAATATATAATTAAAACATTCTAAAGCACACACATCAACTAGGCAGGTTCAGCCCTACAGAAGCCTGTAGCTCGGGTCTACGAATTTCATCCACGCAAATTATGAGGGCACACAATTACAATTCTGAATAATGGAACAGTTATTTATAGGCTACTTCACTGTGGAAAAGGGGCTGCAATACATGTCATGTTGATATGATTTTTTGTTTGCTTCCATATGACTGGTTTCACATTCGTCTCCAGGGATCATAAGGAAAAATCATCTAAAACAATTGCTATGTGAATTTACAATCTCCTCCTCCAAACGGATTACTCATTTACCTAGCTCTTATCAATAGCTCTTATCAATTTAAGTGCATGGAGAATGGTGTTATTTCTATCGGAAAAAATAGAGTAGATGCTGTTTCCACTTGGAACTGGCAGGTTTGCTCGACCTTATTCTTGATTTCCTCACGAGTAAATGTGGTGGAATTATGAGGGACTTAAGTCAAGGTCAGAATACGGTGTATCTGTAGACACCTCCAACACACCTTCATTTCTGTGATCTCCACCCCAAACGAATAGCGGGTGAATAGCATGCTACTCTCATGCTTAAATTCAAGGTCTGAATACGCAGAGAGAGAACAGTGCAGAAAAGGGAATTACGTTCCATTTACACGCCCTTAACTTGGGTCAGAATCGGCCCCAAAGCGTCTCAGAGAAGGAGTGCTGAGTCTTATTCATTGTGATCTGAAAAGGCAAAACTGATCTGGAAGAAACAGAAGAAAACACCCGGAAACTGAGTGAAACAGGGAGGTATTACCTGAACTGAAATGCTCATTTTTGTTTTCCGTTGCAATGAGTTGTGAAATGTTTTGCTGTGCACGGTGTGCCCTAATGAGCATGACCCATGTGTATTTCATTCAGAAGTAGAGCTGTGTGACTGACTGGAGATCAGATCAGTATAGGATTCTACACTGCCCTCTTCTGTCTGACTACCTGACAAACTGATCCATGTTGAAGGGTTCCCAACATTTCATGGAATTAGATGGTGCCAATCTTTCCCATTCAAAAAGTTAACCTTTGTTATTCCTCAACAGTTTGTGGCAGGGGTTGTAACTTTATGTAGGCCAGGGGATGTCCACTTACCCCGTTAATTCTGTTGTTGCTATCCTTGACATAAGCCCTTACGGCATCCGACCGTAAGGCGCTACAGAGGGTAGTGCGTACAGCCCAGTACATCACTGGGGCCGAGCTTCCTGCCATCCAGGACCTATATACCAGGCGGTGTCAGAGGAAGGCCCAAAAAATTGGCAAAGACTCCAGTCACCCAAGTCATAGACTGTTCTCTCTGCTACCGCACGGCAAGTGGTATCGGAGCGCCAAGTCTAGGTCCAAAAGGCTCCTTAACAGCTTCTACCCCCAAGCCATAAGACTGCTTAACAATGAATCAAATGGCCACCCGGACAATTTGCATTGACTTTAGTTTATTTATTTTGTAAATATTTTCTTAACTATATTTTCTTAAAACTGCATTGTTGGTTAAGGGCTTGTAAGTAAGCATACTGTTGTATTCGGCGAATGTGACAAATAAAATTCGATTTTATTTCATTTAACCCAGGTTAAAATACTAGCAATGTGGCCTCCCGAGTGGCGCAGTGGTCTAAGGCACTGCATCGTAGGGCTTGAGGCGTCACTACAGACCCAGGTTTGAGCCCAAGCTGTGTCACAACCGGCCGTGACCGGGAGTCCCATAGGGTGGCGCACAATCGGCCCATTCTGTAGGCTACTAAAAAGCCTGATCTAGATTGCACTTTATGAGTGACTGAGTCCAGGCCACATTTAGAAGCAAGAGTTAAAGTGGTTTAGTAGAGGTAGGTTATAAGGTGCTTATGGGGTCATCTGTTAGGGGAAGAGATGTGTTGGAGCAAACCATAGGCTACGGTTAAGCTCAGAGGCCCATACACACTGAGGTTGCACAACTGATGAACAACACATTTGACACAATGGTTGGGATGCAACGGATATTTTAGTGATACAGCGGAGAGTTTGCCTGCATAAAACTTTTCACACAATTGTGTGCTGTCGCCACAGCGGTTGCAATTTTGTACAGAAAAACTCTTGGTTGCATTATCACTGCTATGTCAGACGTGTTATGGGCTGCGTGTATACGGGGCCAGAGGTTGCATGAGGACACCCCGAGATTTGAGTGCAACATTCATGTTTTTCTCTGTGCCACCATGTTTTGATTTAAGTAAACCCTTGGCAGAGACTCTGTCACCTTGTTTACGAGATGCTTTCGCGAGCAAATCCAAGAAAACCTCCATCAGTACTGTAGCTTCTGTTCAGGCCAGGGTCACTGGATCGCTCTGATGTGAGAAAGCCAGTAAGGTACAGCCTCTTGCTGATCCGTGATGCTTTATTCAGTACGTTAAGAGATTTGATCTGGGTTAGATTCCTGAGCTGATATGCTTAATTGGTTTTCAAATAATATTGTTTTCTAGGAGGTTGCATTTACCACACTATGCATACATGCTGTCCAGAGTTGGCGCACTGTGTGTGTTTGTGTAGGTTCAATGTTTTGTGTGTGTGTGTGTGTGTGTGTGTGTAAAGGTTCAATGGTGTGTGTTTGTATAGGTTCAATGTTTTGTGTGTGTGTGTGTGTGTGTATGATACCTGTCAGCTTGTGTCATAGTATGGTCCAAGCCCCCTGTATTCCTCCCTCCAGGAGGGGCCCCTGTCATCGCTCCCTTCATTAATCCATCATCCCTTCCCTCCCTCCTTTCATCCATCCATCATTCCACATCAGCGGTCAGGGTCAGGTTATAGCAGGGCTGTGTTGGAGAACTTACCTGCCCCCTACCGCTCTCTCTCTACACGTATCCCTCGTTCTACCTACCTACCCCCTCCCATCTCTACCCCCGTTCCCCTCTCAACGTGCCCCCTGTACCCCTCCCTCTTTATCCTTCTCTCAATCTGCCCAGAAGCTTCCCTCCTTCCCTTATGTCTTCCCTGAATGAGGGGAGAGGGTCGGTTGAAAAAGAGAGGAGGGGTGCAGGCAACTCTCTTACATTTGATAGACACAGCAGGCAGGTTTGATAAGAGGTTAATAAAGCTTCCATTCAACACAGACTTCTACTATTATGAGAAGTTTATTCACGGTCGTACAGTATATACACAATACAGTCTATTTACACTGAAGAGGATTTTAAGATATTACACCATAAATTAACACCATCTCACTAACACAGCAGTGAAGTTAGAGAAACCTCCCATGCTGGTATCAACACTCAGGGTGTGTCCCAAATGGCTTTCCTATTCCCTGTTTATGTAGGGAATGTGCACTACTTTTCCTCAGGTTCAGGTTTAACTGGTGGTCAGTCCATCTTAGTGATGCTCCAGAGGGGGAAGTGTGGGGTGTGTTGGGGGGCACAAGAGGGGGAAGTGTGGGGTGTGTTGGGGGGCACCAGAGGAGGAAGTGTGGGGTGTGTTGGGGGCACACAGGGGCTTTTGACTGGGTCCCTGGGGGTTTGGGCCCAAGCTGAGACAGGGTGAGGCATCCTTCCCCCTTCCCTGTGTCTCCTGTCAACATCTCCCAATCTCTCCTGTCCTGTCCTGTCCTCTCTTCTGCTTCCCCATCTCCCTCACCCCTCCTCTCCTCTCCCTCTCTTCTCCTCTCCCCGTCACCTGAACACTGGGGGCCTGTGAGTGTGTATTCCCCCTGGCCGAGTTCTCTCTACACACACACACACTCTCTATCTCCCCCTCCTTCTCCTTCCCTCCCGCTCTCACACAGAGAGCTGTGATTCTGTGACTGCTAGCCCCTGCCTGGGCCACTGCGGCCGGTGCCGTACAACGGCTACCTTCTTTTCCTCATACTAGTCTCCAGCCTCCCCAGATCCTCGTAGGACTGGTAGAAGAGCTCCAGCTCTCGGGGGCCCCAGCCCCGCCAGACACACAGGCACCAGGCCCTGTTTTCGTTGCGAAAGCCACACACAACAGTGTCCTTTGCCACTAGTGCGGCCTCCTCCAGGGTCCTGGGAGAGAGAGAGAGTTGGTAGAGAGAGAGGGGGAGAGAGGAAGAGAGCGGGAGGTATAGGGGAGAGAGAGGGGGAAGAGTAATAGAAAGAGAGAAGGGTGAGATTGGGTTAGGGAGGAGGGAAAAAGAGAGTTAAACATTGAAATTAGTATGTGTGGATTCTTCCTAGAAGTAGCCAGGCTTTACTGAGAAGAGGTTCCCTGGAGGGCTACTGAGGAGAACACACATATGATTTATACCTCCAGGTAGAAGGTGCCCTTAGGCACAGATCTAGGATCAATTTACCTTCCCTAAAACCTGACTTTAACTCAAAACCTTAGATCAGTGTTTAAAGTGCCATTGACAGGTTAATACATACTTGACACAATGAAACAAACAGGTAAATCATACGTCATCCCACTCCTGATTTATGTAGGACGTGACACAAGCACTCTGGGAAGAGGGAAGGCTTCCAAATAGCTTGTTGCCGTGTTACGTGCCAAACCAGGCATCATATACACACCCCCATATTATCTTCCTGCCACTGTTGTTTCATGTGTTGTAGCTAACCAAGACTATTATCATCCTCTCTGGTATGCACTGTAATATCCAATACGGATGGTTACATGTAATATCCAATACTGATGGTTACATGCAATATCCAATACGGATGGTTACATGTAATATCCAATACTGATGGTTACATGTAATATCCAATACTGATGGTTACATGTAATATCCAATACGGATGGTTACATGTAATATCCAATACTGATGGTTACATGTAATATCCAATACTAATGGTTACATGTAATATCCAATACTGATGGTTACATGTAATATCCAATACTGATGGTTACATGTAATATCCAATACTGATGGTTACATGTAATATCCAATACTGATGGTTACATGTAATATCCAATACTGATAGTTACATGTAATATCCAATACTGATGGTTACAATCAGCATAAGGCCACTCTGGGGTAAAGGTATTTTGTATTGAAATATATACACTACCGTTCAAAAGTTTGGGGTCA
Source organism: Coregonus lavaretus (assembly GCF_964263955.1). Lineage (NCBI taxonomy): Eukaryota > Metazoa > Chordata > Actinopteri > Salmoniformes > Salmonidae > Coregonus > Coregonus lavaretus. The sequence goes on along the minus strand of NC_140024.1, from coordinate 28,722,975 downwards.
CTTAGAAATGTCCTTGTTTTCCATGAAAACATACATGAAATTAGTTTGAATAGGAAATATAGCAAAATGCATAGGAAATGTAGTCATTGACAAGGTTAGAAATAATGATTTTTAATAGAAATAATTATTGTGTCCTTCAAACTTTGCTTTCGTCAAAGAATCCTCCTTTTGCAGCAATTACAGCCTTGCAGACCTTTGGCATTCTAGTTGTCAATTTGTTGAGGTAATCTGAAGAGATTTCACCCCATGCTTCCTGAAGCACCTCCCACAAGTTGGATTGGCTTGATGGGCACTTCTTACGTACCATACGGTCAAGCTGCTCCCACAACAGCTCAATAGGGTTGAGATCCGGTGACTGTGCTGACCACTCCATTATAGACAGAATACCAGCTGACTGCTTCTTCCCTAAATAGTTATTGCATAGTTTGGAGCTGTGCTTTGGGTCATTGTCCTGTTGTAGGAGGAAGTTGGCTCCAATCAAGTGCCGTCCACAGGGTATGGCAAGGCGTTGCAAAATGGAGTGATAGCCTTCCTTCTTCAAGATCCCTTTTACCCTGTAAAAATCTCCCACTTTACCACTACCAAAGCACCCCCAGACCATCACATTGCCTCCACCATGCATGACAGATGGCATCAAGCACTCCTCCACCATCTTTTCATTTGGTCTGCGTCTCACAAATGTTCTTCTTTGTGATCCGACACCTCAAACTTCGATTCGTCTGTCCATAACACTTTTTTCCAATCTTCCTCAGTCCAGTGTCTGTGTTCTTTTGCCCATCTTAATCTTTTCTTTTTATTGGCCAGTCTGATATATGGCTTTTTCTTTGCAACTCTGCCTAGAAGGTCAGCATCCCGGAGTCGCCTCTTCACTGTTGACGTTGAGACTGGTGTTTTGCGGGTACTATTTAATGAAGCTGCCAGTTGAGGACCTGTGAGGCGTCTGTTTCTCAAACTAGACACACTAATGTATTTGTCTTCTTGCTCAGTTGTGCACCGGGGCCTCCCACTCCTCTTTCTATTCTGGCTAGAGCCAGTTTGCGCTGTTCTGTGAAGGGAGTAGTACACAGCGTTGTACGAGATCTTCAGTTTCTTGGCAATTTCTCGCATGGAATAGCCTTCATTTCTCAGAACAAAAATAGACTGAAGAGTTTCAGAAGAAAGTCCTTTGTTTCTGGCCATTTTGATTCTGTAATCGAACCCACAATTGCTGATGCTCCAGATACTCAACTAGTCTCAAGAAGGCCAGTTTTATTGCTTCTTTAATCAGCACAACCGTTTTCAGCTGTGCTAACATAATTGCAAAAGGGGTTTCTAATGATCAATTAGCCTTTTAAAATGATAAACTTGGATTAGCAAACAACGTGCCATTGGAACACAGGACTGATGGTTGCTGATAATGGGCCTCTGTACGCCTATGTAGATATTCCATAGAAAATCAGCCGTTTCCAGCTACAATAGCCATTTAAAAACATTAACAATGTCTACACTGCATTTCTGATCAATTTGATGTTATTTTAATGGACAAAAAAATTGCTTTTCTTTCGAAAACAAGGACATTTCTAAGTGACCCCAAACTTTTGAACGGTAGTGTATATATTTTTCCTCTGCCACACACACCTGCACGCACTCACACAAGCACACACACACGCACCCACAAAAGTCTTCCTCAGACAGAACAGTCAATTGCTACCGGTATCGCCATAGAAAATGATGAAGACTTTCCTAATGCCCTATAAAGCCTTTGTAAGTTGTAGTTTGTTTCAAATGGGATGAAATCGATAAACAGAGACTGTGTTCGATAGCATTACATCTGTGGTGCATTGTGGGTAATTGTGACTGACTGATCTACAAATCATAATGACTAGTTATTTAGGATGCAAGGTGATTTGTAGATCAGTCAGTCTGCAGTCTCCAGTTGATGTGAAACAAGCTCAGAATCTGCAGCGTGTTTCTCACAGCCTTTCATGTCTTCCTGCGACCCTATGGCCTGACCTCAACCTGTCCCTGGTGCTACTAGTCTAAACGGGATCTGACGTCAACCTATTGAAGTTGAAATTTAAATAGTTAAGGCAAGGGTTCATGTTATTGTTAAAGTTAAGGTTTGGGTAGGGGTAGGGGTTAAGGTTAAGGACGTCCTAAGGATCCCGGATAGCACCAGCCCCCTGACAACCACTGCTTATTAAGGACCCCGGCTTTGGGTGGCCCTTTTATTGCCTGCTGCTAAAAGCTAAAACCTCACGCACGCACACGCATGCACTTCAGACAGAAGTCCTTTTCTGCTGTACCTAAAACAGCTGCTGGGACGTTTATAGGAATAATTACAGAGTGGGGAAAACCCTGTTAAGCACATGATGAGGGATCTCTGCTGGGTCTTTATTGAAGCTGAATCAGCAAATTAATCTCCAGCTCCTTTTCTTGCTGTGCCAGAAAGGGTGTGCGTCCCAAATTGCACCTTATTCCCTATGTAGTGTAATACCTTTGACCAGGGCACTACATAGGGAATAAGGTGCTACTACATATGGAATAGGGTGCCATTTGGGATGTAGCCAGACAGTTCTGCTGGCCTACTTTGCCACAGCTGATAAATAGGTCCCACACTCCACAGGTCTGTAATGAGGCCTATTTTTCACTGTAACACCATGGCGGGATCCCAAATGGAACCCTATGCCTTACATAGGTGCTCTGGTCAAAAGTAGTACACTATATAGAGCAAAGGGTGCCATTTGGGATGCATCCCATGGCTTGGACGGGGCAATGCGCCGGTGTTACGGTAGAAAGACATTGCCCTGACATTTGGTTCAGTCCCTGTATTCAAATAAAAAATCTAATAGCAAAATGATCCTTAGTATGACCTTCTCCCCCGGCTTAGACAGGGCTTAGACTGTAATGGGTTAATCAATGGAGCACTTTCCCACACTGTTCCGTTGGATGTTATAATTGCTTTGGGGATTCTTTGTGCGGTGCAATCTATCTGAAAGTGACTATAGTTTACAGCAGGTGTCTTCAACTGCACTCCTGGAGACTGGAGGGTTGCTGTTCTGCTTCCCGGACAATGGCGAAGGTGTAAAAATATATGGAGGAATGCAGATATGACATCATCATTTGAACACTATTCACAGACTTTAAACTACCGCGCGCAATGGTTCAATGTGCCTATAAATCAGCACAATCTACTTTTACGTTTTTTCAAATTGGAGCTAGAATTGGGATCATGTATACTGTGCCAATGCCAATACAAAAAAAAGACTAAAGGAGAACACTGTACAATACCGTGATCTTACCAAATGAGGCACTTGTGGTAAGTACATGGAGGCCGTCATCTTTATGGACCTTGGCCATTAAGGCCATTGATCGGCCAGACAGGCCACACAGCCACACAACTGGCTTCCCAGCTCTAGATCAGTTGTCTATCCCACACTATCGTGCCGACCCAAACCGTACTGTGTTGGCTCAGACCGTCTTTTCCAGCACGGTTCAAGCTACTATGAAGCTACTATGGTGGATACGTAACCAGGCAACCAGGCCAGCCCAGTAAGGCTCTGCTTGGCAGTGTGTCAAGGGTATCGCTGAAGGAGAAGCAGTAGTCAGCAAACACTGTGGCCCTGGAAGGCTAGGAATGGGAGACCTGCTTTAGAGCATGATCTCCTGCGGTAGCCTCTACCCTTGGGTACTTCCTATGGATCCCAAAGGAAATACCATATAGGCCAGTGCTACTCAACCCTCTTCCTGGAGATATACCGTCCTGTAGGTTTTCAGTCCAACCCTAACCTGACATACCTGATTCAGCTAGTTAAGGTCCTGGTAAGCAGCTAATAAACTAAGGTGTGCTAAATAAGGGTTGGACTGAAACCCTGCAGGACGGTAGAGCTCCAAGAACACAGCCCTGACCTAGCTTAGGGCAAGGGAGGAATATTACGATATCACAATACCTATCCAGACTTCTCAGATTTAAAAGCAGTGTCTAGGGGGTGCGGCTAGGTGTGGCTTTATAACTGGCTGTTCCATCAGCATGGTGGAAGCTGATTGGACAGAGTGTACACACCTCACTGGCTATCAAAAAGAATAGATGCATCTCAAATTGTCCCATGTAGCCACTTTAGACTATTGAGACACAGCCTTCCTGACAGGATATGACCTCACCCGTAAGAGGAAGTTCCAGGGGGCCTGAGCACAGCGATGACACGCCCCCTGAGCTGTCCTGTCTGCCGCTGGACCTCGATCACCATCACGTCACCACCACTCCTGGAACACAACACAGTAGTGACTAAAGATCTCTTGTTGGCACAGTCAAATAGCTAGTGTTCCAGTTGGGCTGACCACAAAGATTCTACTCATTTGGATTTGATTGGTTTTACTGTGATTCAAATCACTTTTTGCTGATTCGAGTATTGGCAAAATAATGACAAAGCAGCCCAAAACGTGTCTGCTGCAGAGGGACAAGACAAAGCCAAGATAAAATGAGTTTTGATCAGTCATTAAAATATATTGGCTCACCATTTACTAAAAAGTTATCAGATGGAGAACAAGCTATAGCTGACTAGCGTTACCAGCTAACGTTAGCAATCATGGTTACTTAGCAAATTTGTCATTTTTATGTTTTAAATATTTGGTTAGCTGAATACTATTTTCTAAATGACGAACCTTATTCAAAACTCAAAATTATGATTTGAGGTCAGACCAAAGTTCCATCTGTTGGCCCATTTCCACCATAAGACTTTATCCCAGTGTTTTTTTCCTAAAGACACAGACCTTAAGAAGCCTGGCCCAAAACAAGTCTCCTCAGGGCCAGAAAAAGACCCTGACCTGGCACCAGACTGGGCCATTTGGGACTTTCTCAAAAGCATTTTCCTTCTCAAAAGCAACTGTTTAGATGACTCAGAGGTTGTTGATTCTGCTCTTTACAAGTCTTTAGTGTCAGCCCTAGCTAGAGTGGGACCAGACAGACCAGATGGAAAAGGCACGATCTCACAAAGCCTGGAGGAGTGTTAACGTCTCAGGAACCATGTAAATATTATATAGGAATCTGTTCTTGACTGTAAAAAAATATGCCCCTATGTCTGTTGTATGACAGTGTGACATGCTGGGTTTGTCTGTGTTGCATTGAGGGTACCTGGGGATCCAAAGGGTTCCATTGACAGCCAGCACAGTTAGGGCCTGCAGGTGGGGGGACGTGGGGCTAAAGGTCGTGGTGGGGTCAGAGTTCACCACGGGGTCAGGGTTGGCTGGGTGGTCCTGAGGCCTCTCTTCCTCCTCAGTGGAAAAAGGCATACTGCTGGAACTAGCTAATGAGCTGAGAGCATAGGAACTGGATCGGTCCAATCCCAGCGGCTCTGACGAGGGGCCGGAACAGGATTGGTCAAATCCCATCGAAGGGGTGGAGTCAGAGGACATGGAGCAGTAGTCCGTCAGCGAATCCTGGTGCTGGATGATCTGAGTCCCTGCCTCCGCGCTGTAGATCAGCGTCACTTCGCCGTTAGGACACTCCTCCTCCTCCTCCTCTAGACCCTTCCTCTTTGAGTCAAGGTCAGGGGTCGTATCCATGGTAACCCCTGCAGGTCGCTGTACAGTGAACACGTCCCGGAGAGGGTTGGCGTCGCCACAGCTGGAATGATGAAATGACATTTGTATTATGTGTATGTATTGGTCACATGGTCCGTTGCATAGTGAAATTGTGTCTTGGCTGTGTATTAGTTAGTATAGTATATTATAGTATAGTATATTAGTATAGTTGATTCAGTACACAAGACATTGGTTGTATGGGCCATGGTGTTCTAAAGTAAAGTTTGAATATCTTTCCCATCAGTCAAAGCCCTCTCCAGTCACAATCACCACTCACTCACCCATTCTACTGCCAGCGTATACTATAGCTGTGTCCTATCCATTAGCATAACACTACCTCACCCCATCCCCCACCCACCCACGTCTCACACACCTGTACGTGGCACATAGCTGGTAGGTGGCAGCGTGGTAGAGCTGTAGGGTGTTGGTGTGGTCGTCCAGGGTCCACACTGCCTCATCCCCTGACAGACAGAGGCTGGAGGCCAGGGCCTGTATGGAGGATGGGGGGCCATAGGGGTCCAGACGACGCACCGCCTGGAGGGTCCGGCAGTTGATCACCAGCAGGCCTGGACCATGGGAGTACCACAGCTGGGAGGAAGAGCAAGAAGGTGGAGATAAGACTTACACTTTTTGATAACCATTCATATTACCAGAGTTTTTCCTGACTACATGACTGTAGTTACTTCATACCCAGTAACATTGTAATAAGGTTACTGGTATTTCACTACTGTATACAATTATTTATTATTTCATCATTTGACACTGTGGTATACAGGTACAGTGGGGGAAAAAAGTATTTAGTCAGCCACCAATTGTGCAAGTTCTCCCACTTAAAAAGATGAGAGAGGCCTGTAATTTTCATCATAGGTACACGTCAACTATGACAGACAAAATGAGAAAACAAAAATCCAGAAAATCACATTGTAGGATTTGTAATGATTTTATTTGCAAATTATGGTGGAAAATAAGTATTTGGTCAATAACAAAAGTTTCTCAATACTTTGTTATATACCCTTTGTTGGCAATGACACAGGTCAAACGTTTTCTGTAAGTCTTCAAAAGGTTTTCACACACTGTTGCTGGTATTTTGGCCCATTCCTCCATGCAGATCTCCTCTAGAGCAGTGATGTTTTGGGGCTGTCGCTGGGCAACACAGACTTTCAACTCCCTCCAAAGATTTTCTATGGGGTTGAGATCTGGAGACTGGCTAGGCCACTCCAGGACCTTGAAATGCTTCTTACGAAGCCACTCCTTCGTTGCCCGGGCGGTGTGTTTGGGATCATTGTCATGCTGAAAGACCCAGCCACGTTTCATCTTCAATGCCCTTGCTGATGGAAGGAGGTTTTCACTCAAAATATCACGATACATGGCCCCATTCATTCTTTCCTTTACACGGATCAGTCGTCCTGGTCCCTTTGCAGAAAAACAGCCCCAAAGCATGATGTTTCCACCCCCATGCTTCACAGTAGGTATGGTGTTCTTTAGATGCAACTCAGCATTCTTTGTCCTCCAAACACGACGAGTTGAGTTTTTACCAAAAAGTTCTATTTTGGTTTCATCTGACCATATGACATTCTCCCAATCCGCTTCTGGATCATCCAAATGCACTCTAGCAAACTTCAGACGGGCCTGGACATGTACTGGCTTAAGCAGGGGGACACGTCTGGCACTGCAGGATTTGAGTCCCTGGCGGCGTAGGGTGTTACTGATGGTAGGCTTTGTTACTTTGGTCCCAGCTCTCTGCAGGTCATTCACTAGGTCCCCCCGTGTGGTTCTGGGATTTTTGCTCACCGTTCTTGTGATCATTTTGACCCCACGGGGTGAGATCTTGCGTGGAGCCCCAGATCGAGGGAGATTATCAATGGTCTTGTATGTCTTCCATTTCCTAATAATTGCTCCCACAGTTGATTTCTTCAAACCAAGCTGCTTACCTATTGCAGAGACAGTCTCCCCAGCCTGGTGCAGGTCTACAATTTTGTTTCTGGTGTCCTTTGACAGCTCTTTGGTCTTGGCCATAGTGGAGTTTGGAGTGTGACTGTTTGAGGTTGTGGACAGGTGTCTTTTATACTGATAACAAGTTCAAACAGGTGCCATTAATACAGGTAACGAGTGGAGGACAGAGGAGCCTCTTAAAGAAGAAGTTACAGGTCTGTGAGAGCCAGAAATCTTGCTTGTTTGTAGGTGACCAAATACTTATTTTCCACCATAATTTGCAAATAAATTCATTAAAAATCCTACAATGTGATTTTCTGGATTTGTTTTCTCAATTTGTCTGTCATAGTTGACGTGTACCTATGATGAAAATTACAGGCCTCTCTCATCTTTTTAAGTGGGAGAACTTGCACAATTGGTGGCTGACTAAATACTTTTTTTCCCCACTGTATATACACACACACATACATATACACACACACACACACATATATCTATAGCAATATATCGGCATATCGTGGTTATTGATATATCTCTCTTCGGGCCAGGTAGCAATACATCTATTCCTACCTGGGAGCCACTGTGGACCAGGACCATGCTCCTGACTGGGTAGGGTCTCTGTCTTGGGTCAGAGTCCTCCATCCCAAACATGGTCGTATTGAGGGTGTGAGAACACAGATAGGTCTCTCCTTCTACAGGCATGTCATCCACCAGGGAGTACACTGCCACCAGACCGTCTGACATCCCCATGAAGACACGCGCCTGGGTCTGCATGGGAGGAGACCAGAACGTTAGGTTGGCGGGGTGTGTACATGGAATGGAGAGTGGTTGAAGGGACATGGAGAGCGAGACAGAGAGACTGAAGATATCAATAACACATCCAAACCACTATGCAGACTGAAAAACTGGATCAAAAGCATGAACGGAGGTGAAAACATTCTTGTTGCTAAGTTAAAATAGTGAGTGGCGGCAGTAAAAAGACTGTTGTATGCACTGCTACAGTAAATAATACAACTAGTAAATCAATCTACTGTACGGTCTTCTAATTTAAGTGTAAATATGCGTTTGATTGTGTCGTTCATCATTCCCAACACATATTTACACGTGTAATCCATCTTGTCATACAACCAGGTCAGCGGCTGTTTGCCCCAGAGTTGTTCCTCCCATGACCTCGCAGTCCCCCTAGTAACTACCAGCGGTTGTTCTACTGTTGTCCTACAGCGGGGGCCTGACTGTTCTACCTGTACAGCTGACTTCAGTGGATGATGGGTTTCTGGGAAGGAGGGAAAGGGGGCTCCACGTCTGCAGTGTGGGGACCCTGAACAGCTGACGTGTCAGAAATATGTTACATAGAATTATCCAACACTTCTGCGCCCTTCTTCGTGGCAAGCAAATCAAAGTGCCTTGCAGGTATAATGTGAGAGAGCCTTTAGCTCTTTAGCCCCAGACAGACAGACAGACAGACAGACAGACAGACTCCACTAGGTCAGCCTCAGCACCTGGACTACCCCAGCCACAGGACACTTCAAAGGCCTGAGGGTCTAGGGGTGAAGGGGAAGTCAGGTCAGGGGGCCCCAGCCTGTTTAACACTAGAAGTTAAGTTTCAAATTGTCCTACAGCAGGGGTAGGCAACTAGATTCAGCCGCGGGCCGATTTTTGTCGAAGCGGATGGTGGGGGGGAGGAGCAGAACATTATTACAATAATTTGTGCACCACAAATGACCACAACTAAGCCCAAAAACAAATTGTTTTTGAAAAGAACAATCATTTCATACCTTGATTACACTGAGACATGATCACGTCTCTTTTTAATTTTTTATTGGTGGGAATACTCTGGAAGAGATTTCCTAAATCAAACACATTTTTAGCTGAATGGTGATTTTAGTCTCTTATTACTATAAAAAAAAAAATTTTTTTGGGGGGGGGGTTTGGCCCGCGAACTTGTTTGCAGGCTGGTTTTGGCCCGCGAACCTCCTGTTGCCGACTCCTGTCCTACAGAGTCACATGCAGGTAAGACGTTTTGATTTCGGTATAGTATCAGAAAGAGCCGATTCTGAGGTTTCCAAAACACGTATTTTTGCCAAACAATTCTCAAAATTGAAGAGATGAGCTCCATTTCAAAATATCTATTTTTCCTAGAATAACCGCTGTTCCATGCGCTCCACAGCCCAGGCTACTAAGCAAAGACTAGTAACATAATACAACGTATAATATGCTATTCTGTTCTTCTTCTTATTTCCATATGTTTCTTAAGACCTGCCAAAATGAAATTATAATGGTTGTGATGGATTTAGCACTTGAATTGTGGTGTTTCTAGTGGTTTTTCGTTTTTACATATAGCCTACAGTAACATACTAATGAAAATGCCATTATGTTCTTAAAAATAAAAAATTAATAGGATTCTAATATTACCTTCATAAACCCAACCACATGATTATTTTTCAGATAGCATATATGAAATCTATTGATTAGACCGTTTGAATGTTGACGTCAAAAAGACCCGTCATTGGCTTAGAGCGGGACCGCTCAAGGGCCGGCATTTCTACTGTTAAGAGGACCGTAAAACCTATTTTACCACAGTAGCCGAGTTAGTTAATGACGGTCAGACCGCAAATAAATCACTATAAAGGGTCATGGGCTGGTTTCGAGGGCAGTTAGCTTGTTACCGTATTATTGTCAACTGCTGTATTGCTACTGTATAAACACTTTACAGTACAGCAATAAGAGAATACCGATTATCCAGTGTATCAGGGTTACAATGGGGTTTAGGAGATGATGGAAGTGGCCCAACAATGGGTTGGGTTCCCAGAATTCTTTCTCACAGAGATCTATTCAATCACGTATGGTTGTCCAGGGCTACAACAGCAATGTGTATTGTTGGGGTTACTGGTGGACCAGTTAGGGATCTACTGGTCTAGGAGATGATTTGAGACAGGGCAGTAGGGTTGTCATGATAGCAGTATCGTGATAAGTCTCGTGGCAAGGAAACTAAACATGAAGCGGATTTAATATCGAAAGGAAAACAATCCTAATCTTGGAAACAAAGAGCATTATGTTATCACACAGAGTCAAATGTGTTTACTTTCCAAGCTATACACAATATTGGAATAAAGGTTCCTAAAGGACCAAATAGTTGAGCCTGCTTCATGTTTTCGCATTGGAAAATCCAGTATGGTATTATTGTGAAACTGGTATAATGACAACCCTACAGGGCAGTAGTGTACAGTATCCTGGTCTCTGGCGGGCACGGGGAACAGACAGGTGACTACAGGAGAGTTACCTGGTCTCTGGCGGGCACAGGGAAAAGACAGGTGACTACAGGAGAGTTACCTGGTCTCTGGCGGGCACGGGGAACAGACAGGTGACTACAGGAGAGTTACCTGGTCTCTGGCGGGCACAGGGAAAAGACAGGTGACTACAGGAGAGTTACCTGGTCTCTGGCGGGCACAGGGAAAAGACAGGTGACTACAGGAGAGTTACCTGGTCTCTGGCGAGCCCGGGGAACAGACAGGTGACTACAGTAGAGTTACCTGGTCTCTGGCGGGCACAGGGAAAAGACAGGTGACTACAGGAGAGTTACCTGGTCTCTGGCGGGCACAAGGAAAAGACAGGTGACTACAGGAGAGTTACCTGGTCTCTGGCGAGCACGGGGAACAGACAGGTGACTACAGGAGAGTTACCTGGTCTCTGGCGGGCACGGGGAACAGACAGGTGACTACAGGAGAGTTACCTGGTCTCTGGCGGGCACAGGGAAAAGACAGGTGACTACAGGAGAGTTACCTGGTCTCTGGCGGGCACGGGGAACAGACAGGTGACTATAGCAGGACAGGAGAGCTGTTTCTGGGGCTGGCTCAGTGGACACATCTCCTTTAGACTGTAGATGAACACTTCCTGCTCCTAGAACACACACACAAAAGTAAATACACACACACGCGTGCATGTAGACGCACGCGGACACACTCACAGAAACAACATTGATTCAGATCTACATAATCTACTCAAGGTGGATAATGTTATAAGCTTCCATTTCATGGGCAGATCAATACTTAAAACATGTTGGCAATTATAATTTTTTATATAAACACCCATTTATTCCCAACGACACTCCCCATACATGTTTTCATTAGACTTTGCATAGCCTCACCAGGCAACGTGACAGCAACAAAACTCACCCTGAGCTTACACACTACAAAGTGAAGGGCACAGGTTAGACTAGAGATTAAAATACTTATGATATGGTGAGAGCACTTGTACTGACATGGTGTCACCATGTACATTGGTTACATTACGAAACCCACTTAAGAAGGCTTATGTCTGAGGTTTTATGTCATGCTGAGTGGCATCCAGTGTTTGGTATTGTTTGGCCAACCTTAGCAGCATCACTGTGTAAACTGTCAGATGCAAAGACAATGGATAAATATAAATATAGGTCATCTATTCTGTTCTACAGCCTTTGGAAAGTATTCAGACCCCTTGACCTTTTCCACATTGTTACGTTACAGCCTTATTCTGTTCGCAAATTTATAAAAGAAACCCCTGAAATATCCCATTTACATAAGTATTCAGACCCTTTACTCAGTACTTTGTTGAAGCACCTTTGGCAGCGATTACAGCCTCAAGTCTTCTTGGGTATGACGCTACAAGCTTGGCACACCTGTATTTGGGGAGTTTCTCCCATTCTTCTCTGCAGATCCTCTCAAGCTCTGTCAGGTTGGATGGGGAGCATTGCTGCACAGCTATTTTCAGGTCTCTCCAGAGATGTTCGATCAGGTTCAAGTCTGGGCTCTGGCTGGGCCACTCAAGGACATTCAGAGACTTGTCCCGAAGCCACTCCTGCGTTGCCTTGGCTGTGTGCTTAGGGTCGTTGTCCTGTTGGAAGGTGAACCTTCGCCCCAGTCTGAGGTCCTGAGCGCTCTGCAGCAGGTTTCTTCAAGGATCTTTCTGTACTTTGCTACGTTCATCTTTCCCTCGATCCGGACTATTTTCCCAGTCCCTGCCGCTGAAAAAGATCCCCACAGCATGATGCTGCCACCACCATGCTTCACCTTAGGGATGGTGCCAGGTTTCCTCCAGACGTGACGCTTGGCATTCAGGCCAAAGAGTTCAATCTTGGTTTCATCAGACCAGATAATCTTGTTTCTCATGGTCTGAGAGTCTTTAGGTGCCTTTTGGCAAACTCCCAGCGGGCTGTCATGTGCCTTTTACTGAAGAGTGGCTTCCATACAGGCCTGATTGGTGGAGTGCTGCAGAGATGGTTGTCCTTCTGGAAGGTTCTCCGATCTCCAGAGCTCTGTCAGAGTAACCATCTAATTCTCTCCCTCTCTCCCTCCCATCCCGGAGGACCTGAGCCCTAGGACCATGCCTCAGGACTACCTGGCCTGATGACTCCTTGCTGTCCCCAGGCCACCTGGTCGTGCTGCTGCTCCAGTTTCCATTCTTCTACCTGCAGCTATGGAACCCTGACCTGTTCACCGGACGTGCTACCTTGCCCCAGACCTGCTTTTTTAAACTCTCTCTCTCTACCGCACCTGCTATTTCAACCTCTAAATGCCCGGCTATGAAAAGCCAAGTGATGTTTACTCCTGATGTACTGACCTGTTGCAACCTCTACAATCACTGTGATTATTATTTGACCCTGCTGACCTCTATGAACGTTTGAACATCTTGGAGAAAAATCTGACCTTAATGGCCAGATACTGTTATAATCTCCACCCGGCACAGCCAGAAGGGGACTGGCCACCCCTCAGAGCCTGGTTCCTCTCTAGGTTTCTTCCTAGGTTTCTGCCTAGTTTTTCCTAGCCACCGTGCTCCTACATCTGCATTGCTTGCTGTTTAGGGTTTTAAGCTGGGATTCTGTATAGCACTTGTGACATCTGCTGATGTAAAAAGGGCTTTATAAATACAATTTGATTGATTGATTGATTGATTGATTGGTCACCTCCCTGACCAAGGCCCTTCTCCCCTGATTGCTCAGTTTGGCCGGGCGGCCAGCTCTAGGAAGAGTCTTGGTGGTTCCAAACTTCTTCCATTTAAGAATGATGGAGGCCACTGTGTTCTTGGGGATCTTAAATGGTGCAGATATTTTTTCGTACCCTTCCCCAGATCTGTGCCGACACAATCCTGTCTCTGAGCTCTACGGACAATTCCTTCGAAGTCATGGCTTGGTTTTTGCTCTGACATGCACTCTCAACTGTGGGACCTTATATAGACAGGTGTGTGCCTTTCCAAATCATGTCCAATCAATTGAATTTACCACAGGTGGACTCCAATGAAGTTGTAGAAACATCTCAAGGATGATCAATAGAAACAGGATGCACCTGAGCTCAACTTCGAGTCTCATAGCAAAGTTGTCATTATGAGGTATTGTGTGTAGATTGCTGAGGATTATTTTATTTTTAATCAATTTTAGAATAAGGCTGTAACGTAACAAAATGTGGAAAAAGTCAATGGGTCTGAATACTTTCCGAAGGCATTGTATACTAATCGTCCATAGGGAACCCAGTGTTAATGATTGTTTGGACACACATTCACTACCAAATTGTCAAAGACTCCAGCCACCTAAGTCATAGACTATTCTCTCTGCTACCGCACGGCTAACGGTACCGGAGCGCCCTCTTTTACGCTGCTGCTACTCTCTGTTTATTATCTATGCATAGTCACTTTAATAACTCTATCTACATGTACATATTACCTCAATTACCTTGACTTACCGGTGCCCCCGCACATTGACTCGGTACCGGTTCCCCCTGTATGTAACCTCGCTATTGTCATTTTTACTGCTGCTCTTTAATTATTTGTTACTTTTATTTCGTATTATTTTATATTGTATTTTTTGTGAATATTTTTGGTATTCTTTCTTAAAACTGCATTGTTGGTTAAGGGCTTGTAAGTAAGCATTTCACTGTAAGGTCTACACCTGTTGTATTCGACGCATGTGACAAATACAATTTGATTTGTTTGGCCGACCCGAAACCCAGTGTTAGTGATTGTTTGGCTGACCCCTACCCCAGTGTTAGTGATTGTATGGCCAACCCCAGTGTTAATGATTATTTGGCCAACCCCAACCCCATTGTTACTGATTGTTTGGCCAACCCCAGTGTTAGTGATTATTTGGCCAACCTCTGTGGCGGTCCATAAGGTGTTGTCCATCTTCATCTGACAGCTCAGCCTGGATCCTGGACACGGCATCCTCTTCACCTCTACCTGACCCTTCTCTACGTTCACCACACTGTAGTTCCTATAGGACAACACACATTCACTACCACAGTGTAGTTCCTATAGGACAACACACATTCACTACCACACTGTAGTTCCTATAGGACAACACACATTCACTACCACACTGTAGTTCCTATAGGACAACACACATTCACTACCATACTGTAGTTCCTATAGGACAACACACATTCACTACCACACTGTAGTTCCTATAGGACAACACACATTCACTATCACACTGTAGTTCCTATAGGACAACACACATTCACTACCACACTGTAGTTCCTATAGGACAACACACATTCACTACCACAATGTAGTTCCTATAGGACAACACACATTCACTACCACACTGTAGTTCCTATAGGACAACACACATTCACTACCACACTGTAGTTCCTATAGGACAACACACAGGTAATACACGCATTCACTAATCGCAGAGTTTCTAGAACACACACACACACACACACACACAGTCCAACAGGTCATACAGAGACACAATACACACCATTTAACCGTGTTACCCAGACACAGAGTTAGATTGAATACTGTCTTTTCTCCTCCTTCCCCTGGCGGAGTAGAACCTGCTGACAATTATCCTGTCATTCTCATGGTCAGTTCCCATGCTGGAAGCCCTGGCGCTATACCTCTATGAGGGGGTATTAGAATTACAAAGGATCTCTATGGGGTTAACAGCAGGACAGCTGCAGGCAATAGCAGTCATTAGCACCAGCTGTATGGAGCGATGAAAGCTGCCTTTATCGTAGGGAGATTATCTCCCAGTCCCTAAACACACACAGTCACACACAAGGGGAGAGCAACACTAAAGCAATTACTTTCCACCTGGGAGCCTTACTACAGGACAGGAGTGTGTGTGTGTGTGTGTGTGTGTGTTACTCTCATAGAGGTATGTGCAGAGTGTGTGTGTGTGTGTGTGTGTTACTCTCATAGAGGTATGTGCAGAGTGTGTGTGTGTGTGTGTGTGTGTGTTACTCTCATAGAGGTATGTGCAGAGTGTGTGTGTTACTCTCATAGAGGTATGTGCAGAGTGTGTGTGTGTTACTCTCATAGAGGTATGTGCAGAGTGTGTGTGTGTGTGTGTGTTACTCTCATAGAGGTATGTGCAGAGTGTGTGTGTGTGTTACTCTCATAGAGGTATGTGCAGAGTGTGTGTGTGTGTGTGTGTGTGTGTGTGTGTGTGTGTGTGTGTTACTCTCATAGAGGTATGTGCAGAGTGTGTGTGTGTGTGTGTGTGTTACTCTCATAGAGGTATGTGCAGAGTGTGTGTGTGTTACTCTCATAGAGGTATGTGCAGAGTGTGTGTGTGTGTGTTACTCTCATAGAGGTATGTGCAGAGTGTGTGTGTGTGTGTGTGTTACTCTCATAGAGGTATGTGCAGAGTGTGTGTGTGTGTGTGTGTGTGTGTGTGTGTGTGTGTTACTCTCATAGAGGTATCTGCAGAGTGTGTGTGTGTGTGTGTGTGTGTTACTCTCATAGAGGTATGTGCAGAGTGTGTGTGTGTGTGTGTGTTACTCTCATAGAGGTATGTGCAGAGTGTGTGTGTGTGTGTGTGTTACTCTCATAGAGGTATGTGTAGAGTGTGTGTGTGTGTGTGTGTGTTACTCTCATAGAGGTATGTGCAGAGTGTGTGTGTGTGTGTGTGTGTGTGTGTTACTCTCATAGAGGTATCTGCAGAGTGTGTGTGTGTGTGTGTGTGTGTTACTCTCATAGAGGTATGTGCAGAGTGTGTGTGTGTGTGTTACTCTCATAGAGGTATGTGCAGAGTGTGTGTGTGTGTGTGTTACTCTCATAGAGGTATGTGCAGAGTGTGTGTGTGTGTGTGTTACTCTCATAGAGGTATGTGCAGAGTGTGTGTGTGTGTGTGTTACTCTCATAGAGGTATGTGCAGAGTGTGTGTGTGTGTGTGTGTTACTCTCATAGAGGTATGTGCAGAGTGTGTGTGTGTGTGTGTGTTACTCTCATAGAGGTATGTGCAGAGTGTGTGTGTGTGTGTGTGTGTGTGTTACTCTCATAGAGGTATGTGCAGAGTGTGTGTGTGTGTGTGTGTTACTCTCATAGAGGTATGTGCAGAGTGTGTGTGTGTGTGTGTTACTCTCATAGAGGTATGTGCAGAGTGTGTGTGTGTGTGTGTGTTACTCTCATAGAGGTATCTGCAGAGTGTGTGTGTGTGTGTGTGTTACTCTCATAGAGGTATGTGCAGAGTGTGTGTGTGTGTGTGTGTTACTCTCATAGAGGTATGTGCAGAGTGTGTGTGTGTGTGTTACTCTCATAGAGGTATGTGCAGAGTGTGTGTGTGTGTGTGTGTGTTACTCTCATAGAGGTATGTGCAGAGTGTGTGTGTGTGTGTGTGTGTGTGTGTGTGTGTGTGTGTGTGTGTGTGTTACTCTCATAGAGGTATCTGCAGAGTGTGTGTGTGTGTGTGTGTGTGTTACTCTCATAGAGGTATGTGCAGAGTGTGTGTGTGTGTGTTACTCTCATAGAGGTATGTGCAGAGTGTGTGTGTGTGTGTGTTACTCTCATAGAGGTATGTGCAGAGTGTGTGTGTGTGTGTGTTACTCTCATAGAGGTATGTGCAGAGTGTGTGTGTGTGTGTTACTCTCATAGAGGTATGTGCAGAGTGTGTGTGTGTGTGTGTGTTACTCTCATAGAGGTATGTGCAGAGTGTGTGTGTGTGTGTGTGTGTGTGTTACTCTCATAGAGGTATGTGCAGAGTGTGTGTGTGTTACTCTCATAGAGGTATGTGCAGAGTGTGTGTGTGTGTGTGTGTGTGTTACTCTCATAGAGGTATGTGCAGAGTGTGTGTGTGTGTGTGTGTGTGTGTTACTCTCATAGAGGTATGTGCAGAGTGTGTGTGTGTGTGTGTTACTCTCATAGAGGTATGTGCAGAGTGTGTGTGTGTGTGTGTGTTACTCTCATAGAGGTGTGTGCAGAGTGTGTGTGTGTGTGTGTGTGTTACTCTCATAGAGGTATGTGCAGAGTGTGTGTGTGTGTGTGTGTGTGTGTGTTACTCTCATAGAGGTATGTGCAGAGTGTGTGTGTGTTACTCTCATAGAGGTGTGTGTGTGTGTGTGTGTGTGTGTGTGTTACTCTCATAGAGGTATGTGCAGAGTGTGTGTGTGTGTGTGTGTGTGTGTGTGTGTGTGTGTGTGTGTGTTGTAAGCAGCTTAAATCCCCAAACTTCCTGTAGCTCAATTGGTAGAGCATGGCGCTTGCAACGCCAGGGTTGTGGGTTCGATTCCCACGGGGGGCCAGTATGGAAAAAGTATGGAAAACGTATGCACTCACTAACTTTAAGTCGTCTGCTAGATGACTAAAATGTCAATGTTAAATACACCCTCAGATCCTCATGAAGTCTACACTGAGACTCTCTAAGGCCAAAACATGCAAAAAACGTGCCACTGCCAGCTCAGTCCCATTTTGTGGAAAACCTCTGAAATCCACAGACGAAGAGAAACAAATAAAGTCCCAAACTGACACACCAACCTGTCGTCCTTGTCCCCGTCCCAGAAGACAGCGCTGTGTCCCTGCAGGTGGGACAGGAAGAGCTGGGAGTGTGTGTCACAGGACAGCAGGTACCTCAGACACGGGAAACTGGGCTCCTGCATCTGCCTCACACACTGCATGGCCAGGGGTCTCTGGATCAAGAGAGAGACACACAGTCACTATGTCATACTGTAAGCTAGGGTTCACCAACTGGTGGCCCGTGGGCTGGTGATTTTATTTGCGCCCCCAAAGTTTTCTGAGAAAAAAGAATGTTAGACATAAAAGACAGTAAAAACACCAGCAAATCAGTGATTTACATTTAGGAAATATGTTCCAAAGTATTCCCATGCATAATAGAGAGATAAACTATATATACAAATGTATGTGGACACCCCTTCAAAATAGTGGATTCGGCAATTTCAGCCGCACCCGTTGCTGACAGGTGTATAAAATCGAGCACACAGCCATGCTATCTCCATAGACAAACATTGGCAGTAGAATGGCCTTACTGAAGAGCTCAGTGACTTTCAATGTGGCTCAGTCATAGGATGACACCTTTCCAACAAGTCAGTTCGTCAAATGTCTGCCCTGCTAGAGCTGCTCCGGTCAATTGTAAGTGCTGTTATTGTGAAGTGGAAACGTTTAGGAGCAACAACTGCTCAACTGCGAAGTGGTAGGCCACACAAGCTCACAGAACGGGACCGCCGAGTGCTGAAGCGTGTAGTGCGTAAAAATCGTCTGTCCTCAGTTGTAACACTCACTACCGAGTTCCAAACTGCCTCTGGAAGCAACGTCAGCACAATAACTGTTCGTTGGGAGCTTCATGAAATGGGTTTCCATTGCCGAGCAGCCACACACAAGTCTAAGATCATCATGCCAAGCGTCGGCTGGAGTGGTGTAAAGCTTGCCGCCATGGACTCTGGAGCAGTGGAAACGCGTTATTTGGAGTGATGAATCACACTTCACCATCTGGCAGTCCGAAGGACGAAACTGGGTTTGGCAGATGCCAGGAGAACGCTACCTGCCCGAATGCATAGTGCCAACTGTAAAGTTTGGTGGAGGAGGAATAATGGTCTGGGGCTGTTTTTCATGGTTTGGGCTAGGCCCCTTAGTTCCAGTGAAGAGAAATCTTAACGCTACAGCATACAATGACATTCTAGACGATTCTGTGCTTCCAACTTTGTGGCAACAGTTTGGGGAAGTTCCTGTTTCAGCATGACAATGCCCCTGTGCACAAAGCGAGGTCCATACAGAAATGGTTTGTCGAGATCGGTGTAGAAGAACTTGACTGGCCTGCAGAGCCCTGACCTCAACCCCATCGAACACCTTTGGGATGAATTGGAACGCCTACTGCGAGCCAGGCCTAATCGCCCAACATCAGTGCCCGACCTCACTAATGCTCTTGTGGCTGAATGGAAGCAAGTCCCCGTAGCAATGTTCCAACATCTAGTGGAAAGCCTTCCCAGAAGAGTGGAAGCTATTATAGCAGCAAAGGGGGGACCAACTCCATATTAATGACCATGATTTTGGAACGAGCAGGTGTCCACATACTTTTGGTCATGTAGTGTATTGTGATCGTATACATATGTAAGCAAGGTTTGAAATTATTACGTTTTAGTCAAACATATCTGTTTGGGCTTCTTGTGGTCAATTTGCAGTCTACAAATTATTTGTAATTATGTTTCTGGCCCCCTGACCATCCGCTTAAGAAAAATAAAAATGTGTCCCTACAGCACTGGAATATCAATTGTTATTACACATCTAGATGTATGAAAGATAGCATGATAGCATTATAGTGGTGCGGATGTGTCATCACACTTTCCTATTTCTTCTGACAGAAAGGACGATTTAAAAAGAGCATATCCAAGCCAGCACAGCTCGGCTAACTAGTGTGAAAAGTGTATTGGCATCCCGGCCCACAGTCCCTCACCTTCTCAGGCTTAGTGTCCCAGCACTCGATCATCAGGCCGTGCAGACAGTGGAACTGGACTTCCTCTGGGCTCCCCAGGGCCGGACGGATCCCTTTAGACAGCTTCTTAGCTATCTGGAGCTGGTGCTGGCCCAACGCAGGCCTACAACCTGACAGCAACTCATACACAACCATCCCATACGAGAACATATCCACCTGAGTGAGTGAGAGAGAGGGAATGAGAGATTGATTTAATATGTTATCTACACACTGTACAAAACATTAAGTACACCTGCTCTTTCCATTATATAGACTATCCAGGTGAAAGCTATGGTCCCTTATTGATGTCACTTATTAAAATCACTTAAAATCAGTGTAGATGAAGGGGATGAGACAGGTTAAAGAAGGATTTTCAATCCTTAAGACAATTGAGACATGGATTGCGTATGTGTGCCATTCAGAGGGTGAATGGGCAAGACAAAACATGTAAGTGCCTTTGAACGGGGTATGGTAGTAGGTGCCAGGCGCACCGGTTTGTGTCAAGAACTACAACGCTGCTGGGTTTTTCACGCTCAACAGTTTCCTGTGTGTATCAAGAATGGTCCACCATCCAAAAGACATCCAGACAACTTGACAACTGTGGGAAGCATTGGAGCCAACATGGGCCATCATCCCTGTGGAACGCTTTCGACACCTTGTAGAGTCCATGCCCCGACGAATTGAGGCTGTTCTGAGGGCAAAAGGGGGTGCAACTCAATATTAGGAAGGTGTTCTTAATGTTTTGTACACTCAGTGTTTATATATCTATATTGATTTAATTGCTTTGCCAATAAAGCTTCTTCAATTGAATTGAAACGCACACACAGCAGTCATCCCATTGTTATAATCAGAGTCTAATGTTATCTATGAAGGCCATTCAGCTTGGTGATGGAACACAAAACAGCATATTTTCAGTCCAAGAAATAGCCCAAGTTGAATTCCTTTCTATGAATGGCCATGAGCTTGATATGCACAGCCCACTGTGGCTGTCTTCCCAGCGTATATTTAAAGCAGCGCAGACAGATGGGGACAAAAAGCACCGGAGTGGTGAGTTTCCACGCTCTGTTAGCGCTACGGTAGCAGCTCTGGCTCCTCGCCATGATGACATCACTTGGCAACTATTCTGAGTATGCTCAACGTCTGTGGTACTCTGCGTCAGAGGGGCTGATGTAAGGGCCATGATATATTCTCTATGGTATATTCTTATAAGGCACCCTCCCAGTCTGTCATCAATCTCTATCATTGGTATGACAGGGGAAATCCAACGATGCCAAAGAAAATATGGTTTGTTGAATATGATACTATTTATATTACACACTATTTATGTATACCCCATTTATAGATTAGCTAAGTACACAGAATGTCTGGTATTCCACTTCTGTCTTTCCATTTTAATCTCTCCCTCTTTTTCCATCTTTCCATTTTACTCTCTCCCTCACTGTCCATCTCTCTCTCTACCTCTCTCTGTCTTTCCATTTTACTCTCTCCATCTCTCTCTCTCCATCTCTGTCTTTCTATTTTACTCTCTCCATTTCTCTCTCTCCCCCTCTCTCTCTTTCCATTTTAATATCTCCCTCTCACTCTACCTCTATCTCACCATCTCTGTCTTTCCATTTTACTCTCTCCATCTCTCTCTCTCTCTCCCTCCCTCTCCCACCCTCTCTCTTTCCTCACCATCTCTTCCTGCAGTATTACAATAACTAAATCCTGAAACCTCATTTGAAGTCAAATCAAAGAGCAACCAAATAGGCTGAAAGTATGGTAGGAGGGATATGATTGGCTGAGAACAGCAGAACAGGGTCAGAGTATTGACATCAGGGTTTAAAGTCACCTCTCACTTCCCTTTGAAGGGATCCTCAATTGAGTTGGAGGGTTAAAGGAGATTTAACCCCATGGAAAAACAGTCAAACCAGTGTGTGTGTGTGTGAGTCCAACCACTTAAAACCCCTGCTAAGCCAGCCCAGACCCCCTAGAGAGAGTGGAGCCCAGAGATGGTAGACAGCCATGTTGGAAAGGCTCATTAAAATGAGGACATAAAAGCCCATAGGATTAAAGTACACAGAGACAGAGTTGGTTGGTTGGCTTCATACCGTAGTTGGCCAATTCATGGTTGGCTAATATATATCAGAATGGGAGTCGATTGGCTGATGAGCAACCGCAGAGGGAGAGCTGATTGGATAATTAATACCAGGACGAGAGATGATTGGCTAATGAGCAGAAAAAGCAGGAGCTAAATTGGCCACCTAACCAACACAGAGGCCAAGTTGAGTAAATTCCAGTATACTATAGAATATATTCCACAAGAAACCTGCCATTTACGGGAACACTTCAGACGGGTAGGCTATGGGACATTCCTGTACGTCCAGTACAGTCAAACAGGCATTAGGGAATGAATGCCTTAGTCATATACATGTGGTAAATGATACACACTACATGCTGTAGGGACACATACTGTGGACACATATGGTATCCAGACATACTGCACAGTAAAACACACACAGATCTAATGTTCTTACCGTTGACTTACAGCAGCACACGTTACTAATCAGACACTAAAGGGACATGCCCAACAGAGGAAGTGACCAGTCATATTAACACACGGCCACCTTCCCATAAATCCACACAAACTACGATCTGACTCTACTCTGTGGTCAGAGCCTTTTCTCTTAGGACCGCATACCCACATAAAACAGGCGCTGTATATCGTGTAACATAGGGACATACTAATTATATAAGTTTACACCGAGTGTACAAAACATTATGAACACCTGCTCTTTCCATGACATAGACTGACCAGTTGAAAGCTATGATCCCTTATTGATGTCACTTGGTCAATCCACTTCAAATCCGTGTAGATGAAGGGGAGGACACAGGTTAAAGAAGGATTTTTAAGTCTCGAGACAATTGAGACATGGATTGTGTATGTGTGCCATTCAGAGGGTGAATGGGCAAGACAAAAGATTGAAGTGTCTTTGAACAGGGTATGGTAGTAGGTGCCAGGCACACCGGTTTGTGTCAAGAACTACAACGCTGCTGAGGTTTTCACGCTCAACAGTTTCCTGTGTGTATCAAGAATTGTCCACCACCCAAAGGACATCCAGCCAACTTGACACAACTATGGGAAGCATTGGAGTCAACATGGGCCAGCATCCCTGTGGAACGCTTTCGACAACTTGTAGAGTCTATGCCCTGTTCTGAGGGCAAAAGGGAGGGGGGGGTGCAACTCAATATTAGGAAGATGTTCTGAATGTTTTGTACACTCAGTGTTTATAGATTCTGCATGGAATTAAATAAATAATGTAAATATAAGTCAGGCACGTTACCCTAAATGATACAGTCAGTAACATTACCCTAAATGATACAGTCAGTAACATTACCCTAAATACAAGGAAATGTTAGTCAGTAACTTTCCCCCATACCACCACAGTAGAACGTTATACTAAAACAACTGAACCATGTCTATAGAACACATAGACAGTTTCACCGTCGTTTGAAGATGGTAGTGAGTCCCTGTTGGGACTATTCCATTGGTTCCATTGTACCAGGCAAACTAAATCAAGTACAGAGGAAGTATTTGTATGTATTAGAAGTATGTAGTTGACCCCAGGTGTGGTAGGCAGTACCTTACATTTCACATTGACATTTTAGGTATTAAGCAGACACTCTTATCCAGAGCGACTTACAGGAGCAATTAGGGTTAAGTGTCTTGCACATCGACAGATGTTTCACCTAGTCGGCTCGGGGATTCGAACCAGCGACCTTTCGGTTACTGGCCCAACACGCTTAACGGCTAGGCTACCTGCCACCATAGACCTCCTCATCATCTACCTTCTCATCATAAACGATGCCTGGGCGTATCTCGGGGGCCTGGTATCCCGGCGTGCCCTCCACCCCCAGTGCCCCCTCGTGGAAGGACTGGCGCGAGATGCCGTAGTCCGACAGCTTCATATTCACCGGGTCACACACCTAGGATGAGACAAATAATGATTATACCATTTTTACTACGGGGAGGGCCAAAACA
Source organism: Coregonus lavaretus (assembly GCF_964263955.1). Lineage (NCBI taxonomy): Eukaryota > Metazoa > Chordata > Actinopteri > Salmoniformes > Salmonidae > Coregonus > Coregonus lavaretus. The sequence goes on along the minus strand of NC_140024.1, from coordinate 28,698,790 downwards.
CTTCTGGTCTTCATCCTCTCCTAATCAGGGACTGATTCAGACCTGGGACACCAGGTGAGTGCAATTAACTACCAGGTAAAAACAGAAAGACAGAAGTGTTTTGGCTTTCCAGGACTGGAATTGAACAGTCCAGGCTTAGGGGCTAGGGAATAGTGGCTAGGGGTCGATTTGGAATTCAGCCCTTCATACTAGTCACCTACCTCCAGGGACCACACCAGGATGTTGTCTGACTTGAGGTCACAGAAGATGATGTTCTTCCTGTGCAGGTAGGCCAGCCCTGCTGCGATCTGATAGGCTGCCCTGAAGGTGAGCATGTGACCCAGGGGCATGTACCTGGAGCCTGATGGGGAGGGAGAAGGGTGGAGTTAAAAGGGGAAGTTGGAAATGTTTTCAGAACTTCTGTAGAGAAGATTTTTTCTCTCTCTCTGTCAGTCAGTCAGTCAGTCAGTCAGTCAGTCAGTCAGTCAGTCAGTCAGTCTTTGTCTCTCTCTCTCTTTCTCACTCTTCGTACCTTTATGTCGGTCCTCCAGCACAGTGTTGAGGCTGCCCAGGGGAGCCAGCTGCAGGGCGAAGCAGAGCGGGTGGATACTGATTCCCACCAGGGCCACGATGCATGGGTGCTGCAGGGAGTGGAGCATGCTGGCCTCCTGGCGGAACTCTGAGAAGCTCCGGCACGCGTCCATGGACTGGAAGTGCTTCATCATGGTGTCTGGTGGAGGGAGGGGGGTCAGGAGAGGAAGAGGTGGGTGAGGAAGGGAGGAGAGGAGAGATAACAGTCACACATCAAATCAAATTGTATTTGTCACGTGCCGAATACAACAGGTGTAGACCTGGGGGGGACATCATGTCTCGCTCCATCCACCAACGCCACGTTGCACCACAGACTGTCCAGGAGTTGGTGGATGCTTTAATCCAGGTCTGGGAGGAGATCCCTCAGGAGACCATCCGCCACCTCATCAGGAGCATGCCCAGGCGTTGTAGGGAGGTCATACAGGCACGTGGAGGCCACACACACTACTGAGCCTCATTTTGACTTGTTTTAAGGACATTACATCAAAGTTGGATCAGCCTGTAGTGTGGTTTTCCACTTTAATTTTGAGGGTGACTTCAAATCCAGACCTCCATGGGTTGATACATTTGATTTCCATTGATCATTTTTGTGTGATTTTGTTGTCAGCACATTCAACTATGTAAAGAAAAAAGTATTTAATAAGATTATTTCATTCATTCAGATCTAGGATGTGTTATTTTAGTGTTCCCTTTATTTTTTTGAGCAGTGTATTTTGATTTGTTCAACACTTTTCTGGTAACTACATGATTCCATATGTGTTATTTCATAGTTTTGATGTCTTCACTATTATTCTACAATGTAGAAAATAGTAAAAATAAAGAAAAACCCTTGAATGAGTAGGTGTGTCCAAACTTTTGACTGGTACTGTATCTGCCGTAATAGTGGAATGATTCACAATATTAAAAAAAGACAACATAAAAATATAAATTGCATTCTAATGGTGCCAAAGCCAGTCTGTCTCTTGTCAAATTGGAAGGCTGTACCTTCCCTCCCTCTCTTCGATCAGCATCACTCAGACGTGTGGTCATCTCCTCTCGAGTGTTGAACATGTAGATATCGCGCTGCCATTTCCTGGTTGCTAAAATGCTACATTGTTCGCTTAATTTCAGTTTATGTACCATCTAAATCGCTGCGAAATGTCTTTTCAATAACGAAACATATCGTATTTTCAGCTGTTTGAATCTGGTGAATAAAAATGAAAGTAAAAGACTGAAGAGCAAGTCTCCACTGAGGTTGCAGGGGAGGGGATTCAGGTGAGGGGTTGTGGGGTTGTGGGGGAGGGGATTCAGGTGAGGGGTTGTGGGGGAGGGGATGCAGGGGAAGGGGGAGAGTTGTTTGAATTCAGGCTGTGTTGTTGCAATTCGCTTTGTTTCCATAAGGGGGCTTCATTTTAGATTTTATGATCTCTTCTTACCTAGGGAATGGTTGTATTATCTGCTTGCACTTTGTGGCTTAGATCTAAGCTGCTGGTAAACACATTGTGACAAATGTAATTATAAACAAGCATTATTGAGGATAAGAGAGCATCAGCATCTATCACCCTGGTGAGTGAACCCCTCGTCTGGCCTTAAGGAGGCCTTTATGAGTGCACCCTTGCCACAAAGCCTGTTTTAACATGGGCAGGACCCTTATGGGTTTCACCATTTTAAAAGTAGTCAACTGGATTGCAGAATTCTATCCAGGTCAGCAGGAGGGGTCAGCCAATTAATTATAGGCTACTCCTGACCTGAGCAAACATTCCAGCACTGCAGGTAGCAACCTTGGCTTTATACCTGT
>NC_140024.1:28653943-28691443 GCF_964263955.1 Coregonus lavaretus | reverse complement strand
GCCATGCTCTACCAGCTGAGCTACAGAGGACCACAACCATACCTGGTTGGGGTATGTACGTATGGTCACTGTGGGGACAATGTCATCGATGCACTTATTGATGAAGCCAGTGACTGATGTGTTGTACTCCTCAACGCCATCGGAAAAATCCCGGAACATATTCCAGTCTGTGCTAGCAAAACAGTCCTATAGGTTAGCATCTGCCTCATCTGACCACTTCTTTATTGACCGAGTCACTGGTGCTTCCTGCTTTAGTTTTTGCTTGTAAGCAGGAATCAGGAGGATAGAATTATGGTCAGATTAGCCAAATGGAGGGCGAGGGAGAGCTTTGTACACGTCTCTGTGCGTGGATTAAAGGTGGTCTAGAGTTTTTTTTACTCTGGTTGCACATTTAACATGCTGGTAGAAATTAGGTCAAACGGATTTAAGTTTCCCTGCATTAAAGTCCCCGGCCACTAGGAGCGCCGCCTCTGGATGAGCGTTTTCCTGTTTGCTTATGGCCTTATACAGATCATTGAGTGCGGTCTTAGTGCCAGCATCGGTTTGTGGTGGTAAATAGACAGCTACGAAAAATATAAATGAAAACTCTCTTGGTAAATAGTGTGATCTACAGCTTATCATGAGATACTCTACCTCAGGCGAGCAAAACCTAGAGACTTCCTTAATATTAGCTTTCATGCACCAGCTGTTGTTTACAAATATACACAGACCACCACCCCTTGTCTTACCGGAGGCAGCTGTTCTATCTTGCCAATGCAGCATTAACCCCGCCAGCTGTGTGTTATCTATGTTGTCGTTCAGCCACGACTCGGTGAAACATAAGATATTACAGTTTTTTATGTCCTGTTGGTAGGATATTTGTGATCGTAGCTCATCTATTTTGTTATCCAATGATTGTACGTTGGCTAATAGGACTGATGGTAGAGGCAGATTAACACTCGCCGTCGGATCCTTACAAGGCACCCCGACCTACATCCCCGGTATCTGTCTCTTTCCCCTGCGAATGACTGGGATTTGGGCCTTGTCGGGTGTCTGAAGTAAATCCTTCACGTCCGACTCGTTAAAGAAAAAAATCTTTGTCCAGTACGAGGTGAGTAATCGCTGTCCTGATATCCAGAAGCTCTTTTTGGTCATAAGAGACGGTGGCAGAAACATTATGTACAAAATAAGTAACAAATAATGCGAAAAAACACACACAATAGCACAATTGGTTAGGAGCCCGTAAAATAGACCTGTGTGTATGTATGTATGCACTGTTTGCACGTGTGTGTGATTCCAAGGGAGTTTGTGTGTCTGTGTGTGCACCTGATCCTTTGAAAGAGTGTGTTTGTGTTTGGGTTACCTGTATCACTGCTGATGGTCTGCTGCCTGCACTTCTTGAAGTGAAAGCGTTTGATGGCGACTGGTTGGCCGCGGTAACAGGCTCTGTAGATGACAGCTCCACTGCCCCCCTGGCCCAGGATATCACTCTCCTCCTCACTACACTCCAACTGGGCCTTCTCTAGAAACAACCTACACACACACACACACACACACACAGTTTTATGTTATGCACGTCACACACACAAACATTATAACATTATGTACAAACAAAGCCTCACTATCCATCACTAATGTAATCACCATCTTTCAGCATGCTACAGCTACCTCCCTGATCTCAACCTCAACTCTACCTGGTGGACATCAACACATGCACCATACATTAATACATCTACCTCCCTGATCCCAACCTCTACTCTACCTGGTGGACGTCAACACATGCGCCATACATTAATACATCTACCTCCCTGATCCCAACCTCAACTCTACCTGGTGGACGTCAACACATGCACCATACATTAATACATCTACCTCCCTGATCCCAACCTCAACTCTACCTGGTGGACGTCAACACATGCACCATACATTAATACATCTACCTCCCTGATCTCAACCTCAACTCTACCTGGTGGACGTCAACACATGCACCATACATTAATACATCTACCTCCCTGATCCCAACCTCAACTCTACCTGGTGGACGTCAACACATGCACCATACATGCATGTATGGTCCTCTGTAGCTCAATTGGTAGAGCATGGTGCTTGTAACGCCAGGGTAGTGGGTTCGATCCCCGGGACCACCCATACGTAACAATTTATGCACACATGACTGTAAGTCGCTTTGGATAAAAGCGTCTGCTAAATGGCATATTATTATTATTATATACATTAATACATCTACCTCCCTGATCCCAACCTCAACTCTACCTGGTGGACGTCAACACATGCACCATACATGCATGTATGGTCCTCTGTAGCTCAATTGGTAGAGCATGGTGCTTGTAACGCCAGGGTAGTGGGTTCGATCCCCGGGACCACCCATACGTAACAATTTATGCACACATGACTGTAAGTCGCTTTGGATAAAAGCGTCTGCTAAATGGCATATTATTATTATTATATACATTAATACATCTACCTCCCTGATCCCAACCTCAACTCTACCTGGTGGACATCAACACATGCACCATACATTAATACATCTACCTCCCTGATCTCAACCTCAACTCTACCTGGTGGACATCAACACATGCACCATACATTAATACATCTACCTCCCTGATCCCAACCTCAACTCTACCTGGTGGACGTCAACACATGCACCATACATATCCAACAAAGGATCCTATGTATTGCATTCTGCTATAGGGCTGAAGCTATAGTCGCCATAGCAACATTCCTAAATCCTTATTAGCATCCTCTTCATATTATGAACACAAAGCTACGTCTCAAATGGCACTCTGTTCCCTATGAAACGCACTACTTTTGACAGGGCCCTGGTCAAAAGTAGCGCACTACATAGGGAATAGAGTGCCATTTGGGACCCAGCCCAAGTCTTTCATGTGAGCTTTTAATGTAGAGAGCTAAGTCAACAAACCGGCACGGCCACTTAAATTAGCATAGAACATAAAGCCTTGGTCAGCTGCCAATCTAAACTGCTCAGAGTTGACCATCCATCCTGGAGCTGTAAGGCTTGGGAAACATTATTCGGGGTCAATTTAATCTCACACATGCTTTAAATTGCATTTCGGCAGAGTCACACAGCAGAGTATTTGAGCGCGTTCCTGTGTGTGTATGTTCTGTGTGTCCATGTTCTTGTGCACGCTCGCTTGCACGTTCCTGTGTGTGTGTGTATGTACATAGCTGTGGCGTTAGCTGATGTCAACTCGTGGCACCAGTGTTTGAGGAAGTGATTATTTAGTCAATATATCTCTTGTCTTAGAGCAGCACTAAACTGTGCTGCTTTGATAGCATAAATATTTGGGAGTGATTGTTGCCCCATGAACAGTAAATACGACAGCGGCCTGTTATATTTCACAGAGATATGCTTGTGTAATCAACCCTCAAGCACTGTGTGTGTGTGTGGTTACCTTTAAGGGTAAACAATACATCAACTGATGCTGTCACTGGTGAGAAATCAACTGAAACTCATTACGCAGCCAAACCCCTGGAGAGCTGTGTGTGTGTGTGTGTGTGTGTGTGTGTGTGTGTGTGTGTGTGTGTGTGTGTGTGTGTACAGAGTAGCTATGCCTGCGTACTGTACATGTCAAGGTCCTGTCAGTGAGGAGCCTAAGGAGACTCCTATCAACACAGCAGGAAACCACAAGGCCCTGTATTACACAATACTACAGGAGGACACCACAAGGCCCTGTACTGCACAATACTACAGGAGGACACCACAAGGCCCTGTATTACACAATACTACAGGAGGAAACCACAAGGCCCTGTATTACACAATACTACAGGAGGAAACCACAAGGCCCTGTATTACACAATACTACAGGAGGAAACCACAAGGCCCTGTATTACACAATACTACAGGAGGATACCACAAGGCCCTGTATTACACAATACTACAGGAGGAAACCACAAGGCCCTGTATTACACAATAATACAGGAGGAAACCACAAGGCCCTGTATTACACAATACTACAGGAGGAAACCACAAGGCCCTGTATTACACAATAATACAGTACACATCAGCCAAGTTTACATTAGTCTCAGCAGAGGTCTCAATAACATCCACACACACTGACTGTGGGAGTCATAGACCTCCTGCCTGACAGACGGACAGACAGGGGAGGGGGAAGACAGGCAAACAGATGGACAGACGGACAGGGACAGACAGAGACAGAGTTCAACTACGCAACACCTAATGGGATAGGACTAAAAGAAAGACTGTCCTAAATGACACCCTATTTTCTACATAGTGCACTATGGGTCCTGGTCAAAAGTAGTGCACCATATAGGGAATAGGATGCCATTTGGGATGCATCCTGTGTTTTTGTGCTGTGAGAATGGCCTGGTTTCATTTAGTCAGTAATGGGAGTGTTAAGTGAGTGAAACAAAGGAACAATCAACAAAACAATGTTTTCTCCCAGTGCAAGGGCAATCTCTGGTTGTCCTTAATGACTAAATAGAGCCATCTATCCCGGTTATAACCAAAAGCTCCAGCTCAGCCTGAGTGTCGGTGACAGGTGAAGGGTCAAAAGTGACAGATGAGGGGTCAAAGTTTAGGGATAAGAGGTTTGAGGTTCAGAGGGTGTGTGTGTGGGAGCAAGTTTGACAGCATGTTCGAGAGAATCGGCCCTAGTAAAGCTTAGCAAAGAATGACTGATCTACAAATTGTCTGGCATCCACTTGAGAATAAATTTTAACTAGTCTCCCATTGACGTCAATGCATGACTAAGTGAAAATGTGACTTAAGTGGAAGATATGATTCACCCCTATGTGAAGAAGATTAGCCCATCTGTGCAGCACCTTCCTCAGCCTCATCCTATGTGAAGAAGACAGCTGTGCAGCGCTAATAGGTCAACAGGTCAGGGGTTAGAGGTCAAGGGTCAGGGTGAAAGGTGAGAGGTTACCGTGAGGGGAAGTCGGTCATGAAAAGCTCTGGGACCAGCTCCTGAAGGGGGACAGGCTGGTCGGGGTGCTGGGGACACACTATGTAGTCCTGGTCCATGGCAGCGATCACACAGTCCTCCATGTTGAAGAAGTGCTCTCCTCTTCCACCAACCTTTTCTCTGCCTAGCGGTGGGATGGTCGGCAATGTTACCATGGTTACCATGATCGAACCAAAAGATAAAGCGGACTTCAGAGCGCAAACGCTGTTTAACAGCAGTCCCAGTACAAAAAAACGATATTATAGGTTGATTTATAAAACATTATAGGGGCTCATGCACGCTTATAACAAGTAATAATACATTATAAGGGTATGCTTTCACTAAGGTAAAAGGGCAAATGATTGTTTTAGTGCTTAATGTCTGCATTGATTGGGTTTTACTTAAACATTTGCAATAGCCCCTAGACATTCCATTAGAAGTTGGCCCACCCTACCTTCTCCTCCTCTTCTTCCAGCTGCAGTCCCCCTGGTTGGGGGTTCTCCCAGACTCCCAGGCCCCTGGTTCTGTCTGCTCATGGAGGAACACTGGGGACAGGGGGAGTACTGCTCAATCAACCGGGTCCCATCACTCTCACTGGCCGTCAGTGCTAAAGGAGGGGAGATGACACAGAGAGAGACAGAAAGTCAGACACATGGTCTGGTGGAGTCTGGTCTAGGGGTAGTGCAGCCCACTCCGGACTACAAACATCCCTAGAGGCCAAACGTCAAAGCCCCGACTCCACTACTTTCCTTGCTGTTTTAACCGATTCTCATCAGTCTCCCTGTGTCATGTTATCTCTAATCATCTCTGCCTTAAAACGGAACGTTTCCATGGATCCTTTTTACCTTCTGCTATGAGGCTTTTTAACAGAAAATGTTCTCAAAATGCATACTACCGTGCTCCGAGCACGCAAGCTGGAGCACGGGAGGGTCAGAGTATGAGTCCAAATTAAAGTATGTGGAACGGAGCACGGAGGGCACTTCTCGAATGCGTACTCTGTTTGTACATATTTTTAAGCATGCATCGATGCAAGATTCAATGGAAAGTATGCACAGGAATATGACGCAAGCACGTAAAATAATCGACGCACAATTTCTTGAAATCAATGGCGGACATCATTTGAGCTGAAGCGAGAGAAAATAAACTCCGACTTCAGAATGAAATGTTGCCCATTCACATCTCATATGTTGCCTGACTTCAATATTTTATCTTGATACATTAATAAATATATACTGTGTTAATTTTGGCATGTTTACCTGCCTACACTACCCACTGTAGTGTGGATAGATCGCAAGCCCATTGTAAGGCAATAGGGCTAACGTTGACTGGCTAGCTACTACTGTTAGCTAGCTATGTAGATAGCCATGAAGAATTGGCAGCTAGCTACCCACGAAGAATTTACATATACCTTGCATAACATTAGTTGTAGGTTATTTTTGCCTGTAAATCCATCTGGTTAGCTAGATTATTACGATTCACATACAGTGGGGAAAAAAAGTATTTAGTCAGCCACCAATTGTGCAAGTTCTCCCACTTAAAAAGATGAGAGGCCTGTAATTTTCATCATAGGTACACGTCAACTATGACAGACAAAATGAGAAGAAAAAAATCCAGAAAATCACATTGTAGGATTTTTAATGAATTTATTTGCAAATTATGGTGGAAAATAAGTATTTGGTCAATAACAAAAGTTTCTCAATACTTTGTTATATACCCTTTGTTGGCAATGACACAGGTCAAATGTTTTCTGTAAGTCTTCACAAGGTTTTCACACACTGTTGCTGGTATTTTGGCCCATTCCTCCATGCAGATCTCCTCTAGAGCAGTGATGTTTTGGGGCTGTCGCTGGACAACACAGACTTTCAACTCCCTCCAAAGATTTTCTATGGGGTTGAGATCTGGAGACTGGCTAGGCCACTCCAGGACCTTGAAATGCTTCTTACGAAGCCACTCCTTCGTTGCCCGGGCGGTGTGTTTGGGATCATTGTCATGCTGAAAGACCCAGCCACGTTTCATCTTCAATGCCCTTGCTGATGGAAGGAGGTTTTCACTCAAAATCTCACGATACATGGCCCCATTCATTCTTTCCTTTACACGGATCAGTCGTCCTGGTCCCTTTGCAGAAAAACAGCCCCAAAGCATGATGTTTCCACCCCCATGCTTCACAGTAGGTATGGTGTTCTTTGGATGCAACTCAGCATTCTTTGTCCTCCAAACACGACGAGTTGAGTTTTTACCAAAAAGTTCTATTTTGGTTTCATCTGACCATATGACATTCTCCCAATCCTCTTCTGGATCATCCAAATGCACTCTAGCAAACTTCAGACGGGCCTGGACATGTACTGGCTTAAGCAGGGGGACACGTCTGGCACTGCAGGATTTGAGTCCCTGGCGGCGTAGTGTGTTACTGATGGTATGCTTTGTTACTTTGGTCCCAGCTCTCTGCAGGTCATTCACTAAGTCCCCCCGTGTGGTTCTGGGATTTTTGCTCACCGTACTTGTGATCATTTTGACCCCACAGGGTGAGATCTTGCGTGGATCCCCAGATCGAGGGAGATTATCAGTGGTCTTGTATGTCTTCCATTTCCTAATAATTGCTCCCACAGTTGATTTCTTCAAACCAAGCTGCTTACCTATTGCAGATTCAGTCTTCCCAGCCTGGTGCAGTTCTACAATTTTGTTTCTGGTGTCCTTTGACAGCTCTTTGGTCTTGGCCATAGTGGAGTTTGGAGTGTGACTGTTTGAGGTTGTGGACAGGTGTCTTTTATACTGATAACAAGTTCAAACAGGTGCCATTAATACAGGTAACGAGTGGAGGACAGAGGAGCCTCTTAAAGCAGAAGTTACAGGTCTGTGAGAGCCAGAAATCTTGCTTGTTTGTAGGTGACCAAATACTTATTTTCCACCATAATTTGCAAATAACTTCATTAAAAATCCTACAATGTGATTTTCTGGATTTTTTTCTCTCAATTTGTCTGTCATAGTTGACGTGTACCTATGATGAAAATTACAGGCCTCTCTCATCTTTTTAAGTGGGAGAACTTGCACAATTGGTGGCTGACTAAATACTTTTTTCCCCCACTGTATAGCTAGCTGATAATTATGAAGTAATTATGAAGTGTGAACACCAGTCAATGGTGACCAACGATCTTGACTGCCACGGATTCCAGCCTAGGACATGAAGCTGAAGTCATTGAAGAGGTGCTGTTTTTTGTGTATGTACTGTGTATTTACTGGTGGTGTATCTATTGGTGCAATCAAACTTCCCCTTTAGGGAAAATAATTGATTATCTTATCAAAAGAAAGGGGATATGGAGGAGTGCACACAGAGACAGGGACACACCAACAGACTGAATCCCAATTAACTTGAGACATAACTTTCTGGGCATGAATCCCATTGACATTACTGCATGGTTTATCTGACAGGTATGTATCACCAGTTAGGACTTGGCCTTGGGCCCATGTAAATATAGACATTCTGAATGACTCATGCATGTCAGTGTAAATAAATCCCCAATCAACGTTAATCACTTAGTCATCCAATACCTTTATCCAAAGCGATTTACAGTCATGTGTGCATACGTTTTCATATGAGTGGCCCCAGCTGAGCGGGAAACCAAAACACAAATATGAACGCATGCACATACGCAGATCACAACACACCCACCATGCTGAGCAGTCGGCTAAGTGCTGTATTGTGACAGGTGATCTAAAAGCAGCATCAGGAGTTTGATGTGGAATAATGACTTATGAGTCATCAACACTTATGAGTCATCAGCAGGAAATATGACAGACTGTGGCTGTCATGCTGAGAGATAGAGAGAGTAATGTCTCCATTCCTTTGAAACTTTGAGTATAATGTTCACTGTTCATTTCTGATTATTTCAATTTTGTTTATTATCTATTTCACTTGCTTTGGCAATGTAAACATATGTTTCCCGTGCCAATAAAGCCATTTGAATTTCATTGAATTGAGAGAGAGAAGCCTCACCAGGGAACCACTGTTCGATGAGGGAGTTGACGTGATCCGTAACGAAGGCCATGGCTGAAAAATCCCTGGTCTCTGATTGACAAATGATCTTGATGCCTCCGCTTTTCTTCCTCTTCCAGTTGACATCAGTCGATTCCACACTGCCAAGGGAGGGAGGGAGACGGGAGAGGGAAGGAGAGAGGGAGAGAGAGAGAGAGAGAGAGAGAGAGGAAGTTGGAGAGTGTGCATGTCAATAGTCTAAAGTGTGTACCTCTCATCTCCTTTCTGCTATCTGAACTGAGAGGTGAAAGTTAATGGTCAGCTCCGTCTCAACCATTGTCACCCAACCTGTGCTTTCAGATGAACACAGGCAGCACTTTTCATAGAGCTAAAGCATTGTGCAAAGTACAACAAATACTGTAAACATCATTATAATGTAGCAGTGTGATTTCATTTGACATTTCTTCTTCAACAATATGCATTATAAAAGGAGACAATTATTTAACTAGTTTAGTAAACTGAGCAATACATAAAGTCACATCTTTATAATGCACTTTCGTGAAGAAAAGATTCAAATTAAATCACGCTGCCAGATTATAATTAGGTTTATGGTCATTTTTGCACTTTACACAATGCTTTTGCACTAAGAAAATGTTGCCCACAGTCTGCTATTACATTTCACAGAGGGCTTGAGGTTTGCAGATGACCTCAAGTTGATCTTCAAATAAAATCCTGTGCAACTGTAACAGACTTACTGTATGGCTGGTTTCTCAGACCCAGAGAAGCCTATTCCTGGACTAGAAATCACTTGGAGAATCTCCATTATGCTTTTTAGTCGATGACTAGGAGTTGGCTTAAAGGGGAAGTTCAGGATTGTACTACTTGATGACTACTCTGAAAGTATTATGGGCCAGCTAACGCTGGCTAAAGTTAGCTGAAGTTTGTGGTGGCGGTTTAAACTGGACCATTGATTACATCCTGGCTTCTAAACTACTTTCAGGGTGAAGATACTTCTGACATTAAATGGTAAAATACTGAACTTCCCCTTTAATCTGTGCCCAGGAAACAGGTCCTTAGTGACCTCAAAACGCAACAACTTAAACAATTACATTGATAACAAAATAATAAACATTTTAGCACAAAAAAATGCAACAGAGGAAAGGAGTTGAGTCCCCACACTCTATGTTCCCAGATGTGTTTTCTAAAGGTTCTTTGTTCTCTAAAGGTTCTTTGTTCTCTAAAGGTTCTTTGTTCTCTAAAGGTTCTTTGTTCTCTAAAGGTTCTTTGTTCTCTAAAGGTTCTTTGTTCTCTAAAGGTTCTTTGAAAGCGTCCCTCTGCTGAAGGTACTGTATGTGCTAACTAAGAGCCTTAGAGCCCACTGACAACACTCAGATGTACATGTGCACTTTTTAAGAGATTTCATTAGGTACACATTAGGTGTAATGGTAATAATCTATTATCAGCATGTTTCATTAGAGAAAGTATCTCAATATGCTGTAAGTTAAGAGAAAGATGCACACACTGTGTTTTAGGAAATATACCGGCAAATGTGTAAGTCGTTTTATGTAGCACTTTTAAACTTGTTCTCTAATAATTACACAATGAAGCACATAATAACAGTACATGTGCATTTTTAAGACCTATCATTAAGTGCCTGGCTAATTAGCCCTGTATGCAATGCTGAGCCGGCTCTGGGTTTGATTAATTAGGTCTGCTCATTTAGCGTTTAGCCGGGGTTTGGCACTCTTCCTGACGGATGATGTCAGCGAAATCAACACCTTGTTGTAGAGCATGTGTTTGTGAAAAGGTGCTACACAGTAAGGCATACAGTATTTATTTACCTAACATTGGGCCATATCCTAATCTCGCTCCCAGACACTTCCGCCCAAATGCGCGAAGAGTGTTGGACCAACGCGTCAAACTTGGCTTTCATTAGCCAATACAGAAAGACCGGGAGAAACTCCCGCCACATAGGTATTGGCTTAATCGGCTTAATTTACAAACCAATCATCTCCCACAACACCTTCCTCCTAACCCTCCCCACGGCTCGCAGTTGTGTGATTTGTTAAAATGATATGATGACAAATACTTTACTCAGTAGGTTACTGCCATATAATTCTATGGTCACTCCCACTAAGGCCAACTTTGAATGGTTGAAATCCCAGGCTTATATGTGCTGTGCGCAATAGCCTGGGGACGAGGTTAGCCAAATCCTAACTCAAACATTATGCATGGGAGTCAATGGGAGATTTGCTCGAACATTCGAGTTACACGCATGCATTTCAAGTAAGTTACCCCAATGTACCCGACCCTTAATCCCTCACCTTAGATACCCTCCGTCGAAGGTGACCAGTAGTCCCTCTCTCCAGTAGATGGTCTTACTGCGGCGGACTCTGAAGGTGCTACAGCGGTTCCTCTGTTGGCTGCCTGTCCCCGCAAAATTGTAGATCACCGTGGTCCTCCTCCGTTCGCTCTTAGCATTCTTCTTAGGCTCAAAGGACTAGGACAACACAGAGAGAACTCTTAGCATTCCTCTTAGGCTCACAGGACTAGGACAACACAGAGAGAACACTTAGCATTCCTCTTAGGCTCACAGGACTAGGACAACACAGAGAGAACACTTAGCATTCCTCTTAGGCTCACAGGACTAGGACAACACAGAGAGAACTCTTAGCATTCCTCTTAGGCTCACAGGACTAGGACAACACAGAGAGAACACTTAGCATTCCTCTTAGGCTCACAGGACTAGGACAACACAGAAAGGAAGAGTTTTAAGAATAGGTACAAGCCTGTGAGCACAACAGATACAATTGTCTTGCATTCTGTCTTTTGCCCCAACCCAACCCCCACCATAATCTTACAAAACATATTGAATATAGTGTAGGTTTCAAATGTGTTTTATTGAAGAGCATAATTACATATGCTGTATACTCAGTGAATATGCTCCATTTCTTTACATAAATGGCATCTGACACGTACGAGTTTTACAGACTTCTATACAGCCTTTTCAATGCCCCTGCGGGTGTCACCAGTAAACCCTGTTAAACTGCCAATGCAGGTGTGGGTGGGAAACCCTGTTACCTGGAGGTCCATCTCTGTGAGGCTGATGAGCATGCGGGCGATGAAACGTTCCCAGAATCCCGCCGGCACGAAGCTCATCTTGAAGAGCCGCTGGATGGTGTTGGCGGTCTCTTGGCGGAAGCCGTGGATGTCCATAGCAGGTTTAGGAGGAAGGAGGTGGGGGAGGAGGTAACTATAGGGGAGAAAAGGTAGAGTTAAATGTAGGGAAGAGGAATAAGGAAACCATGAATGTCCATAGCTGCTTTAAGAGACAGGTGGTGGGGGATCAGGTAACGGTATAGGAGGAGCAGGACAGAGGTAGGGTTAGAAGTTATGGATGTCCATAAGGGGAACGAGGTGGGGCAGATATATGAGAGGGTCAGTTCTGTTTGCTTTCAGAGAGCTAAGCCGTGCCACAAAGTGCATTGTGAAAAGAACATGAGCCTGAACAGTTCAGGTCAGCACGATAGTGCACATCATATCTGAGAATCAGTCTCCATGTAGCTGGGCCATGTTCAGTAGGCAAACTTAGTGGAATGTTGCAGATAGAAATGTCACGAATAGACCTGACTAGATTCCTTATTCTACAAATCAGAGAGGCAGGCTTGTTCTAAATAAGACATTTCTATCTGAATGGTCCACAATGTTGTGCTCTGCTGAACATGGCCCAGGGCCCAGCTTGGAGAACCGCCCGTCCATACCTATCGCTGGCCACAGGCAGAGCAATCTCAAACTTGGCCAGAAACTGGAAGTACTGCTCCTCCGTCTGCTGGGTGAAGCCCGTTCCCACCAGGAGCATGCGGAGGTCCTCCGCTCGGATCACCCCGTTCCAGGCCACCGATCGGGAGCTCTTCAGGTGGATGATCCGCTCCAGACACTCCGACAGCCACACGGGACAGAGGAAGTAGAGGGTACACAGGCCGTGACTGGTGTCTGGGAAGTGGAGGAGGGTGCCTGTCTCGATCAGGAAGCTTATGGCTGGAGAGAGGGATGAGGGAGGGAGAGAGGGTGGGAAGAGATCAAGTTTCAAGTTTTTACTGTCACGTGCACAAGTACAGTGAAATACCCTTGTCTGCTCTTTCCCATCAATGCAGCAATCAAGATCAGCAGCACAATAAAACAGAAATAAAACAAGATGGAGGTCGGGATAATGAAGAGGAATATGTTCATACGGAAAAATGGAATATAATAGTCTGGACAATGCAGTATATGATATACTATGGTCCTGTGTGGCTCAGTTGGTAGAGCATGGCGCTTGCAACGCCAGGGTAGTGGGTTCGATTCCCACGGGGGACCAGTACATGGGGGAAAAAGTATGAAATGTATGCACTGGATAAGAGTGTCTACTAAATGACTAAAATGTAAATGTTAGTTCAACCAGGAGGGTTAGTTGTTGTACTTCTCCAGGAGGACCAAGGTTAGTGGCCCCTGGTCTACACAATATGTAAAAGGATGAGAAAGCCAACTTGAAGAGAGTATGTGTAATTGTGTATAAAACCATTGAATCGATTCATGCAATATTAAAATGCTTTTAAAAAAGTACCAACGCAGCAGTTTTTTTTATCTCAAATAATTTCTGGGTAACAATTCAAGGAAAATTCCAACCAAAAACTATCTTTTGGTATTTGTTTCATTAGTCCATTGTTGAAATGTTTTGCATGTCAGCAATCAAGTTTTCAAGATATATAACTTTCAAAATACAGATATACAGCATCATACCGGCTGTATATGTATTTTTAAAGTTAGATATCTTGAAAACTTGATTGTTGACATGCAAAACATTTTGGGACAATATCAACAATGGACTAAAGAAACAAATACCAGAAGATAGTTTTTGGGTGGAGTTTTCCCTTTAATACCTTACTGTGATTGTTTTAAATTAAAATGGTCAAAAAGAAAGAAAAACAGCTTCTTAGCAAAGGGCAATTTCTCAAGCAAGAATTTTGCTAGGACTGCCTGGGAGTGGTCTGAGTGGGGAGGGGAAAACTGAAAATGTGCTGTTATTGGCAGAGAGGTTTGGAACTCTTTCTTATTGGTCTATTAACTGCATGGTGACGTCTCCAAGGAAGGCCCAAACTCCATCCTACCAAAACAGTCTGAAATTTCAGCTCTTATACTAAAAGTGCATTTTCATATTTTTCACAATTTCACTGTATTATTCCAACCTCATAGTGTGGAAATATATATAACACACAGGAAAATCACGTTTTTGCCTGCAATGGGCCTTTAATGAAATAAGGTCGATAAATAAATAATGGCTAAAAAGGAGAGGGGTTTGGTACCGGTCTGCAGGTCCTCGTAGTCTCTGATGTCACTTCCTGGGTTCTGCTCTATGACGAGGTCCAGCTGTGCGTCTGTCAGGTACTGGACCTCGTCTTCTGCGTCCCGCCGCCCCCGCTCACCTAGCACCGCTTGTTGCAGCGTCAGGTAGCTCTTTGGGATCTATGAAGGGTTATAGAGGGTTCATAACGCATTTGAATTCTGAGTCTGGGGTTACCCACACAAGAGCTTTATACACAAGCAAGCATGCATGCACACACAGAAACACACACACACTTACCAGTCTGCCCACCAGCTTGTGTCCGCTAGCTGAACTACTGCTGTTGTCCTTCATGTAGCAGGCCACCTGGAAGATCAACCTCCTCAGACCATCCAGACCCTCCTGGGTCTTACACGATACCTCACTGAACACACACACACACACACCACATACAGAGTCATATTAACACACTTTCATGCCAAGGGTTGAGGAAATCAAAACTGTGTGTGTGCGCCTGACTGTGTGTGGTAACGTGACTGTGTGTGTGTGTGTGTGTGGTAACGTGACTGTGTGTGTGTGTGTGTGACTGTGTGTGTGTGTCCCCTACGGTCTCTGTGTATGACTCACTGCAGGTGTTTCCAGGTGATGTCTGGGTAGCCACTGGCCCTGGCGCCTGATGGAGACCTGCTGAGTGCCAGGATGTAGGCCCTCAGTGTGGCCACCCGCTCTGTACGGAACTTGGTGTCGATCAGGTCCAGGTGGGTACCCACCACCACCACCGCAGAGTTAGGGGCACGCGCCTGCAGGTCAAAGGTCAAGTTCAGAAGTCCTATACAGTTCCTTCAGAAAGTATTCATACAGACTTATTCCACATTTTGTTGTGGTACAGCCTGAATACAAATCAAGTTGTAGTGACATCTTAACGATGATCAAAGGAAATTGGATGCATCTGAGCTTAATTTGGAGTGTCATAGCAAAGGGGTGTGAATACTTATGTAAATTAGATATTTCTGTATTTCATTTTCAATGAATTTGCAAAAACAAAATTGAAAAACATGTTTTCACGTTGTCATTATGGGGTATTGTGTGTAGATGGGTGATTTAAAAACATTTTTTAACCCATTTGGAATTCAGGCTGTAACACAACAAAATGTGGAATAAATCCACGGGTTTGAATACTTTCTGAAGGCACTGTAGGGTATGACCACAAAGACCTGCTCTGACCCTGCATCCCAATTCTGTACCGAAGTACTTCACCCTGATCTCCTTCTCAGCCAGTAGGTGGCGCTATATTCATCCGAATAAATACAGCACAGTGACTGACTAGAAAGGTTTTTATCAGTATTAAAGTATTTTAACATGTGATCGTTTATCTAAATCAATTCTTCTGTGGATTCATTGGATTGTGTAAGCGAGTTTCCACTATATTTCCTACACCAGCCCTTTCTTTTTAAATTCATGAAGGGAAGTGCAAACTTAGGGCATAAAGGTGGAGAATGAGGACAGTGGTCAGTTTTCTTGATGTTTTACTACAACAGGTTTGACATTTTGACTCCCAAAGGTCATTGTGGTCAAACAGGACAACTCATCCACGTCCTGTGACCTGACCGTTCCTTCCCACAGTGGAAATAGACATGACCTTTGTAGTTAAAAACACTGACACCTGTCAGAGTCACTTGAAATAATTAGAGTGAGGCTCTTTTATTCTCTCAGATAATTTTTACCATTGTTGTATAACACCTTGGATGCAAAAAATTCAATTTATAAAATAAAATGCATTATTTGTATAGAATATTGACAGACAGATGTTGTAGTCATGAAAAGATAGGGGAGTCAATTCAGGTCAAATCATTTAAGGATATTTAAAAAATACTAATTGAAAATACATGGCAGTCATGCAGAGCCTTTGGGCTAGCGGTTATAAAATAATAATAATATGCCATTTAGCAGACGCTTTTATCCAAAGCGACTTACAGTCATGCGTGCATACATTTTTGTGTATGGGTGGTCCCGGGGATCGAACCCACTACCTTGGCGTTACAAGCGCCGTGCTCTACCAGCTGAGCTACAGAGGACCACAGTCAGTATGTTCCCAGTCAGTCGAATATACTGCTCCCCACCGGAGACCGGGGTTCAATCCTACTGTTCACCCACTAGCCTGGCTCTCCCTCTATTTCCAACTATCTCATTCATTTTTTTCAAATGTATTTCTTTAATAAAAAGAAGACACTAAATGGCACTAGTCCGACTAACATGTTTTCTGTCTCACCTCAATGTTAAGCAGCCAGGACTGCAGATTGGCTACAGCCTCCTCTCCCAGAGCTAGGTTCCAGATGACTACATACAGGGCCTTGTCCGTGAAGAAACACTGGTTGACCGTGGACATGTTGGCCGGACCGCCGATGTCCCACACGTTGAACGCCACAGAGTCCATCTGTTACGGTGGTGGAATTAAAAGAAGAAGAAAAATAAATAAATCACTCAAAAACAATGACTATGTGACAAAATTATACCACTGTCAAAACCTACCTTAGTTGAATGCACTGACAGAGAGCGTCTACTAAAATACCAAAATGTAAAATGTCTAATTTGTTTTACTTTGGAAACGCAGTTCCTACTCCTTCTCCCTCAATTCCACCCCTACGTCTATACAGGATGAGATATGTTGTATTATTGTGTCAAGATTAGGAATTACGAATGGGTTAATCTCTCGTGGACCGACTACGTATAATAAATGGTATCCTAATCGAGCATCTGACGCAATTAAGCAAGATTTTAGTTCTGGGTTTCCGAGATTAGGAATGGGTCAACATGACTGCCTTTGTGTTACTTTGATAAATTGTAACATGATGTAATCGTAGTAACCATTCCAGGCTCAAAACAGACTGGCGCCCAAGCACAAAACAGACTGGCGCCCAGGCTCAAAACAGACTGGCGCCCAAGCACAAAACAGACTGGTGCCCAGGCTCAAAACAGACTGGCGCCCAGGCTCAAAACAGACTGGCGCCCAGGCTCAAAACAGACTGGTGCCCAGGCTCAAAACAGACTGGCGCCCAGGCTCAAAACAGACTGGCGCCCAAGCACAAAACAGACTGGCGCCCAGGCTCAAAACAGACTGGCGCCCAGGCTCAAAACAGACTGGCGCCCAGGCTCAAAACAGACTGGCGCCCAGGCTCAAAACAGACTGGCGCCCAGGCTCAAAACAGACTGGCGCCCAAGCACAAAACAGACTGGCACCCAAGCACAAAACAGACTGGCGCCCAGGCTCAAAACAGACTGGCGCCCAGGCTCAAAACAGACTGGCGCCCAGGCTCAAAACAGACTGGCGCCCAGGCTCAAAACAGACTGGTGCCCAGGCTCAAAACAGACTGGCGCCCAAGCACAAAACAGACTGGCGCCCAGGCTCAAAACAGACTGGCACCCAGGCTCAAAACAGACTGGCGCCCAGGCTCAAAACAGACTGGTGCCCAGGCTCAAAACAGACTGGCGCCCAAGCACAAAACAGACTGGCGCCCAGGCTCAAAACAGACTGGCGCCCAGGCTCAAAACAGACTGGCGCCCAGGCTCAAAACAGACTGGCGCCCAAGCACAAAACAGACTGGCGCCCAGGCTCAAAACAGACTGGCGCCCAGGCTCAAAACAGACTGGCGCCCAGGCTCAAAACAGACTGGCGCCCAGGCTCAAAACAGACTGGCGCCCAAGCACAAAACAGACTGGCGCCCAGGCTCAAAACAGACTGGCGCCCAGGCTCAAAACAGACTGGCGCCCAGGCTCAAAACAGACTGGCGCCCAAGCACAAAACAGACTGGCACCCAAGCACAAAACAGACTGGTGCCCAGACTAAAAACAGACTGGCGCCCAGGCTCAAAACAGACTGGTGCCCAGGCTCTCATGGAAATACATAATAAAAAGTAATGTTGTTTTAAACCAATGCATAATGAGTTCATACAGATCTCTTTTCTGGAAGTAAAACATGTTATAGGAAGACATGGGAGCAATAACAGAAGAACAGTGTGCATTGCAAACTTTTCATATTTGATTTAGCTTCCTTCAAATGTTATCTTATAATGGACTCAAATTGATTTTTGCCCTACCAATCTACTCTACATTTTCAAAGTGAAAGAAAAATGAAAGAAAATGTTTCTAATTAATAACAAATAAAATATGTATTGATTGCGTATGTCTTCACACCAAAGAGTTAATACTTGGTGGAAGCACCTTGGGCGTGCGTGTGTGTATGTGTGCGCGTGCGTGTGTGAATTCTGTATGTTTGTGTGTGTTCTCTTACGCTAGCTTTAACACCATTGGGTCTGTCCAGTTCCCAAGTAGCTGTGCTGATGTTTCGTTCTGCAGGGGAGAATGGGGAGGTCCTGCCCGTCTGTAACACCTCCAGGAGGGCCGTCTTTCCCTGCCGAGGAGGACCAATCACAAGCAGCTTCAGCAGCTTACAGGGCTCCGCCTTCCGTAGGTGGGCTCGGAGAAAGGACAACACTGATGCTGGACCTGAAAGTGATAGATGTGATAGATGTTTAATACACACAGATATGTACACACACACACACACACACACACACACACACACACACACACAAAAAACACACTTTACACACTGTGTGGTGGTACCATACCTTCTTTCCTGATGTCCTGGGGAACATTAGTGATGTTGAGGTCCTCAATGTCCAACTGCCACAGGTTAGAGAGCTGCCCCAACTCAGCTGGAAGCTCTCGAATACCTGGATTACTGTTCTCAGATCAGGGGAGAGAGAGATGGAGTTAGGTACTATACATACAGGATACCTGGGTTACTGTTCTCAGATCAGGGGAGAGAGTGATGGAGTTAGGTACTATACATACAGGATACCTGGGTTACTGTTCTCAGGTCAGGGGAGAGAGTGATGGAGTTAGGTACTATACATACAGGATACCTGGGTTACTGTTCTCAGATCAGGGGAGAGAGGGAAAGGAACTGGAGGACCACTTTGATGGGTGAATGTTAATGTCACGTGTTTCCATCATATGATCTCTGAAAACATATAGGGGAATGCTAATGGGACAAAGTGTTTCTCATCCACAACATGTCCTGTTGCTATGTGAATAAGTGAACATAGAGAATGGAATAATGGGCCTGTTTCCTGGACACAGATTAAATCTGGAGGACTGACTAGGCATAATCTGTGCCCGGGAAACCAACCTTATTGTATAACTCCTAAGGTGAGACCGTAGCCTTTTTGCTCTGGATGAGATGAGAACTAACTCCATTCACTAGCCTAGCCAGGACTACAATGACCGTTATTACACAGGACTGGATAACAACAAAACAAAGTCTGAGTGGGAAAGATGATAACATTGAGGAAGCTGTTGATCTCCAGCTAAACCTCTAGATCACACTCTGGGCAACAACCAGCCTATATATAGTGCACTACTTTTGTCCAGGGCCCATGGGGACGCCCATAGGTCTCTGGTCAAAAGTAGTGCACTATGTAGGGAATAGGGTGCCGTTTGGGACAAAGCCCATGTATTCCTGTTGGAGCCTGCAGTCTGGTAGACTGTGAGAAGTAGACAGAGAACAGTGACCCTGCTGACCCACAGCCAGAACAGCAGGCAACAGCTGCCTCCAAACCAGTTCACAACAGTAAGGACTGGACAGGACAGCCAGAGAGTGGGGCTGCGTACCAATACTCTAAAATGCTTCCATTCCTTGTCTCCTTCCCTTTGTTATTACAACTGTGTGATGACAGGAATGGACAGATGACTACCTTATAGGTTTTCAGCTAGGTTGGTGACAATAAGATTTGGCAAGACAGCACAAATACATCTGAGACCACAAGGCTAGTTTTCAGCTGTTGTGTTCCACCTCAGTATGAGGAAGTTATGGAGGAAGGGGACAAGGAAAGAAGGCGAGCTAAGGCGATTGGGACCAAGCCTAGGGCATTTAAATTGGGATGGAAGAGCTTGGTGAGGAAAGTAGATGAGGAGACAAGAAAAGTATAGTCAGTCTATGGACTTAACTAGAGAAATAATGTGGTGAAAGAGCTGAGTGAGATCGATAAGAGAGGAAACAAGGAAAGGAGACAAGGAAAGGAGGCTAGTGTGATGAGCCTTGTGGCACTTACTTGGAGAGGTAGAGCTCCGTGAGGTTTCTCAGGCCACACACGGACTGGGGCACACACTCCAGCTGGTTGTCGTTCAAGGAAAGCACTTCCAACGTATCCCGCAAAATTACTGGAAACTCGATTGGGCATACTGACAAGCAGGGGAAAGGCACACACACACACACACACACACACACACACACACACACGGTCAAAGACCATCAGCAGTCACTGCAGGATCAGGATGTACAGTATGGGGTTACTAATTGCTGGAGCAGTCAGTGAAGGGGGGAGAGAGAAAGAGAGAGATGGAGGAAGAGAGAGAGAGAGAGAAAATAGAGAGATATGGAGGAAGAGAGAGGGAGAGAAAAGAGAGAGAGATGGAGGAAGAGAGAGGGAGAGAAAAGAGAGAGAAATGGAGGGAGAGAGGGAGAGAAAAGAGAGAGATATGGAGGGAGAGAGAGGGAGAGAAAAGAGAGAGATGGAGGAAGAGAGAGGGAGAGAAAAGAGAGAGATATGGAGGGAGAGAGAGAGAAAAGAGAAAAGAGAGAGATATGGAGGGAGAGAGAGAGAGAGAAAAGAGAGAGATATGGAGGGAGAGAGAGGGAGAGAAAAGAGAGAGAGATGGAGGAAGAGAGAGGGAGAGAAAAGAGAGAGATATGGAGGGAGAGAGAGAGAAAAGAGAGATATGGAGGGAGAGAGAGAGAGAGAAAAGAGAGATATGGAGGGAGAGAGAGGGAGAGAAAAGAGAGAGAGATGGAGGAAGAGAGAGGGAGAGAAAAGAGAGAGATATGGAGGGAGAGAGAGAGCACGACTGGCTTAAGAGTCTGTGTGGTCCAGATGACCATGATGAGAGGCATTTTTCTCCTATGACAGGGTGAAATAGAGGGGGTTCCAAACCACATGAGCAGGGGCTTAGGACCCAAATGTGACCAGTGGCCAGCATCGCTGCTTATTAAACTCTGTCCAGGCCACAACCGGCAGACTGAGAATCTGAACAGACAACCAACAAAGGAATTATTCTGCCACAGTCCCAGTCCAGTCCAGTCCAGTCTAGTCCAGTCCAGTACAGTCCAGTCCTGGCTGTAATAGTCTGTTACAGACCACTTTAGATCAGTCCAGTCCAGTCAAGTTCACTACAGTTCATTACAAACCACTATAGATCAGTACAGACCACTATGGTTCAGTCCAATTCAGTCAAGTTCAAAAGTCCAGTCCATGACAGTCCACTAAAGTCACACTACAGTCAACAGCGCCAGTCCACATGAGTGCAGAACCAGTACCTGGGTCAGGGTCTCTTCGGTGCCATGTGGTCATGAAGGCCAGCTTCCTGGTTTTGGGTCCCTCCTCAGTCCTGAAACAAAGCGGTTCCAACTTCCATCACATTCATGCATTCTTGGTTGTATTGTCTATTGTTTACCATGTCGGTTGAAAAGTGCTGATCTAGGATCAGTTTTTCCTTTTAGATTATAATGAATAAGATTAGGGGCCTGAATAAGGAAAGGGCGGGACCTGATCCTAGATCTTGATGCATACAGCCCCAGGTTCCATACGGTCATTTGCCCCTTCCCCCAAGTCCTACCCCTTCTGTATTCTACAATATCAAATGACAGGTGAAGGTAGTAAAGTGTCCCTGAATAAGTGCTTCTACCATATTACTTTCACTAATCTATAGTACCCAAAGTTACTAACACCAAAAAGGTAAGGACTAGGGTAAGGAGGAAGCTAGAGTTAAACATGGAACCAGGCCTTGAAGTGAGTGGAAGACATGAAGAGTAAGAGGTTAAGGCCATGTCCAGAAACAACTCCTAGCCCCTTGACACTTGGAGATCTGAAAGAACTGGAATGGTTTAAGCAATAAGGTGAAACTCTGACCTAGCGTGTCAAAGGGAAAGGTGGAGCTTCTAACATACTGCTTATACCAGAGAGAGATATAGAGAGAGACCAGGTCTAGAGTTCTCTCCTAGGACTCACTATGTAGCACCTTCAGATGTCTAGGGGCTAGTAGTTGTTTCTGGACGGGTCGTAAGTGTGAGTGGTAAGATGTATAACCTATGACCTTTCACCTACTTGCCCAGCTGGTTCCTGGAGAGGTCAAGGGTTCTGAGCAGAGAGCATTTCCACTTGTTGGGTGCCGGGAGAGTGGAGATCTGATTCTTACACAGTCTGAGAGAGACCAGGGCCTGATAAAGATAGTGAGCGGGAGAGAGAGGGGGAGGGAGGGAGAGAGAGAGAAAGAGACAGTGTCACCAAAGCATGGCCTGTGGTGATGATAACTTAACTCACATCTAGTGTCCCTGTTTACATTTTACATTACATTTTAGTCATTTAGCAGACGCTCTTACCCAGAGCGACTTACAGTTAGTGAGTGCATACATTAATTTTCATACTGGTCCCCCGTGGGAATCGAACCCACAACCCTGGCGTTGCAAACGCCATTCTCTACCAACTGAGCTACATCCCTGCCGGCCATTCCCTCCCCTACCCTGGACGACGCTGGGCCCAATTGTGGACCGCCCCATGGGTCTCCCGGTCGCGGCCGGCTACGACAGAGCCTGGATTCGAACCAGGATCTCTGGTGGCACAGTTAGCACTGCGATGCAGTGCCTTAGACCACTGCGCCACCCTGTCTACTGTTGCCGTCATTCTCTCAATCTTCTGTTTCTCTTCCTCTATTCTATTCCTCACTCTTTCTCTTCCTCTTCTGCCACACATGTTTAGAAAGATTGAGAGGTAATGAAATCCACAATCTTGCCGTACTCATTCCTTTACAAACATTTGGAAAATTGCTTCATAAAGCCCATAGCATTCCTGAGGTAAATTAAACATTCCATTGTTCTCCTCGGAATTCAGGAGCCTAAAATAAACAAACGCTTAACATAAATTTCCATTCATCATTACTGTTATGCTAATATCTTTAAAACCTTATCAAGCGTACCATGACTCATCATCCTAAAGCTGAATCTTTGTTTCAGTAGGGGTTCACTGACTGCAGAGTAGTACAGCAGTGCCACCTTGAGGTCATTGGGAAAACTACAGGTTTAATACAGAAATCCTCACATCTTGTGAGTGGTTACTTAAAGGTTCAATATGCAGAAATCGCGCCGCCATTTCCTGGTCGCAGAAATTCTAATAGTTTGCGTAATTTCAGTTTATGTGACAAAACAATCCAACAATTAGTGTATAGAATCATTGTACCATCTAAACCGCTGTGAAATATATTTTCAATAACCCAAAATATTGTATTTTCAACTGTTTAAAGCTGGTGTACAAAACCGAAAGGAAAAGATACAAAAACTAAACGGAAAGCATAGAAATAGCGTACATAGAACTGATCTACTGCTTCTTAGACTTGCTTTCAATGAGTGACAGATCTATAACGCACATTTCTATGTGAATTTGGTCGGGTCGCCCATTTTTACGTATTGGTGGTCCTCTGTAGCTCAATTGGTAGAGCATGGCGCTTGTAACACCAGGGTAGTGGGTTCGATCCCCGGGACCACCCATACGTAAAAATGTATGCACGCATGACTGTAAGTCGCTTTGGATAAAAGCGTCTGCTAAATGGCATATTATATTCTTATAAATACAGTAAAGCTTATGGAGGTTTAGGGAGGTTTATTCAGGTTAGACCCATCAAGTCAACAAATCCAATGTTTCTAGCCAGGCCGCAAACGGAATCAGCCATGAACCACCATTTAGGAAACTATGCTCCCAGTGTTAAGGTACTTAGGCCTAGGCTTTAGCTCAGTGGGCTAACAGGGTTTTGAGCTACACATAATAGCCCAGGTATTGAACCTGTGATATGTACAGCTCAGACTGCCCAAGTATTGAACCTGAATGACAAGTGCAACTCAAAACACTGTTAGCCCACTGAGCTGAAGCTTAGGCCAAACCCTACCAGGGCTACCCATCCTTACCTCCAGCTCGAATATATAGGAGGGCAGCTCCTTGATGACGTTGTCCGAGAAATCCACCTCCTGCAGCTGAGTTCTCCAGAAGATGGAGATGGTATTGGGAAGACTCTCGATGGCGTTGGATGAGGCTCGACAGTGCTTCTACAGAGGGGGAAATCAATGACTCCCATCATCCAGAAGATGTTTCAAAACCATCACTCAAGTTCTCTGAATGCAAGTAGGCAAAGGAGGTAGTGAAGCTTCCCTGAGAGGAGTCTGTATAATTTAAAAGACATGGCCACTTTCCATTTCAATACCTAATACCTTCTTACCTCTACCCCAACAACGGTCACAAATCTAAAAGGGCTGGATAGGCGTAAGCAACTAGTGTGATGGTTCTACCCAGCTCTCCAATGGAGTTTCCACCATATTTATTTCACCTATCCAGTCCTTTCAGAACTGAACATTTAAAAGGAGATACAGGAAGGTGCTAGGGGTCCAAAAGGAACCAGGCCCTAGTTTGTTCCTACCAGGGGAACCATAGAGATACAACTAGTTCTATATCTATGAGACGAACACTAAACAGGGTAGGATCTAAAGGAAGGTGCTAGGGGTCCAAATGGAACCAGGCCATAATGTCTAGTGTAGTGTCTGCCTACCAGAGGGCAGGCCCAGGGGTCAGGGAAGCTGGTGAGTCTGTTCCGGCAGACTTTGAGGGACGTGAGGGATTTGAAAGAGTGCAGAACAGCAGAAGGAAGACTGGTCAGACAGTTATCAGACACATCCAGCTCCTCCAGCTTACGCAGACCTATCCAGTTAGTACCTGAGGAGAGAGCAGAAGAGGTTCAATCTATAAAATTTCTATAAAACATTTTGTACAAGGTAGCAATACAATGTGCTTCACATGAACAAATAAAGAGAAAATAAACAGCAGAGAAACAATTGGAGATCATTAAAAATATAATACATTTTGGGCAAAGAGCAAAGACCACACTGACTTGCGGTGGATCATACCATTAGGAATGTCAAATAGGGAGGTGAGCTTGTTCTTAACAGCGGAGAGCTTTTGGACTCTGGTGAGATGGAGCAGTCCGGACGGCAGGCTGGTCAACTCATTCTGAGACAGATTCACCTGGCGAAGTCTACAGTAGGACAGTAGCAGAGAACAACACACACACACACACACACACAACAACACACACACACACAACAGGGTCAGGATTAGGTGAGGTGGTGAGGCTAACAATACAACGGAGATCTGCAGAACAGCTACAGAGAGTAGATTCACTGAGTGGACAAAACATTAAGAACTCTCTACATGACATAGACTGACCAGGTGAAAGCTATGGTCCCTTATTGATGTCACTTGTTAAATCCACCTCAATTCAGTGTAGGGGAGGAGACAGGTTAAAGAAGGATCTTTAAGCCTTGAGACAATTGAGACATGGATTGCGTATGTGTGCCATTCAGAGGGTGAATGAGCAAGACAAAACATGTAAGTGCCTTTGAACGGGGTATGGTAGTAGGTGCCAGGTGCACCGCTTTAAGTGTGTCAAGAACTGCAACGCTGCTGGGTTTTCATGCTCAACAGTTTCCCGTGTGTATCAAGAATGGTCCATCACCCAAAGGACATCCAGCCAACTTGACACAACTGTGGGAAGCATTGGAGTCAACATGGGCCAGCATCCCTGTGGAACGCTTTCGACACCTTGTAGAGTCCATGCCCCGACAAATTGAGGCTGTTCTGAGGGCAAAAGGGAGGGTGCAACTCAATATTAGGAAGGAGTTTCTAATGTTTGGTATACTCAGTGCATATGTTTGTGTACACTGTACACACTGCAGTGGACGTGTTTACTAGCCTAGAAGTCCCGACAAGAATAGTAAACTAACTAAAAGTTGACTAACTGGGGGCATTTTGTTAGTCAAATGATATTTCTAGGGAGTTTAAGGTTAAGTTTAGAATTAGAGTTGGGGTTAGAATTAGGTTTAGGAGCTATGGTTAGGGTTAGGTTTTCGGGTTAGGGAAAAATTGTATTTTGAATGGGAATGAATGTTATGTTCCCACAAGGGGGTTGTGTGTGTGTGGGTTAGTGCGTGTGTGGGTGCTAGGAACACATTGGGATACATGACTTTACTGTAATAGAGAAGTTAACCTTTCCAACGATACCCTTTTTATGTCTCAACTACTCAAATTTCATGCAGAGCAGACACCACTAAAACGGGAGTAACAATGAACATTGATTCTGGAAAATTAATGCGGTACCGTTAGCAGCATTTTAGCCAAAGACTTAAACTGTCTGTCTAGTCTGTGTTTTAGAAATGTGCAATGAGTATAAAACACAATTATATAAGGAATTGGCAACTCGTTCTCACTCTGAGAAATAAGGTAGGCCATTTGATTTTAACATCTAAACAAAGTGGACAGGCTAGCATACTGTTCAAACAATTGGAGACGGACAGAAGGGTGTGTTCATAACTAGCAAATAGATCCAAGTTGGCTAAACTTGAAATGTAAATATTAGCTGGCTACTCACTAGCATGTGGGCTTTTCTATAATGCCTGCTACCAGAAGTTAGCCATTATTAGTGAATGTGCATTATGCATGGGTTCTGGTTACATTTGTAACAAAAAGTGCATTTCCATAGACAGACTTGAAAGCCAGATCAGTGATTATTGCAATAAAGCAGGTAAAACTATATTGATAAAATAATTTAATTATTAGTGGGTCTTATGGTTGAAGGCTTATATTTAGCCTAGGTATAACTTCACAAGCCCTGAATTCATTAGATTATTGCTGACTGCAGTGTATTTGACCTTTAAATTGTACAACAAAGCTTATTTAGAGAAACCATTTTTAAAAATGGAGATATCGTGAATCATCCATAAATGTGAAAAAAATCTAGATATCATTTTACCGCCCAGCCCTAGTGTGTGTGTGTGTGTGTGTGTGTGTGTGTGTGTGTGTGTGTGTGTGTGTGAGTGTGTGTGTGTGTGTGTGTGTGTGCATCTGCACCTAAACATCTACAACCCATCTGTGAATGTTGTGTGTGGAGCAGCACCTTGAGCAGATGATCTCCTGTGAGCTTTGTGCTGTGGGCAGCTCTTTGAACAGGTTGTTGGAGAGGTCTAGGGTCTGGAGCTGTATGAGCCCCCAGGGAACCACGGAGGGCAGGGTGCTGAGGCTGTTACAGGACAGGTCCAGGTGGGAGATACGGGACGACACGTCCATGAACCAGTCCAGCTCCAACCACGGCAGCTTCAGACCTGACCAACGGCCACATAGTAGCTAGAGGGGGAGTGAGAAAACACAACATGTTGGCAGACATTTTCATAGTGCACAACACACAGACAGCGTCTGACCTGACCGACGCACTGGGGAAAGCATAACACATTCACAGAGAGAGAGAGAGAGACCCACACACATAAATACAGATACACACACAATTCCCCTCAATCACCTTTTCTCCTGCTGGTCCTGTGTGTGTGTCTGCTTCTTCTACCAGTCGTTGTTCAAGGAGCAGTCTGCTGAAGGCAGGATAATCCATCAGGGTGTAGGAGGAGAACCCAGCACCATTCTGCAGCAGGAAACTAGCTATGTCCTCATTACCTAGACAGAACACAGTTAGATATCTGGATGTTCTGTAATGTTGCTCCTCCTGAACAGACCCCTGGTCTAAGATAACAGGAAGTGTTCCTCAGCTCTCCATCAATAGGCCCGGAGTAGGGTGAAGTTGCCCATAGACACTGATTTTGGGTCAGTTTAGCATTTTCCCCTCTAATGGTTAAGCGTATGATTGGGGGAGGGGAAGCTGATCCTAGATCTTAATGACCAGAATAAGGAAGTGAGTTGGATCGGAGGTGGAATCCGAGACACAGAGCAGAGTAGGAGGAAATCCCCGTCTGCTGTTGTCAGCCTGACAACACACCACAGTAGGAATGAATGTCTAAGTCTAACATTTGTTCCAAAGTGGCTAATATGTAAGCGTACATAAAATCTAATCAAATTCTATTGGTCGCATACACATATTTAGCAGATGTTATTGCGGGTGTAGCGAAATGCTGGTGTTCCTAGCTCCAACAGTGCAGTAATATCTAATAACGTGAGAAGTAACATATGTGTAAAAGCATCTTATAGTGCAAGCTTCTATACTTCTCTACTTTTGTGTGAGGCGTGTGTGTGTGTGGCTTATGTGTGAGGTATTTGTGGACTGTGTGCCTTTGTGTGTGTGTGTGTATGTGTGGCGTATGTGTGCATACGTACAGTACATGTGTGCATACGTACAGTTCATGTGTACTGTGTGTGTCTTGCCGTCTACCTGCGCGTGCAGCAGCATAGAGAGGCAGCCCCGTGATGACAGCAAACTCCTCGTTGTGGATGGCACAGTCCTCAGCGTCAGCATGGTAACCCTGCACCAACATTCTAACCACCTCCAGGTGACCCTGTTGGCACGCCGACACCAACATCCAGTTCAGCAGATCTCTGTGGACACACGGACCTGAGAGAGACATGCAATCTGTTTATCATCTATTAACTATGACTAACACACACACACACACACAGACAGACCCCCCACCCACCCACCCACCCACTTTCAAAACAATTCATGCAATCTGTTACTATCTATTAACTACTACAACTACACACAGGTGGAAAATATCTCACATGCACGCACAACATTGTCACCTGGTACTGAGTCGAGCAGCTCTCTGACCAGGCTGACATGTCCATAGTGGGCAGCAAGGACGGCGGGGTTTCCCTCCGACGGCTCCAGGGGCAGGGGCACACGGGCCTCATGGAGGAGGTAACTTACACTCTCCGCATCACCATGCTGGGTGGCCACACACAGGAGACGCAGCTGAGGAAGGGACGGGGACAGGACAGGGAGGGAATAGGACAAGTTAGTATTATAGAAGACAGTCAAGTTTTGTTCAAGTCCACCTCTCCCATAGCCTCCACCTTAGGAGTGCTGTAGCCAACTCTTCGATCATTGTCATGCCATACAGTTGGGAGCAGGGGGCAATTTAATTTCAATCACAGTCAATCCAGGAAGTACACTAGCATTCCAATTCCCATTCCCTTCAATGTTTTTCAATGAGGAACATTTGGAATTGGAATTTGGTGTACTTTCTGAATTGATTGGAATTGATATGGAATTGAACCCAACCCTGGTTGGGAGCATTTAAAAGTTACCATGTACTGCAGCCAGTGTTGCCAATTTAGCAATTTTGTCGCTATATTTAGCTAGTTTTCCAGCTGCCTTTTGGGGAGTTTTGACACCAAGGGTTTCTATAGTTTTGATAGTATTTAGCGACTTTTCCCACTCAATTCTGCCGCAAGTTGGTGCTGTGACGTCGTCGCAGCAATGGCAAAATGTCATCTAGCGACAAATCAAGGAGCTAATTCTCACTGAAAATGTGTTGGTAACACTGACTGCAGCCAGGTAAAAACATGAGCTTCAAAGTTGATGTAACGGCACTATCAGGTGGGCAATCAACGATGTACGACCAATAGAAGAGTTGGTCACAGCACATCCAGTATGGAACGAGGCTACCTCTACAACACCTGGATAAGGTGTCAGTGCTTGGCTGAAATAGAATTAGGGCGGTCCCCGACAAAGAAAGTTGTCTGTTCCAATCGATTCGCCAACATTTTTAGATGTGTATTTTTCCATATATAGACACACCCTATGTGTTTTAATAAAATCAACTATATGTATTGAGCTTGTCTGATGCTTTAAGCTTCCGGTTTGATGAAATAAGACAAATGCCTCAAGAGGGTGCCAGAGATCTAGATATCCAGAAGAAAAAAACTTTAACCTGACCCAACTATTCTCCTTCCGCTCCTGCTGGCTTTCGCAGATTCTGCCATTACTCTCTTGAAGTTGCCGGTAATAGGCTACAGGAGGAGTAGGCAACCTTTCTCATGTGGAATGCCAATTTATCTTACCATTCCTACCGATCTGCGTGCCAGTTATGGTTTTCATATGCACATTTTTGTGAAACAGTTTCATTTAATTTAAAATAACGTCTTCATATCTCAAAATCATTGTCATGTGGTTAATCAAAATGCTATCCAAATGAAAATTATACAAACCTAAAAAGTAACTTATATTGCCATCGCCAACTATGTAAAAATAGCCTACATAAAGCCAACAAATAAAAACATTGCACCCTGCAGGTAGAAAATATCCTCATAAAAATAAATATCCTATAAATCACTTGGCTACACATGGCCTGTCTGAAACGAACTTGAAACATTGTATCAACTATTAACTTGGGTCTGGCCCAAAGCTTGGGCTAGCAAACTTGCAACATTGTATAAAATATTCTGGGCCCTCAGAGTTTCCCTCGGGACAGACACAGCTGTAGGCTATTTTCGCAAGGGATTAGAAGCAGTGCTTGACTAGGGCAGGAACTCACAAGAACCTCAAATTTGCTACTGCTTGAGCTCCTGTTCCTCTTATAGAATATTAGCTCAAAAGTATTGCGGAGCTCATGCACCTAAATATAAACAGTACCAGCACCCAAAATGAGTACCGGAATCTTTTTCAGTCCAAGTCAAGCACTGATAAGAAGTTATCAGGTAGGCCTATGTTATAACGTTTCCACTGGATCAGAGCGTGACATTTTTCCCTTTCACGCTGAGTAGTTATCGAAAGGGAGAGAGCTGGAAAGATTTTTCAAATACATTGAGGAACTATTGTAATTCTCAATGGATGTAAAAACAGACTTTGTTTGCTTGCTGTTTGAGGTGAAGAAAACATTACTTTGAGAAGCTCCACAGGTCATTAGTGGTGGTGCGTTAAGCCAATCAGAAATACTATCAGATCCCCAAATGGGCACATTTATATACATTTGCATGCCGGCCAGGTAGCCTATTGTCCTACTTCTAGCGTGCGCTGGGCATTACGGACTTTCAGCTCCCTCCAAAGATTTTCTATTGGGTTCAGGTCTGGAGACTGGCTAGGCCACTCCAGGACCTTGAGATGCTTCTTACGGAGCCACTCCTTAGTTGCCCTGGCTGTGTGTTTTGGGTCGTTGTCATGATGGAAGACCCAGCCACGACCCATCTTCAATGCTCTTACTGAGGGAAGGAGGTTATTGGCCAAGATCTCGCGATACATGGCCCCATCCATCCTCCCCTCAATACGGTGCAGTCGTCCTGTCCCCTTTGCAGAAAAGCATCCCCAAAGAATGATGTTTCCACCTCCATGCTTCACGGTTGGGATGGTGTTCTTGGGGTTGTACTCATCCTTCTTCTTCCCCCAAACACGGCGAGTGGAGTCTATTTTTGTCTCATCAGACCACATGACCTTCTCCCATTCCTCCTCTGGATCATCCAGATGGTCATTGGCAAACTTCAGACGGGCCTGGACATGCGCTGGCTTGAGCAGGGGGACCTTGCGTGCGCTGCAGGATTTTAATCCATGACGGCGTAGTGTGTTACTAATGGTTCTCTTTGAGACTGTGGTCCCAGCTCTCTTCAGGTCATTGACCAGGTCCTGCCGTGTAGTTCTGGGCTGATCCCTCACCTTCCTCATGATCATTGATGCCCCACGAGGTGAGATCTTGCATGGAGCCCCAGACCGAGGGTGATTGACCGTCATCTTGAACTTCTTCCATTTTCTAATAATTGCGCCAACAGTTGTTGCCTTCTCACCAAGCTGCTTGCCTATTGTCCTGTAGCCCATCCCAGCCTTGTGCAGGTCTACAATTTTATCCCTGATGTCCTTACACAGCTCGCTGGTCTTTGCCATTGTGGAGAGGTTGGAGTCTGTTTGATTGAGTGTGTGGACAGGTGTCTTTTATACAGGTAACGAGTTCAAACAGGTGCAGTTAATACAAATAATGAGTGGAGAACAGGAGGGCTTCTTAAAGAAAAACTAACAGGGCTGTGAGAGCCGGAATTCTTACTGGTTGGTAGGTGATCAAATACTTAAGTCGTGCAATAAAATGCAAATTAATTACTTAAAAATCATACAATGTGACTTTCTGGATTTGTCTTAGATTCCGTCTCTCACAGTTGAAGTGTACCTATGATAAAAATTACAGACCTCTACATGCTTTGTAAGTAGGAAAACCTGCAAAATCGGCAGTGTATCAAATACTTGTTCTCCCCACTGTGTGTGTGTGTGTGTGTATATATATATATATATATATATATTAGTTCCAGCTAGCTGCAACTAAATGGACGCTGTGGTCTGGCTAATCATCCTGAGCTAGGCCCATCTCCCGGCTATCTACCTCTCTGTCAACCGGACGGGACCACCTAGTGTTGACACGGAGCCCCGCCGATCCTACACGACTTGTCTGCCGACGAAATCGTCTGATGTGGTTACGACGACGTCGACCACGAAGATTCCATCTGCTAGCACCGGCCCGCTAGCACACGCTAGCCGTGGCCTCTTACTTGCTAATGCTTTAGCAGCCTCCGAACTATCCTATTGCTGTTCACCGGACCTTATGATAACTCAGCTATACAGCTGATGTCTGCTGGACTGTTCCTTTTTACGGTACTACATCCTGTTTATGTTTAGCCTCAGCCCAAACATGGTTAGCTTATTGTTGTTTCGGTTATTTCTAATTGTACTATTTCTCTGTAGATAACCCAGCCCAGCTAAACCTGCCTTAGATAGCTCCTTTGTCCCACCCCCCATACACGCAGAGACCGACTCAATTGGTGCCTCTAGTGATACTATCTCTTTCATTGTTACCCAACGCTTAGGTTTACCCCCACTTTACTCATATCCTTCCATATCCTTGTCTGTACATAATGCCCTGAATCTTTTCTACAACACCCGGAAATCTGCCCCCTTTATTCTATGTACCCAACGCACTAGAAGACCAGTTCTTAAAGCCTTTAGCCGTATCCTTATTCTAGTCCTCCTCTGTTCCTCTGGTGATGTAGAGGCTAACCCAGGCCCTGCAGCCCTCAGTATCACTCCTACTCCACAGGCGCTATCATTTGCTGACTTCTGTAATCGCAAAAGTATTGGTTTCTTGCACATAAATATCAGAAGTCTACTTCCTAAGTTTGAGTTATTCACTGCGTTAGCACACTCCGCCAACCCTGATGTTCTAGCAGTGTCTGAATCCTGGCTCAGGAAGGCCACCAAAAATTCTGAAATTTCCATCCCCAACTATAACATTTTCCGTCTAGATAGAACTGCCAAAGGGGGTGGAGCTGTAAGTCGCTCTGGATAAGAGCGTCTGCTAAATGACGTAAATGTAAATGTAAATGTAAATGAGTTGCAATCTACTGTAGAGATAGCCTGCAGATCTCTATCATACTATCCAGGTCTGTGCCCAAACAGTTTGAGCTTCTACTTCTAAAAATCCACCTTTCCAGAAATAAGTCTCTCACTGTTGCCGCTTGCTACAGACCCCCCTCAGCCCCCAGATGTGCCCTGGACACCATATGTGAATTGATTGCCCCCCATTTATCCTCAGAGTTCGTACTGCTTGGTGACCTAAATTGGGATATGCTTAATACCCCGGCCATCCTACAATCCAAACTAGATGCCCTCAACCTCACGCAAATTATCAACGAACCTACCAGGTACAACCCTAAATCCGTAAACATGGGTACCCTCATAGATATCATCCTGACTAACATACCCTCTAAATACACCTCAGCTGTCTTCAACCAGGATCTCAGCGATCACTGCCTTATTGCCTGCGTCCGTAACGGGTCCGCGGTCAAACGACCACCCCTCATCACTGTCAAACGCTCCCTAAAACACTTTAGCGAGCAGGCCTTCCTAATTGACCTGGCCCAGGTATTCTGGATGGATATAGATCTCATTCCGTCAGTAGAGGATGCCTGGTTGTTCCTTAAAAGTAATTTCCTCTCAATCTTAAATAAACATGCCCCATTCAAAAAATACAGAACTAAGAACCGATATAGCCCCTGGTTCTCCTCAGACTTGACTGCCCTTGACCAGCACAAAAACATCCTGTGGCGTACTGCATTAGCATCAAATAGCCCCCGCGATATGCAACTTTTCAGGGAAGTTAGGAACCAATATACACAAGCAGTCAGGAAAGCAAAGGCAAACTTTTTCAAACAGAAATTTGCATCCTGTAGCACTAACTCCAAAAAGTTTTGGGACACTGTAAAGTCCATGGAGAATAAGAGCACTTCCTCCCAGTTGCCCACTGCACTGAGGCTAGGAAACACTATCACCACCGATAAATCTACAATAATCGAGAATTTCAACAAGCATTTTGCTACAGCTGGCCATGCTTTCCATCTGGCTACCACTACCCCGGCCACCAACTCTGCACCCTCCGCTGAAACTTGCCCATGCCCCCCCCGCTTCTCCTTCACACAAATTCAGACAGCTGACGTTTTGAAAGAGCTGCAAAATCTGGACCCCTACAAATCAGCTGGGCTAGACAATCTGGACCCTTTCTTTCTAAAACTAGCCGCCGAAATTGTCGCAACCCCTATTACTAGTCTGTTCAACCTCTCTTTCATAACGTCTGAGATCCCCAGAGATTGGAAAGCTGCCGCGGTCATCCCCCTCTTCAAAGGGGGTGACACTCTAGATCCAAACTGCTACAGACCTATATCCATCCTGCCCTGCCTTTCGAAAGTATTTGAAAGCCAAGTTAACAAACAGATCACCGACCATTTCGAATACCACCGTACGTTCTCCGCTATGCAATCCGGTTTCCGAGCTGGTCATGGGTGCACTTCAGCCACGCTCAAGGTCCTAAACGATATTATAACCGCGATTGATAATAGACAGTACTGTGCAGCCGTCTTCATCGACCTGGCCAAGGCTTTCGACTGTCAACCACCGCATTCTTATTGGCAGACTAAATAGCCTTGGTTTCTCAAATGACTGCCTCGCCTGGTTCACCAACTACTTCTCAGATAGAGTTCAGTGTGTCAAATCGGAGGGCCTGTTGTCTGGACCTATGGCAGTCTCTATGGGGGTGCCACAGGGTTCAATTCTTGGGCCGACACTTTTCTCCGTGTATATCAATGATGTCGCTCTTGCTGCTGGTGACTCTCAGATCCACCTCTACGCAGACGACACCATTTTGTATACATCTGGCCCTTCATTGGACACTGTGTTAACAAACCTCCAAACGAGCTTCAATGCCATACAACACTCCTTCAGTAGCCTCCAACTGCTCTTAAACACTAGTAAAACTAAATGCATGCTTTTCAATCGGACGCTGCTGGCACCCGCCCACCCGACTAGAATCACCACTCTCGACGGGTCTGACCTAGAGTATGTGGACAACTACAAATACCTAGGTGTCTGGTTAGACTGTAAACTCTCCTTCCAGACTCACATAAAGAATCTCCAATCCAAAGTTAAATCTAGAATCGGCTTCCTATTTCGCAACAAAGCCTCCTTCACTCATGCTGCCAAACATGCCCTCGTAAAACTGACTATCCTACCGATCCTTGACTTCGGCGATGTCATTTACAAAATAGCCTCCAACACTCTACTCAGCAAATTGGATGTAGTCTATCACAGTGCCATCCGTTTTGTCTCCAAAGCCCCATACACTACCCACCACTGTGACCTGTACGCTCTTGTTGGCTGGTCCTCACTACATGTTCGTCGTCAAACCCACTGGCTCCAGGCCATCTATAAATCACTGCTAGGCAAATCCCCGCCTTATCTTAGCTCATTGGTCACCATAGCAGCACCCACCCGTAGTCTGCGCTCCAGCAGGTATATCTCACTGGTCATTCCCAAAGCCAACACCTCCTTTGGCCGCCATTCCTTCCAGTTCTCTGCTGCCAATGACTGGAACGAATTGCAAAAATCTCTGAAGCTGGAGACTCTTATCTCCCTCACTAACTTTAAGCATCAGTTGTCAGAGCACCTTACCGATCACTGCACCTGTACACAGCCCATCTGAAATTAGCCCACCCAACTACCTCATCCCTATATTGTTATTTATTTTGCTCTTTTGCACCCCAGTATCTCTATTTGCACATAATCTCTTGCACATCTAGCATTCCAGTGTTAATACTATTGTAATTATTTTGCACTATAGCCTATTTATTGCCTTACCTCCATAACTTGCTACATTTGCACACACTGTATATATATTTTCTGTTGTATTTTTGACTTTATGTTTTTTACCCCATATGTAACTCTGTGTTGTTTTTATCGCACTGCTTTGCTTTATCTTGGCCAGGTCGCAGTTGTAAATGAGAACTTGATCTCAACTGGCTTACCTGGTTAAATAAAGGTGAAATTAAAAAAAAAAAATTTAAAAAGAAAAAAAAAATTTATAAATAAATATATATATATATATATATATATATATATATATATATATATATATATATATATATATATATATATATATATATATATATATACACACACATACATACACACACATACATACACACACAGTGGGGAAAAAAAGTATTTAGTCAGCCACCAATTGTGCAAGTTCTCCCACTTAAAAAGATGAGGCCTGTAATTTTCATCATAGGTACACGTCAACTATGACAGACAAATTGAGAAAAAAAAAACATGAAAATCACATTGTAGGATTTTTACTGAATTTATTTGCAAATTATGGTGGAAAATAAGTATTTGGTCACCTACAAACAAGCAAGATTTCTGGCTCTCACAGACCTGTAACTTCTTCTTTAAGAGGCTCCTCTGTCCTCCACTCGTTACCTGTATTAATGGCACCTGTTTGAACTTGTTATCAATATAAAAGGCACCTGTCCACAACCTCAAACAGTCACACTCCAAACTCCACTATGGCCAAGACCAAAGAGCTGTCAAGCGACAGCCCCAAAATATCACTGCTCTAGAGGAGATCTGCATGGAGGAATGGGCCAAAATACCAGCAACAGTGTGTGAAAACCTTGTGAAGACTTACAGAAAACGTTTGACCTGTGTCATTGCCAACAAAGGGTATATAACAAAGTATTGAGAAACTTTTGTTATTGACCAAATACTTATTTTCCACCATAATTTTCAAATAAATTCATTAAAAATCCTACAATGTGATTTTCTGGATTTTTTTTTCTCATTTTGTCTGTCATAGTTGACGTGTACCTATGATGAAAATTACAGGCCTCTCTCATCTTTTTAAGTGGGAGAACTTGCACAATTGGTGGCTGACTAAATACTTTTTTTCCCCCACTGTGTGTATATATATATATATATATATATATATATATATATATATATATATATATATATATATATATATATATATATATATATATATATATATACACACATACACACACACACACACACATACATACATACATACATACATACATACATACTAC
>NC_140024.1:28619924-28653743 GCF_964263955.1 Coregonus lavaretus | reverse complement strand
TGTAATGACATTTGATATAGCAGCACTCAATGACTTTATGACAAGATTGAGATCTGTGTTCTAAAAGGATAGACAGACAGAATCCTCAGTTTAAAAAAAGATACTTGCCCTTTTTAACTAGCAGTTGTTGGTAATCATATTCCAAGAAACTGCTTTTCTCCATGAGGTGTGTGCAATCTTATATGTATGACATGAAAATCCAAACGAATCACAAACACATTCCATTTTCTTTTATTTAGAATGTGTATTTAAATAGCCATATAAAAAGTAAAAGACTAGTGTAAGAAACATGAACAGGACTTGTTTCCTTGTGGTTTGTTATACATTGTAACATCTCACATACGGTGCATATTGTGACGACAAGGAATCATTGGAGTACAAATTACTTGTATTTTCAACATAATGGCAGTTTTCAGTAGCGTTGTTTTAGGACAAAACCCCCATGTATTTCCTTATTGAATTAGGGGCCGGTTTCCCAGACACAGATTATGCCTAGTGCTTGGATTAAACACAAATCCCAAATGAAAATCTCCATTGAAAGGTTGTTTCAGTCACGGACTAGGCTTAATCTGGGTTTGGGAAACCAGCCCCATATGTATTGTAAAGAAATAAGTTTCATCAATTCATTTGCATTTGCAGAACTTCCTACATTTAGTTCAGTAAAACAATAAAGCTTTCAAAAATCAGGGGTATCGTCACCCAAGGCATAACAATGTGTTAATAACAGTACTCAGGAGTCAAGACTAGTGCTGAAAAATTATGTTAACTTTCAGAAGATTCCCAGGTTTTCCAGAAATCCCAGAATCCGACCAAGATTTCTAGGAAACCTGGGAATTTTGGGAAAGTTACCGGAATTTTGCCACACTAGTCAAGACCTTATAGATGAGCAAAGTCATACAACTCTGAAATATATTGTATACAGCTCCAAATGCAACACAATGTAAAGTGTTTAAAAGTGTTAAAATGCCAGTTAAGGTTTGCTAATACAGTACTAGACCTATATATTGTTATTGTAGTGGATTAAAAACATGTCTTTCTTCTGGGCATTAGAAAGTTGTAAAAAATGTAGGTAAATATTACCTTGTTCAGAACGAGAATCAAAATTCATTCCAACATTTGAAAAGGGAGAAAATGCTCCTCAAAATGAGAGAAGAACATTCATTTCAGAAAACCCAAATGAAGAAACTTTTTTTTTTGAAAAACAAAATAATTCCTCACATTAATCTCTGTACATGAGACCTACATAGATAGACAGGATCATAGGCATAAACTGGGCTGTGTTCAGTGTAGGCAAACGTTGTGGAACGTTGCAGATAGAAATGCTATGACTAGAGCTGACGTGGTGATTCCTTATTCTACAAATCAGAGGCATGTTTGTTCTATATAATATATTTCTATCTGAATGTTCCACAATGTTGTGCTCTGCTGAACACGGCCCACGTGCTACTATGGGACTAGCGACAAAGAAGGTCAAAAATTCTACACCACGTCTGTTGGTGGGCATTAGTGAAGCTGTGAAGTGCTGTGGTATTGTAATAATAATAATATAATAATATGCCATTTAGCAGACGCTTTTATCCAAAGCGACTTACAGTCATGTGTGCATACATTTTTACGTATGGGTGGTCCCGGGGATCGAACCCACTACCCTGGCGTTACAAGCGCCATGCTCTACCAATTGAGCTACAGAGGACAACCTTTCAATGGAGATTCTCATTGTAAAGGGCTGGGGTGTATTCATTAGTGCAAAGTGTAGCAAACCGTAGCAATTTCTATTGGACAAATTCAGGCAGGTCCCTCCCAGTTTGCTTCCATTTGGTTCCTATGAATACACCCCTGGAACAATAGAGCTGTGGGAGGGGCTGAAACTCTAATAGGGTTTGGCTGCGTTCCAATTCACTTCCAGATTGGCCACCTCTCCTTGTCTCCTTTAATTTGCCAACGAAAGAAACCCACTTCAAGCCACTGCAGTGTCCCAACACCCTTCGATGGCGTCCTTTCCTTGGCTTTTACACCTCGTGACTTTGACTGATAGGTGAAATATGCGTTGAATAGGGTTTGAGCACAGCACACACACCAATCAAACTCTTTAAGACCAAAGGTGATAAAGGAAAGGAGACAAGAAGATTAGGAAAGGAAGTGGCTTCAGAGTGTTGGGACGCAGCCTGGGCTGATGACAGAGAAGTGCTGGGCTGGGCTCTAGCAGTGGGGTGTGGTCTCTCCTGTGTCCCTCACAGCGTCTCAGTTAGTTTGATGGTCACAGCTTTCACCTCAGAGTACTCTGCCAATGCATACTCGCCCCTGAGGAATCAAAATGCAAAGGTTAATAAATACAAATGAGTTTGCATTGTTCTAATCATTCACATTGTATTGAACATTTGCAAAAGTGTAAAGTTTGGGCAAACAAACTAGTAAACCCTTTCATCACACATAGAGTGTTGAAAAGAAATGACTCTTACAGCTCTCGTCCATTGCCTGACATTTTGTATCCTCCGAATGGTGCCTGGGCATGAAGGGCGTTATAGCAGTTAACCCTGAGAGCGATAGAGAGACAGACAGACAGACAGACAGAGAGAGAGACAGAGAGAGTGAGACAGACAGTGAGAGACAGAGAGAGACAGACAGTGAGACAGAGAGAGAGCGAGCGAGCGAGAGAGAGACAGACAGACAGAGAGAGAGAGAGGGAGAGAGAGGGAGAGAGAGAGAGAGATGAGACTAAGCAGAGTAATGTCTTTGTTTACAGTAACTTCAGTTCCTTCCCAGAATTCACCAGGGACACGATAGCATGTCGCACTCATCCAGTGTCATAACCTTAATTTGCACAATCCTAATGCGGCCATAACCTTATGTTCTGATGGACCTACTCCTCTGCCATAACGTAACATAAACGTTCAGACTGAGGTCTTGACCTGGGAGTAAAACGTAAAGAAACGCTATGATCACTCAGGAAACCCTGTTGCTTTAAGGACAGTACAGATTGCTCAGCCGATATTGCGTGCCAAGTAAATGTCTCTCCAGCCGTTCAAATCTCTTCGTTCTTCTCTCCCACTCCCTGTCCTCCTCTCACTGCCACACAGAGGAGCTTTGTCTGGGATACCTACCTACCTAGCTCTGTCTTGTGGCCACCATGTGCAGCCACAGCTGTGTTCTCATGGGAACATGAAGAGGTATAAGTAGGGGATACGAAGTCGGAGTGAATAGGGAGTACAGTGGTAAACGGTAATAGAAGTGGTACTGTAGGAAGTAGTAGTTAGTAGCATATGGAGTAAAGGAATAGTAAAGTATCTCTATGGGACTAACCTACAGTATTTATAAGAACTGGTCAGGCATTACTAATCAATCACTAACATCCAGTTCTCTTCCTTACACTATTTTGGATACTAGTACTAGTTATGAATTGTTAGGATGGGAATAGTAGTAGTTAATAGTTGTTGTTGTAGTCATATATAATGATACTATCATGGTACTATTGTTCAGGAGTTAACAGTAACCTACCAGACGGTGCCAGTCTCCAGGGCGGCAGACACAGAGAGAGCCCGGTCCAGATTGCGTGTGAACACGGCAGAAGCCAGGCCGTACTCCGTACTGTTGGCTCTCTCTATGGCCTCCTGCTGGCTCTTGAAGCGGAATATACACTGGACCGGACCGAAGATCTGGATGGGGTCATGGAGAAGATTACATGCCCATTTCGAATGCATCCTTCCTACCGCCCTCCTTTGAAGAAATCCCTGATGTGACATGGCTGGATTGGTAAAGCTATGCGATAGAACCGTTGCTTACACCTATCAGTTTGTGTTGGATCAGTGATTACCCCAAGGAGGAAAGACAGGTATGTTTGTTACGTATTCAAACAGGCCATGGTGAGCAGGAGAAGGACAAAGCAAAACCTCACAGGGCACAGCTGTCAGTTCAACGTCCAATTTGGATTGACGTGGATATGATGAATAATGTGAATAAAAAAATAATTAAAAAATGCAATGACTTCACTGCTTAACCCTGTCAATGTTGTG
Organism: Coregonus lavaretus; assembly: GCF_964263955.1. Lineage (NCBI taxonomy): Eukaryota > Metazoa > Chordata > Actinopteri > Salmoniformes > Salmonidae > Coregonus > Coregonus lavaretus. Next base: position 28,649,733 of record NC_140024.1, on the reverse strand, counting down.
TTGTGTCCAAATGAATCTCTGTCAGATCAATTAGCACCAATCAGAATAGCCTTGGGTCATATTCATTGGTGTTTGTTATTTGACAGGTCCAGATATTCCCTCCCTGTGTCAGTAAAACATGTTCAGTTTGGTGTCTAGTGAATACGACCCATTGAGATAGTTAGAGGATGCAACATTGTATCTGTCCCTTTATGGCGTCTGTGGGAGCATGAGCAGTGCCATTGATGCCATCTCCATTTTTAAGTAGTACATTTTATTCTTCTTCTACTTCTATGAGTTGGTAAACAAACTGAAATGCTGCATACTGCCACCTGCAGTGTGTTGTTTGAACAGGTATAAAGCCAAGGTTGGCAATTTACTGCCAACTGCAGTTATGGAATGTTTGCTCACGAGTATAATTCATTTACTGTACCCTCCTGATGACCTGGAGGGAATGATGTGATCCTTCCTTAACCCATAGGAAGCCCCACCTAGTTGACTACTTAAAAATGGTGAAAGTCCTCAATGGGGCTGCCCATGCTAAAACAGGCTTTTGGCCACTAGAGTCCTCTATCTATTTCTATGATACGATCCTGGTTTACCATGACGATAGACTTGGATAGACAGCTCTAGTGCCACAAAGGCTGTATTAGCATGGGCAGATCCATTGAGGACTTTCAACATTTTAAAGTAGTCAACTGGGTGGACCTTTCTATGGGTTAAGGAAGGATCACAGAATTTCATCCAGGTTAGCAGGAGGGATCAGCCAATGAATGGCAGCTGGCAGTAAATCCCCAACCTTGGCTTCATGCCTGTTTAGAAAACACACTCCAGGTGGCAGTATACACTCTTTCAATTTGTTTACAGACTCATAGAAGAAATGCAAGAAGAAATGGACTACTTTAAAACGGAGAAAGATCGCTGCCCATGCTGTCACAGAAGTCATTATGCCACAGATGCAAAGAAGCGCCCTCCATCCATCTGCATGACGATGACCTTGTTTGAACCATATATATACCGTTGTCTGAACCTGCACTTCAACCACACCACCAGAAGATGGCAGTGGTATACAACAAAACTGCCTGGACCAGTAGTGGCGTTCTCATTTTTATGAATGAAATCACTGTAATGCCAACATCAGAAACCCCTAACTCTGGGTAGAAGTTCCCCGTAGACACAGATCACAGATCTAGGATCAGCTTTCCTTCCCCCAATCGAAAGAAGAAACAGTAGGCAGCCAATACGATGCAGAAACACTTCAGTTAAGTATTTACAGGTATTACATACAGAGAACAGAATGATCAGATCAGCCTGTGGTATATTTAAGCAATCTGGCCCGAGGGAGTGTGGTATATGGTCAATATACCACGGCTAAGGGCTGTTCTTACACACGACGCAACGCGGAGTGCCTGGATACAGCCCTTAGCCGTGGTATATTAGCCATATACCACAAACCCCTGAGGTGCCTTATTGCTATTATAAACTGGTTACCAATGTATGCCGGAAGGTTGGTGGTTTACCCAATAAATGACTGGGTGTTTATACATAGAGTGCGACTCTCTTTGTTTTTATACCAATGTAATTAGAAGAGTAAAAATACATGTTTTGTCATACCCGTGGTATACGGTCTGATATACCACAGCCGTCAGTCAATCAGCATTCAGGGCTGGAACCACCCAGTTTATAATTCATATCAGGACGCGTTTCGACTGCTAGAGTCTTCTTCAGGCAGCGTTGTGGTGGACGGATGCATCATCCCCCAATCCTAACCTTAACCATCTGACAAGAAAATCACAAAACTGACCATAGATCAGCATTTGGATCTCTTACCTCTTCCTTGGCGATGCGCATGTGGTCTTTGACATGGGAGAATACGGTGGGCTGGATGTAGAGGCCTGTGTCCTCCATGGCCACGCCCCCGCATTCCAGTTTGGCTCCCTCCTTCTTCCCGCTGTCAATCAACTCCAGTATCTTATTAAACTGCTTCTGCTCAATCTGGAGGAACAGGGGAAGATAGGAGATGAGAGGAGATGAGTGAGGGAGGGAGGGAGGGAGGGAGGGAGGGAGGAGAGAGAGGGAGAAGAGAGAGAGAGCGAGAGAGAGCGAGAGAGAGAGAGGAGAGGAGAGAGGGAGGGAGTAGAGAGAGGGAGGGATGGAGGGAGGGAGAAGAGAGAGGGAGGAGGGAGGGAGGGAGGGAGAAGAGAGAGAAAGAGAGAGAGAGGAGAGGAGAGGAAGGAGAGAGAGGGAGAAGAGAGGGAGGGAGGAGAAGAGAGAAGAGAGAGAGCAAGAGAGGAGAGGGAGGGAGGAGAGAGAGGGAGAAGAGAGTGAGAGAGAGAGAGAGAGAGAGAGAGAGAGAGAGAGGAGAGGAGAGGAGAGGAGAGGAGAGGAGAGGAGAGGAGAGGAGAGGAGAGGAGAGGAGAGGAGAGGAGAGGAGAGGAGAGGAGAGGAGAGGAGAGGAGAGGAGAGGAGAGAGGGAGAAGAGAGAGAGAGAGAGAGAGAGAGAGAGAGAGAGAGGGAGGGAGAAGAGAGAGAGAGAGAGAGAGAGAGAGAGAGAGAGGGGGAGGAGGGAGGGAGGAGAGAGAGAGGGGGGGGGAGGAGGGAGGGAGGAGAGAGAGAGAGAGGGGGGGGGGAGGAGGGAGGGAGGAGAGAGAGAGAGAGAGAGAGAGAGAGGAGAGGAGAGAGAGGGAGAATAGAGAGAGAGAGGGAAAATAGAGAGAGAGAGGGAGAATAGAGAGAGAGAGAGAGAGAGAGAGAGAGAGAGAGAGAGAGAGAGAGAGAGAGAGAGAGAGAGAGAGAGAGAGAGGAGAGGAGAGGAGAGGAGAGGAGAGGAGAGGAGAGGAGAGGAGAGGAGAGGAGAGGAGAGGAGAGGAGAGGAGAGGAGAGGGGTGAGGGTGAGTAGAGAGACAAGTGGTTTCGTTAAGTTGGAGGCAGGCAGGGTGATGTCATTACACAAAAGGTAAAGTAATGGATATAAAGGTAGTATTCATTTACACACATCCAAAGCTGGCACAGGAGCAAGAGAAAGAAAGAACAGCTAGAAAAATAAGGGGATGTTTTCTGCTCCCACCACAAGTGATCTTTAGTGAAGCTGTACTGATAGCCTACATTGATAGCCAACGGCGTAATGGAAACTACGTTTCTGTCAGAAAAGACCTGAAGGCTATGTTCTGTAACTGTCCCACATCGTCTCATGCTATCAGCTGTAAACTTAAAGTAAAGGACTGAATCCTAATTTGTGGTCTGCACAGTTAACTTGAGATGATATTTGATTGACTTCACTGCATGACTTACATGAATATCTGAGTTAAGCACACAGCTCTCAAGGTACAGATGTAGGATCTTCATTTTATCACTTTTTTGTTGCTGAGAACTTTCCTGCATTGCAGGAAATGCTAACTTTTAGTGTATTTGAGTTTTAAAAAGGCTTCTAAAGTTTGTAATTTCCACTTAGAAATGTCAGACTTGATTTGCCCTATGAAAAATGTATCAACCCCCTGCAAAAATGTCCATTAACCAAATCCTTGGCCTCCCGAGTGGTGCAGCGGTCTAAGGCACTGCATCTCAGTGCTTGAGGCGTCACTACAGACCCCCTGGTTCGATTCCAGGCTGTGTCATAACTGGCTGTGATTGGGAGTCCCATAGGGCAGCGTACAATTGTCCGGGTTTGGCCGGTGTAGGCCGTCATTGTAAATAATACTTTTTTCTTAACTGACTTGCCTAGTTAAATAAAGGTTAAATAAAAATGCACATTTCCTGTTGCTGCAGGATTCTTTTCCTGCCGTAGAAAACTGGCTCAACTGAAGATCCTACATCTGTAGGATTTGGTCCAAAGTTAGGAACTGATCTAATCGTGAATAATTGCCAAAGACTCCAGCCACCCAAGCCATAGACTGTTCACTCTGCTACCGTCCAGGCAAACGGTACCGGAGCATCAGCTCTCAGACCAACAGGCTCCAAGGTGGCTTCTACCCCCAAACCATAACACTGCTAAATTGCCAGACTGCTAAGTAGTCAACTAATGGTTCCCGAACTATCTGCACTGACTCTATCTTGCACTGACCCTACGCACACTCACTAGACTCTATATACACACCATATACACACACTCACTCACTCACTCACTCACTCACTCACTCACTCACTCACTCACTCACTCACACACACTGCACTGTCACTCCCACACAAAACCCTCACACATTCACATACACTACATAACATACACGCATACCAATTCAAACACACATTCAGTACACACATGCACACACACACACACACTTTTACACTCATCATTTGCTGCTGCTACTCTACTCTACTCGTTTTTTATTTTACTCTTATTATTATCTATCCTGATGACTAGTCACTTTACCCTGCCTTCATGTACATATCTACCTCAAATACCCCGTACCTCTGCACATTGATCTGATACTGGTACTCCCTGTATATAGCTGCATTCTTGTGTATTTTATTTTATTCCTCTTGTGTTAATATTTTATTTTGTATTATTCTTTTTAAGCTCTGCATCATTGGGAAAGGTTAGTAAGCAAGCATTTCACTGTAAAGTCTACACCAGTTGTATTCGGCGCATGTGATAAATACAATTTGATTTGATTTGAATACTGTATACTGTCTGTTGCCCCATATTTGAGCATTTTGCTGTAAGTCGACATATTTGAGATGCTTTTCTACTGGCCAGCATCACAGACACAATGACTGGGGTTTGTGGCGTTCGGACGACTTGCTCTGTGTCAGTGGAGAGTTTCTGACAAACTGTGTCTGCTCTGCTATCCAAACACCTGTCTGAGATGCCTCTCTGGCAGAACACTCCAATCAGAGAGAAGAAGGAGAAAGAAAAGAGAGGAGAGGGGGGGAGAGGAGGAGAGAAGAGAAGAAGAGAGAGGAGAGGGGGGAGAGGAGGAGAGAAGAGAAGAAGAGAGAGGAGAGGGGAGAGAGGAGAGAAGAGAAGAAGAGAGAGGAGAGGAGAGGGGGGAGAGGAGAGAAGAGAAGAAGAGAGAGGAGGGGAGGAAAGAAGAGAAGAAGAGAGAGGAGAGGGGGGAGAGGAGGAGAGAAGAGAATAAGAGAGAGGAGAGGGGAGAGGAGGAGAGAAGAGAAGAAGAGAGAGGAGAGGGGGGAGAGGAGGAGAGAAGAGAATAAGAGAGAGGAGAGGGGAGAGGAGGAGAGAAGAGAAGAAGAGAGAGGAGAGGGGGGAGAGGAGGAGAGAAGAGAAGAAGAGAGAGAAGGGGGGAGAGGAGGAGAGTAGAGAAGAAGAGAGAGGAGAGGGGGGAGAGGAAGAGAAGAAGAGAGAGGAGAGGGGGGAGAGGAGAGAAGAGAAGAAGAGAGAGGAGAGGGGGGAGAGGAGGAGAGAAGAGAAGAGAAGAAGAGAGAGGAGGGGGGAGAGGAGGAGAAAAGAGAAGAGATACCTGTGGTCCGTGTGATGTGCGTGGGTCCAGGGGGTCTCCTATGACGATACTCTTGGCACTCTCGACGCTGCGGCGTACAAACTCCTCGTAGACCTGTTCCTCCACGAAGACACGCGACGCGGCCGTGCAGCACTGGCCCTGGTTGAAGAAGGCTCCCTTTTGGGTCTCCTCCACCGCCAACTGCACTGTTAGTGAACATAAGAGAAATGCTGACGAAGGCTGTCGCAAAAACGCCTCCATTTGTGTGACCTCTGCTGCTTCTAAATGTACATTTACGTTTAAGACTAAGGGTGAGTCCCAAATGCCACCCTATTCCCTATATAGTGCACTACTTGTGACAGAGGCCTATAGGCACTATAGGGAATAGGGTGGCATTTGGGACATAGCCTAATACAGTGAGTGTGGGTTGTCCTTTCCTCCATTAGAGTCCCTCAGAGCAATAACAGAACAATTGGCAACATCTTCCCTGAGGGCAACATTTGGCATCACTATGACATCATTTCCTGATTGTAAACTTGGTTTCTGGTCGTAGAGATGTCAGATAACAAGATTAGAACCAGGTAAACATGTATTTTTCTGGTCACAAACAAACTGAACAGAAACTGTCCTTTTACAACCAGTAGACAACCTGACCATGACGTCTTCAGAGACGTCGTAAAGACGTCATTGCAACCAGTTTTGCCCGCTGGGTTATCGTGTTATAGGATAGGAGTCACGATGGCACAATGTCCGTCACGCTAACTATCACACAGTTCGCAATCAGTCTCGAGCTCTATTGCTTACAGGCACACTGTTGATCACACACACACTGTGTCAAAGCCCTTTCCTCTGCGCCTAGCCAAGCTGCTGTCTTTGTTCTCCCTGTCTGCCTTGTTGGTTTAATAGAGAGACAGTAACCACATCACTTACAGTCCGAGTCAGCAAAGACAATGCAGGGGTTCTTCCCACCCAGCTCCAAAGTCACTCTTTTCAGATTACTCTTGGCTGCGGCCTCTTTGATCAACTGGCCTACCTGGGGAGACAAACAGGGCGAGGACGGATCACAGGGGGAAGTCATATAACAATGTGTCATACGGGACATTCAGTTCAAACAAATACTTTTAAAAATGTACATTGGGATTTGATAGGGAACGAGGGACTGGTATCGGTGAGACAGACTGTTAATGAAAGCATGTACTGCATGCCGAAATGAGAAAGATACCAACATTTTTAAACAAGTGTCAAATAAATATGACTTTTATCATACAATCCTGTACCCCACTTGGCTTTGAAAAATCATTTATTTTCAGCCTTGGGTTCAAATAGTATTTGTTTCCTTTTGATACTTTAGATGCACTTGATTGAGCTTGTCTGGTACAATGGAACACACAAACTAGTCCCAAAAGTGCAAACCCCGCCCATCTGACACTCCAGGCAGACTATTTGAAAGGAAAATACTACTTGAACCCAGGTCTGTTAATCTTGGAACAGACAGTGAACGGTTACAAAAAAACACAGTATTCCAACCAGTTTCCCCGTCGCTTCCAGCATTATGCATACTTCCAAACATGCACGTACCTTTGTAGAACCCGTGAACGCCACTTTGTCGATGCCCATGTGGCTAGCAATGGCTGCGCCTGCCGTGGGGCCGAACCCTGGCACGATGTTCACCACTCCGGGGGGGAAACCGGCCTATCATGGCAACCCGACGAAGAATGTTAGTGATCAGCACCATGTGCATGGGAATAAGGTACGCTTCTCGCTACCTCTTAACTCAGTCAACATGGATGAGTTAAAGGTACATTACACTTTTCAAATCAAAGTTAGCAGGATCTACACACAAAACGGATGTTGTGGGACGTGGTTTCACCTTGACATTAGACTACTCTTAAGGTCCGGACACATAGGCCAAACTTTCATTTAGGAGTGAAATGTCCCTTTAAGGAGCACAGTGTGTGAGTATCAGAGAGTTACTCAGCGGATTACACCAGGCGGCACCAGGAGCTTGTTATTTGATATATATAATAAATACGTCTTTTTTCTATTCAATTTCCATTGTCGTCTTTGATTGGCTGAACAACTCTCATTTACCCAATGATTAGAAGCAGAACTCTTGTCTTTCCCTTTAAAAATCATTACCGTCGACATGATAAAAGCGAGCTGGTCTAATCGCATAAGACCGGGGCTTTTCTCTGGGTATAAAACAGCCTGGGATCATTTGGAGTAATGGCCGGGAAGAGAAGCCAAATAGGTTTGAAACCAAATGTCTCATGACCTGCGAGTCACTACTACAGTCTAATTTCATACTGTACACACATACACACAGGCACAACAGCACGCGCATGTACACAAACACACACTGTATTGATTTAGGTTCTACACTGAAGACCTTCATATTTGCTCTCCTGAGCCCCGACATGAGGAGCAGAGTGAAGGGAAAGATGTTTGTAATAGAGGAGGGAAAAGGAGGGGGAGGAGAGGAGAGAGGAGGGGAGATGAGAGAGGAGGGGAGAGGAGAGGAGAGAGGGAGAAGAGGAGAGGAGAGGAGAGGAGAGGAGAGGAGAGGAGAGGAGAGGAGAGGAGAGGAGAGGAGAGGAGAGGAGAGGAGAGGAGAGGAGAGGAGAGGAGAGGAGAGGAGAGGAGAGGAGAGGAGAGGAGAGGAGAGGAGAGGAGAGGAGAGGGGGGGGGAGGGGAGGGGAGGAGAGGAAAGGAAAGGAAAGGAAAGGAAAGGAAAGGAAAGGAAAGGAAAGGAAAGGAAAGGAAAGGAAAGGAAAGGAAAGGAAAGGAAAGGAGAGGAGAGGAGAGGAGAGGAGAGGAGAGGAGAGGAGAGGAGAGGAGAGGAGAGGAGAGGAGAGGAGAGGAGAGGAGAGGAGAGGAGAGGGTCTATAGTTTGACCTCAGGTGTGTCTCCTGGTCAACAGATGTAATAGTTCATGTGTCCTGAGGAGGACCAACAGATTGCCTGTTGTTTTTCTTATAAAGGACAGAAAGTGCACGTTCACTTTTAGGATAGTTTTTTGGGATAGTTGCATATAATATCTCTCTTCATTACAATGCAGGATTCTCCCAATCCGATCCTGGAGAGCTACAGAGAGTGCAGGCTTTACTTCCAATCCAACACTGACACACCTGACTGTTCCAAATAATCAACCAATCGTGGCCCCTTCAGTCTGCACCACGACCAAATTGAATGTGTTTGTGCTGGGCTGGAACAAAAGCCTGCTCACCCAGTATAGCTCTTCAGCAATGGAGTTGGAGGCCCCTGTTGTACTTGAAAGTCTCTCTCACCTCTTTGATGAGAGATCCTACGTGCAGGGCTGTGAGAGGGGTCTGCTCGGCTGGCTTGATGACCACAGTGTTCCCACAGCACAGCGCTGGGGCCACCTTCCACATGAACATCAGCAGGGGGAAGTTCCACTAGGAGAAACAAAACAAGTGTATATTTGACCGGCAGGTTGAAAACTTAAAGGGATAGTTCACTCAAACTATAATTTAGTATTTTCTTCATTAGTCCACTGTTAATATGATCCTTTTTTTTTTGTTGCATGTCAGCAGCCAAGTTTTCAAGATAGAGCACTTTCAGTACAGAGCAAAAAGTGTGATGATTTGATTCGAGAGAAATAACAAGACCATTGTTCTGTCATCCTATAAAGTGATGATTCAAACAATCTGCTTAGAAAACCTTTCTTCTCTCTGCCCTGTTATTTTCCCTCCAGAGAACTTAATGAAACAAATGAACAAATAACTGGGCCCTCAAACACATATTAGACAGCAAACGCGTGTAAGAATCCTAATATTTACTGTTTAAGCATTGTTAACTTTTACAATGCTTTGGATACAGCTGCCACAATTAGGATTTTTTTGGATGTGTAACCCTAAAAACGAGCTTCCTGTTTTCCTAAGCGATGACTCATGGTCTGCGTGAGTGCCAGTGGTGCTTTTAGTAATTACACGACGTCCTTCAGTATAAATTTCATTTTGATGATATAATCTCCCATGTCGAACAACAGCCTTCTTGTTCCTTTGTTGCCGGAGCAACATAAGAAGATATAGACTTATGCTAGCAGAGAAAGCCCATTGGCCGCATTCAGTCAGTCAAAATGTAGAAGAAGAAAGGACACTCCGTCTGGTCTAGACTGTAGTGAACACTGTGCAATGTGATAGCCTTTACGCTAGCCTACATGGACTGCTATCCCACCCCAAGCAATCTGATTATGTTATAATCAAAAAGGAAATATGGATGTTTTTTTGGATCTGCAAGTCTGCATCCTAAATGACACCGTATTCCCCATATAGTGGAGGGGGCCCTGGTCATAAGTGGTGTACTATATAGGGAGGAGGGTGCCATTTGGGATGTGACCTTAATGTATAGTTGTAAGCAGTCGTGTTCCTTTAACGGTACACTTCAGTTGGATTAAGAGCGAGAGTGCTTTGAAAAGAAAAGGTAGAGATTAGGATTAGATTTCCAGTACATGTCCAAGATTTAATTTCACCCTCAGATCGAGTTGAAGTTGGTAAAGTGCAGTTTTACTGCGACCCACTTACAAATAAACATTTTTAAGACCAGTCCAAACTCAAATCTTCATTTTTGTTATTGTTCCAAATAAAGTTGCATTTACCTCAAAATGCACTTTCAAGAAAGATGTTACCTGAGAATATAATGGGATCATTTACTCTAATGCATCCCAAATGGCACCCTATTCCCTATATAGTGCACTACAGCCTATAGCGCTCAGTCAAAAGTAGTGTACTATGTAAGTAATAGGGTACCATTTGGGACACAGCATCTATTTAACTATCTCGTTATTGCTGCAGCTCTACTGATCTATGACTGTCAACATGCATGCTAAGAGTTATATTTCTGTACGTGCCAGGGACATGTAATGCCCTTGGAGCTGAGGCACGGAACAATATGGTTTTGGGGTGACAGCACTGACAGTAAAAAGCTTGATGAACGGCTCTTGTGTTTGGCACACACACACACACACACACACACACACACACACACACACACACACACACACACACACACACACACACACAATAACATTCTCCCTTGTCTCTAGAATAAAGGAGAGTTTTGGTGCCAATGTGGCGTCCGTCCATCACTATTCTAAATCTCCAACAGCCTGCTGTACTGTAGGCCAGTATCTGAGACTATGTCCCATGGCTATCGTCTGTGGGGATTCTGTTACAGTGAAGGTAAACTCACTGCACTGTACACCTCTGACATACACACACACTGTCCAGATGTATGAGGGATTTATTTATTTTTTATTTTTTATTTAACCTTTATCTAACTAGACAAGTCAGTTAAGAACAAACTCTTATTTACAATGACGGCCTACTTTACAATGACGGACTACTTTACAATGACGGACTACTTTACAATGCCTTTCCCAGTGGAAATATGGTAGGCAAAGTGCCATGATCGGGCATGACACAAATGCTGTGTGTGTGGATGGCTGGGCTGTTGGGTGGTTGGGACTTTGGGTGGGTGGGTGGGTGGGTCAGTGGGTGGGTGGGCCGTTGGGTGGGTGGGTGGGTCGGTGGGTGGGCCGTTGGGTGGGTTGTTGGTGGGTGGGCCGTTGGGTGGGTGGGTGGGTGGGTGGGTGGGCCGTTGGGTGGGTGGGTGGGTGGGCCGTTAGGTGGGTGGGTGGGTGGGTGGGTGTGTCGGTGGGCGGGTGGGTGGGCCGTTGGGTGGGTGGGTGGGTCGGTGGGTGGGTGGGCCGTTGGGTGGGTCGTCGGTGGGTGGGCCGTTGGGTGGGTGGGTGTGTGGGCCGTTGGGTGGGTGGGTCGGTGGGTGGGTGGGTGGGCGGGTCGGTGGGTGGGCCGTTGGGTGGGTGGGTGGGTCGGTAGGTGGGCCGTTGGTGGGTGGGCCGTTGGGTGGGTGGGTGGGTGGGTCGGTGGGTGGGTGGGTGGTTGGGTCGGTGGGCGGGCTGGTGGGCCGTTGGGTGGGTGGGCCGTTGGGTGGGTGGGTGGGTCGGTGTGTGGGTGGGCCGTTGGGTGGGTGGGTGGGCCGTTGGGTGGGCGGGTGGGTCAGTGGGTGGGCTGTTGGGTGGGTGGGCCGTTGGGTGGGTGGGTGGGTCGGTGTGTGGGTGGGTGGGTGGGTCGGTGGGTGGGTGGGCCGTTGGGTGGGTGGGTGGGTGGGTGGGTCGGTGGGCCGTTGGGCCGTTGGGTGGGTGGGTGGGTCGGTGGGTGGGTGGGTGGGCCGTTGGGTGGGTGGGTGGGTGCGTGATGTGTGTGTGTGTGTGTGTGCGCATGCATCTTTAAGTCAATGTAGGTGAATTTCACAACTCCTATTTGCCAAGTCATTGTGTTTAGTTGTAGCACAGCAGTAGTATGTGTTTAGTACTTGTTCACACCCTGCCAGCAGATTCTACATATATTATTATTACAGAGTCACAAACACAAAGCAGCCACTGGTCTTACTTACTGGAATGATGGCTCCACACACACCTATGGGCTCATGTTTGGTGAAACACATAAAAGTGTCATCTGGAGAAACAACAACACAACAACAAGAGACTCATTATCAATCTCTCTCCATTCAAAATGACACATTACTTCAAGTTTAAAGTCTGTTTAAATGTGGCATCCTTTCTCATTTATTTAGCTACATCAACCATTTGCATTTTCGAATGATGGTCAAAAATATCCTTATTAAGCTCTCCATATAAACGGGAACACAGTCATTTTGACACTCATCCTCTGCCCGTCCTAAAAGTCCCTGTGCTTTGCTACTCACATGGCTGAAAGTCCTGCTTAATAGAAGGAAATAGAGCAGGTGGATCTAGAGACACCAATAACCAGACTATTAAGCCTACTGTTTATGGTGAAATGTCACCCTTGACCTTCTTGGAATGGGGTTGGGGCAATTAAAAGTGTCCCCCCCCATTTAATTGCTGCAATGTCCCACCCTCCTCTTTCTCTGTAGTAGTCAACTGGCTTTTTATGGTAAATATAGTTGAACTATAAATAAGTTAAGTTAGAATGTTTATGCAATAGAGTTTATCTTAAACTACTTTGTTAAGCAGAATGTACTTACTTGGGTGTTGCGGGTACTGAAAGGTTTGTTAAAATCCTGTAAAACCCTGTCTCAACAACTATCAATTTACAAGATCTTAGTGCACCATGTTGCACATGCGTTGCAGCAATTGTTCCACCAATAGTCTACTGTGGTGCAACCAAACCTTTTAGTGCCCCCAACTCTAACAGCAAACAAGGTAGGCCTACATAAAACAAAGACAGGAAACTGTCTATTATAAAATACATGTATAATACTGCATAGTAACATGAAATTATACCAACACAAGACATTTCAAAATCCTTTCCCAATACTGTACCACAGTATCTCTGCAACTAAGGTCAATCCTTCTGAGATAGTGACTAGAACAACAAACTGACTCCAATGCTGCCTCCTAAATGGCACCCTATTCCTGATACAGTGCACTACTTTTGACCAGAGCCCTATGGTACCTTGCTTCCTTTCACCTTGCTTCCTTCCACCTTGCTTCCTTTCACCTTGCTTCCTTTCACCTTACTTCCTTCCACCTTGCTTCCTTTCACCTTACTTCCTTCCACCTTGCTTCCTTTCACCTTACTTCCTTCCACCTTTCTTCCTTTCACCTTACTTCCTTCCACCTTGCTTCCTTTCACCTTGCTTCCTTTCACCTTACTTCCTTCCACCTTGCTTCCTTTCACCTTACTTCCTTTCACCTTACTTCCTTCCACCTTGCTTCCTTTCACCTTGCTTCCTTCCACCTTGCTTCCTTTCACCTTGCTTCCTTTCACCTTGCTTCCGTGACATTTTGCATGATCCCCCTCCACCTCCACAAAAGCCCAGCTGATAGCCTAGATAATCGGTTCAATCCGATCCTCTCTCTTCTCTTGTTTCTCCTATTGATGTATGTGGTGATTACAGACAGACAGACTCCTACACACACAACGCTCATCTCCCAGGCCCTATTATCTCCCGGGGTTACTGGGTGAGCCTACTCACCCCACGCTATACCGCTTATCAAAGGTTACATTTCCATAGCCAGTGGAGTGGACATGGGATGTACAGTAGAGGGAATTAGACTGTGTCCCAAATGGCACCCTATTCCCTATGTAGTGCACCTTCGCTTATTTAGGCCCAGAGCTGTATTTAGGCCCAGAGCTGGAGGGGGAGGGAGGGGGAGGGACTAGCTCGGAGGCGTTGATGAGGCACTGATCTGGAGTGTCTGATTCTCAGCTAATCCCGACACAGACTGTTGCACCTCGCTGATTACCATCAGCCCCCTCTTCCTCTTCCTTTGTCCTCGGCAGCCTTTCGTCTCTCAACTGCCCCATTGGAATCTAATCAGGAGGAAAGAGGGAAGCCTGTTTTGTCTATCTGACGTCCTGCCGTGGTGGCCGAGGATGGTTTTTGACGCTGTGCAAGGGGGAAGTATTAAGAGGACGGATGAGATGCCACCCAGGTCTGCGGACAATTGATGGACCGGCTGAGTGACTCGACTGCTAATTAACTCGTTTCTTGACGACTGTGCAGAACCAGTGGGCTAATCATATACTGGACAGAGAGTCTATGTGAGCCATTACGCCACAAAGGAGAGAGACAAGTGATTGTTGCGAAACAGCTTGCTCAGATTGACAGGTCATGGACCTTTTTGGGCAATACTTTAACAAAAGCTGTCAGTTATAATGCATTATTACCTGTAATAACACTGTTTGGAAATCTTGTTATATTATAAATGTATGAAATGGTAATAACTGGATCATTATGAGATGATACTTAGACATTATAAGGGGTCATAAGCCTACATGCTTTTAACAAATCGTACAATACATTATGACCACATCATAATGCACTATACCTGTAGGTGAAAGTAATAGTCTGGCAATCTAAAAGGGTTTAAAGCAGCACAGAGACACTTACCTACAGGCATGGTTTTGCCATGTATCTTGTCGGCCCAACCGGCATAGTATCTAAGGGTTTTGATGCTGCCGTCCAGATCAATGAAGAAAGAATGTAGGAAGGGTTTCCCAGTGTCTATAGTCTCCATGGTCTGTAAAAGAGAAGGAATAGTCATAATCAGAAACACTGAACATGGCGCAATAAGGCCACATCAATGCAGGCTGTCCTAACTTCTAAAATGGGAAATCTGAGGCAGAATCATGTCAATAGAATAAAACAAAGAATAACTAATAATATAACTAAAAATATATTTTGAGAGGTTCTCTCATCTTTTGCACAGTCAGCTGCAAGCGCAGCACCATCCATGCCTTGGTTGCTACAAAACAATGTTTTATGCCCTCGACGTGCGCCAATAAGTTAATATGGGGCGGCAGGTAGCTTAGTGGTTAAGAGCGTTGTGCCAGTAACCGAAAGGTCGCTGGTTCTAATCCCCGAGCCGACTAGGTGAAAGATCTGTCGATGTGCCCTTGAGCAAGGCACTTAACCCTAATTGCTCATGTAAGTCGCTCTGGATAAGAGCGTCTGCTAAATGACAAAAAAATATATATATATATATGCTGTGGGAGTTAATTGGTTCAGAAAGAAAAGTTATAATGATTATAATGATAAATGAATATGAGGCTGAGTAGAGGCACTGGGTACGGCATGGCTGCCATAGCTAGCAGGGTTGTCTCTCTGTGTAGCCAAGGGTGGTGTGAGCTGGAACATTATATGACCATGAAATACAACAGATCCATCTGAATCTCATCTGAATGTCATATCAAATGTATTTCAAATCTAGATTAACAATCATTTCTATAGAGTAGAGGGGTGGACAGAAACCTTGACAAAAGCAATCCATGACGTTGTGTATTTGACAGTATTTCAATAAGTGACTGTACGTAAGTTACTAAACTCTTTGACGGACACAAGCTGCTTGAAACCACTAAGCCGAATGTGTTGGGGAAGAGAAAAATATTGTATGGTGAGACCAACTGTGTCAAACATGATTTGTACACTTAAAAGGTGCTATGATACTCAAGTTCTTTGATTGACTCTCTCAAGTCAAGTGAGACACAAGTCAAGTGTTTACTAAAAACCTGGGTCAAATACGTAAAATACTTTAAAATAGGCCTACTTGAAAGTATTTGAGGTGCGCTTGATTTACCTTGGAGTTTGGGAGAACCCATAGAGAATGATAGAGGACTCTTCTTTGTATCAGTCCTATTTATGGCATCTGTGAGTGCACTGGCATCTCCATTTTGAAGTAGTCCATTTTATTCTACAACTACTTCTATGAGTTGGTAAACAAACAGAAAGGATGCATACTGCCACCTGGAGTGTGTTGTCTGAACAGGTATAAAGCCAAGATTGGTGATTTATTGCCACCTGCAGTTATGGAATGTTTGCTTACGAGTATAGTTCATTGGCTGATCCCTCCTGATGACCCGGATGGAATTATGTGATCCTTGTGAATTACACTGTTGAAGGCTTAGGAAGGCCGAAATGTTTGTCTATCTACCTACCACCGAATGAACTAAATACTATAAAGAAACCTTGAATCTCCTTTTTGAGTGCGGACCAGCTACATCATTTTGTGATCCTTCCTTAACCCATTGGAAGTCCCACCCAGTTGGCTACTTCAAAATGGTGAAAGTCCTCAATGATGCTGCCCATGCTAAATCAGGCTTTCGGGCTCTAGAGTCCTCTATCTATCTCTATGGGAGAACCAGCTCAAGTGCAGCACCAGCAATGATATAATAATAATATAATATGCCATTTAGCAGACGCTTTTATCCAAAGCGACTTACAGTCACGCGTGCATACATTTTTGTGTATGGGTGGTCCCGGGGATCGAACCCACTACCTTGGCGTTACAAGCGCCGTGCTCTACCAGCTGAGCTACAGAGGACCACGATATATGTAGGCTATTTGACCAATAAGATCTAATTCCAACATTCAACCAAAGCAAATGGAAAGATAATAAGAGACGAAGCACTGCCACAGAGCTAGAACACCAATAGATTTATCCTGTCTTTTCATTGGGCTAAATGCTAAATCTGGTCTTTATTTCTCCCACAAACAGAACAGGGGTTAGTGTAATTAGCGATACCCCAGCACAAGCAGCCCTCCCAGAGCATGTTTTCAATTAGCAGCCACATGCAATCCCATAATATGACTTCACTCACATCTGTAATGTTTCATTTACAAATCGGACTCCTAATGCAATCTGGAAACTCGATTGAGAAGGCACTGGAACATGGCTCGGATCACCCACCACTGTAATATCTGACTTACACTGTAAAAAAAATAATCCAAGGTGGCCCAACTCAAGATATTTTAGTAACTAGTTCCACAGACTTTTTGAGTTTACTCAACTTTTTGGAGAAGTGGCGGCAGGTAGCCTAGTATTTACAGCGTTGGGCCAATAACTGAAAAGTTGCTAGTTCGAATCCCCCGAGTCACAAATGTGAAAATTCTGTTGATGTGGCCTTGAGCAAGGCACTTAATCGTAATTGCTCTAGGGGTTGCTGTTAATTATGTCAGACCATCTCTCAGGGAGAGTTGGGATACCGGTATGCAGAAAACACATTTCCAATTCATACATGCGTATTAATACACGCTTGTACATGTGTTGCATAAGCCTCATATTTTAAGTTGGCCAAAACATTGTTCTAACTCAACTATACACTGAGTATACCAAACATTAGGAACACCTTCCTAATATTGAGTTGCACCCACCTGGCACCTACTACCATACCCCGTTCAAAGGCACTTAAATCTTGTGTCTTGCCCATTCACCCTCTGAATGGCACACAATCACAACCCATGTCTCAATTGTCTCAAGGCTGAAAAATCCTTCTTTAACCTGTCTCCTCCCCTTCATCTACACTGATTGAAGTGGATTTAACAAGTGACTTCAACAAGGGATAATAGCTTTCACCTGAATTCACCTGGTCAGTCTATGTCAATCAACTTAAAAATATGTTTTTGATAGATGTTTTGCATGGAAATTATTTTATTATTGACAAAAGACTGTTATATTTTTTTATGTTAAAGGAATACTACACTCAAAAACTATATTTAGGTATTTAGTCCATTAGTCCCCTGTTAATACAATTCCATGTCAGTTAAACTTTTCCCCAATTTTTATATTTAACCTACAAGTACTTTTTCTAAGTTGCATTTTTTACAGTGAGGAGGAGGAGGAAAACACACAATCACCAGATAAGAGGGAGAGAAAGAGAGAGGGAGAGAAAGAGAGAGAGATTGAGAGAGAGATTTCATGCAAGTTGATCTTCTTTATAATGTATTTTTATGGCTTCTCTTGTGCCACACACAGGCCTAAAGTCTCACAGGCTCTCACCAACAATATTAGAATGAATGTCAAGGTTGTGTGGGGATTATATAGCAACAAGTGTAGAACTGAAAAATATATATTACTCGAGTCGCGATCACAGATCATGCACTTTCAGCATCTGGTGCATTGCGCACTGCGCTGCTGCTGTCAATTATCTCTGGATACCCAGAATAGATGATAGGCTACCTTCACAACGCAGGTGTCAGGTGTAAAGTTGACCAATAGGCTGCTAGTTGTAGCCTACTACAGTCTAGAGACAAATAATGTTAATAGACCGTTATATCGACAACTTACCGCTAGCAGTGCCTGGTCCCTCTCGATCAGGTCTGCGAGCTTGTGCAGGAGTCGCCCCCGGCTTGACACATCCATCCTTCGCCACGGCGAGCCCCTCTGGCTGGCCGCTCTGGCAGCCTTTACAGCCTTGTCCACATCTGCCTTCAGGTACACATCAACAGCTTTCACACGGACAACTGATAACCTACCTATAACATTTCTATGCGTAATGTTATTTTGCATAAGTTACAATTATGAGCAGGCTAATGATAATTGATAGGCCTAATTCATTCGCACAAATTTATTTTTGTCTGTAGCCTAATAAAATACTTTGGTATTGAGTTGATAGACAGTCGCTCTCTTGGTTTTCAATTAGGCTATGGAAAAGGAAATGAAACATATAGGCCTAGATCTTTTCTTGACCAGGGACCCCCTCCCAGGCAAACTGGCAACCCAGGGACCGCCATCATACATTAGCAAAAACATGTATTTCACATGTCTTGTCTTATCATCAGCTGAATGATAATGGCAAGGAGAAGTAATCAACATTTTAAAATGAACAGATTTGGTAAATAATTTTTCATTATTTTGACCTCCCCACATTATAATTGGAAGAGGAAGTATAATCTCTAACATAGGCTATTAGCTAGAAAGGTAGTAACTCCAGAAATATTTTCGCTAAGATCAGCTGTTTAGCTGGTTAATAAACAAAGGTTAGCCATGTGTTGGCAAAAATGTATGTCCAAGTCAAAAAAGCTTACCAGCAGCGAACAGCACTTGCCACACTGGTAGCCTATTGACTGGTAGCCTACTGACTGGTAGCCTATTGAGTGGTAGCCTACTGACTGGTAGCCTACTGACTGGTAGCCTATTGACTGGTAGCCTACTGACTGGTAGCCTACTGACTGGTAGCCTATTGACTGGTAGCCTACTGACTGGTAGCCTATTGACTGGTAGCCTACTGACTGGTAGCCTAATGACGGGTGCTTTTTCAAAGCCTATGTCAGATACTCCAGCGAGTTTAATTGGCTCCAATGAGTGTAATTTGCTCAATATTAGGAGTTGAGAAATAAAGTTCACATCATTAGAAATAAAACATGATCCTATTTTCTGTAGGTATGTAATTAAAAATGTGTTTATTCTGTTGTTGCTAGCGATATTCATAAAAACGTTGAAAAAAATAATGTATATAAAATAAAATATTTTCGCGGACCCCCTGCAGTACCTGGACCCCCGGTTGAATACCCCTGGCCTAGATAATCAGAACCAGACTGAGAGAGATAAAGAGAGGTGGAAAAAAGTCAGGGTCACTGCAGTAGGTGTAAACTAATTCTGTTAATTTAATTTCGCAAACATTCCTTATTTCGTCAAGTCAACTTATTAATCGGGACATGAATTTATGTTTTAGGTACATACTTTGTCTGCTTCTTCCACTTCACAGATTTTGACACCTGTTGCTGGATTGAAGGTCTGAAACGTCTTTCCTTTGACAGAGGTGTGCCACTCATTGTTGATAAAAATCTGTTGAACACAAAGAAAGACGCTTAAAAAAAATAAAAATAAAGTTTTACAACGCACCTGTTCATTAGGCTACTACCAGGAAGCAATATAACACAGGAGCATAAATAATGCGTGTTTTTTGGTTTTCAAATATAGTTTTCATGCAACCTTTTGGATCCAACTCCAATATGAAGACATGGATATCACACCAACAGGCAAACCACCACAACATTTAGCCTACGCACAGGCTACAGCCTAACATGCGTTAGAATAACTTGACGAAAATCACCTGCCTTGGCTTATGATGTATTGAACATGTACTTTTACATTAAATTATACCTTATACTTTACACTCAAGTTTCAAGTTTTGTATTGTCACTTGCACTAACTAGTACAGTGAAATGCCTTTCTTGATTGCTCTTTCCCAACAATGCAGTAGTACTATATATATATATATATATATATATATATATATATATATATATATATATATAGTTCAAAATAGTTCAAAAGTTGTGCATACCGGTGTTTCAGATGTTTCGGCTTAATACTTTTTTTCACATTACATTTTCACTATTCAGTGATTGCTGCTATGTTACTTCAATAAGACGTGCGTCTCACCTTGGTGTGGCGTATCTCCTGCACTTTGACCGGCTGAGGAAAAGGCATGGGAGGGCTCCCCTCGCCATTCGCCCCCGTCACCCCGTTCTCTGTAGTTCCGTTCTGAGCCATTCTGCGTCACCGGTCAAGTCCTGCCACCAGTGTATCCTCTCTGTGTGTCTGTGTACTACTGAGCACTAGAAGCGCATCCAGCGGTCTTTATAAGAATGCGAAAATCCTCCCTCTCTCTCTCTCTCTCTCTCTCTCTCTCCCCAGAGCAGCTGAGGGAAACCCAACTCTGCCCTTATCAAAATATCAGGCCCCATTATCTGCTGCATGGAATCATAAACCAAAAGCCTCCTGGAATATTGTTGTTAATAGGAATGTTTAACATAACAGGATAAAGATATGACAGACGCGTTTATATTGACGGTCGGCTACTCAAGGACAGGTGTGGCAGGTGCAATTTTTTGCGTGTCAATTTATTTATTTGGGAAAGTGCAAGGTGTCGAAGTATGGAACTTAAGCCATTCAAATAGATGCTAATTATTGTGGATTCTTTTTTTCGTAGAACACGAATAGCAGTATGTCCAATGTGTATACATTTCCAACACAATCTCACACTCAATTCGTGCAAATATGTACAACAAGTATTTCAGCAGATTTCGTGCGTTTTTGTGTGGCTTAATTAATGTGAAAATACAAAAAAAATGGTGCGACTTTTTTTTTTTTTTTATGCAAATGTTTTTTTCTATGGTTGTTTTCGCTTAATACTTTGGGATACTGGTGCTATGTCGGATTTTATGAGGGTTGCCAGATTTGAGTAAAAAAGCTGTATTGTCTGTTTTCTGTGTGATATCGATGAAGGTATTTGATTGGGGAATGGGGATACATTTTCATGATGGGAAATTCATTAATCAATAACTGTGGGGAAACAGAAGACCAGTAAAAATAAATTGGGGGTTTAAATTCCCCTGGTGCAACTGCATGGTATTTGCATATATAACAAGCCTAGACTATGATCAATTAAGCCACATCAATGCAGTTAAACAGGTTAATGTAAAATAATGAATTATGTTGTCTTACACATATGACACTTCCAAGGCCGTTTCATGATGATTATTACGGTTGTGTCAATCATGTTATATACTTTGGCTATTGTAACAAGGCATATGTCAGCATTGTAATCCTACTGCCTCTGCCCAGAGGCCTACTAGGCTTTCATGGCAACAGACGTTAGAGTTGACTTTGCCACATATGAGACCTGGTTGGAGTCCCTGTTGCAGCTTTCACTTTCTTCCGCTACATTGGTGGCATCATTGGGACCACATCCTGCTCACGTCTAGTTA
This sequence comes from Coregonus lavaretus, assembly GCF_964263955.1. Lineage (NCBI taxonomy): Eukaryota > Metazoa > Chordata > Actinopteri > Salmoniformes > Salmonidae > Coregonus > Coregonus lavaretus. The sequence continues at coordinate 28,628,338 of NC_140024.1, read as the reverse complement.
TGTGATATAGTGTTGGGAAGCATTCTGTTTTTCAACATTGTGTTGGGTGTAATTACATTGATATATCTAGTGAACAATGGATAAGCAACAATGGGCATGATGGATAGAAGTAGTCCCTACAGGTGTGATCAAGCCTTACATCAAAGCTGCCTGAAGCTGAATGGAAAGTGCTATGCCCTGACCAGTTATTCAGAAGAAAATCCTCTGTGACTGTCTAATTTACATAAGTGAATTTACTAGTGTGGACCCAAAACAAACATATTCTACACATTTACAAACTACCTGTTTAAAGTGTTATTACAACCATGACCCTATCCTCATCGACGGGACCGCAGTGGAGAAGGTGGAAAGCTTCAAGTTCCTTGGCGTACACATCACCGACAAACTGAAATGGTCCACCCACGCAGACAGTGTGGTGAAGAAGGCGCAACAGAGCCTCTTCAACCTCAGGAGGCTGAAGAAATTCGGCTTAGCACCTAAAACCCTCACAAACTTTTACAGATGCACAATTGAGAGCATCCTGTCGGTCTGTATCCCCGCCTGGTACGGCAACTGCACTGCCCACAACCGCAGGGCTCTCCAGAGGGTGGTGCGGTCTGCTGAATGCAACTACCCGCCCTCCAAGACACATACAGCACCTGATGTCACAGGAAGGCCAAAAAGATCATCAAGGACATCAACCACCCGAGCCACTGCCTGTTCACCCCGCTATCATCCAGAAGGTGAGGTCAGTACAGGTGCATCAAAGCTGGGACCGAGAGAATGAAAAACAGCTTCTATCTCAAGGCCATCTGACTGTTAAATAGCCATCACTAGCACATTAGAGGCTGCTGCTGCCTATTGAAATCACTGGCCACTTTAAGAAATGGAACACTAGTCACTTTCATAATGTTTACATATCTTGCACTACTCATCTCATATGTGGTCCTCTGTAGCTCAGCTGGTAGAGCACGGTGCTTGTAACGTCAAGGTAGTGGGTTCGATCCCCGGGACCACCCATACACAAAAATGTATGCAAGCATGACTGTAAGTCGCTTTGGATAAAAGCGTCTGCTAAATGGCATATTATTATTATGTATATACTGCATTCTATTCTATAATATTCTACTGTATCTTAGTCCATGCCGCTCTGTCATTGCTTGTCTATATATGTATATATTCTTAAATCCCATTCCTTACTAGTTTTGTGTGTATTAGGTATATGTTGTGAAATTGTTAGATACTACTTGTTAGATATTACTGCACTGTCGGAGCTAGAAGCACAAGCATTTCGCTACACCCGCTATAACATCTGCTAAACACGTGTATGTGACAAATAATATTTGATTTGATCATATGGATGGAAAATTGGATGGAAAAATACTGAGGATAATAGCGGACAATATTGCCACTCCTATTTGCCATATCTTCAATCTAAGCCTACTAGAAAGTGTGCCCCCTCAGGGCTGGAGGGAAGCAAAAGTAATTCCGCTACCCAAGAATAGTAAAGCCCCCTTTACTGGCTCAAATAGCCGACCAATCAGCCTGCTACCAACCCTTAGTAAACTTTTGGGGAAAATGGTGTTTGACCAGATACAATGCTATTTTACTGTAGACAAATTGACAACAGACTTTCAGCACGCTTATAGGGAAGGACATTCAACAAGCACAGCACTTACACAAATGACTGATGATTGGCTGAGAGAAATTGATGATAAAAAGATTGTGGGAGCTGTTTTGCTAGACTTCAGTGCGACTTTTGACATTATCGATCATAGTCTGCTGATGAAAAAAATTGTGTAATGGCTTTACACCCCCTGCTATATTGTGGATAAAGAGTTACCTGTCTAACAGAACACAGAGGGTGTTCTTTAATGGAAGCCTCTCCAACATAATCCAGGTAGAATCAGGAATTCCCCAGGGCAGCTGTTTAGGCCCCTTACTTTTTTCAATCTTTACTAATGACATGCCACTGGCTTTGAGTATGCAGAGTCTATGTATGCGGATGACTCAACACTATATATGTCAGCTAATACAGGGACTGAAATGACTGCAACACTTAACAAAGAGCTGCAGTTAGTTTAAGATGGGTGACAAGGAATAAGTTAGTCCTAAATATGAAAAAAAACAAACTAAAAGCATTGTATTTGGAACAAATCTTTCACTAAACCCTAAACCTCAACTAAATCTTGTAATGAATAATGTGGAACTTGAGCAAGTTGAGGTGACTAAACTGCTTGGAGTAACCCTGGATTGTAAACTGTTATGGTCAAAATATGTTGACACAACAGTAGCTAAAATGGGGACAAGTCTGTCCATAATAAAGCGCTGCTCTGCCTTCTTGATAACACTGTCAACAAGGCAGGTCCTACAGGCCCTAGTTTTGTCGCACCTGGACTACTGTTCAGTCGTGTGGTCAGGTGCCACAAAAAGGGACTTGCAATTGGCTCAGAACAGGGCTGGCCCTTAAAAGTACACAGTGAGTTTACATTAATGATATGCATGTCAATCTCTCATGGCTCAAAGTGGAGGAGAGATTGACTTTATCACTACTTGTTTTTGTAAGAGGTGTTGACATGCTGAATGCACCGAGCTGTCTGTTTAAACTACTAGCACACAGTTTAAACTACTCGGACCCCCATGCATACCCCACATGACATGCCACCAGAGGTCTCTTCACAAACCCAAGTCCAGAACAGAGTATTGTTTTATCTTTTGTTTTATGTGTAATATAAGTGTCTTAATGTGTTTGGACCCCAGGAAGAGTAGCTGCTGCCTTGGCAGCAACTAATGGGGATCCATAATAAAATACAAAAATAAATATGTAAGTGTGTTATGCAGCAAAACACAACTATCCTTTTTTAAAGATGCAAACCAGTAATATGAATCACTGTTGATCCATCCTGTTCTGATCTAATGAGATGGATGTAGGATTTTCTACGGCCTAGAATCGAGGCCTTTCCCTGTCAAGAAGGATGAAGCTTGGCCCCTCTTGGTTCTCATTGGTGAAGACTGAACTCAAGTTAGGGGTTATATGTCAGACTCTCCTATACCGCTTTGCCCAACATGTTATACCCCAGAGGTTGTAAATAAACCCTTTTTAAGGTGATATAATCATTATAATAGGGCTGTGAAACCCATAGCCGAATGGCTTCAGACTGAGCATTTCTCACCATTTATATACGGAGAGCAATTTCCATTTTATAACAGGTAGTGTCCATTTATTTATAGTAGTGTGTTGATTAATTATTGCTTTCTTCAGTGGAAATACAGAATATGTATAAAAATGCCAAATATATCAAAAGCTAAATCAAGTAGAGATTTACGACTATTTAACCATGTTAATCAATACTGAAACATGCAAACTACAAACATTTAACCAGTTAAATATAATGAATACATGACAACTAGATACAAATATTTATTAAAAATAATTCATACAAAAGTCAAGAGTTGGCTATAACATGAGTACAAACAAAGTGAGTGTGTGTATATGTGTGTAAGTGTTTGTGTATATGTGTGTGTGTATTATGGTGTGTATTATAATTTCTCATCATAAAACTGTATCCCCATTTACCAATCAAATACCTTCATCGATAACCCCCCCCCCCCAACGTGTTAACAATTTTGGGTTGTTAACACGTTTTTTTTAAAATATAAATAAATGTGGGACACAAAAAAAAAGGCAGTGTAGAACACCACTGCCCATTGTGCATTACTCCAATAACTTTCAAAAGATTGTTCCAAAGTTTGGCCCCGAATAAAATTATTTTCCTATGAATGAAGTCGCACAAAAAGGTGTGTCTTTTCCTATACATTAAGTCACACAAAAACGCACAAAAATACTTTTTGTACATATTTGCACGAATTGAGTGTGAGATTGTGTTGACATTTGATAAACCTCTCCCGGATATTGAGGATATATTTGGTAAAGGGTTCCCCGACTTTCAGGTAATTATTTTAAAGTTGGTCTCTTTTGCTCATCAAGTCTTCTTTACTATAATTTTGTATTAGTATTTAGGCTAATATTTTCCAAGAATTTGTTTGTGTAGGCTATCATTTTGTACACGATTATGAAGACATAAATGGTTACCAAGATCAAGTTCACAAACAACATCACCAAAACTGATTGGCGTTAATTAATTCTAACACTGCCCAGTGTGTGTGTGTGTGTAAAAGAGAAGCGTGAGTGTGTGTGTGTGTGTGTGTGTGTGTGTGTGTGTGTGTGTGTGTGTGTGTGTGTGTGTAAAAGAGAAGCGTGAGTGTGTGTACCCGTGTGCACGTGCTGTGTAGGCCTAATTGTGTGAACTCCCCAAAATAACCCCAGCGAGCGAAAGAGAGAGTTTACTGTAGGCCTACCACCAAATTATTGTCTATGTCTTTACAGTCCAGTCCATGAAAGTAATGAGGTGGAATTAATTTGTCAGCACAATATTTACATTGTAACACACGAGCTTTGATCAGCCACGGCCGGAGGATTGGGGGAGACTGCTGGCCGGTCATCAGCCGTGCAAAGGTGTGATGAGTTGTGATGTTCTTCGCAAAGTTGGTTTTTGCACCTGGACGTGGTGAAGTTGAATGGAGTTGAACACATGCAAACAAATGCTTTTGTTCTTCGGGGGGACAAAGCCCTCAACCGGCTCGGGGCTCGACAATCAAACACTGTCGCCATTGTTTCCCCTTCGTTGCCTCTCGTCACTCTTCTTGTCTTCTTGTTCTAATGAGGACAACGAGCTCTCGCCGGTGCATTTCTCACTTCAGCAAGTTTCTAACACTTCCTAATGAGAGAGAGAGAGAGACCCAGAGAGACTGAGCAAGAGGAAAGCCAGGGCAGGAATGGAGAGAGAGAGAGAGAGAAACTGTAGAGAGAGAGACATAGTACATTTTTTATTGTTTATTTCAATTTTGTTTATTATTTATTTCACTTGCTTTGGCAGTGTAAACATATGTTTCCCATGCAAATAAAGCCCCTTAAATTGAAATTGAATTGAGAGAGAGAGAGAGAGAGAGATGAAAAACAGAGAAGGGAAAGCAAACATACCAGTTAAGATTATAGACTAAATGAATTATTGCCAGACACATTGCTTTGCTTGCGGTACTTTGCAGTCATGGGCTCATCCTATTTAAATCGTTTATGCAAATAGTCTTCAAATGCTCTGAAAATGTAGATTTGATATGCATCAGGATTGGAAACGTAGATGATAATCAGGAATTCCATGCAAAGAAGGAACTAAAGTAGGCCTACAGATGATTCCATATAGGTTGGAATTGCCTGGGTTGCAATGGAACCATAATACGTGTGTCATAGGTCATATGTCATAGGTCAATCTGACAGTGGCAAAAACAAGGCAATAATGCATCTTTTAGCAATGGCATCTTATAATAACATTCAATAATGCATCTTTTAGCAATGGCATCTTATTATAACATTCAATAATGCATATTTTAGCAATGGCATCTTATAATAACATTCAATATTGGATCTTTTAGCAATGGCATCTTATAATAACATTAAATAATGCATCTTTTAGCAATGGCATCTTATAATAACATTCAATAATGCATCTTTTAGCAATGGCATCTTATAATAACATTCAATAATGCATATTTTAGCAATGGCATCTTATAATAACATTCAATAATGCATCTTTTAGCAATGGCATCTTATAATAACATTCAATAACGCATATTTTAGCAATGGCATCTTATAATAACATTCAATAATGCATCTTTTAGTAATGGCATCTTATAATAACATTCAATAATGCTCAGGATAGTTTAACTGCACTGTAGTGGATTGTTATTAGCATCACTAGATCTTTGTTCACAGTCGCTGCTCTCCTTGTCTGTTCCTAAGGCTAGAACTGAGATGGGGAAACAATCTTTTTCCCATAATGCCCCTTCATCCTGGAACATGTTTCAAAATATATTAAAGTTAGAGGAGTTAGTGGAGTTGCCTGTTTTTAAGACTCTGATCGACGACACTGTTTGTGATGCTGCAGTTGTTTTTAATCTTTAAATGTATCTGTAATTTGTGACACTTTGTCTTTTGTGTGTATTTTGTATTTTTCTGTAATATGTTATGTACACACTGCTATTTCCCTGTTTTGCCTTCTTGCCAGGTCGCCCTCGCAAAATAGGTTTTTTAACCTCAATGGGTCTTACCTGGTTAAATAAAGGTTAAAAAAAGTTTTTATAGAATCTTTACAACTTGCCACAATGAACAAAGTTGTATGGCAATAGCTTATGTGGAAAACATCCAGAAAATGTCCAGAAAACGTCCAGATGTGTCGTGGGAAAGTGTGGCCAGGTGCCGTGCTCCTCCATGGTTGGATGGTCAGGTTAATTGGGGTTTCACACCTTCTAATGGAGGTCAAGTATTTTACCCCCCCACCACACGTCAACAACCACTTAGACTCAACACACACCCAGACAGCTAATTGTGGCAACAGCTTGTGTTAATAGGAGACTCAACACACACCCAGACAGCTAATTGTGGCAACAGCTTGTGTTAATAGGAGACTCAACACACACCCAGACAGCTAATTGTGGCAACAGCTTGTGTTAATAGGAGACTCAACACACACCCAGACAGCTAATTGTGGCAACAGCTTGTGTTAATAGGAGACTCAACACACACCCAGACAGCTAATTGTGGCAACAGTTTGTGTTAATAGGAGACTCAACACACACCCAGACAGCTAATTGTGGCAACAGCTTGTGTTAATAGGAGACTCAACACACACCCAGACAGCTAATTGTGGCAACAGCTTGTGTTAATAGGAGACTCAACACACACCCAGACAGCTAATTGTGGCAACAGCTTGTGTTAATAGGAGACTCAACACACACCCAGACAGCTAATTGTGGCAACAGCTTGTGTTAATAGGAGACTCAACACACACCCAGACAGCTAATTGTGGCAACAGCTTGTGTTAATAGGAGACTCAACACACACCCAGACAGCTAATTGTGGCAACAGCTTGTGTTAATAGGAGACTGAACACACACCCAGACAGCTAATTGTGGCAACAGCTTGTGTTAATAGGAGACTGTTATTGCCAACATACTGTGTGTATTCATTTAGGAATTATGAAACAATTTAATTATGATTAAAGTTATTTAAAGACTGGCTATTTTTGGTCCTTACGTAGTGGGGCAATTTCCTGTACACAAATTAGGCCTAGTCCAGCAATAAAAAGCAAACTCAATCTCCATTGAAAGTGCTTTTTAATCCAGGACTAACTGTGTACGGGAAACTGGACCTATAGAATTTATATGAATGGACTACGAATGAATTAAGCAATATGATTTTATAATCACAGCGAATTTGGACACCCTGACAAAATGTATTTTAAATCATACACCTGTCTACATTATGTGATGTCTCGGATTTCAATGTCAATGTACCAATGACTGAAATATATAAAATGGAATTGAAAATATATGAACAGCTAATCTGCAGTATCATAATCCACAACCCCTGCAGCCTGACCCATCTCCACAACCCAGCACATATACAGTTTCATGTTCAGAAGGCAGGGAATGGTATAAAACTGTGTCCTAGATCCGATGACAGTATTGGTCATGTGTTTTCGGACCCTCCATTGGTTGTACTCTCGCGGGGCAGAAACCTCAGAGATCAATTGGTAAACTCGGATTTACCACCCCTAAATATCCCTGCACAACGTCTATTTGCGCCTCTACCGGATGGAAACTACAAGTGTAACGGCTGTGCTCAATGCAATGGCACTTACAAATGTAGAACCTTCAAACACCCCCAAACAGGGAAACAGATCCCAATCAAAGGTGTTATTACGTTCTCCACTAAGGCAGTTATTTATCTTATAACTTGTCCTTGTGGTAAACATTATGTGGGTAAAACAAAGCGCGAATTAAAAGTACGAATCTCGGAGCATCGTAGCACCATTAGGTGCAAAAACTTGACATACCCAGTCGCTGCCCACTTTTTGGAAGCGAACCACTCGATTTCGTCCCTACGTTATATCGGCATCGAACATGTCACCCTCCCTAGGAGAGGGGGTGACCTCGACAACTTATTGTTAAAACTAGAGGCTATCTGGATCTTTAATTTAAAGACCCTTGCTTCAGTCTCAACAGAGACTTTGATCTGAAGCCATTCTTGTGATTATTGTGATTTTGCTATTCATTGTAAATGTTTGTGGGCCTATGTAGCCAAGTTGTATCTATGATCGTATGCTATCCATGTTTTTTGTATGTTCTGTTTATCTGTGAATTAACCAATGCTATTAGGCCACACCCGGCCATGATTACAGACACCTGCGTGTGTCCTTTGACACTATATAAACTAGCAGTGTTTGTCATTATACCCTGATGCAGCTTGTCTGTCGAAACGTTGGTTATTAGGTTATTAAATTATTGCATCTGAGTTACATGAGTGTGCGGCTTTCCTT
>NC_140024.1:28549924-28617424 GCF_964263955.1 Coregonus lavaretus | reverse complement strand
TAGTAGGGGCGGCAGGTAGCCTGGCCGGTAGGAGTGTTGGACCAGTAACCAAAAGGTTGCTGGATTGAATCCCCGAGCTGACAAGGTAAAAAATCAGTCATTCTGCCTCTGACCAAGGCAGTTAACCCACTGTTCCCCGGGCGCTGTTGACGTGTATGTCGATTAAGGCACCCCCCGCACCTCTCTGATTCAGAGGGGTTGGGTTAAATGCGGAAGATACATTTCAGTTGAATGCATTCAGTTGTACAACTGACTAGGTATCCCCCTTTCCCCTTTCTAATTCCATGTTTGAAAATGAGGGAGGGTTGGGTTAAGTTAAATGATAGGGTGGAATTTGAGATACATACCACTCATATTAAACTTTACAGGGTACCTTTTAATGTGTCAAGTAATGTACTGTTATTTGTAATTCTTAAGATGTGCTTCCCAAAATGCAAATAGTGCTATTACCATATTGCTTGCACCTACCTGTCCAATCCCCTCAGATCAAGGGCATTGTGGGCATTTGGGTCAATTTGGGATTGGGCCAAAGACTGTAGTTCATGCACTTGATCAGGAATGGTTACTTAGTATATATAGTCTGGAAGCTAAAGTCCTTAGTTGCTACACAACATCCATTTTTGGACAGATAAATAAATTATATATACCAATTGATTCTTGAATAATATAACTGATAAATGCCTCATGAGCTTAGTTCAACTGTCGTGCCCCATCAGAACCCAACATATAAACTTGTTTTACTCCAATGTTTGTAAACAACAAATGTAAACAAACACTGTACAGCCTCAAAACATGGTTAAACTATAATGTTGATATCATGGATGGTGAGTCCTTGCATCCATAGATCTGTCTATGAATTTGAGGGTGGTTACATTTCTCCAGCCCCATCCCCTAGCTTTTTAGCAAAACAGGCGGGGAAAACACTTTGTTATTGTTTCAATTAAGGAATCTAGCATTAATGAATGGGAGATTCGGTCAAAATGACAACAGCAGATATCATACAACAGAGGCAAAACACAGGATACAAAAGAAGGAGAGGTGTTACCTCTGACAGAGCTAGAGTTAGAAAAAAGGGTTCCAAAAAGGTTCTTCAGCTGTCCCCATAGGAGAACCCTTTTTCATTCCAGGGAGAACCCTTTTCGGTTCCGCATAGAACCCTTTTGGGTTCCATGTAGAACCTTCTGTGGAAAGGGTCCTACATGGAACCCAAAAGGGTTCTACCTGGAACCAAAAAGGGTTCTCCTATGAGGACAGTCAAACCATTTTTTTCTAAGAGCGTAGACATGAATGAAAGAGGTGACTCACCCTTTGATGTAGGGAAAAGATTGTTATCGTCTGTCGTTTCTCACCGATTCACATCGTCCTGCCGGGGTCCCGCCGGGCCGCTTATCCAGTCAGTTAAAGGGAGTGAGAGAGCGCTTTGTGTTTAAGATCAGAGCAATTTGCAAGCTCATTGAGGAACACCGTGGAACAAAGGAAGCTTAGATATAGAATCCATCATCGTCGTTTCTCCCCGTCTGTAGATTACTTTCCGACTTGATGACATCACCAGTCGAGGGCCAGTTTGAAAATTCTACAGTATAGTGCAGTGGAGAGAGTTTTATATACACCTTATTTACACACCGGGTGCACTTTAGATTGAATTGATTACATTTTTATAAAAAATAGATATATTTAACATTTATTTAACCAGGAATTCACAATTGATGTCAGAATACCTATTTTGCAAGGTAGCTTGGCAAGGCCAAGAAGTATAAAATGGATAAAATAGACAAATATACAGACAAGCAAACAATCTTGAATTATTAAGTGTACATTATATGAAGCATCAGAAGACTGAATGCCTTATATTGTATCTTGAAAATTTGAACGTTGAAATGTACAATTTTGTGCGACTATATCAAAAGTGGGCCAATGAAAAATGTGTGAAAAAATTGTTTCAAGGTAAAATTCCCCTTTAATTCAGATGATTAAAAATAGTTTTTACAACTATTTGAAATATAACTGCATTCTATGACAATTTACATTGAAATGCTACAGTATATCTATCTGTGGTAATCGTGGTAATGGTGTTGAACCCTGTCAACAACTAAAGCTCAAAAGGCTTTAGTGAATTTCACCACAATAAGCAACCTCCAAGCCCACCTATACATTAAACTACATGTTTAACATGAACTCTGAAAGATAGGAGATAGTAGCCTGAACTCCAGAACCTGTTTTGTGTGAACATTCCACTCCTTTTAGTCCGTACCATTGCTATGTTTGACATGACAAGGAGTGGCAAGGAGTGGAATGTTAGCACAAACAGACTAGGGAGATAGCTCCTGACACCTCAAATATTTATCTTCACTATCCACTCTTTGAAAACATACACAACTGATTAACTCTGTCCCTTGTGAGACATAAAGCATTAATAAGACATAAAGCCTTTTCACATTCACAACACCGCCTCGTAATTCCAACCCATGCCGTCAGCAAATAGTTCTGACTGTTACACGCCACCGCCCCTCCAGAAACATGTTTCATTTTGTCTTCCAAAACAAACGTGCATCAATTATAAAGTGGGAATAATCCATAGAGTAATAAGTCACGGAGAGTTTGCCTGCACACAAATGTTCACACAACCTTAGTGCAGTGTCGCACACAGGGGTTGTCTAATCATTATCTGCAGAAAAACCTCCAGGCAGGCAGGCAGGCAGGCAGGCAGACAGACAGATACATACATACATACACACCGGTAGTGAAATACATGAATACATAGTAAGATAAATACATTAATAATTAAGAAACACACTAGTACATGTGTGAAATAGGACAAATATAAGCAACCACCAACGTATTATTACCCAATTATTGTCATTATTATTATTATTATTGGGTCAATTTATAAAAATGTTGTCTTTCCTGTCCCTTACCTTAACCACTAGGAAAAACACTTAAAAACATCAGATAATGACACAAACTCTATGTTATTGTTTAAATTGAAGTGTTTTTTTGTTAATAAAACATATGTAAGACAGTTTTATTTCAAACTATTTTATTTATATATCGTAGAACAATGGCTTGTCCCTTGGGTAAGAAATCGTGGTTTAGTGGCATATTATTTGTAAAAAAATGTATCACACTTTAAATGTCATAATACAAAGGAAAGTATTATAGTTATTTAGTGGATTACTTAAAAAACTAAAATATCAACTAAATAATATAAATATTTGATAGGGAATAGCTGTTCCTCATTTTCATGTCACTGGTGTTACTCCATTATAAAAAACACCAAAAAGAAATGCAACATCCTTGACAACCTACTGGGTCAAAGGTTCATTGGAGGCACGGCTATTTTGAAAAGCACATGGTGAGTCTGCGCTCTCTCTTCACATGTTATTAATTTGATGATTCATTTGGTAATTTCATGCGAAGCCTTAAGATGTGTCAAGGTGTTACATAGTTTATAGAAGGGTAAAAGGTCATTTTATAAAAATAATTGATCAAATCACATGATTAAGGCCACCATCTTAGATATTCTATATTTTCTGCTGATTTGTCACTGGTGTTGTTGGTCACTGGTGTTACCGTCACTGGTGTTATTATAGAAAAATGTGTTTGGTTTAAAGGAAATTATTACTTATCAAAAACATTTCTTAATATTATCATTAACCTTTTCTGTCTTTCATTATATATGCAAATGAAATAGTGAAATTACATTCTGTAAAGCCTGAATTGTCAGTAAAATATAGGTAACACCAGTGACAAAAAGGCAACACAAGCATTTTTTAAATGTTATGTAGTAAAAATATCAAAATACTTTAAGCTATCATTTATGTTGATATACGTTGTTAAGGGGTTTTAACTATTATCTGGCTAAGTTTTGGTAAAAAAAGAAATGGCTGGTCAAAAATCTACAATTTTCAGAGAACAACATTATTATTATATATAGAGATAGGCCACAGCAGGTTGATGGCACCTTAATTGGGGAGAACCGGCTTGTGGTAATGACTGGAGTGGAATTTACATTTTTAGTCATTTAGCAGACGCTCTTATCCAGAGCGACTTACAGTTAGTGAGTGCATAGATTATTATTTTTTTTTTCATACTGGCCACCCGTGGGAATCGAACCCACGGGGGGCAAACGCCATGCTCTACCAACTGAGCTACATCCCTGCCGGCCATTCCCTCCCCTACCCTGGACGACGCTGGGCCAATTGTGCGCCACCCCATGGGTCTCCCAGTCACGGCCGGCTACGACAGAGCATGGATTCGAACCAGGATCTCTAGTGGCACAGCTAGCACTGCAATGCAGTGCCTTAGACCACTGCGCCACTCGGGAGTTGGAATCAGTGGAATGGTATCAAATACATCAAACACATGGTTTCCATGGTTTCCAGGTGTTTGATGCCATTCCATTTGCGTCATTCCGGCCATGAACTGTTCTCCCCTCAGCAGCCTATGATATGTCAATTCCAGTTTACTGTAAATTAAAGTGTTGGTTTGAACAATTACCATTTGTAGAGACAGTTCCCCCAAAAATTGAAGAGAGGAAATGTAAAAAAATAAACCAGGGGTTGAATCTGAAATGTTTTAAATTGATATAGGACTGTCATAGGACTGCCATAACAAGTGGTTGTTTTGGTTGTTTTTCTGTGGTGCACTTGGACAGAAATGTACTGAATTTCCACATTCTGCTGTCTCTCATTCTTAAGAGGAAAAGGTCTAAATTCAACCCCTGCTGACGACTAGCTGACAATTGATCATTATCTTAAGTGATGCTAGACATGGCCGTACACATTATGATAATTTACACTATGTTTTACAAGCAGAACCTCAATGCAATTGTTACTAACCATGGTAGAGAGTTAGGGAAGCAGCAATGGACCCATAGACAATGCTTGCCACAATTTGAAATCATATTCACAATTTACAGGCAAATATGTAGGCTACAATAACACTATTTTATTATTCCCCTCTATCTTTTAGCTAAGTGTGTCTTGCTTGGTGCCACAGTGGGTTTGGGTGAAATGCATAAGCTCCACAAAAATCATAACGACTTAAAAAACTGTTTAGTGCGAGTTAACAAACTATCTAACAACTGTTGTACTATCCTCTCCATCTTTCAGCAATAGAGTGCGGCTTGCTTTTTCGCTAAGTGTGTCTTCTTGCTTGGTGGCCACAGTGGTTGACTGTTTGAGGTGAAATGCAGCCTGGGATATAGTGTATCAAAGATGAGGTAGAAGTCAGAACCGCCGTCCCCGCTCGGGGGAGAGAGAAGAATGTGGTCTGCATTGTCCCCGAGATGCAAGGCTTCTTGTCAAAAGCACTGGCCCTAATGTGAAGCATTGAATGACCGAACAATGTTTACATCTCCCTTTTGGCCCTGGGAGGGCCACGGAGTGAGGGACACTAGGGATCGAGGGATAGAGGGCCACGGAGTGGGGGACACTAGGGATCGAGGGATAGAGGGAGGGCTTTTTATTAGCAACACCAGTTTTGTGGGCTTTTGTGGAACAAAGCGGCTTTAGTGTGCCTGACGTTGTCTGTGTTGTTACGCCAACAAGGCTACGCTTGTAATCAGTCTAAATTATTACCCCCATGAGCATAATGAAAAGGTGAACAATCTTTGTTAGTAAAGAAGATAATAGTGTTGTAGGAGGAGAGTAGTTATGCAATATTATGAGATGAAACCCTAACCTGAGTCTTGTGGGGTTTTGGAATAAAGGATAATAAAATGTTGATGGGCTGGTGAAACACTTATAGGGGATTCTGGGGGTTGTTAAATAATCATCTTCCTTTCTCCTCACGGACGGATCTTCTGTCAGGTTAGGACCATTTATCAAAGTTATGGCACAGAGAGACAGACAGACATCGAGAGAAAGAGATTTCATGATGTCATGCAAGTTAGGCCCCAATCTTTATCATGATGACGTTCTCTTGTGGCACAGCTATGAGAGAGAGAGAGAGAGAGAGAGAGAGAGAGAGAGAGAGAGAGAGAGAGAGAGAGAGAGAGAGAGAGAGAGAGAGAGAGAGAGAGAGAGAGAGAGAGAGAGAGAGAGAGAGAGAGAGAGAGAGAGAGAGAGAGAGAGAGAGAGAAGATAGAGATACTCTTAATGTCTTGTATGTGATAGCTTCTATTGTGCGTGTCAAGAACCTGCCTCTTGGTTCATCATTTTGTTCATCATTTATAGACCATAAATGCAACCATAACTATAAATATAATTCAGTGAACCACACACCTCAAGTGGATGATTGGATTACAATGACACAGGAACAGTGAGTATTATAGTTGCTGACACTGTGAAAAAAATGCTTAAAATCCCGGAAAATTTAGGTATTGTTGTAAGTAAATACCCAATAAATACTTCAGAACCTAGTACAGCACCAAGACCATTATAAGCGGCCACTAATTAAAACAAAACAAGATCTTCAAGTCAAGACAGGCTGCGTGCACACAGTGGAATCAGATCGCACCAACAGGCTCAATGTCTGCCTGGCTTTGTCTTTGCCACAACAATTGCTGCAACCCGATCTTTAAAGACAATTGCCTACAAATGATTTACACTTCGGTGTATCTCCATCCTGAATAAAGCATGATTGGGTTTGATATACAGTTAGCTATCAAACCAACAGCTCTGTAGAGAGATAGAAAACCTGATGAATAAAACAACAGGCATTGTCTGCATCCCAATGGCATCCTATTCCATATATAGTGCATTACTTTTAACCAGGGCCCATAGAGACCAGGGCCCACTGTCTAGGGAATAGGGTACCATTTGGGCTACAGACATTGTCTGTGACAACTCAGCAATTTCAGATCAAAGCACAGAGCTTTGCAGTGTAAAATGAGATGAAGATAAAATAGAAACAGCTGGTACAAGCAAACACAATATTCACTTCTGGGCCACGTCCCGAGGGGGAAGGAAATGTTCTCTGTGAAAAACAGGAGAGGGAGATAACACTTTAGATTTACTACCTCTGTCGGAATATTCAAATGGCTAATCATTCCAGGGTTTAATAATGGATAATGAAGAACCATTTATTGTGCAACTGTTTTAGGAACACACACACACACACACACTCACGGGTGTCAATTACTGCTGAGAAACACTATGCCTTAATAGCATAGCCACACTTAAAAACACACAGCGCACCATATCAACTTCTCTCCCCTTCCATTTTGGTATATCTCAGAGGGTACTAGAAACACACTGTTCCATCGAAAAAACACACCGTTTTTTCGATGCATCCGGAATCAATACGCCCTATTGTGTGGATAGTGGAAACCCCAAACCGGGGCTATCTCAGGGGCTGGTTCACCATCAAGTATGGCCGGCCTGTTCTCCTCGCCCGGCTGTGCAGCGAGAAGCATTCTGCTTGCATGAGTGAATGTCCTGGATAATTGCTTGTAGTGTGGTCTGTCTGACCGGTCGTACAGCTCCCAGGTCTCAGCTGACAGCCATCCAACGCTCCCTCCCACTTTCTCTCTTTCTCTTGAGCTTTCTCTTGCTTAACTCTCTACATCTCCATCTCTCACCCTCTACATCTCCCTCTCTCACCCTCTCTCTCTCACTCTCTACATCTCCCTCTCTCTCTCTACATCTCCCCCTCTCTCTCACCCTTTACATCTCCCTCTACATCTCCCTCTCTCGCCCTCTACCTCTCTCTGTCTCCCTCTCTCTCCATCTCCCTCTGTCAGACCAGGGCCAATAGTCTTCATCAGTCAAACACACAGGCTGGACTGTGGCCCCCCCCCCCCACCCATGGGAGTTAGTTCTCCCCCGTTCTTCCTTCCCTCTCCCCCGTTTCTCCCCCATTTCTCCCAGGTCCAGACCCCATAAACCCCAGGGTCATGCAGGGGCTTTTACTAGAGGCCATCACATTTTAATGTCACTGGATATTTAATCAGGGCCCGCTTGGCGAGTCAAAACAAAACCCACTTGTGCGGACAGGGGAATAATCAAGCACATTTACTTTTCTGTGTAGGAATGTAGGGGCTCGCAAATAGAAGTCATGTAAAAGTAGGAGAAAGCATGAATAAAAGCACTTCGCCCAGCATGGGAAAACACAGAGGAGAGCTAAAAAAAGAACCCGTCAGGTTTTCTCTTCAATAGGAATTGGGAAATCACATTATATTACTCAGAGAGAGAGGGAGAGAAAAAGAGAAAGGGAGTGTTTTCGGTGGAGAGGAGGTCAAGAGACGAAGACAGGAATGCCAGTTGAAACACTTGATTCGAAACACATGCACAAGGCATTGTTACATCGCACACAGCAAATGATCCTTGATTGAACAGAGCCGTTTGTGCCCAGAGGAAGCCGGGGCAAGTCCCAGCGTATGCCACTACTTCTACCTCTGTTGTGTCCCCTCTATTTACTTCCCCCCTCACAGGCAAACAGTTGTTTTTGTTCCATTAGGTGGAGAAACTGGTTCCTGCGGTCAAGAGGCAGGAGTTAAACGGGGTTGGATTGTGGTCGAGGTAATTAAGCAAACCCTCAACTGTATTAAAGGGTTGTTTTTGTGTTAGTCCAATGCCCCCCAGGCTCCTTTTTAAATAGGTACAAAGCAAAGAGCCATTTAGAAGAAAATGCATTACAATAATGTTTTCTATATAGACTATTTCTATATATCCGCCCTGCACTGTACATGTATCACTGCCTTCAAATAGAAACAGAAGGAAGCTGTTTTGGAGCTAGTTTGGAATTCTCAGTTTGGAGACAGAAAGTGATTTTTAAATTGACTGAACAATTAAGTGCTGTCATTTTCAAATGCAACACAGTGCTGTTATTCTCACATCTAAGAGTGTTAATTTAACACTGGTTAGGATGGTCTTATTGATTTCAACACTGTGGGTGTTTAACTGCTATGGAGATTTTGCTGTGGGGGTGGAATCTATATAGTATAACCACATTTGTTTCTCTTTTCCAAAAACAGCTATGACGTGTTCTGTTTACTTCATCCATTGTAGTTTATGTGCTTCTCCACGTGTTTGAACTGCTTCGTCCCAGCCATACACTCGAATGACGATACGCCAAGGCAAGGCAATCATACACGATTGGAAGTCATCTCGTCTTCCTCACTGTCTGTGACATATGGCGGACATGCCGCGAGCGTAAATTCGACATGCGTTTGATCTCCCTCGGCAGTCTCAGAGCCTGTCAAGTAGAGGCTGCGAACCCAGTAAAATGCATCCAAAACCCCAAAGTTTACTTACCTATCAATCATGAATCAGAATGATGTGTTGAGATGTTGACATGTTGAGATATCAAGTGGCTTTCCAGAGTATAAGAAAGTGAAGAAGCGTGCAGCAAAACTGCAAACTTAGTAGGCTATCACCTCATACTATACTGTAGGTTGATGTCAATGGCTGAATTCTCCTTCAGAGGACTTCATGTATCAAGGTTATGATTGGTCCTCTATTTTTTTTAACCTTTATTTAACTAAGCAAGTCAGTTAAGAACATATTCTTATTTACAATGACAGCCTATACCGGACGACGCTGGGCAAATTGTGCGCTGCCCTATGGGACTCCCAATCACGGTCGGTTGTGATACAGCCTGGAATCGAACCAGGGGTCTGTAGTGACGCCTCAAGCACTGAGATGCAGTGCCTTAGACCACTGCGCCACTCGGGATGGGACAAGAAAGAAGACTTCATGTATCAAGGTTATGATTGGTCCTCTATGATGGGACAAGAAAGAGTACTTCATGTATCAAGGTTGTGATTGGTCCTCTATGATGGGACAAGAAAGAGGACTTCATGTATCAAGGTTATGATTGGTCCTCTATGATGGGACAAGAAAGAAGACTTCATGTATCAAGGTTATGATTGGTCCTCTATGATGGGACAAGGTTATGATTGGTCCTCTATGATGGGACAAGGTTATGGTTGGTCCTCTATGATGGGACAAGAAAGAGGACTTCATGTATGAAGGTTGTGATTGGTCCTCTATGATGGGACAAGGTTATGATTGGTCCTCTGTGATGGGACAAGGTTATGATTGGTCCTCTATGATGGGACAAGGTTATGATTGGTCCTCTATGATGGGACAAGAAAGAAAGAGAGAAAGAAAGAAAGGAAGGGGGAAACAAAGGAATCCCCTCCGGAAAAAAAGAAAGACTGGAAACAAAAACGTTATTCAATTGAAAGCACTCAGGTATTTTCTTAATTGACTTAAGCTGTTTACAGTTAATTATTTTAGTGCGAGCGGCTGACCTTCTCATTACACCGCGGTCGTTAACATCGTATCACCGGGGGCCCAGTGCCAGGTGGAATCACACATCTGTGTGCCCAGGACGGGAGGTCTGTCTCCCCCTGTTAATGACAGCCCACTCAGCCTTATGGTTCTCTGGCTGCTGGCGTGGTTGTGCACCTGTAGCCTACTAAGGAGCAGCTGTTAAAGTTTTAACCCACCACCATCACCACTCTTCATCAGACCTTTATTTCAAATGTGTATTAACAAGTCATACTACTTTTATTATCTACTTTCAATTAAACGCTTAGCATTTTTCTTATAAAGGGAAGGTACCCATTTTTATACCATTTGTTATGCTACCGAAGCATGTTTTCCAGAGCAGACTCCGCCTCCTGATTTGCTGCACCTGTAGGGACAACTGAACTACGGCCATTAATGACTATTGTTCATTCTCAAGCCAGAAGATTGGAAATAAAAAAATACCTGGATAGAGGTCAATGCAAATTAAAACAACTCCTGTCTATGAACATGAATGGCCGGGTCTGGTTCTAGGACTAGGTCTGGGTCAAGCTGAACCTGAACCTGAGCAGGCCTGGGTTGGACTGGGACAGGGTTGGGCAGTGTCAAGGCTCTCATGTGAGATTGTCCCAGCAGGAGGGCATTCCTTCCCTGGCCTCTCTCGCTCCTCCGTTCTGCCCCAGTAACCTGTGCATCTGGCTGCCAAGCCGGGGGCTTTCACCAACCAAATGAAGACTTGATAAAAAACGGAGCCCCTAACAGCTGCTTACCGTAACAGAGGAACAGTGGCCGTCAAGAAGGGACTCTTTGTTGTTGCGACAGAGCAGCGTGGGGCGGCCCGATGTCACATCGCTGACCCAGTTGATACTCTGATGTCTCCTGGATTCAGGCAATAAGATCAAGAGTCCCTTGAGAACGGCCAATATGGAAAAGGGCCAATCCTGCGCCCCTGCGGAATGCCTTCTCATTTCCTGGAATACGAGTGGGCGCTTCATTCATCGTGACCGACAACAATGCATCACTCCACAGCACGTAGGCCTTGAACTAGGCATTCTCCTGTCGTTCCGTCACAGAGGATTTAACAAGTTAAAAACAGATAAGATACACTGAGTAAGTGAGTATACGTTGAGTAAGTGTGATGACTGCGTAATGACTTCCTTTCTACACAGCTGAAAGGGATAAAGTGTTGACGCCAACTAGGGGAAAGAGAGGATTGTTGTTTTCACCACCAACTACTACAATACTGTAGGCTACAGATTAAGCTATACATTACTAGGACAACTACAACCTTTTCTACATAAACTACAACTGCATCTAGGCCTACTACTAATTTAAGTTTACACACTACATTGTTAAAAGCTAATCAACTCTATAGGACAAAAATAAAACATTTACAAAGAGAGAGTTGATTTTGCATAACATTACTTAAAGCTGGATGGAATATGTAAGGTGAAACTGCCACATCTGTATATACTGCAATTTTTATGTACTGCAATTTTTATGTACAGCAACAACAAAAAATGCACATGCTGGACGCTCCTCTCCTCTTTTTCAACATCAAAACAAAAACAAAAACAATAACAAACGTGCTGGGCGAGCAGCGGCGCTGTTTCCCCTTATGCAGATTTCAGCTTTAACACCCGACACAACCGTAGTCAACTAAAATAGTAAAACATGTACTCTGAGTTGATTTTGAACACTTTACACCAGTGAATGCAACAATAACCAGTGTTGGCCAATTTCTAGTATTTACAGTGTTAAAGAAACTGAAGGGTTGAAAAGCTAAGCTGCAACAGGACAATATAGACACCTTTTAAGTGTTGATTTAACACTTACGATTTTGCTGTGTACAGCTGTTAGTATAGGACTCCCTGCTACACTTCTGCCCATGCAACGTTGTTAACTTATCTCTACGTTGTTATTATATATTGATAAATAAATATCCATTTGATCAAATTTCCGAGGAATTCGGCTGTCAGTTCTCGCCAAAATGGAAGCTGAACCAAAAGGGTGTTATTCCCAGGATCTAACGCGCGGCACAATAAACACACTGTTTCTCTTCCTCCTCCTCTCTCTGGCGTGTCGGCACCCTTCCAGGACGTAAGTGGGGCCTGTTTCTAAATCACATATTGTATTTCTCATAAAGCTTGTAATCACATTAAGTAACAGACAAAATAAATGGCCAAATCAAGGGAAAAATGCTCAGATTAAATTAATTCAAGACATCGGAGTGGTTTAGGAGACCAAAGACAAAGCACGTAATTGCAGTTCAATTTGGGATTTATTGGGAAATCAGTAATGGTATTTGTTTTCTTTCATAGCTGTTATTACCTATTAGAGTAGACCCTATGGGGAGTATTATTGGCAACAAATAAAGATGTTACCTCTGTGCCATACAGTAAGGAAACTCTGCATTGAATTGACTCTATATTTGTTGTTGAGTAGTAGAGCATGTTTTCTTTTGGTTTTTTAGCGGGATCAGCTTCAATAGTGCAGATAGATTATAGATTCCATCAATGTAATTATCTGCGTAATTTCCAATCCCCCATATATTTTTTTGTAAATATATATATATATACACATATCTTTTTAAAATATATTTTCCTTTATTATTTTCCCCTAACCCTACCACCCCTCTCCTAGTTGGAGTAAACTAATGGACAACAGCAGTAGAGCATGTTAGTGAATGAATGGCCCATACCTCTCATTCTCTAAGCAAGGCATTGAATTGAGTCAAGCTTGTGAGAAGTAATAATGTACAGTGGGGAAAAAAAGTATTTAGTCAGCCACCAATTGTGCAAGTTCTCCCACTTAAAAAGATGAGAGAGGCCTGTAATTTTCATCATAGGTACACGTCAACTATGACAGACAAATTGAGAAAAGAAAAACCAGAAAATCACATTGTAGGATTTTTTATGAATTTATTTGCAAATTATGGTGGAAAATAAGTATTTGGTCACCTACAAACAAGCAAGATTTCTGGCTCTCACAGACCTGTAACTTCTTCTTTAAGAGGCTCCTCTGTCCTCCACTCATTACCTGTATTAATGGCACCTGTTTGAACTTGTTATCAGTATAAAAGACACCTGTCCACAACCTCAAACAGTCACACTCCAAACTCCACTATGGCCAAGACCAAAGAGCTGTCAAAGGACACCAGAAACAAAATTGTAGACCTGCACCAGGCTGGGAAGACTGAATCTGCAATAGGTAAGCAGCTTGGTTTGAAGAAATCAACTGTGGGAGCAATTATTAGGAAATGGAAGACATATAAGACCACTGATAATCTCCCTCGATCTGGGGCTCCACGCAAGACATCACCCCGTGGGGTCAAAATGATCACAAGAACGGTGAGCAAAACTCCCAGAACCACACGGGGGGACCTAGTGAATGACCTGCAGAGAGCTGGGACCAAAGTAACAAAGCCTACCATCAGTAACACACTACGCCGCCAGGGATTCAAATCCTGCAGTGCCAGACGTGTCCCCCTGCTTAAGCCAGTACATGTCCAGGCCCATCTGAAGTTTGCTAGGGTGCATATGGATGATCCAGAAGAGGATTGGGAGAATGTCATATGGTCAGATGAAACCAAAATATAACTTTTTGGTAAAAACTCAACTTGTCGTGTTTGGAGGACAAAGAATGCTGAGTTGCATCCAAAGAACACCATACCTACTGTGAAGCATGGGGGTGGAAACATCATGCTTTGGGGCTGTTTTTCTGCAAAGGGACCAGGACGACTGATCCGTGTAAAGGAAAGAATGAATGGGGCCATGTATCGTGAGATTTTGAGTGAAAACCTCCTTCCATCAGCAAGGGCATTGAAGATGAAACGTGGCTGGGTCTTTCAGCATGACAATGATCCCAAACACACCGCCCGGGCAACGAAGGAGTGGCTTCGTAAGAAGCATTAAGGTCCTGGAGTGGCCTAGCCAGTCTCCAGATCTCAACCCCATAGAAAATCTTTGGAGGGAGTTGAAAGTCCGTGTTGCCCAGCGACAGCCCCAAAACATCACTGCTCTAGTGGAGATCTGCATGGAGGAATGGGCCAAAATACCAGCAACAGTGTGTGAAAACCTTGTGAAGATTTACAGAAAACGTTTGACCTGTGTCATTGCCAACAAAGGGTATATAACAAAGTATTGAGAAACTTTTGTTATTGACCAAATACTTATTTTCCACCATAATTTGCAAATAAATTCATTAAAAATCCTACAATGTGATTTTCTGGATTTTCTTTTCTCATTTTGTCTGTCATAGTTGACGTGATGATGAAAATTACAGGCCTCTCTCATCTTTTTAAGTGGGAGAACTTGCACAATTGGTGGCTGACTAAATACTTTTTTCCCCCACTGTATTTCAGTAAACAGAGATAACCTGTACAGTCATCTCAGCACAGTTGTCCTGAAATGGCCTGGACACAGGACTGTGTTGTAAGAGCTGCAAAGGACTGTGATTTTAGCAGCAGCTCTGGATATCTGTTATCTAAGATAGCACAATAGAACTTCCAAAATCATAGTGCCTCATGGAGAAAGCCTCTCATGTTTTATCTCCTGTTTTTTTCCTTTTCCACAGAGGTAGAGAGAGAGCGGAAGGAACGGTCTGAGTTACCGTACCTGAGAGGAGGAAATATGTGAGGAGGGAGAGAGAGAGGGAAGAGAGAGGAGAGGAAGGAAAGAGGAAAGAGGGATTAGTATTTGTAGACATGACAAGGACACTAGGTTTTCATGCAGACCGTATAGGCTTCCTTACAAAGGCAGCATTGTTCTTGTTGTCTGTGGGCTTGCTTGGCTAAAGAGGGATGGCATTGTGTTATTCTGTAACGCTACCTGTGATCTGATCAACGATAGCACCCCATGTTTGGTAAAGTTAGACATAAATATATCACGGATGGTATTAGGTCACCCCCCCACACACACACACACACACACTAGAACATACACAGCTCAATCTGAAACTGAAGAACTTGCAGTGTTTGAGCAGTAGGGAAGCCTCACCTGAAGCAGGCTTAGTCATGACAGGACAGAATGTTTTCCTCTTACAGCCTGGAAACAGTCAGGAAGAGATGATGGTCATGATAGTACAACAAACACATTTCCACTTCTGCCATTCAAACTATTGAGTGCCAGGCAGCAATGACGTTCTCCATTGATGTTTCATGTTAATAATAGTTTGACAAGCTGCACTGTATAAGCCTATTCTGTAGTCAAAATTACAAAATATTCTATATACAAATGCACACCAACAAAAAAAAACTCCAAGATACAGAAAGTCAAGGCATGGGATTTCAACTAGACTTACTGTGCATTTCTGGCATCTATAAAATGTGTTCCTTTTTCACAGAGCCCAAAGATAAAAAACAATATCATCAGTGATATTTCCCAATTACAAAACCAGTCTATCAATTAATTTACTATCAGCGGTCTCACTCCCATTTCGGACACAACGCAACAAGGATAATATTATGACGTTTGTTTATTCACATTTTTACATTTATAAATCTGCATATTATGTACATTCAGTAGTTGATGTTGTGGAAGACATATCCATTAGAGAGCTACATAAGCGGGACCAGTAGTTTATCCTGACTGGGAAGAACTCGGGGCATTAGGTATCTTCCTGGTCAGGTTCCATAGACCTGGGTATTCAACTCTGACCCTACGAGGTCTGGAGCCTGCTGGTTTTCTGTTCTACCTGATAATTAATTGCACCCACCTGGTGTCCCAGGTCTAAATCAGTCCCTGATTAGAGGGGAACAATGGATAAAAAGCAGTGGAACTGGCTTCAAGGTCCAGAGTTGAGTTTGAGGGCCATAGACCATGTAACCTGGCTGGGAAGAACTCAGGGGCCTTGGGTATCTTCCTGTCAGATCCCATTGTCCAGGTAAAACTCCTAGCCCTGCAACATATTGCTCTGGGGTGATGTTTCCCCTAAGTACAGATCTAGGATCAGCTTCCCCTCCTCCAATCCTAACCTTAACCATTAGTGGGGGAGATGTAAAACTGACCCAAGATCAGTGACAACTACACCCTACTCCCAACCAACACATGTATGAACTGTTCCCTGACTGTAAAGACCCAGTCTATTGAAAACCCTCCTGAGGCTTGTGGAGGCACACAATGCAGGGTGGTGTTCATTACGCACCAAACTGAAGAAAATGAACTCAAACGAGGAGGGACTACTTGGACTTGTCCAATAAGAAACGCACATTTTTGGTTTCTGTCAGAAATAATTTTCAAAAGCTTTCCATTGCATGCCCTAATGAACAAGACCCAGGATACGCTGTGAATCACATAACTCGCTGCTCACTATATATAAACAGTCCGTCATACAAAATGGTATTGTCTCCTAAATCAGACAGAGGACATTAAACCACAGGAAATGCAACTGGAGTGTGGTTGTGGGATGAACTAGTGACAGAACTAAAAACAAACTCTTGTCGGCTTATATTCTGTGATTTGGGCCAAGAGATTTTCCTGACTACATGACCTGGCCAGGAAAAACTTGGGGCCCTAGTTATTGGCTACAACACCAGGGGTGTAATCATTAGTCCAAACAGATAAAACCAGAGTTTCTATTGGACAAATTCAGCTTGTTCCCTCCGCATTTCACAACAGAATCGGCATAATTAATAAACCCTAGCCCATGGTTTTTCCTTGTCAGGCAGAGGGTCAGAAAAACACCTGTCCATATCTATGATGCAGATCAATGGTAAGCGGTGTTATTCAAATAACTCCTATTCAAATAACTCCTTTCATTAACTAAGAATGGACGATCAACCTGCATTTCAAAATGTCAAACATTTGGTTTTAAGGTAGGGGTAGGTAACTCAATTAAGCCACGGGCTGATTTTTATCGGAGCGGATGGTCGCAGGGCCAGAACATAACTATAATATTTTGTACACTGTAAATTGACCACAACTAATCCCAAAAAGACATCGTACTTGAAAATAACAATTTCATAACTTGATTACATTGAGACACAATCATTATTTATTTGGGGGAATATTTGAACAGATTTCCTAAATGAAATTAGTTTTTAGCTTCATTCCTAGTGATTTGTCTTTGAGCAAAAACTAAAATCCTGATGCTGCCTGTTGCTGGACCCCGTTTTAAAGTATCTGCAATTGAATAATGTGCCGTCTAAAAGTATTCAAAGCAAATTAGAAAAGTCAGCGCTTATATTAAAATCTAAATAAAATCTAAGGTAGAGAGCAGAGTACTGCCATTTGACCACAGGGCAGATGCAAATTAAACAAAACATTGCATCAGTGAGAGGAAGACATCTACCATCTCTTTGTCTGTTCAGACTTACAAAACGCAGACATCATAGCAGTTTGAAATGTTGAGGCAAAAACTACGCAAATAATACAGTCATTGAAATCATGCAAAAATCTATGTAAACACCATTCATTAGTATCAGTGACAATGTGTCAAATAAAAAAATAATCTGGATTTACCTTAAATTCACACAAATGTGAACAAATATGATTTAAAACACAGGGGCATTGACATTTAAACACAAATTCACTTATTTTATTCTTAACCCAACACCTTTTCCGTCTCCCACAAAATAAAATAATTAATCAGAATGTATTTTAACTAAATATTTAGTTAAAATACACGTGCGTGTCTTTAAAAAAACTCTTAAAAGACACGCATACACATAGAAAAAAAATACATGGGTCACATCAACAGCACACAATACCGTCCAACAAATTCCAAATACATTAAGAATACAGGTGATCATTGCTTAAATAATTCTAGAAAAATATCTGCTGTACATATAATTATTTACATTAGTTGTTTTTATGATTATGTGCATATCTGTACATGGTAACCAATGCAGACAGACTTCACTGAGCTATGCTGGATGACTCATCTTGTGAACACCTATTGTAAATGTGGAAAACTCAGGCCTTTCCTCAACTGAAAACCTTCCTCGGTATCACTCACTTGTAAATCCTTTAAAAATCAATCAATTCAAACTGGTCTACTTTAGCCAACTCAAGCTTGAGGTACAGTGGGGGAAAAAAGTATTTAGTCAGCCACCAATTGTGCAAGTTCTCCCACTTAAAAAGATGAGAGGCCTGTAATTTTCATCATAGGTACACGTCAACTATGACAGACAAATTGAGAATTTTTTTCTCCAGAAAATCACATTGTAGGATTTTTAATGAATTTATTTGCAAATTATGGTGGAAAATAAGTATTTGGTCACCTACAAACAAGCAAGATTTCTGACTCTCACAGACCTGTAACTTCTTCTTTAAGAGGCTCCTCTGTCCTCCACTCGTTACCTGTATTAATGGCACCTGTTTGAACTTGTTATCAGTATAAAAGACACCTGTCCACAAACTCAAACAGTCACACTCCAAACTCCACTATGGCCAAGACCAAAGAGCTGTCAAAGGACACCAGAAACAAAATTGTAGACCTGCACCAGGCTGGGAAGACTGAATCTGCAATAGGTAAGCAGCTTGGTTTGAAGAAATCAACTGTGGGAGCAATTATTAGGAAATGGAAGACATACAAGACCACTGATAATCTCCCTCGATCTGGGGCTCCACGCAAGATCTCACCCCGTGGGGTCAAAATGATCACAAGAACGGTGAGCAAAAATCCCAGAACCACACGGGGGGACCTAGTGAATGACCTCCAGAGAGCTGGGACCAAAGTAACAAAGCCTACCATCAGTAACACACTACGCCGCCAGGGACTCAAATCCTGCAGTGCCAGACGTGTCCCCCTGCTTAAGCCAGTACATGTCCAGGCCCGTCTGAAGTTTGCTAGAGTGCATATGGATGATACAGAAGAGGATTGGGAGAATGTCATATGGTCAGATGAAACCAAAATATAACTTTTTGGTAAAAACTCAACTCGTCGTGTTTGGAGGACAAAGAATGCTGAGTTGCATCCAAAGAACACCATACCTACTGTGAAGCATGGGGGTGGAAACATCATGCTTTGGGGCTGTTTTTCTGCAAAGGGACCAGGACGACTGATCCGTGTAAAGGAAAGAATGAATGGGGCCATGTATCGTGAGATTTTGAGTGAAAACCTCCTTCCATCAGCAAGGGCATTGAAGATGAAACGTGGCTGGGTCTTTCAGCATGACAATGATCCCAAACACACCGCCCGGGCAATGAAGGAGTGGCTTCGTAAGAAGCATTTCAAGGTCCTGGAGTGGCCTAGCCAGTCTCCAGATCTCAACCCCATAGAAAATCTTTGGAGGGAGTTGAAAGTCCGTGTTGCCCAGCGACAGCCCCAAAACATCACTGCTCTAGAGGAGATCTGCATGGAGGAATGGGCCAAAATACCAGCAACAGTGTGTGAAAACCTTGTGAAGACTTACAGAAAACGTTTGACCTGTGTCATTGCCAACAAAGGGTATATAACAAAGTATTGAGAAACTTTTGTTATTGACCAAATACTTATTTTCCACCATAATTTGCAAATAAATTCATAAAAAAATCCTACAATGTGATTTTCTGGATTATTTTTCCTCATTTTGTCTGTCATAGTTGACGTGTACCTATGATAAATTACAGGCCTCTCATCTTTTTAAGTGGGAGAACTTGCACAATTGGTGGCTGACTAAATACCTTTTTTTCCCCACTGTAACTCAACACTGAGCTTTTGTAATATTTGTATAATTAAGGGGTTTTGATAACTTGATTATTTGAAATGTATCACAAGATTGACCCATTCTGCACCATTTGTGGCCACGAAGTTCTAAACTTCTTAATAATGAAAACATAATGTGTCTGACAATCCTTTCTCGCTCTCTCATCTTCCCCAGATTTACCACAGCAAAAAAATATTGGCGTCTACGGAAACAGGAACACTTAATATCCCCAAAAAATAATTGGCATAATGTGGACTGAAGTCTGACACGGGACATGCATTATGGGTAACATAATTTCTATCAAAACAAGCTTTATTCCACAACACGTATTAGGACCGCACCACTTCATCAACCATTCATCATGATTGAAAGAAAGCCCTACTTGAAACATTGCCACCTGTCCCCGTCCATCCAATTCAGTTGTTGATCCAAAAGGTGTAATGCTGCTAACGCGGTGGAAACACGGTTGAGAGAGAAATATACTCTGTCTCTGCCATCCAACCGCGTGTTTAACTGAGGTTACAAAGTGACCTCTGGAGGTTGTACAAAAACCTGGTCCGCCACATCATCCAGGCGTCAGACAACGGAAGGTAGCACAATGCTTGCATAGTCTTTGATGAAAGGAGAGAACGATGTTGTCCGTCTGCCTGGTTCGGGGGGTATATAAAAAAACTATTGTCATCACACATTGTCAAACTTGTGTTTTAGGTAGTCTTTCATGACCTTGGCAATGGGCAGGTCCTCCAGAAACGTCAAGCTCTGGAGGCCTATGCGATGCCGGATGTTTATCCGACACATGTCCTGCAAAGTCCTGGGTTGTCCTGAAAAGAAACAAAAACATCTGTTAAAAATATCAAAGTGGATCGTCATTTTTGCACAAAAGGACAGTAAGCATTGGTCATTCTACAATCGTGTGTATGAAATAAAAGGTTGAAGTTCAGCGTTCTAATGTTTTGATAACTAATCTTGCAGAAAAGTCTGAGGATGAACAGAAGACTGGGAGTCACGCTGTTACAGGTGAGTCAGGGTGAATCAGACAAGCATGTCTAGTGTTGTCAATTTGCTTGTTTCACTTTGATTCATGACGTTCGACTCTGAATCAAACTGAAACAAGCAGCTGGTGAGTAAGCTCACTTTCACTGTGACTTTAGATTATTCCACACTTCAAATAGGACAACAATGAGCCTTTCAAAAACATTTCCCAAATTATCAGGCAGCTCTCAAGGCCAAACACCCTCTTATTGCCAGTTTTAAAATGTTTAGGAGTCTCTCTCACACATACACAGGGCAGGGCTGGACCACAACCATGCTGTCCTCCTCTCTCCCTGTCTACTGTCACCACAACCATGCTGTCCTCCTCTCTCTCTCACCACAACCATGCTGTCCTCCTCTCTCTCTCACCACAACCATGCTGTCCTCCTCTCTCCCTGTCTACTGTCACCACAACCATGCTGTCCTCCTCTCTCTCTCACCACAACCATGCTGTCCTCCTCTCTCTCTCACCACAACCATGCTGTCCTCCTCTCTCTCTCTCTCACCACAACCATGCTGTCCTCCTCTCTCCCTGTCTACTGTCACCACAACCATGCTGTCCTCCTCTCTCCCTGTCTACTGTCACCACAACCATGCTGTCCTCCTCTCTCCCTGTCTACTGTCACCACAACCATGCTGTCCTCCTCTCTCCCTGTCTACTGTCACCACAACCATGCTGTCCTCCTCTCTCCCGGTCTACTGTCACCACAACCATGCTGTCCTCCTCTCTCCCTGTCTACTGTCACCACAACCATGCTGTCCTCCTCTCTCCGTCTGTCACCACAACCATGCTGTCCTCCTCTCTCCCTGTCTACTGTCACCACAACCATGCTGTCCTCCTCTCTCCCTGTCTACTGTCACCACAACCATACTGTCCTCCTCTCTCCCTGTCTACTGTCACCACAACCATGCTGTCCTCCTCTCTCCCTGTCTACTGTCACCACAACCATGCTGTCCTCCTCTCTCCCTGTCTACTGTCACCACAACCATGCTGTCCTCCTCTCTCCCTGTCTACTGTCACCACAACCATGCTGTCCTCCTCTCTCCCGGTCTACTGTCACCACAACCATGCTGTCCTCCTCTCTCCCTGTCTACTGTCACCACAACCATGCTGTCCTCCTCTCTCCCTGTCTACTGTCACCACAACCATGCTGTCCTCCTCTCTCTCTCACCACAACCATGCTGTCCTCCTCTCTCCCTGTCTACTGTCACCACAACCATGCTGTCCTCCTCTCTCCCTGTCTACTGTCACCACAACCATACTGTCCTCCTCTCTCCCCGTCTACTGTCACCACAACCATGCTGTCCTCCTCTCTCCCTGTCTACTGTCACCACAACCATGCTGTCCTCCTCTCTCCCTGTCTATTGTCACCACAACCATGCTGTCCTCCTCTCTCCCTGTCTACTGTCACCACAACCATGCTGTCCTCCTCTCTCCCTGTCTACTGTCACCACAACCATGCTGTCCTCCTCTCTCTCTCTCACCACAACCATGCTGTCCTCCTCTCTCCCTGTCTACTGTCACCACAACCATGCTGTCCTCCTCTCTCCCTGTCTACTGTCACCACAACCATGCTGTCCTCCTCTCTCCCTGTCTACTGTCACCACAACCATGCTGTCCTCCTCTCTCCCTGTCTACTGTCACCACAACCATACTGTCCTCCTCTCTCCCAGTCTACTGTCACCACAACCATGCTGTCCTCCTCTCTCCCTGTCTACTGTCACCACAACCATGCTGTCCTCCTCTCTCTCTCTCTCACCACAACCATGCTGTCCTCCTCTCTGTCACCACAACCATGCTGTCCTCCTCTCTCCCTGTCTACTGTCACCACAACCATACTGTCCTCCTCTCTCCCTGTCTACTGTCACCACAACCATGCTGTCCTCCTCTCTCCCTGTCTACTGTCACCACAACCATGCTGTCCTCCTCTCTCCCTGTCTACTGTCACCACAACCATGCTGTCCTCCTCTCTCCCTGTCTACTGTCACCACAACCATGCTGTCCTCCTCTCTCCCTGTCTACTGTCACCACAACCATGCTGTCCTCCTCTCTCCCTGTCTACTGTCACCACAACCATACTGTCCTCCTCTCTCCCTGTCTACTCTCACCACAACCATGCTGTCCTCCTCTCTCCCTGTCTACTGTCACCACAACCATGCTGTCCTCCTCTCTCCCTGTCTACTGTCACCACAACCATGCTGTCCTCCTCTCTCCCTGTCTACTGTCACCACCACCATGCTGTCCTCCTCTCTCCCTGTCTACTGTCACCACAACCATGCTGTCCTCCTCTCTCCCTGTCTACTGTCACCACAACCATGCTGTCCTCCTCTCTCCCTGTCTACTGTCACCACAACCACGCTGTCCTCCTCTCTCCCTGTCTACTGTCACCACAACCATGCTGTCCTCCTCTCTCTCTCACCACAAACATGCTGTCCTCCTCTCTCCGTCTGTCACCACAACCACGCTGTCCTCCTCTCTCCCCGTCTACTGTCACCACAACCATACTGTCCTCCTCTCTCCCCGTCTGTCACCACAACCATGCTGTCCTCCTCTCTCCCCGTCTGTCACCACAACCATGCTGTCCTCCTCTCTCCCAGTCTGTCACCACAACCATGCTGTCCTCCTCTCTCCCCGTCTGTCACCACAACCATACTGTCCTCCTCCCACTCACCCTAGTCACCACAACCATACTGTCCTCTCTGTCTCTAGTCACCAGAACTAAGCTGTCCTTTCCTTGCTCCAGCTGAAACTGAACTAAAGGTTTGGTTAAAAAAATCGCAGACAGGTGGTAGTGCTGCAGTCTACCGAGACCAGACACCATCACACTTTCTCCCCTCTTCAACTATAGGCTACCCCTTCATCCACATTCTGTCTAAATAAAGAGAAATCATTCAGAAGATGAGTCACAGTTCTCCTTTAAAAAAGACAAAATAAAAACCAAAGGCTTGCAGACAATCATTTATAGACTACAGGTGAAATATCTGTGTTGGTGAACCAACTTCAGCCAAGGTAAGTGTGAAATCACATTAGGTTGTATTTCAACTTTTAACATACATTCTCGTTACCATTTAATCTCTCTACATTTATCTAGTTGAGATTTCAGTGTTGGCAGCGGCAGCCCTGGATGTAGCTAGGGGGACCGACGCTCTGCTCCGCACCCAACCCACCTGAGAAACAACCTAAGGGAAACACTGATACATCTATGGCATAATATACAATGAGCTTCATAAGAGCTGGGTGCCATTCATCCTCCCTTCAACAAGGCCCTCCTAGCTGCAGCAGATGAGTTAATCCACTGAGGTAGTCAGTGTAATCAATAAGGGGGGATATGTGATCTGGCTGATCGTTTGCTACGGTCTGAATGAATAGAGGGGTCCGACTTCACATGGCTGTCAGTCTGAAACAGCAGAGCAGGTCTTCGTCCCAAATGGCCACCCTATTCGCTACATAGTGCACTACTTTTGACCAGCACCATATGGGGAATATACAGTATAGGGAATAGGGTGCCATTTGGGACGCACCCGAGAGCTCTTTGATATCTCCATATCAAAGTTCAGTGAGAAACACAGAGGAATGCAGCAGGGCATTGTGCCTCTCTAAAATCATTACTGCTTCAGGTAACATCGTGCCACTCCCTCCCCCCCCCCAACAGAACACTGGTCATTATAAAGCCATGGCAACGCTCCCTGTCTCTGTAGGTTATTTTTCTCCTCTCAACTTACAATTTCCCTCCAACACTTTTTGTAGCGGATTGAAACGTTTCCATCGCCCCGTCCTGTTTGACTCCAGGTTTCTTTTCAGGTTCATAGAAAGTCCTCATATACTTTACTGGTCTGATGTGCAGAAATGTTTTTGACAACCAACAACTAATATGTTAAGTGTTATTGATACATTGGCAATTATATTTAACTCAACTTTGGATGTTAATTTTAGGGCCTCATCGTTCTGCCTGTCTGATAAAGCAATCTAGGGGAAACGCTGAGTCCCAGTCAAGCCATGAGATGATATTAAAAGCAGTGTCTATATCCACTAGTGGTACGGTCCTAGTACTACTAACAGCCCAGTAGCCCCAGACTTACTGGTGACCTCCTGTAGGAAGTCCAGGCAGGGCCGGCTGATGCCCGACATGCTCGCCGACACCGCCACGGGAGTCTGGCCCTCGTAGTTCCTCGTGTTGGTGTCGGCGCCGTACGTGTAGAGCATCTGGGCGCACAGCACGTCGTCTCTTAGCGCCGACAGGTGCAATGGGGTCTGCCCGTCCTCGAGGCGACCCAGGTTAGTGTCCGCACCCCGCTGCAGGAACATCCGACAGTAGGAATGATTCCCCTTGATGACGGCGTAGCGCAGCAGGAAGCCATTTTGAATGTCGATGTTGGCGCTGTGGTCTAGCAGGATCCGCACGCAGCTCGAGCGCTCACGGATGATGGCGAGTTGGAGGGGCGTGGTGCCCTTGTCACTGAGGGGATCCACCTCGGCGCGGAACTCGAGGAGGAGCCGCACGAAAGAGTCGCGGCCGTAGTGGGCGGCCACGTGCAGCGGCGTCCAGCCGTCGTTGCTCTTGGCATTGATGATGTCGCTGCGGAATTCCGACTCCAGCATGAGGCGGGCGATGCGCGCACGGCCGTGCATAGCGGCATAGTGGAGCGCCGTGAAGCCGCCAATGAAGTCCTTTACCGTGGGGTCAGCTGGGGAGATAGACAGGGGACAGTCTTTACAGGCTCTTTATTATAACAGAAAAATACCAATTTAGTTAAGACACTAACAAATAACAATCAAACAGACTCAGAGAGAGACAGGCTGAGAGAGCGAGAGAGATCCAAAGAAAGAGCAAGTGAGAGAGACAGAAAAACAGAGGGATGGATGATTGCGTGACAGCAGCATAATGCAGATTAATGGGGCGATCTGCAGTTACTACATCCATTTCTGATTTTATAAAATATGTATCCATTGATTTCTGTAGAATATAAAAACGTATAAATGCCCCATGAGCTTAGTTCAACTGTCCTACCCCATCAGAACCCAAAATATAACCTTGTTTTACTCCAACGTTTGTAAACAATGTGAATGTAAACAAACACTACATAGCCTCAAAACATGGTTTAAACCATAATTTTAATATCATGGATGGTCAGTCCTTGCATCCATAGCTCTGTCTATGAATTTGAAGGTCGTTACAGTTCTCCAGCCCCATCACACAGCTTTTTACCAAAACAGGGGCAGGGAACCACTGTGTTATTATTTCAACTGCCAATTGCCACTTTAAAGCCTGCTGTGGTGTGAAAGGAAAGAGTGGGCCGGCAGATGCTGGTGCATTAGAACAATTAGCATCAGTGAGACATTAAAGTGTGAAAGCGGGGTCAGGGGTTAAAGTCCTGCTATTTCAATTAGCCAATGCCGAGAGTGCTGGTAATGACCGCCTCACTGTCTGCTAGGGCCTAGGCTAAATCCAGAGGGGAATTTTCCATTCAACAGCCTTGTTAAAAATGGCTGGCTCCCCTCTTATCCAACATGCATCCATTAGGTAGGCTATATGACTGACCAGCAAAAATATTATTTTCACAGTATCGTTAAATTATTTTAGACAATTAAGTCAAGGGTAACAACATACTCTCACTGTTGGTTATGCATACATTTCAACGGTCTCGATTTTTCAGCGCATAATACAAAATAAACCCCCAACTTGTTTAATGAGCTCTTCAAAGAAAAACAGTTTGAGAGACTTGGTCTACAGCGCCCTCTGGACTTAACGCATCACTGCAACTACATCATTTGGAATCCAAATCTGTACACATTTTAATAGCAAAATATTAAAACAATTAATGAATTGCAACACTATTCCATCATAGTCTCATTAAATGAACATTATTTTCACTCTGCTCAGAAGCATACTGTCACACTGCTTTAGGGTAAAGTTTCCCCTAGGTACAGATCTAGGATCAGCTTCCCCTCCCCCAATCCTAACCTTAACCATTAGTGGGGAAAATGCCAAACTGACCCAAGAACAGCGTCTAGGGGCAACTTCATCCTACAGCCTATAGCCATGTTAGAATGACCTGGGAGTGAAGCTGTGGAGAAGACAGACTGCTGCCATTCCCAGACTGGTGATATATTGCCATCTATAGGCCAACAATTCAAGGGGGGGGAGTTTGATTCAGGTTGCACTGTCATGGTGCACCAACATGAAATATATCTCAAACAAACAGCACATGTGAAAGGATTATCATTCTAAACAAATATGTGAGTAGATTAGTGATATAAACCCCTGAATGGATGCATGTAGATAGTATCATATGGCAGACCCTTGCTGTGTCACAACCATTTCCTCCGCTAGTCTCCTTTTCTTTGTGAACATGGATTCTGACAGGGGACCTTTCACAGACCTTGTCACCAGGCTAAATGTGCATAGAAGCCTGGAACACCATCGAATCAAACAAGGAGATATTAATAGAGAATGAGCCAGTGTTTCTTCATGAATCTGTTCAGACATGGTGTTTCCCTAGCACCTTCAGTGAGGGAAAAAAGTATTTGATCCCCTGCTGATTTTGTACGTTTGCCCACTGACAAAGAAATGATCAGTCTATAATTTTAATGGTAGGTTTATTTGAACAGTGAGACAGAATAACAACAACAAAATCCAGAAAAACGCATGTCAAAAATGTTATAAATTGATTTGCATTTTAATGAGGGAAATAAGTATTTGACCCCCTCTCAATCAGAAAGATTTCTGGCTCCCAGGTGTCTTTTATACAGGTAACAAGCTGAGATTAGGAGCACACTCTTAAAGGGAGTGCTCCTGATCTCAGTTTGTTACCTGTATAAAATACACCTGTCCACAGAAACAATCAATCAATCAGATTCCAAACTCTCCACCATGGCCAATACTAAAGAGCTCTCCAAGGATGTCAGGGACAAGATTGTAGACCTACACAAGGCTGGAATGGGCTACAAGACCATCGCCAAGCAGCATGGTGAGAAGGTGACAACAGTTGGTGCGATTATTTGCAAATGGAAGAAACAAAAAAGACCTGTCAATCTCCTTCGGCCTGGGGCTCCATGCAAGATCTCACCTCGTGGAGTTGAAATGACCATGAGAATGGTGAGGAATCAGCCCAGAACTACACAGGAGGATCTTGTCAATGATCCCAAGGCAGCTGGGACCATAGTCACCAAGAAAACAATTGGTAACACACTACGCCGTGAAGGAACTGAAATCCTGCAGCACCCGCAAGGTCCCCCTGCTCAAGAAAGCACATATACAGGCCCGTCTGAAGTTTGCCAATGAACATCTGAATGATTCAGAGGAGAACTGGGTGAAAGTGTTGTGGTCAGATGAGACCAAAATCGAGCTCTTTGGCATCAACTCAACTCGCCATGTTTGGAGGAGGAGGAATGCTGCCTATGACCCCAAGAACACCATCCCCACCGTCAAACATGGAGGTGGAAACATTACGCTTTGGGGGTGTTTTTCTGCTAAGGGGACAGGACAACTTCACCACATCAAAGGGACGACGGACGGCGCCATGTACCGTCAAATCTTGGGTGAGAACCTCCTTCCCTCAGCCAGGGCATTGAAAATGGGTCGTGGATGGGTATTCCAGCATGACAATGACCCAAAACACACAGCCAAGGCAACAAAGGAGTGGCTCAAGAAGAAGCACATGAAGGTCCTGGAGTGGCCTAGCCAGTCTCCAGACCTTAATCCCATAGAAAATATGTGGAGGGAGCTGAAGGTTCGAGTTGCCAAACGTCAGGCTCGAAACCTTGATGACTTGGAGAAGATCTGCAAAGAGGAGTGGGACAAAATCCCTCCTGAGATGTGTGCAAACCTGGTGGCCAACTACAAGAAACGTCTGACCTCTGTGATTGCCAACAAGTACTAAGTCATGTTTTGCAGAGGGGTCAAATACTTATTTCCCTCATTAAAATGCAAATCAATTTATAACATTTTTGACATGCGTTTTTCTGGATTATTTTGTTGTTATTCTGTCTCTCACTGTTCAAATAAACCTACCATTAAAATTATAGACTGATCATGTCTTTGTCAGTGGGCAAACATACAAAATCAGCAGGGGATCAAATACTTTTTTCCCCTCACTGTATCTCTACTAACACTTGGCCGTCATAATAAAAATGGCTGGAACGGAGCAAACGGAATGGTATCAAACATATGAAAACCATGGAAACCATGTGTTTGATGCCATTCCACTGATTCAGCTCCACCCATTACCAGGAGCCCGTCCTCCCCAATGAAGGTGCGCCCAACCTCCTGTGGACAACAGATACAGACTGAATAGACCCCCTTTCCCCCCTAACACCAGGCCCTTGAATTCACCTCCGTGTTCCAGGAAGACCCGGACACATCTCTCCTTCCCCTTGGCAGCGGAGAAGTGGAGCAGGGTCCACCCGTTGGCATCACGGATCTTGGGAGAGTAGCCTTGCTCCAGCATCTTCCTGACGGTGTACACATCCCCCGCTGCCACTGCAGCCTGGAGCAAAGACAGTACACACCAAGAGCATTAGCATTCATCTCTAGCATAAGCAGTCGTTTACCAGTGGGAAATGCTAACGGTGGAGTAGACAGTCTTGGTATTAAGTGTCTTTGCCTGTATCTGCAGCTCCTCTTGAAGCTCGGGGTTCCTTCTACAGTGATGGTTCAGCATCCTGTTACATCTCGTAAGGGGAGGGGTCATCCACACCTAGTCCTTTGTCTGGAGAGTCGAGACAGTAAACGCGTAAGCTGCATCACTTCATTTTGGTTATTAGTGAAAAATAGCTAGGCCTACGTTTTGATAACAGTACATCGTGATGGATACATTTTTGTTATTGGTATAAATAAGCCGACTATGCATGAGTAGGTTTTCTAAATCCATCTGTTCCTCTGGGACCAACAGCCGTTGCACATTCTAGTACTAGCACATCTGATTCAACTAACCAAGGGCTTGAGGGGTGCTAGGGTGGAATAGAGGAAATCTGTAAGACAACTGGGGGTCCCCACTGCTCTATTGCACAGTGGTCACCAGCTCCGGTGATCAGTTGAAACAGGTAGGCTATTTCATGCTTGGCAGGAACCAGGGTTGGTGACCACTGCAGCACCACTTCTAGGTGTGCAGAACCCTTGTATACTTTATGGACGACATGGTATTTCATACTGAGCAGCAGGAGATTTTCACCTTTTGTCAAGCTTGATTATGTAGTTAAGCCAATTTTCATGTGTCTCTCTTGCGCAACAGTAGAACAGACAGATATGAACTCCGCTCAAATGGATTGTGGGCTAGCACTGACCCTGAAAAAAACAAAAAATTTCATGAGCATTCAAAATACATCAGTTTATATTATCAACTAGAAGACATTAAAAAACATACTGCATTTGCACAGTCATACCATTATGACAGTAACTGAGAAATGGGAATAGCTAAACATTTTACATAAACGTAATGTTAGCTATACCTGCAGCTAGCTTCTATCCAAATGGGATGGCGGTATAATAGCTATTTAGCTAACTAGATAACAATGTTGAATGTAAAAACAAGCAAGCTGGTAGGCTAATCACTTAAAATACGATTCAAACAAAAGCTAGCTATTAGTGGTTAGCTAGCTTACTGGCTAACCGTTAGATAGCTACCTGAATGGAAGTTCGGCTAGTGCCTTTTGTCATCCAAATTAGGGCAATGGTATAGCTATATCGGTGTTATTTAAAGCTAGACTAGACTCCATGCATTTTAGACAAAGTTGAAGTCAAAATAATTCACACCAAGTTATCGAGCTAAGTAGCCACCGGCCAGCTAATAGTTAGCTAACTAAGCGCTCAAACAATGGAATGTTAGCTAGTTAGCTAACGTTAGCTAGCTAACACTGCGACCCCAACTTGTTCCACTCCTTTAGGACTTATTTTATTGATATATCTATATGCCCACAAACTATGGCAGGATACTACGATACATTGTGCTGATATAAATTGCTATATATAAACAATTCCCCTTTAAGGAAGAAATTAATCGATTAACTACTGCTGGTTAGGCATCTGGCTAGCAAATAGCCTAAATCGTTACCCAGTTTTCAAGCTACTAGAACTGCATTGGATTTCAGAGTTTTAAAACAATTGTAACAATTCAATAGCTATGTGAACATGTGCACGACTCGAGAAGGCAACCATACTTCAACTACACAAGATAAGTGTTAGCTAGCTTTGATAAATGAATGCATGATTCTTACTTAAAATACGAAGCTAGCAGGCTTGCTAGCCATCCTCCACCGATGCGACCCCAATTTCAACGGGATTCTTTTAGCCAATCAGGCACCAGAAGCGACGAATTTGAGCTGTCAAATCAGCATCCTGCTGCAAGCCTCCAGTTGCCTCTGCAAACCTTCAATATGTCGTATGTTTAGATCGATATCAAACAAAATAGGCCAACGGTTTGTATGGCTATAATTATTCTCGTTGTTGACACAATGGAATGAGTGAACTCCTTTCCAATCGTCTCCTAAATGTTATCGCACGCTGTACTTCCGTGTTCAGTCACGTGATGCACTGTCCGTACACAACACAGCCAGAATTTAAAATCAAGAGATTAATTTTTTTAAAGAAAATGACCCATGTATATTTAAATACAATATATATATACTAAATTGATCATTTTCAGTCCAGAAACGTTAGGGTGTGCGACTACATTTAAAGTGATTTAACTGTAAATTATAAATCGCACTACAACTCACAGCATGCAACGCAAACCAAACAGGAACAGATATAACATTTATTTTCGAGCTGGTAGGTCACAATGATCGGAAGTCGAAGAATGCTTCTTTTTCAAAAGGTAAATTAATCGTGGTCGGCATTAAATGTTAATATTCAGTGTTGTGTTATTCAAAAGTGTACAGAAAACATGTATAATACAATCATTGCAAAAAAAATTATGCACGCAACATGGTTCGCGTGGCAGAAATCGAATGAAAATCCGACAAACTCGGTGCACATTTTTCTTTTTTCAGGTTGACCACTGCCAAGACCCTCGTGATCATTGAAAACCCAAACGCTACGTCAAAATGAATGACCACTTTCATGTCCTAAATGATGCTTACAGAAGTTTATTGTCGAGAACATCACCCAGCAAAATGAGTAGCCATGAGTTGGCATCCTCCATGTTCACTTGTGTATGTGAACTGACTCCAGATGCCAGTAGTGGTTCTCAGCATCAGGACCAGTCCAGAGATCCCCTAACGTTCTCCGAATATTCTCAGAACCCAAATGGAACTGAACTGGCTTGTCTTGTGTTGACCCTGGTGGAGAAAATAAGCACCAAGCTGACATCTCAACAACTGTCTCAAGAAACCAGCCTTTACTTCAAAGATGTTTCTACAGTATTATTCCAGGATATGGATTTCATGTCCAAACTTGTGAGTTTGGTTTCCTGCATATGATTGGAATATATAATTGCCTTGTCCTTTTGTTTGTGTTTGCTTATAGTATTAACATTTTTGTTCCCCCACCCCACAGGTTCACCTTGTCCGCTGCAAGGACAGGTTGCTGTCTCATCTAGCTGCAAAGAGTGTATCCTCCTATGTTATTTTTGAGCTGCATTGCTTTGTGAGTATTCTAATCGTCCTCATGTTTTTTTTGTGATTTAAGAGTGTATTGTATTGCATAGTCAAGTAAGTTATATTGCATACTAGTCAAGTAACTCTAGAAGTTCTGTGTGCATCAGACAGTCTCACATTAGATGACCCAAATCTGTCACCTGAACCTGTAAAATCACATTTACACACAGGCCTACCAGGCTTTATTTAAGTAGATTGTTCCTTATTGAGGACAGATCCTGACAGGTGAATTCTTACATTCAGTTCTCTTTTTTCCTGACTAGAATACAGTCAACCAGATTTGGAAATGGAAGTGCTTGCAAGTGCTCCAGAACCCTTGCTCTGGCAACGAACTGGATGCATGCACATGGTCACTTACCACTGTCCTGAAAGCAGTTTTAAAAGAAACATCAGAATATAAACCTGGTATTGAAACACAATTCATCCATCAATTGTATCAACATGTATGTTTTATTTGTCCACTATCTCCAAATAAGTTCTACTTGGTGCCAAATCCTATGTATTTACCATGTGTTTACATGGTAGACCACCCATACGTAAAAATGTATGCACACATGACTGTAAGTCGCTTTGGATAAAAGCGTCTGCTAAATGGCATATTATATTATTATTATTATAGTTAGGCCACTAAGCTGGAACGGCGTAACTACAGTGTGGCTATGAATGTGTTTACATTGTAATTGTGTTCTACCTACCTATGCATCTACCATGTAAATTCAATGTACATTGGTTTTAGCCACAGTGGGGAATTATCTTTCTTTGCCCCTCAGGGACTTTGGAGAAACTTCTTGCCACTTTCGACCCAGCTGTCACTTCTGCTTACTCCCAGCTTGTCCCTGTAGAGAGAGCGGGCCATGGGGACTCTGCATCATACCCCAGTAATAACACGGCAGACTGGGCTACAACCCTGAGTAACCTCCTAGACTTACTGGAAGTGCTCACTGCATCCAGGTTCAAACTAAGCACCACCAGTGTCTGTTTCACGAGCTCAAGGCTCGCCCTCGTACAGGCATCGGCGTTACTGCGGATAGTAGACTCTCACGTCGACTACTTTGTGAAGAAGCGAGTGCTTCTGCTATTAAAGAGGATTCTCCTTCAGAAGGCGGGAGAGGACATGGCTTTGGGAGAGGCGTCCTCCCTAACGCATGGAGATGATCACATGACGAGTGACATTCTTGCGCTGGCTGATGATGTGTTGCGGGCGGTGCACGCTGATTGGTTACAGTGTGTTCCGGTGGAGTCCGCGGCCATTTTCTTTGGAGGGACGGGCCAATTACGTGGCGGGAGCAGTGATGAGTTCGATCATGTGATGCTGAGGGCTGTTAGTCTGGTTGTGCTCAAGTCACTGGAATACAAAATCCAATCCGCTGGGGGGAAAGGTAATAATGGACTATTTATAAACGTTATTAACCAGTCCTACCCTCGGTACTATGTTTATTCTACTTTAAAGGTAGACTCAGTGAAATGACGTTGCCACGAGCAGCACCGCGGATATTGAGATGAGCGACATGCAAGAATCCGCTCTCACACAGTCTCTCACACAGTATCTGCGCATGTGCACGTTTTCTCTTCACGCTGTTAGAGCCTGCTAGCCACGGGACCCAAACAGGTTAGAAGTTGAGCCTCGCAGAAGTTGTTGCGGAAATTACCCCACTATGCTGTTTACTTTCTGCAGCTATGTCATATCGCTGAGTCTACCTTTAACATTACTCATTTCTAAAGCTGAAATAATCAGGAGAAAAACATCATATGATGACAGGATCGATAATTCAGACCGATGCTTTGCACAATGTATACAATAGGGGGCAGTGTTTCCCAACACATAACACGCAAGAACAGTATTGCACTGTATTGTCTCGCTCAAGGTAAAAGTTCCTCAGGACCCCTAACCGCAGGTCTAGAATCAGATTACCCTACCCAAATCCGAACCTTAACCATTATGGCTGTGAAAATATCTGACCCGGAATCAGTGGGTCGAGGCAACTTCTACCTACTCTGTCCATTCACTTCTCTCTGGTCCCACAGGTGTACGTAACACCATAGACATCCATGGCTATTTGAGTGCGTTGCTGTTGTTCTTGAGCCAGCGTGGGGTCCAGCTGAA
The DNA here is from genome assembly GCF_964263955.1 of Coregonus lavaretus. Lineage (NCBI taxonomy): Eukaryota > Metazoa > Chordata > Actinopteri > Salmoniformes > Salmonidae > Coregonus > Coregonus lavaretus. Next base: position 28,582,871 of record NC_140024.1, on the reverse strand, counting down.
GCAGGGATCTCACTCCTGCTGCTGGGTGTCTTTGGTGTTTGGAGAGCAGGACGACGACATGATGGAAGCAGCCAAGGCTTTACTACTAATATACCTCCATCACAGGTACCATACCACCTCATACACACTTTAATACTAGTAATATACCTCCATCACCGGTACCATACCACCTCATACACACTTTAATACTAGTAATATACCTCCATCACAGGTACCATACCACCTCATACACACTTTAATACTAGTAATATACCTCCATCACAGGTACCATACCACCTCATACACACTTTAATACTAGTAATATACCTCCATCACAGGTACCATACCACCTCATACACACGTTAATACTAGTAATATACCTCCATCACAGGTACCATACCACCTCATACACACTTTAATACTAGTAATATACCTCCATCACAGGTACCATACCACCTCATACACACGTTAATACTAGTAATATACCTCCATCACCGGTACCATACCACCTCATACACACTTTAATACTAGTAATATACCTCCATCACAGGTACCATACCACCTCATACACACGTTAATACTAGTAATATACCTCCATCACAGGTACCATACCACCTCATACACACTTTAATACTAGTAATATACCTCCATCACAGGTACCATACCACCTCATACACACGTTAATACTAGTAATATACCTCCATCACCGGTACCATACCACCTCATACACACTTTAATACTAGTAATATACCGCCATCACAGGTACCATACCACCTCATACACACTTTAATACTAGTAATATACCTCCATCACAGGTACCATACCACCTCATACACACGTTAATACTAGTAATATACCTCCATCACAGGTACCATACCACCTCATACACACTTTAATACTAGTAATATACCTCCATCACAGGTACCATACCACCTCATACACACGTTAATACTAGTAATATACCTCCATCACCGGTACCATACCACCTCATACACACTTTAATACTAGTAATATACCGCCATCACAGGTACCATACCACCTCATACACACTTTAATACTAGTAATATACCTCCATCACAGGTACCATACCACCTCATACACACGTTAATACTAGTAATATACCGCCATCACAGGTACCATACCACCTCATACACACTTTAATACTAGTAATATACCTCCATCACAGGTACCATACCACCTCATACACACGTTAATACTAGTAATATACCGCCATCACAGGTACCATACCACCTCATACACACTTTAATACTAGTAATATACCGCCATCACAGGTACCATACCACCTCATACACACTTTAATACTAGTAATATACCTCCATCACAGGTACCATACCACCTCATACACACTTTAATACTAGTAACATTGATGAACAGTAAGAGTAGAATGGCTGGTTTATAATACTGAAACACTGACTGATAGAAATACTGTCTTTTGGCAATGTGGCTTTCTTTTGTATTAATTCTGAATTGTAGTTTTGTCAGGGGTTGGTTGGATTCTGCTCATGAAAATCTGACCTTTTGATTTGGAAATCTCTGATTATCTGAGATCAGTCACCCACATAAAGGAGTAGGTTGGGAACCTGATTGGACCAATTTCCCAGACACTGGACTAAAAACAATGCTCAATGCAGATGCTAGCAAATCCAAGATTAGTCTTATTTTTTGTCCGGAAAACAAGCCTATTATGTCCTAGAGATGTCTGACTCTTCTGTCTGTCTTCCTACAGAGTGACCTCTGACCTGGATGCTGATGCTGCGTGTGTCGTCGGCGGAAACCCCCACTGCCACTTTCTCTTCCTCCTCCGCAGCATCTCCTTCGACCACAGCATTCTCCTCGATTTCCTAATCTCAACGGAAACCTGCTTCCTCGAGTACTTTGTCCGTTATCTAAAACACCTCCGGGACGACTGGGAAGGGGTCCGAACGGTCTGTCAGAAGATGGATGGGTCGGACCGGTGTAAACTGAGCTGGAAGATTAGCCAGAAAAATTATAAACTATTGGACAACCTGAGAGAGGAACTCCAACAGTCGTTGTGTGTCTCTCGTGGAAGCGTGTCTACTTCGAGCCATCATGGAGGATCAGTCACCATTGTGGACCCAGAGCCAGCTCAGTGTCTGCAGCCCAGCCTGTGTCTGCCTTCAGGGAGTGCAAACACCCTGGCCTCTCCTCCCCCTCTCCGTCTGGTGGACTACGGCAGCTCAGAGGAGTCTGAGACTGAGGACGGGGATCTCCCATCAGTCCTTACACAGGATAGGCTACACAGCAACTCTGTCATTCACACACACAACAGCCACACTTTTGATAGGATGGTTATGTGTCTGACAGAACTCAGAGTGGTGGTGACTAGACTACAGAGGAGGAGTCTGTTTCCTTACAATGCCACCTCGCTCTTGAAACTGCTGACACAGATTGAAGCGAAGAGATGTTCTTCACGGCGTTGAACTCCGTAATGATTAAATAAAGGTTACGTGGTGGTAAATGCATTTGGTCTCCTCATTTGTAATTATATTTAGGGTGGTACATTTCCTATAAATTTATCAAAATTCCCAGTTTAAATTGCGTTTGGAAGGTTCCTGGATTCAGGATGGAATAAGCAGGAATTGTGGGAATCCTTCAACAGGGACTTCTAGATTTCTTAAATCTCTATATTTTTATTTAATACTTTTGTATTTTTCATGGCATCCTATTTGTGAATGGATTTGAATGCTCTTTTTGGGGACCTTGTGGTTGTATGACAACTTAAGGTAAGCATTGTTTATGAAGGGATGATTATGATGACAGTTTCCTTTATTTCCAACTACATTTGAATCATAAAGACATTCTAAAAGCAACACGTCCTGTTTGCATGACCATTGTAAGTAAACACACACACACACCTCTTTCAACTATGTGTATTTGCTTTTGGCTCCCTCCCTTCAGGCCATGCAAACATCACTGAAACAAGTCAATAAAACATCACTATTTTCCCCACCTGTCTGTTGATCCTCTCCTCTTTCCTTACTCCTGTTTTCACCTCGTTCTATCTGTCTCTACTATGCTTTACTAGAGGGACTATTGTGTGGAGGAGTAGCTCCTGTTCTCCTGTCTGCGTTGTCTGGAGAACAATGCAAACAAGCCACAGATTATCACCTGAGGGCACCTCTGGCTGCAGGGAGCAGGGCTGGCTCTCTCTCTCGTGTGTCTTTATCTGTGTGTCTGTCTGTCTGTTTATCTGTGGGTGTGTCTTGCGTTGTGACACTTCTCCATTATCGTCCCTCTACGACAACGTACCTGGAGGGGAAGGAAAAAAACTCCTGTCCAATTGTGCCTGAGCTGGGTGTGACCCTTTTCAAGAATGTCAAACAAAGACAGGGAGAGGTAGGGAGAGAGAGAGCCTGCCTGCTGAATAGAGGGACTGTCATGCCTGTTGGTTTCCCACAGTCAACATTACACCAACCGCACTCTAGTGAGGACAGGACATAGCTTACCTGGTTTCCCTACTGAGAGTGAGGACAGGACATACCTTACCTGGTTTCCCTACTGAGGGTGAGGACAGGACATAGCTTACCTGGTTTCCATACTGAGGGTGGAACGGTGGGAAGCTGAGTGGTATATTATATTTCACTATGACCTTGGATTCATTGGATGGTTTCAGGGAATGTGCTGTAGTAGTGTTGTCTAGGGCTTCTCCTACCTGGGATGTGAATAGCTATCGCTGATTTTCTTTTGTTTTACACCTGTCCTAGTTAACGGAGGAGCAGGTTTCAACTCGAGGCCGTCCGAAGCAACCGGTGGGAGTTGACTGGAGTTTAAGTGAAATCGTCTCTTTAAGGTGAGCGTGTCCCCCTGTTAGAGGAGCTAAGCCCTATCTTCCATGTTAGGATGGGACTGAATAGACCCTCTGTTTTCTTAGTAGGTCAGTAAGTGTATAGAGACCCTCCACCTAAGGCTATGCTTTTCTGAACGCTCTCGCGGTTGATTTATAGTACTGTAACTGGCCTAAACTCAAACTATGAAGGATCTCTGGCACTTTAGCTGGATATTCCATGTGAAGTCATCAGCATTTAACTACAAAGCGTAATTACCATATTGGTTTAAATGGCACTATAAAAATCTCACCAAATGTAATCAAAGATAAATCTTGACTGGTTTTATTTACTCTAAGGAGAGCATGTACTCATGGAAACGGATTGCTTTACAGTTAACAGTGCCAGTCACAGTTCTTTGGGATATCTAGTGGTGTGTGTGTGGGTGTATGGAATGAGGAAAAAACTCTATTTATCCTCCCTTTCACCTTTGGCCTCCTATTCTGCACTTAGCTGTAAATTAACGACCAAACGGTCATTTTCAGGGTTAAAATCTAAAGGTCATCTTTGATAAATTAGAGCCATTGTTTTTCAATCATTAAACTACTCTTTGAGTTGAGCATACAGTCTGTTCTAGGTTCTGCCTTAATGATGTCTCTGTATACAAGTATAACGTATTTTCCCACTAGGTCATAGTCTGCGACCCACTTTTGCGTGCGTATTTTATCTCATCATGCACGTCAAAGATAAGAAATCACTCCTAGTTCATTTATGCTTCTCTACCGACAAACATTTCTCATGCTTGAGAAAGTTGATGAAAAAGTACGATACCAGTACAGTTGAACCCTGTGCCCCTGTACGTGTGTGTGAGAGAGAGAGAGAGTGCGGAGAGACACAGAGAGGAGAGAAAGAGATGGACAGAGACCAGAGGGGGAGAGAGAATGAAACGGAGAGAGACCAGGGAGAGAGAGAAAGAAACAGAGAGAGACCAGGGAGAGAGAGAAAGAAACAGAGAGACCAGAGGGGGAGAAAGAAACAGAGAGACCAGAGGGGGAGAGAGAGACAGAGAGAGACCAGAGGGAGAGAAAGAAACAGAGAGAGACCAGAGGGGGAGAAAGAAACAGAGAGACCAAGGAGGGAGAGAAAGAAACAGAGAGAGACCAGGGAGAGAGAGAAAGAAACAGAAAGAGACCAGAGGTAGAGAGAGAAAGAAACAGAGAGACCAGAGGGAGAGAGAGAAAGAAACAGAGAGAGACCAGAGGGAGAGAGAGAAAGAAACAGAGAGAGACCAGAGGGAGAGAGAGAAAGAAACAGAGAGACCAGAGGGGGAGAGAGAAAGAAACAGAGAGACCAGAGGGAGAGAGAGAAAGAAACAGAGAGACCAGAGGGGGAGAGAGAAAGAAACAGAGAGAGACCAGAGGGAGAGAGAGAAAGAAACAGAGAGAGACCAGAGGGAGAGAGAGAAAGAAACAGAGAGACCAGAGGGGGAGAGAGAAAGAAACAGAGAGACCAGAGGGAGAGAGAGAAAGAAACAGAGAGAGACCAGAGGGAGAGAGAGAAAGAAACAGAGAGAGACCAGAGGGAGAGAGAGAAAGAAACAGAGAGACCAGAGGGGGAGAGAGAAAGAAACAGAGAGACCAGAGGGAGAGAGAGAAAGAAACAGAGAGAGACCAGAGGTAGAGAGAGAAAGAAACAGAGAGAGACCAGAGGGGGAGAGAGAGACAAAGAAACAGAGAGAGACCAGAGGGAGAGAGAGAAAGAAACAGAGAGAGACCAGTGGGAGAGAGAGAAAGAAACAGAGAGAGACCAGAGGGAGAGAGGGAAAGAAACAGAGAGAGACCAGAGGGAGAGGGAGAAAGAAACAGAGAGACCAGAGGGGGAGAGAGAAAGAAACAGAGAGACCAGAGGGAGAGAGAGAAAGGAACCTCCCCTTACAATTTGCAGACAGAGTGTGCTTTGTCATGTTCTTCATTGACTGAATGTCTGAATCCCCAGATAATCTTCAACATCAGAATGCTAACAATACAAAAGATCTTCCTTATCAGCGGTGTTCTGGCAGTACACCACTGATGCACACTGCTCATCGCTCTATGGACCAGTCCGACGAGACCAGGTTGTCTACCATGGGTGCTAGTAAAGGATACATTGTAATGTTCCCCATGTGAAAATTGTCTTAGACACACAGTACTGCTGTATACAAAATAAACACTGTACATTGCATCCTCAACATAATACATACTGTACATTGCAGTGGCATACTAACACGGCTCAGTTGGACTTATTGCTGTTTAGGTGTTTGATAGACAGGTGTTTGATAGACAGGTGCTTGATAGACAGGTGCTTGATAGACAGGTGCTTGATAGACAGGTGCTTGATAGACAGGTGTTTGATAGACAGGTGTTTGATAGAACAGGTGCTTGATAGGTCGTTTGTATCTGATGTAGTAAAACAAAGAAACATACAGGTGCTCAGGCTAGGTAGCGCCAGTATACATTACGCTTGGTGCCATGATATTATCCTTGAATCACAAAGCAATTGCGTCACAGATGTGTAATCAGTGCAAGATAAGGTTAAACGCATAGACATAGAATTACTAGAAAGGACATTGTCCATCAGACCACAGCAATTGAACTAGTATTTGATTTCTGTGGTTAAAAGGTTGTTTTGTTGTTCCATTTCAAACTGTAGATGTGTTTGGTTGGTGGTTCCATTGTCTCCGCGAAGTCATTGTGATGTGGCGTTGTTGTTGTGTTTTTGCGGGGCAGTGAAATGTGCTGAGTCGTGCTCTGACTCCCCAGAACACTGCAGAGAGCTCCGGGATGTGCTGACATCAGCAGTGATGTCATCAAAAGGGTCCCCATGGGGGCAACGAGTCTCTCACTCTCTCTTTCACACACACACACACACACACACAAGAGTGAAAGACTAAATGACAAGAAGAGTAAATAGTCTGCACTCGTTTAGTGTCTGGTGTGTGTGTGTGTGTGTGTGTGTGTGTGTGCGTGCATGTCATCAGAATCTGCCCAGGGCCATAGAGGCCCCCTATTGATGTTGTTGACAGTATTCAGTAGTAGTGTGTTTTCCCTTCACATAAATCAGTCAACGAGATTCAGCCGCGGGACTATTTATTTATTGAGTGGATGGTTGGGGGGCCGGAACATTATTACAAATAATTTGTAGACTGTAAATTGACCCCAAAAAGCCCAAACAGATATAATATTTCACTAAGACATAGTCATTTCAAACCTTGCTTACGTTTGTATACGTCACGTCTCTCTATGACGCATGGGAATACTTGGGAACAGATTTCCAAAATGTAAATCACTTGGAGCTGATTTCCAGGTGTTTTTACAGTCTTATGTCCAACAATAAATAAATAAAACCACCCTTTGGGGAACCCTGCTGTATGTCCTCACTGCCACCTGGGAGTCGAAGAACTCCATAACTCTTTAACCATGACTGGACCACTAGTGGTTGGGATCTGTTTCAACTCTGACCTCGGTTTAGAAAAAACTACAAAGAAAAAAAGAGTAGTCCGTGATTTACTGGGATATGTTGCTAGGCTACAGCCCTGGATTCCATTGACTACCACTGCCAGTGATGTTTTCTCTGCTGACGTGTGTGTGTGTGTGTGTGTGTGTGTGTGTGTGTGTGTGTTGGACTAGGTGTGGGGAAGCATCGTGAGAAAGGGGTGAAGGCCATTGTGTCAATATTTGTATTGGAAATAAAGAACTGGATGTGCACTTTACTGGAGTGACCTAGGCTATACACACCCACACTATCTACATGACCTACAGGACTGGTGTCCAATGAACTCATCGCCTCATGTTGTAAAATGGTATCAAATCTGACTGATAGTGAATGAATGCACTCTTGACATCTGGAACTAGCGATTTATGAGCAATATATCATGATCAATTCCTGGTTATCTGGTTCATAAATAAAGTACATGAAAATAAAGACTGGCTACTTTACCTTGCTCTGTTACCCAATTGTAAGTTCAACCCCTTGCTCTTAAAAATGGAATCCTTATTGGTTAAATTGCCAGGTCAGTTTGTAATTAGAACAAAAAGAACAATGAACACAGTTTTTGTCTTGGACGTCAATGCACGCGCAATAGAACAGCAGAATAGTGTACTTTTTACCACTTTGGGCGACACTACTCACCTCTTGTTGACTAAACAAACAATAACAGCAGCCGTGGGGCAGACAGTGGCTCTGTTTCCCCTACTGCGGATTCCATCTTTAAGGGGCAATCTGTGATTTGATACTTCCATTTTTGGACTTATAAATTAATGATATATACACATTGTTTCTTAAAGAGTATAACTTTTATAAATGCCTTATTAGCTTAGTTCAACTGCCGAACCCCCATCAGAACCCAAAATATAAGCTTGTTTGTTTTACTCTGTTGTTTGTAAACCGTGTACTTGTAAACAAACACTGTGTTGCTTCAAAAAATGGTTAAAGCTGCAGTATGTAGCTTTGTGCCGACCCGACAGAATTCAGATAAAAATGTGAGTTATACATTTACATTTTACATTTTAGTCATTTAGCAGACGCTCTTATCCAGAGCAACTTACAGTTTAGTGAGTGCATACATTTTTCATACAGATCTGTCATTGTCATTGAAGCAATTCTGATAAGTGGTGAATCCATTCCATGTGCACTATTTCTCTGCTTCCTCTCTTTACGTTTCCTTTTTGCGCTTTGTGTTTCGTACAACAGCTTCAAACTGTTAAAAATTCGAAAATATATTTCACATCGGTTTAGATGGTACAATGATTGCATGTAAACAATGTTTTTGAGGTGCTGGATATAAAAACATATATTCAGCAAATGATTGAAAGATACTGCACACTGCAATCTTGCTCCCATGTGTTTTATTGGCGACATCGTTTCCACTTTACTTTAGGTCTTCATCAGGCCTCACTTGATAACAGTGGTGGCTGGTGGCACTTTAAATCAGAGGAGGAGAGCATAGTATGGCTGGAACGGAATAAATGGAATGGTATCCAACACTTGTTCCATGTGTTTGTAAGCATTCCATTCACACCATTTCAGCCATTACTATGAGCCGTCCTCCCCTCACCAGCCTCCTCTGTTTGATAACATGTGATACCTATTGACACGTGTTTTCTAACGTAACCCTCCTCTCCCACCCCAGTGTTGTCAGGATGATTGACACCCTATACGAGTGGATCTGGTGGGACCGCATCTGGCTGCCTGTCAACCTGACCTGGGCGGACCTAGAGGACCGAGATGGACATGTCTACGCCAAAGCCTCTGACCTCTATGTGACGTTGCCTTATGCCATAGCCTTCCTACTGGTCAGATACCTGTTCGAAAGGTGAGCTGGCTGACATATAGGGGCAGTTTCCCGGACAAAGTTTAAGCCTTGACTAAGAAACATGTTTTCCTGTAGTCCTGTATGGCTCAGTTAGTAGAGCATGGCGCTTGCATTGCCAGGATTGAGGGTTCGATTTCCGGGACCACCCATACGTAAAATGTATGAATGCATGACTGTAAGTGGCTTTGGATAAAAGTGTCTTACTAAATGGTATCTACAGAGCCGTGGAAAAGTATTTGGCCCCTTTCTGATTTTCTCTATTTTTACATATTTTTGATGCTGAATGTTATCAGATCTTCAACCAAAACCTAATATTAGATAAAGGGAACCTGAGTTTACAAATAACACAAAAAAATGATACTTATTTTATTGATTTAATTAAAAAAGTTAAGCAACACCCAATTCCCCGGTGTGAAAAAGTAATTGCCCCCTTACATTCAATAACTGGTTGTGCCACCTTTAGCTGCAATGACTGCAACCAAACGCTTCCTGTAGTTGTTGATCAGTCTCTCACGTCGCTGTATAGGAATTTTTACCCACTCTTCCATGCAGAACTGCTTTAACTCAGCAACATCTGTAGAATTCTCTGATACAGAGCAGAATTCATGATTCATTCTATTAAGGCAAGTGGTCCAGGTTCTGAGGCAGCAAAGCATCCCCAAAGCATCAAACTACCACCACAGGTTCTTACTGTGGAATGCCGTGTTTGGTTTTTGCCAGACATAATGGGACCCATTAGTCTATAGGAGTTCCCACATTAGTCATTAGTCTAAACATAATGGGACCCAAGTATGTAATTATTGTGTTATTTGTTCACTCAGGTTCCCTTTATCTAGGTTTTGGTTGAAGAGCTGATAACATTCAGTACAAAAAAATATGCAAAAGTAGAGAAAATTAGAAATGGGGCAAATACTTTTTCACAGCCCTGTATAATATTATAGTTTGTTCAATGGAGATTTTCCATTGAAATGGTTTCTAGTCCAGGACTATGCTGTGTCCAGAGAACCGGCTCGTACTCTGTACTGTTCATATACTACTAAACCATGTTTAGATCAAACCTCTACCTCACTGTCCCCCTACACTATAGAATTCCCTCTCATCAGATACCAGTTTGAAAGGAGAGCTCGCTGAACAGAAAAGCCCCTTTTATAGGTTGCTACAGGGAAGTAGATATTAAGTTACAATTTCACCTGCTTTGGGACTGTGTGTGAGTGTGAGTGTGTGTCTTTATCTTTATCCCCTCGCATGTGCTTGTCTATGTGTGTGTGTGCATAGTGCATATGTGTTTGTGAGCATGTGCACTTGTGTGTGTGTGTGTGTGTGTATTTAAGTCTAGAGGATCACTCTAGTCTCACCATTAGAAATGCGGTCAGATATATTGGCACCCTTGCATGATTCACTATTTCTTCAGAAATAAGTTGTTATTGAAAATACTTCTGGTGTTACAGGTGTATTTGTTTGATTTACAACATCAAAAATGAAATTGAGATTTTTCCCAAAAGAATGGCTTGGACTAAATTATTCAAAATTCAAGTTAATTTGGTTGGAGGCAATGATTCTCATTTAGTGTGTAGTTCATCTCACCTGTGGTGACTTGCATGTGCATATAAGGTAAAAACAAGGTAAAAATTCAACCGGTTTTGAAAAGAAAAAAAGGGAACATTCTGCTCCATTGTAAAGTCCAATATATTTGACCGCATCTGTATGTTGTCTCCCAGGTTGCTAGCCATGCCTCTAGCCACCTCAGTGGGGATCCGGGAGAAGGCCAGACTGAGAGTAGCAGACAACCCTATCCTGGAGCTCCACTACCGCTCCCACTCCAGAACCCCTGGCCAGGTATTAACCTACTACCGCTCCCACTCCAGAACCCCTGGCCAGGTATTAACCTACTACCTCTCCCACTCCAGAACCCCTGGCCAGGTATTAACCTACTACCGCTCCCACTCCAGAACCCCTGGCCAGGTATTAACCCTACTACCGCTCCCACTCCAGAACCCCTGGCCAGGTATTAACCTACTACCTCTCCCACTCCAGAACCCCTGGCCAGGTATTAACCTACTACCTCTCCCACTCCAGAACCCCTGGCCAGGTATTAACCTACTACCTCTCCCACTCCAGAACCCCTGGCCAGGTATTAACCTACTACCTCTCCCACTCCAGAACGCCTGGCCAGGTATTAACCTACTACCGCTCCCACTCCAGAACCCCTGGCCAGGTATTAACCTACTACCTCTCCCACTCCAGAACCCCTGGCCAGGTATTAACCTACTACCGCTCCCACTCCAGAACCCCTGGCCAGGTATTAACCTACTACCTCTCCCACTCCAGAACCCCTGGCCAGGTATTAACCTACTACCTCTCCCACTCCAGAACCCCTGGCCAGGTATTAACCTACTACCTCTCCCACTCCAGAACCCCTGGCCAGGTATTAACCTACTACCTCTCCCACTCCAGAACCCCTGGCCAGGTATTAACCTACTACCGCTCCCACTCCAGAACCCCTGGCCAGGTATTAACCTACTACCGCTCCCACTCCAGAACCCCTGGCCAGGTATTAACCTACTACTGCTCCCACTCCAGAACCCCTGGCCAGGTATTAACCTACTACCTCTCCCACTCCAGAACCCCTGGCCAGGTATTAACCTACTACCTCTCCCACTCCAGAACCCCTGGCCAGGTATTAACCTACTACCTCTCCCACTCCAGAACCCCTGGCCAGGTATTAACCTACTACCTCTCCCACTCCAGAACCCCTGGCCAGGTATTAACCCTACAGTGTCAATATTACAAATCACATTTACACCTTTTACATGTAGACCTGATTATTAGTGTCAATATCAAACGTCATTACACTATGAGATTAAATACATTCTAATAGCCTGAATAGTACAAACCCTGCCCATCCGGCACTCTGGTCAAACCCTGCCCATCCGGCACTCTGGTCAAACCCTGCCCATCCGGCACTCTGGTCAAACCCTGCCCATCCGGCACTCTGGTCAAACCCTGCCCATCCGGCACTCTGGTCAAACCCTGCCCATCCGGCACTCTGGTCAAGCTCAATCAAAGACTAATGCTAGTCAAACTCAATCAATCAACCCCAAATTCCCAGGTTTTCCTGAAATCATGGTTGGAGGATTCTGGATTCCTCCTGATCCCTGGAGTCTTCCAACTCGGTTTCAGAAAAATAAATACAAATAATTACCAGATGTTTGCAAGCCTAGTTAACACTCAATTATTCAAAAGAAAACTAATATTTTGTGAACCCAGATCTGATGGCTAGTGTCAGGAGACAAACAGCTGTTGTTTTGAGAATATACATGGATTAGGTCTTCTGCTAAATTGGTTTTACCCCATCTGATGCTCTGACCAACTCAGTGGCCTTGTGGTTAGAGTGTCGGCCCTGAGATTGGAAGGTTGGGGATTTGATCCCTGGTCTAGTCATACCAAAGACTACAAATATTTCCTGATGCCTCTCCGCTAGGGAGTCAGCATTAAGGAGATGGATTTGGGGTATGGCCCTGCGATATAAATTCAAGTTAATTTGGTTGCATTCAAGTTAGTTCACCTGTCCAGGGGGTGTACTTGTATGTCCAGATGCTACAGGTATAGGATAGGCCATTCTGGCTCAGTCAGGGGTAGTAACATACACACAGTGCATTGGGAAAGTATTCAGACCCCTTGACTTTTTCCACATTTTGTTACGTTACAGCCTTATTCTAAAATTGATTAAATAAAACATTTTCCTCATCAATCTACACGCAATACCGCATAATGACAAATCAAAAACAGGTTTTTAGAAATGTTTGCAAATTTATTAAAGTTAAAAAACATAAATACCTTATTTACATAAGTATTCAGACCCTTTGCTATGAGACTCGAAATTGAGCTCCGGTGCATCCTGTTTCCATTGATCATCCTTGAGATGTTTCTACAACTTGATTGGAGTCCACATGTGGTAAATTCAATCGATTGGACATGATTTGGAAAGGCACACACCTGTCTATTTAAGGTCCCACAGTTGACAGTGCATGCCAGAGCAAAAACCAAGCCATGAGGTTGAAGGAATTGTCCATAGAGCTCCGAGGCAGGATTGTGTCAAGGCACAGATCTGGGGAAGGGTACCAAAACATTTCTGCAGCATTGAAGGTCCCCAAGAAAACAGTGGCCTCCATCGTTCTTAAATGGAAGAAGTTTGGAACCAACAAGACTCTTCCTAGAGCTGGCCACCCGGCCAAACTGAGCAATCGGGGGAGAATGGCCTTGGTCAGGGAGGTGACCAGAGTTCCTCTGTGGAGATGGGAGAACCTTCTAGAAGGACAACCATCTCTGCAGCACTCCACCAATCAGGCCTTTATGGTAGAGTGGCCAGACGGAAGCCACTCCTCAGTAAAAGGCACATGACAGGCTGCTTGGAGTTTGCCAAAAGGCACCTAAAGGACACTCAGACTATGAGAAACAAGATTCTCTGGTCTGATGAAACCAAGATTGAACTCTTTGGCCTGAATGCCAAGTGTCACGTATGGAGGAAACCTGGCACCATCCCTACGGTGAAGCATGGTGGTGGCAACATCATGCTGTGGGGATGTTTTTCAGCGGCAGCGTCTGGGGAAACTAGTCAGGATCGAGGGAAAGATGAACGGAGCACAGTACAGAGAGATCTTTGAGCGCTCAGGACCTCAGACTGGGGCGAAGGTTCACCTTCCAACAGGACAATGACCGTAAGTACACAGCCAAGACAACGCAGGAGTGGCTTCGGGACAAGTCTCTGAATGTCCTTGAGTGGCCCAGCCAGAGCCCGGATTTGAACCCGATCGAACATCTCTGGAGAAACCTGAAAATAGCTTTGCAGCGACGCTCTCCATCCAACCTGACAGAGCTTGAGAGAAGAATGGGAGAAACGCCCCAAATACAGGTGTGCCAAGCTTGTAGCATCATACCCAAGAAAACTCGAGGCTGTAATCGCTGCCAAAGGTGCTTCAACAAAGTACTGAGTAAAGGGTCTGAATATTTTACCAGTCAAAGTTTGGACACGCCTACTCATTCAAGGGTTTTTCTTTAATTGTACTATTTTTTACATTGTAGAATAATAGTGAAGACATCAAAACTATTAAATAACACATATGGAATCGTGTAGTAACCAAAAAAGTGTTAAACAAATCAAAATATATTTGAGATTTGAGATTCTTCAAATAGCCACCCTTTGCCTTGATGACAGCTTTGCACACTTTTGGCATTCTCTCAACCAGCTTCATGAGATAGTCACCTGGAGTGCATTTCAATTAACAGGTGTGCCTTGTTAAAAGGTAATGTGTGGAATTTCTTTCCTTCTTAATGCGTTTGAGCCAATCAATTGTGTTGTGACAAGGTAGGGGGGGTATACAGAAGATAGCCCTATTTGGTAAAAGACCAAGTCCTTATTATGGCAAGAACAGCTCAAATAAGCAAAGAGAAACAACAGTCCATCATTACTTTAAGACATGAAGGTCAGGCAATACGGAACATTTCAAGAACTTTGAAAGATTCTTAAAGTGCAGTCGCAAAATCCATCATGCGCTATGATGAAACTGCCTCTCATGAGGACTGGAAGACCAAGAGTTACCTCTGCTGCAGAGGATAAGTTCATTAGAGTTACCAGCCTCAGAAATTGCAGCCCAAATAAATGCTTCACAGAGTTCAAGTAACAGACGCATCTCAACATCAACTGTTCAGAGTGGACTGTGTGAATCAGGCCTTCATGGTCGAATTGCTGCAAAGAAACCACTACTAAAGGACACCAATAAGAAGAAGAGACTTGCTTGGGCCAAGAAACATGAGCAATGGACATTAGACCGGTGGAAATGTGTCCTTTGGTCTGGAGTCCAAATTGGAGATTTTTGGTTCCAACCGCCGTGTCTTTGTGAGACGCGGTGTGGGTGAACGGATGATCTCCGCATGTGTATTTCCCACCGTAAAGCATGTGATTTATTTAGAATTCAAGGCACACTTAACCAGCATGGCTACCACAGCATTCTGCAGTGATACGCCATCCCATCTGGTTTGGGCTTAGTGGGACTATCATTTGTTTTTCAACAGGACAATGACCCAACACACCTCTAGGCTGTGTAAGGGCTATTTTAGTGTGATGGAGTGCTGCATCAGATGACCTGGCCTCCACAATCCCCCAACCTCAACCCAATTGAGATGGTTTGGGATGAAGTCGGACCGCAGAGTGAAGGATAAGCAGCCAGCAAGTGCTCAGCATATGTGGGAACTCCTTCAAGACCGTTGGAAAAGCATTCCAGGTGAAGCCGGTTGAGAGAATGCCAAGAGTGTGCAAAGCTGTCATCAAGGCAAAGGGTGGCTATTTTGAAGAATCTCAAATATAAAATCTATTTTGATTTGTTTAACACATTTTTGGTTACTACATGATTCCATATGTGTTCGTTTTGATATCTTCACTATTATTATACAATGTAGAAAATAGTAAAAATAAAGAAAAACCCTGTAATGAGTAGGTGTGTCCAAACCTTTGACTGGTACTGTATGTAAATTTGATATTTCAGTTCAAAAGAAATTATGAATTTGCAAACATTTCTAAAAACCTATTTTTGCTTCGTCATTATGGGGTATTGTGTGTAGATCGATGAGGAAAAAAAGCTATTTTAATCAATTTTAGAATAAGGCTGTAAGTAACAAAATGTGGAGAAAGTCAAGGGGTCTGAATACTTTCCAAATGCACTGTATATCTGATGTTCAGACCTGTGATTGTGTACATCACCCAGATGTCCAGTTGACCAACCTCTAATGCAGCTACTATGCTCCAGGTCAAATGTTTTGGTCCATGACTGACCATGTGGTCATGAGGGATGTTAATGTTTATCCACATGACTTTGACCCTTTACCCGTCTCTCCACATGAGGTGTTTGCGCGAGTGTGTGTCTGCGCATTTGTGTGTGAGTGTATCAATGTGTCTATGTGCGCTTGTGTGTGTACGTGCACACATTTGTGTGGCTGTGTCCACATGTGCGCTTGTGTGTGTGTGATTCTCCTGATGTGATTCTCCCATAGGGCGGCGCACAATTGGCCCAGCGTCGTCCGGGTTTGGCCGGTGTAGGCCGTCATTGTAAATAAGAATGTGTTCTTAACTGACTTGCCAAGTTAAATAAAGGTCAAATAAATAAATAAAATGTGTGTATATCATCAGAGGGTCCAGACAGTCTTGAGGCCTCACACCACGAGACCTCTCTCTCAGATCTAAATAATGCTGATTTTGCTGATGTAGACAATCTCCAGTGAGACATCATCAGCTCCTCTAACTGCTACACAGTACTCAGGGTCCAATGTCTTCCTGAAATCTGCTAGTGGGGACACATTTTCCCTACTAAAGCGAATTTGGTGACGTCTGATGCACCCCAATTTATTGAAGTCAACTTAGTAGCCGTCCACATAAGGGTTAGTAGTCCTCTGTTTAGCTGGCAGCTGGCGCTAATCAAACACACTTGGCTCTGAACTCTTGTGTGTGTGTGTGTGTGTGTGTGTGTGTACGTCTCCCAGGCAGTTATAGATGGTCTGTCTAAGAAGAGCGGCTGGTCCGTTAGGCAGGTGGAGCGCTGGTTCAGAAAGAGAAGAAACCAGGATCGTCCCGGAGTACTGAAGAAGTTCAGAGAGGCTAGGTAAAACGGGTGTAAGTTTGTAAGTGTGTGTGTGCTTGAGCACATGTGGGAGATAGAATGCTTATGCCACATTTTCACCTTCCCCTGTCTGTCTGTCTTGCAGTTGGAGGTTTGTGTTCTATCTGTTGGCGTTAATTGGAGGAGTTATGTCCCTGTATGATGTGAGTATACCCTAATGATCCTCTGCTTCACAAACACAAGTCTTTACAAGCTAGCAATTCGGCGTGTGTCGAGAGATGTCAAGTTGTGGAGTGACGTTACGGTATTTTAACTCTGTTACATTCAGTACCACAAAAACACGCACCGGCTACAAATTCCTAACACTTTTTGATATGTTATACATAAAAAATGGACATAATCAAAGTAGAACATTAACAGGTTGTCCCGGATAAAAGCAGGGAGGAGGTCAAAATGGAAGACTCAATTGCTGGATAAAAATATTATCTGAGCTGAAATTGAGAACTTCTCTTCAGTTATTCTGCCCTGAAGTGAAGGGGGGAGAGGGGGAAGAGGAGAGGAGAGGACAGAGAGATGAGCTCTATGGGAATTTGACGGTGATGGCTTCAGCAAGTGCCTGGAGGCCTCTAGCCAATGCCAGTACCAACTGTTTAAATTGAAAGCATCATGGTGAGATTGTCCTGTAATGTTCTTTAAAGATTTCACTGCATGTTTTTTCTTTGTTTTTTGTATTTCAGAAAGAATGGTTTTATGACACACGGGAAGTGTGGAACAGATTTCCTAAACAGGTGTGTATGCGTGCGTATAGTGTATATGTGTGTGAGTGTGGACACGTGTGTGTTCTGGTCATTAGGCCTACTGCTGAGCGATTAGTGCTTTTTGAGGTCAGTTCGGTTTCGGTTTGATTATTTAAAAAATGATCAGATTTTTCGGTTAGATTTTTTGAAACATAAAAATGTATGCATTATGTGGATTGAATGCTGAAACAACACAGAATAAAACAATGAATAACAGTCCCATGATGGTAGTGACGGCCCATTACGGCTTATTATTCACAATACTTTACTTTCATAACATATTTTGGGGGCTTATTTTGGACCTAAGCTTGTCACCTGTCTTCCTGCCTTTGGGACAACGGCTCCCATTGTTAGGGCGGAGACATGAGCATCTCGTCATTATATACAGATCTCTGCCCACACCGACCAGACAAGGAGGCATATAGAATATTGGTGGGTTGGAAACTACAACTCCCTACAGGCTTGATCTGATTTCTCTATAGAGACACTTCACATTGAGCTCACAGAATACATTCAAATAATTGAACCAACGTTCGTCAATTAGTTGTAAAAAAATAAATAATTAATAGCTCAGCACTACTGGTGATTTACCAGAGAGATTTCTAAGAGCTCTCACTCTCCCTTTACTCTTCTAATGTGTCTCCACACCAGTAGAACTAACCAGGAAGAACAACAACACATCATACTTGAACAGCCTCAACTCTTGGCTAACATTTTCACGCAATGTCCAGATTTACGAATTTGCTCACAAATAAAACATATAAAACTTGTCTAATACTTATTCTCAGGTCCAAAACACACACACATATATACACACAGGTCCATATTTAGTAGTGAGACTATTTATTTTTTAATTGACTTGATTTATTTTTAACATGTGGGGGAATGTGTGTATGGTTTAGATTGCTGTTCAATCTTTACTGGGTGCCAGGTCCTAATCAAAGGAATGATGATATCACCCAAACTGGAACGGCGAGGCTAGGATAATGTTTGATCAGGTTCCACACCTAACAATGTTGTTTGGGGTTTAAAGCAGATCTAAGTAGATACAGGCCACGTCCCAGATGGTGCCCCATATGGGCCCTGGTCAAACGTAGTGCACTACATTAGGACTAGGGTGTCATTTGGGATGAAGACATAGTTTATAGAGAGATGTTGGATGTGCTTTATGTGATCGTATTTGCAACAAAGAATTCAACACAGTTGGTAACTACCTGGTATCCAAGTTGTAGGCCTACTTAGAAGGGCTCATGTTGATGAATCCCCCAAAATAAAAAGTGGTTATTAGGTAGACTAATTATTATGCAATTATAATTTTAACCATGTAGTTGCTAAGTAAAACCAGGTGAAATAGCGGAGTGTAAATCACCATGTAGCTCTGGGGCCGTATGTGTCAAGGGTCTCTAAATAGGAGTGCTGATCTAGGATCAGGACCCCTCTATCCATGTATTCTTTTTCATTGTGATCTAAAAGGCAAAACTGATCTTAAATCAGCACTTCTACTCTAAGATGCTTGATAGCTATACAACCCCTGATTTCTTTGCCCCAGCTAGAGACACTGTCTCCCTCCGAAATGGCACCCTATTCACTATTTAGTGCACTACTTTTGAACAGAGCCCTTTGCACTATATAGGGAATAGGGTGCCATTTCTGATGCAAACACTCAGACAAAGGAGAAGGGCTTTGGAGAGCTCTTTGTTTTGAGTCCATTCTGTGGGACTGTGATTCATTCATGGCACTGTAGGATCATGTTACCTGTTACTGGTGTTTATCTCTCCCTCTACACACATCTCATTATCTTTCCCTCCCCATTCTCTCTGTCTCCCTCTCTCTCCCTCTCTCTCTCTCTCTCTCTCTCTGTCTCCCTCTCTCTCTCTCTCTCTCTCTCTCTCTCTGTCTCTCTCTCCCTCTCTCTCTCTCTCCCTCTCTCTCTCTCTCTCTCTCTCTCTCTCTCTTCTCTCTCTCTCTGTCTCCCTCTCTCTCTCTCTCTCTCTCTGTCTCCCTCTCTCTCTCTCTCTCTCTCTCTCTCTCTCTCTCTCTCTGTCTCTGTCTCTGTCTCTGTCTCTGTCTCTCTCTCTCTGTCTCTCTCTGTCTCTGTCTAGACTATGCTGGATTCTCAGTACTGGTACTACATGCTGGAGATGAGTTTCTATGGTTCTCTTCTCTTCAGAGTCACCTTTGATGTCAAGAGGAAGGTGAGAGTCGGGGATCCCAGTCCCTGCCAGCCCCTATGGGCTTTTCTCAAGCTCTGCTTTCTTTCGCATACCCCTGCATTATCTTCCACTCTAACCCGTTTACCTGCTTCTCATAAGATGGAAAAACAACAGAGGTACTAAAGCTCTGCTTTCTCACGAGTTCCCCTACTCCAGTTCTAATTAAATGGCGGCCTGCCACCTCTGGCCAGCGAGGCATTAAATGTCTTATGGAGATGAAAAGTACAAAGTGTGTAGAAATGACCATATCAGGAAATCAACAAAGTATTTTTTATAAATAGTAAATTGCAGTTGGCTCCTCATAAGCAATTACAGTTTATTATCATTTCCACTATATGACACACACGATTAGCCGTTTTATTAGTTGGTCCAACATGCCTGACATTGTCCATCTGCCTGCTGAGTTATGCATGTAACACTATCAGGTCATTTTGAGGACACGTAGTAGGATAACAACAGTGCCAACAGAAACAACAACAACAACAGGTGATGATCTTTGTTGTGCGTTGTGTTGTCTCCTCTAGGACTTTAAGGAACAGATCATCCACCATTTGGCCACCCTGACACTGCTGTCCTTCTCTTGGTGTGTCAACTACATCCGCATAGGAACCCTGGTGATGCTCATTCACGATGCCTCCGACGTCTTACTAGAGGTCTGCTACCACATGGAGTGTGTGTGTGGGCCTGTATCTCTGCATGTGTGGTGTGTTCTCTGTGTGTGTGTGTGTGTGTGTGTGTGTGTGTGTGTGTGTGTGTGTGTGTGTGAGCTGTGCAGTATGATAGCGGGGAGACTCATTGCGTGGTTTTCTCTCTCCTACCCCAGTCTGCCAAGTTGTTTAACTACGCCAAATGGGAGAGAACCTGCAACAGTCTCTTTGTGGTGTTTGCTATTGTGTTCATGGTAACCCGACTGATCATCTTCCCATTCTGGTAAGGCAACTGACAAGCCCTAGGTGTGTGTGTGTGTGTGTGTGTGTGTGTGTGTGTGTGTGTGTGTGTGTGTGTGTGTGTGTGTGTGTGTGTGTGTGTGTGTGTGTGTGTGTGTGTGTGTGTGTGTGTGTGTGTGTGTGTGTGTGTGTGTGTGTGTGTGTGTGTGTGTGTGTGTGTGTGTGTGTGTGTGTGTGTGTGTGTGTGTGTGTGTGTGTGTGTGTGTGTGTGTGTGTGTGTGTGTGTGTGTGTGTGTGTGTGTGTGTGTGTGTGTGTGTGTGTGTGTGTGTGTGTGTGTGTGTGTGTGTGTGTGTGTGTGTGTGTGTGTGTGTGTGTGTGTGTGTGTGTGTGTGTGTGTGTGTGTGTGTGTGTGTGTGTGTGTGTGTGTGTGTGTGTGTGTGTGTGTGTGTGTGTGTGTGTGTGTGTGTGTGTGTGTGTGTGTGTGTGTGTGTGTGTGTGTGTGTGTGTGTGTGTGTGTGTGTGTGTGTGTGTGTGTGTGTGTGTGTGTGTGTGTGTGTGTGTGTGTGTGTGTGTGTGTGTGTGTGTGTGTGTGTGTGTGTGTGTGTGTGTGTGTGTGTGTGTGTGTGTGTGTGTGTGTGTGTGTGTGTGTGTGTGTGTG
Source organism: Coregonus lavaretus (assembly GCF_964263955.1). Classification (NCBI taxonomy): domain Eukaryota; kingdom Metazoa; phylum Chordata; class Actinopteri; order Salmoniformes; family Salmonidae; genus Coregonus; species Coregonus lavaretus. Next base: position 28,561,570 of record NC_140024.1, on the reverse strand, counting down.
TGTGTGTGTGTGTGTGTGTGTGTGTGTGTGTGTGTGTGTGTGTGTGTGTGTGTGTGTGTGTGTGTGTGTGTGTGTGTGTGTGTGTGTGTGTGTGTGTGTGTGTGTGTGTGTGTGTGTGTGTGTGTGTGTGTGTGTGTGTGTGTGTGTGTGTGTGTGTGTGTGTGTGTGTGTGTGTGTGTGTGTGTGTGTGTGTGTGTGTGTGTGTGTGTGTGTGTGTGTGTGTGTGTGTGTGTGTGTGTGTGTGTGTGTGTGTGTGTGTGTGTGTGTGTGTGTGTGTGTGTGTGTGTGTGTGTGTGTGTGTGTGTGTGTGTGTGTGTGTGTGTGTGTGTGTGTGTGTGTGTGTGTGTGTGTGTGTGTGTGTGTGTGTGTGTGTGTGTGTGTGTGTGTGTGTGTGTGTGTGTGTGTGTGTGTGTGTGTGTGTGTGTGTGTGTGTGTGTGTGTGTGTGTGTGTGTGTGTGTGTGTGTGTGTGTGTGTGTGTGTGTGTGTGTGTGTGTGTGTGTGTGTGTGTGTGTGTGTGTGTGTGTGTGTGTGTGTGTGTGTGTGTGTGTGTGTGTGTGTGTGTGTGTGTGTGTGTGTGTGTGTGTGTGTGTGTGTGTGTGTGTGTGTGTGTGTGTGTGTGTGTGTGTGTGTGTGTGTGTGTGTGTGTGTGTGTGTGTGTGTGTGTGTGTGTGTGTGTGTGTGTGTGTGTGTGTGTGTGTGTGTGTGTGTGTGTGTGTGTGTGTGTGTGTGTGTGTGTGTGTGTGTGTGTGTGTGTGTGTGTGTGTGTGTGTGTGTGTGTGTGTGTGTGTGTGTGTGTGTGTGTGTGTGTGTGTGTGTGTGTGTGTGTGTGTGTGTGTGTGTGTGTGTGTGTGTGTGTGTGTGTGTGTGTGTGTGTGTGTGTGTGTGTGTGTGTGTGTGTGTGTGTGTGTGTGTGTGTGTGTGTGTGTGTGTGTGTGTGTGTGTGTGTGTGTGTGTGTGTGTGTGTGTGTGTGTGTGTGTGTGTGTGTGTGTGTGTGTGTGTGTGTGTGTGTGTGTGTGTGTGTGTGTGTGTGTGTGTGTGTGTGTGTGTGTGTGTGTGTGTGTGTGTGTGTGTGTGTGTGTGTGTGTGTGTGTGTGTGTGTGTGTGTGTGTGTGTGTGTGTGTGTGTGTGTGTGTGTGTGTGTGTGTGTGTGTGTGTGTGTGTGTGTGTGTGTGTGTGTGTGTGTGTGTGTGTGTGTGTGTGTGTGTGTGTGTGTGTGTGTGTGTGTGTGTGTGTGTGTGTGTGTGTGTGTGTGTGTGTGTGTGTGTGTGTGTGTGTGTGTGTGTGTGTGTGTGTGTGTGTGTGTGTGTGTGTGTGTGTGTGTGTGTGTGTGTGTGTGTGTGTGTGTGTGTGTGTGTGTGTGTGTGTGTGTGTGTGTGTGTGTGTGTGTGTGTGTGTGTGTGTGTGTGTGTGTGTGTGTGTGTGTGTGTGTGTGTGTGTGTGTGTGTGTGTGTGTGTGTGTGTGTGTGTGTGTGTGTGTGTGTGTGTGTGTGTGTGTGTGTGTGTGTGTGTGTGTGTGTGTGTGTGTGTGTGTGTGTGTGTGTGTGTGTGTGTGTGTGTGTGTGTGTGTGTGTGTGTGTGTGTGTGTGTGTGTGTGTGTGTGTGTGTGTGTGTGTGTGTGTGTGTGTGTGTGTGTGTGTGTGTGTGTGTGTGTGTGTGTGTGTGTGTGTGTGTGTGTGTGTGTGTGTGTGTGTGTGTGTGTGTGTGTGTGTGTGTGTGTGTGTGTGTGTGTGTGTGTGTGTGTGTGTGTGTGTGTGTGTGTGTGTGTGTGTGTGTGTGTGTGTGTGTGTGTGTGTGTGTGTGTGTGTGTGTGTGTGTGTGTGTGTGTGTGTGTGTGTGTGTGTGTGTGTGTGTGTGTGTGTGTGTGTGTGTGTGTGTGTGTGTGTGTGTGTGTGTGTGTGTGTGTGTGTGTGTGTGTGTGTGTGTGTGTGTGTGTGTGTGTGTGTGTGTGTGTGTGTGTGTGTGTGTGTGTGTGTGTGTGTGTGTGTTGTGTGTGTGTGTGTGTGTGGTGTGTGTGTGTGTGTGTGTGTGTGTGTGTGTGTGTGTGTGTGTGTGTGTGTGTGTGTGTGTGTGTGTGTGTGTGTGTGTGTGTGTGTGTGTGTGTGTGTGTGTGTGTGTGTGTGTGTGTGTGTGTGTGTGTGTGTGTGTGTGTGTGTGTGTGTGTGTGTGTGTGTGTGTGTGTGTGTGTGTGTGTGTGTGTGTGTGTGTGTGTGGCTCTCTATTATATGTTTACCAGTTGGCACACAGGAGGAGTAATTGTCAGCTGAATGTCTTTGTCTCGTGAGCGCTCAGTGATACAGAACTCAATATTTATTGAATTATGTTCTGTCTGTCTCTCCTGTTAGAAACAATCAACCATCTCATTCCACTCTGAAAGGCCAAACAAAGAGACGTTGACCTTTGCGAGAGTACAAAACATAATGTTCTGTTCTCTGCAGAGAAAATAAACAAACGTTTCTTTTTTTTCCCCCCACATATTTTAATTATTTCCCCCCCTGCTCTGTAGTCACAAATAAATAAAAAAGAAAGAAGGTTTATGATTGGTCAGGTTCAGGTTGTCCCTTCCCGTTTCAGTCTGGTGCCTATTGAATACGACCCAGTGTTTCTGCAACTGATTCATCTTTCCTGAGTCAGACAACAATTCATTTGAATTGAATGAGAACGAAAGGTGAAAAGCTACAGATAGTTCCATAGTATTTACCTGGTTATTTCAATAATGATAAAGCCCTGTAAAGCAAAGGTTAGCCATTATTTTCCTTCACAACGGCTTGTGATTAGTAGGCATGAAAAGCTAAACATTTTGAATAGGAAAAAGAGCCTTATTGGATTCTTATTGGTTATACTGCCTCTGCTTCACGTCCTTCCATCCACACTGAACACCACCCAGAACAAGTTTACATGTTTAACAGAGTAAAATGCACCATCTTCATCATCATCATCATTGTTTGTATTGTTTCTGTAATTCCAGGCTGATCCACTGTACATGGGTGTACCCCACCCTCCAGTACCCCCCGTTCTTTGGATACTACTTCTTCAATGTGATGCTGCTGGTCCTCCTGTTCCTACACATCTTCTGGGCCTACCTCATCCTGAGAATGGTCAAGAAGTTCCTCTTCGGCAAAGTGAGTCATCTTTTTGTCAGTGTTTTTTTTACATTCTTCATCCATTCCCTTTATGACGTCCATCATTTGGTCACAAAGTCACCACTTAAAGCAGGCCTGAATCATACCAGTCTGACACTCAAACCAGTGGTTCCCAAACCGCTCTCTGAGTACCCCCAGTCGTTCCACTTCCATAAACAGGTGGTCTTCCACTGATCTACCCCAGTACTAGCATACCTGTTTTCATCTGTGGTCCTCTGTAGCTCAGCTGGTAGAGCACGGCGCTTGTAACGCCAAGGTAGTGGGTTCGATCCCCGGGACCACCCATACACAAAAAATAAATAATGTATGCACGCATGACTGTAAGTCGCTTTGGATAAAAGCGTCTGCTAAATGGCATATTATTATTATTTATTATTATCTGGTCAACTAATCATCAAGCCTTTGATTAGTTGGAATTAGGCTTGCTGGTTTTGGGATAAGTCAAATAAGTGGAATGACCTACAGGGGGGTCAGCTACCACTCAGCCCAGTCAAAGCTCTTCTCAGTCCTGGCAGCCCATTGGTGGAACCAGCCTCCCCCTGAAGCTAGAACAGCAGAGTCCCTGCCCATCTTCTGAAAACGTCTGAAACCCTACCTCTTCAAAGAGTACCTTAAATAAATCAAGTATTGACAAGTATTTTCCTACTAGCACTGGCTTTGCTGATAACTACTTTATTGACTCAACATGAACTTGCTATGACTGTGATGGTACTTACAAATTGACAGAATACCAACTTGATGATTAGTTGACCAGAGCTTGATGATTAGTTGACCAGAGGTTGATGATTAGTTGACCAGAGCTTGATGATTAGTTGACCCGAGGTTGATGATTAGTTGACCCGAGGTTGATGATTAGTTGACCCGAGGTTGATGATTAGTTGACCAGAGCTTGTTGATTAGTTGACCAGAGGTTGATGATTAGTTGACCAGAGGTTGATGATTAGTTGACCAGAGGTTGATGATTAGTTGACCAGAGGTTGATGATTAGTTGACCAGAGGTTGATGATTAGTTGGCCAGAGGTTGATGATTAGTTGACCAGAGGTTGATGATTAGTTGACAAGATGAAACAGGTGTACTAGTACTGGGGTAGATCAGTGAAAAACCATCCTATATAGCTACTGCTGTACACACCTTTTCTATACATATATTAATGTCTCTACACACCATCCTATACAGCACATACAGTACCAGTCAAAGGTTTGGACACACCTACTCATTCCAGAGGTTTTCTTTATTTTTACTATTTTCTACATGGTAGAATAATAGTCTGTTCTCTGTCAGATGACTGCAGTGTCTGTTCTCTGTCAGATGACTACACCAGTGTCTGTTCTCTGTCAGATGACTGCAGTGTCTGTTCTCTGTCAGATGACTACACCAGTGTCTGTTCTCTGTCAGATGACTCCACCAGTGTCTGTTCTCTGTCAGATGACTCCACCAGTGTCTGTTCTCTGTCAGATGACTCCACCAGTGTCTGTTCTCTGTCAGATGACTACACCAGTGTCTGTTCTCTGTCAGATGACTCCACCAGTGTCTGTTCTCTGTCAGATGACTCCACCAGTGTCTGTTCTCTGTCAGATGACTACAGTGTCTGTTCTCTGTCAGATGACTACAGTGTCTGTTCTCTGCTAGATGTCTCCACCAGTGTCTGTTCTCTGTCAGATGACTACAGTGTCTGTTCTCTGTCAGATGACCACCAGTGTCTGTTCTCTGTCAGATGACTCCACCAGTGTCTGTTCTCTGTCAGATGACTACAGTGTCTGTTCTCTGTCAGATGACTACAGTGTCTGTTCTCTGTCAGATGACTTCACCAGTGTCTGTTCTCTGTTAGATGACTCCACCAGTGTCTGTTCTCTGTCAGATGACTCCACCAGTGTCTGTTCTCTGTCAGATGACTACACCAGTGTCTGTTCTCTGTCAGATGACTCCACCAGTGTCTGTTCTCTGTCAGATGACTACCCAAGTGTCTGTTCTCTGTCAGATGACTACCCAAGTGTCTGTTATCTGTCAGATGACTACAGTGTCTGTTATCTGTCAGATGACTACAGTGTCTGTTCTCTGTCAGATGACTACACCAGTGTCTGTTCTCTGTCAGATGACTACCCAAGTGTCTGTTCTCTGTCAGATGACTACCCAAGTGTCTGTTCTCTGTCAGATGACTACACCAGTGTCTGTTCTCTGTCAGATGACTACCCAAGTGTCTGTTCTCTGTCAGATGACTACCCAAGTGTCTGTTCTCTGTCAGATGACTTCACCAGTGTCTGTTCTCTGTCAGATGACTCCACCAATGTCTGTTCTCTGTCAGATGACTCCACCAATGTCTGTTCTCTGTCAGGTGACTCCACCAGTGTCTGTTATCTGTCAGATGACTACAGTGTCTGTTATCTGTCAGATGACTTCACCAGTGTCTGTTATCTGTCAGATGACTCCACCAGTGTCTGTTCTCTGTCAGATGACTCCACCAGTGTCTGTTCTCTGTCAGATGACCACCAGTGTCTGTTCTCTGTCAGATGACTACAGTGTCTGTTCTCTGCCAGATGACTACACCAGTGTCTGTTCTCTGTCAGATGACTACACCAGTGTCTGTTCTCTGTCAGATGACTCCACCAGTGTCTGTTCTCTGTCAGATGTCTCCACCAGTGTCTGTTCTCTGTCAGATGTCTCCACCAGTGTCTGTTCTCTGTCAGATGACTACAGTGTCTGTTCTCTGTCAGATGACCACCAGTGTCTGTTCTCTGTCAGATGACTCCACCAGTGTCTGTTCTCTGTCAGATGACTACAGTGTCTGTTCTCTGTCAGATGACTACAGTGTCTGTTCTCTGTCAGATGACTTCACCAGTGTCTGTTCTCTGTTAGATGACTCCACCAGTGTCTGTTCTCTGTCAGATGACTCCACCAGTGTCTGTTCTCTGTCAGATGACTACACCAGTGTCTGTTCTCTGTCAGATGACTACACCAGTGTCTGTTCTCTGTCAGATGACTACCCAAGTGTCTGTTCTCTGTCAGATGACTACCCAAGTGTCTGTTATCTGTCAGATGACTACAGTGTCTGTTATCTGTCAGATGACTACAGTGTCTGTTCTCTGTCAGATGACTACACCAGTGTCTGTTCTCTGTCAGATGACTTCACCAGTGTCTGTTCTCTGTCAGATGACTCCACCAATGTCTGTTCTCTGTCAGATGACTCCACCAATGTCTGTTCTCTGTCAGGTGACTCCACCAGTGTCTGTTATCTGTCAGATGACTACAGTGTCTGTTATCTGTCAGATGACTTCACCAGTGTCTGTTATCTGTCAGATGACTCCACCAGTGTCTGTTCTCTGTCAGATGACTCCACCAGTGTCTGTTCTCTGTCAGATGACCACCAGTGTCTGTTCTCTGTCAGATGACTACAGTGTCTGTTCTCTGCCAGATGACTACACCAGTGTCTGTTCTCTGTCAGATGACTACAGTGTCTGTTCTCTGTTAGATGACTACACAAGTGTCTGTTCTCTGTCAGATGACTACACCAGTGTCTGTTCTCTATCATATGATTACACCAGTGTCTGTTCTCTGTCAGATGACTACAGTGTCTGTTCTCTGTCAATGTGGTCTAGAATCTAGCTTGTTTTATTGTTTCATTGTTCTCATTCTGTGAATGTAGACTTACTGACTGGGCAGTTAGAACATTGTGCGAGTGTGTGCATGTGTGTGTGTGTGTGTGTGTGTGTGCAAGTGTGTGTGCAAGTGTGTGTGTGTGTGCAAGTGTGTTGGGCTTGGCAAGGTGCTTGATCCCTGTCAGCTACGGCAATGGCAGAAAACAGCCAAGGTGCCAGAGGCAATTACTCAACCCCCACGAGGTCACAAGGCAACAGTGGGTTGCCATTGGAACCTAATTATTGGGGATTTAGCATTGTGCCTAACATAATTATATTGGTGGAGAGCACAGTGTGACTCAGAACGGTCAGAAGGCTCAAGGAAAGAGAAAAGAGCCTATATTGGTAAACCTGAAAGACTGACCTGACCTACCATGGATTAAACTCCAGGTGGTTTTGATTGATCGAAGGCGGCCAACTTTGGGAACTACTGTGTTAGAGATAATGATGGTCTCTGAGGTAGAAAGAGGAATCTTGCTGTATGTTCTGAGTACATTGTTTTTAGGACCATTAATAGATTTCTCTCTCTCTATCTATCTCTCTGTCTCTCTGTCTCTCTCATGACTCCAGATGACCAGAGATGAAAGAAGTGATGAAGAGGATGATGGTGAAGGAAGCAGTCTGACTGAAGAGGAAAAAGAGGAGGGCAGGTATCGTTATGGCAACGGATCTGGAGTGGGCACAAAGGAGGGCAACAACGGCTGCTTCAGACACTTATCTCTCTCGGAGAATGTCTGCTCATCAAAGACTGTTTACTGACCCAGCTCGTGTCGTGATTGCCGGAGCCCTGCACCAAAGGCAGGGAGGGGCGGGATCAAGGTCATAGGAGAAGCTAGAACAACACAAAACAGATTCCATCCCATATGGAAAAACGACAACAATCAGACAAACATTTAGATTTAGATTTCTGACTCTGGAATTTGGAGTGTAGTCTAGTAAAAAAAGAAGTACTTCACAAACAGAAAGAGACCGTTTCTCTTGGCCTGTAGTTTCTTCCACGTCCCAACTCCTCTCATCTTCAAGGAAAACAATGTTGACGATGGCACAGTTTCACATGGAACCCTCCTCAGACAGCAACGAGACAAAGACCAGAAAACACAAAACACAAAAACCCTTGTGTTTTTGTTCATTGTCATATTTCATCTGTTCAGTATTGTTGCAGAAAGGTGGTGCGCAAGCACGTCGTAAAACGGTGCCAGGCGGCCGCTCCGCTTGAGCCCTTCATCCATCAAGGCCTGGCTAGGGTTTATAGTTTATGGGCTGCGTTCATTCACTAGCGGCCTACATGTTTTATTTCAACCTCTGCTGGCTATGGGGGTTAGTTATGGACAACCAGGTGATGAATGAGAGCCAATATCACAATGGGCTCCTCCTCTCTTCTTCTCTCTCTCTTCTTCTCTCTCTCCTACTCCCTCTCTTCTTCTTCTCTCCTACTCTCTCTCTTCTTCTCTCTTCTTCTCTCTCGCTTCTTCTCTCTCTTCTTCTCCCTCTCTTCTTCTCTCTCTTCTTCCTCTCCCCTACTCTCTTCTTCTCTCTCTCTCCTACTCCCTCTCTTCTTCTCTCCTACTCCCTCTTCTTCTCTCTTCTTCTATCTCTTCTTCTCACTCTCTTCTTCTCTCCTTCTCTCTTCTTCTTCTCTCTTCTCTCTTCTTCTATCTCTTCTTCTCACTCTTCTTCTCTCCTTCTCTCTCTTCTTCTTCCTCTCTTCTTCTCTCTCTCTCATTTTACATGTTCGTCATCTCCTCTCAGCCCTTTCATGTCTTGCCACAAGCATTTTTATTGAATACAATCAACACTTTTTAGTACTTTATGTACATTTCTTCATATTTCTTAAAAACAACATGCCAATATTTTGCTAATTGATTGACCCATACAGTAACTATGGTCTGTATTTTACAAGTGTAACATTTATTTGATGTAGTATTTAATCATATGATTGTATGAAAACGTGTGAGCCAGAGGAAAAATCCTATGTCATTCAGAATGCTGAAGAAACTTTTACGTAACATTGAAACAAGGTTATGTTACACTGTTTTAATGAAGCACTGTAGAACATTTAGGAGTCACTCACGGTGATGTGTAAAACAAATAGGTTAGTATTTGTATGTCTGTTTTTAATTTGCACATCTTCCCCCAAATATGGAAAGACATTTATACGGTCTAGTTTGGTTTCTAAAAGGTAAAGATTAGGATGTTATAGTGAACATCCCACTGTAACTAGAGCTCGCAAGAAAGGCATTTCACTGTACTTGTGCATGTAACCTTGAAACTTGAAACTATAACTGTCTAGTGTAGTGTGTTTTATGTACTGTAATAAACCTGTCTTTGACTAGCACCGTGTGTGTGTGTGTGTGTCACTCATCTTTCTACTGGTTCAAATCAAATCTATCCTGTTCATCAGATTTATACAACCCAACACATTTATAAGGTGTTAAGATCATATTGAAGTAGGTGCAATGTGTTAACAGGAACTGAGCCATATACTATAGAGATTCACATGGATCTGTACAGAACATCCTGAGATCCTCAAAAGCCATGCTATCTGTTGAAGTCTATGGGATGTGTCCCAAATGGCACCCTAAATCAAATCAAATGTTATCTGTCACATGCACCGAATACACAGGTGTAGACCTTATCGTGAAATGCTTACTTACAAGCCCTTAACCAACAATGCAGTTAAGAAAATAGAGTTTAGAAAATATTTACTAAATAAAATAAAGTAACACAATAAAATAACAATAACAAGGTTATATACAGAGTGTGCCCTATCCCCTATAATATAATAATTTTGACCTGAGCCCTATGGAACCTGGTGCACTATATAGGGAATAAGGTGCGATTTGGGACGGAGTCTTTTTGATGTTTTTTTTGGTGTCCCAGTCCTGTGTTACCACAACTGGCCTCTAGAGGGAGTAGATCACCACTGGCTTCAGTCAAACCAACTTGGATGGAGATTACTGGCTCTGCAGTTTTAAGAGTCCTATATCCAAGAGCACTGATTCCCAGGGTAACCCATTCATTCAAAGAGAGACCTCTTTGTGAATCAGAAATAGTTCTCGACACATTGAGTGACTAAATTGAAACTCCACCTCCCCTGTCATGACTTTCATACTTGGGACGAATGTTTTGCTTTTCCAAAGCACTTCATGCTGAAAGGTGCGCACACACACACACACACACACACACACATACACACACACACACTCTCCTGACTGATACCGAATGCTTCCAGGATTGTTCCCACCAGAGTGAGCAGGCTTGAAAACAGCAAATGCGGGCCACAACTGTACTTCACCGTGTGGAATGCCAGACTCACAGACTGAGATGCCTCTGTCTGTCTGCATGTGTCTGTCTCTGTCTATCTGCATGTACTGTATCTGCCTGTCTGTTTGTATATCTATGTCTGTATCTGTCTGTCCGTCTCCGTCTGTCCGTTTCCATCTGTCCGTCTGTCTTACCGCCTGACTGTCTGGACCCCAAATAAGACACAAACAGCCTCTGGGTCAAATGTCATGTCCTAGCTCCCTCCTGTCTGAAACTCCATTCCTAATCCAGGGGAGACAGGTATGGGATGGGGTGCAGTGAGTACAGGCTTTTGTCACATCCTAGTGGTAAAACACCTATATTAAATTAATTAGTGGATGAATCATGTGTGTTAGTGCTGGGCTGGAACAAAGAATACTGTGTTGTAGTGATTCAGGGAGGAAGAAGAGTGCAGGTCTGGACCTTTTTGGCGTAGGAGTTAGTGTGCTTGTTCTGATTGGGATTGTATGGTAATTGGTTAAAACCTGGCTTGTTAACACTTATCTACAAGGTGGAGAGATTCTTTAACAGTTTTGAATGACGCATTTTCCATTGGTGGGCAAGAGAGACAGACATCGCTGAAATGATTCTTGATACGAGCCAGGTATATAACTATGGTGAGTCACAAACATGGATGAGGTTTCTAAATATTCCCATGCATAATAGACACGTGATCGTATACAAATGTAAGCAAGGTTTGAAATTATTATGTTTTCGTCAAATATTATATCTGTTTCGGCTTCTTGTGTTCAATCTGCAGTCTACAATGTATTTGTAATTACGTTACGGCCCCCCGACCATCCGCTCAAGCGGGACAGCTCTGTTTTACTGGTTGGCACAGATATGGGATCAGTTTACCCTCCCTGAATCCTATCTTTTACCATTATAAGGAAAATGCAAGACTGACCTCAGATCAGTGTTTAGGGGAAACCGTCATAGTGGCTGGCCGCTTGTCCTGGAGAGAAAGCAGAGGTCCATGGAGGTTACTCTAGCTTTAGAAATGAAGAAATCAAAGCCCTGGAATTGGGATTAATCCCTGCACGCACGCAAACACACACAGGCCGGAGTCTATTGAGACAGACTCACTTTAGAGACTCATTCCAGAGAGTTACACACACACACAGAAAGAGACCAGGGTCTATTCAGACGACAGGCTCCATAGAGGATTACTCTAGGCCCTGTTCCTTCCTTAGAAAAGACAGCTTAGCTTCAAACAGTCCTAATACTCTGCAGCTCATCTGTCAGGTCTCAGGCCACTTGGACAAAATAAGAAATAGTCTCCTGAGTGGCGCAGTGGTCTAAGGCACTACATCGCAGTGCTAGCTGTGCCACTAGAGATCCTGGTTCGAATCCAGGCTCTGTCGTAGCCGGCCGTGACCGGGAGACCCATGGGGCGGCGCGCAATTGGCCCAGCGTCGTCCAGGGTAGGGGAGGGAATGGCCGGCAGGGATGTAGCTCAGTTGATAGAGCATGGCGTTTGCAACGCCAGGGTTGTGGGTTCGATTCCCACGGGGGGCCAGTATAAAAAAAAATATGTATTCACTAACTGTAAGTCGCTCTGGATAAGA